>NC_090925.1:1104082185-1104688068 GCF_040938575.1 Ambystoma mexicanum | reverse complement strand
GTACTTTGGTCTGACTCTGGTTTGGCACTTGCGTATAGGTGCGTTATAAATGCTATATCATATCATATCACTGTCTTTTCTACGTCTTCCCAGACCCACCTTGCTCTCCTCAACCACAGCTGGCACATTGTGGTGTTTGGTTTCCTTTCCCTACTCATTTCAAAATGGGATAAACCTGTGGTGATGTGTGGGAGACGTTATTCTGTGCATCACTGCTTTTTACTAATCCATGTTGTTGCCCCAAGGCCATATAATACAGTCTTTTATCACCTTACTGAATCTCTGTTATGCTGTTGGCTTGCGGGTGGTAAACTGACATGAGCTTGTGCACTATACATTTCTCCTGAAGGAATTCTTTCATCTCTCTGGACTTAAATTGTACCCAGTTATCAGTTAGGCTTTCCTCAGTATACCCTTCCCGCTTAAAGGCCCTTTCCATGAAGTCTATCACTTCCCTTGTGGTTATATTTTGGGTTATCTTTACCACTACCCACTTGGACAAGATGTCTATCAATACAATGCAATATTGGATCATGCCGCGACCATGAATAGGTCCAACTCTATCCATCACTACTCTTTCCCAGTGAATGCAGGGAATGTGCATCAAAGTCATGGTGCTTTCACTCGACTGAAGGCTTTTCTCACTCAACTCACAGGAAATACAAGTTCTCACCAGTCTCTAAATCTCCAAGGCACAACCAGGACACCAATATTCTAACCAAACGCGTCGTTTGGATTTTATGATGCCTTGATGACCTTCATGGCAACGTATATAATCTTTTCCCACAATTGCCTGAAAAGAGATATCAATCTGTCCACTCTCATAATACACTCACCTGTCACTTTTAACTCATCTGTAATGAGTCACACACCTTCCAATTCAGTTTTCACCACACTTTCTCTTGACACAGATCCTTTCTCCATTTCTTGTTTTACTCTGTTCAGTACTTCATCCTCTTCTAACCCAACAGCCCATTTGTTCTTTGAAATTGTCTGTACAAAACTCAAAACACAGTTTTCGTCTTCCTCCTTGTCAACTTGGGAATTCATAACTCCATGTGCCACCAATCGTGACAAGCAATCTGCAGCTGCATTCCTTTTTCCTGGGACGTATTCTACATCAAATGCATACTCCCGGAGAGACATCATCCATCTCATTCTCAAGGAAACTCTATCCAAGTCCTTTGACTGCAATATCTATCTCAGTGGTCTGTGTGGACTACAAATGTTGTGCCCTGCAAACATTTTCTGAATTTTTCTATAGACCATTTTATTGCAACAAGCTCTTTCATGATGGTTCAATAATTAAGTTCTGCCAATTTGAGAAGACTGACCGCAAAAGCAATTACATATTACCTTCTGTCTTCTAGTTATACTATGGTTGCACCCAAACCAGTGCTGCTGGCATCTGTAGATATTATTGCCTCCCCTACCTTTGCATTCTCAAGAGATGGTGTTCGGTTCAGAGCATCCTTCTTCATGATGTGCTCCCTTGCACATTCTGCGTTCCATTCATATATGGTTTTGTCTTTCAGCACAAGTCTCATGTTTACTTTCTTGTCTGCAAAGTTGGGGATAAATTTTAAATAATCTGCCATGCCTAGAAACATACACAATTTGTCTTTATTTCTGGGTTCAGGTGTTTTTCTGATGTTGCCGAACAGCTCTGTGTTAGGGTAAACGCCTTTTGCAGAGATTGTTTCCCCTAGGAATTCTATTTTATTCTGATTGAATTTGCATTTCTCTTCACTTAAGGTGAGACCCTTTTCTACCAGTGCTTACATTACTTTGGCTATCCTCTTGTCATGGGTGTTTTAGTCATTGCCGAATACTAATATATTGTCTTAAAAACAAAACTCCTGGCTCATCCTGGAAGATCTCATACATGATTCTCTGGAAAACTGCTGCAGCAGACACTAGCTCAAAAAGAATGCAAACTAATTAGAATAGGAGTGATAAAAGCCGTCAGTTCCTTTGAGAATGGATGAAGTCTTATCTGGTGGAACGAGGAGGTGAGATCCAAGGATGGAAATATTTGTGCATCGTGCATCACCTATGGTGGACAAATTCTTTCGCATCATTAGGAAAAGGGTGGCGGTCTGGGATAACACACTTGTTGAGGGAGTGGAGTTCTACACAGAGTATTAACTTTCCATTAGGTTTTACTACATTCAGCTGCTTCATTTCTCTCAATGATTCCATCCGCTTCATGCTTGAACAGGTCCTGCTTAACTTTCTGTCTAATTGCCCGAGCAATATTCCCTACTTTGTGGGCAACAGGTTTTGGAACCTTGACGCATTCTGATTTGGTGCAAGAATCCTTTCAAACATCCTACTTTCTTGCTGAACAACTGATTTACGTCACCACTTGTATCCAGCCGTTGCCGCTTCAAGGAAGGGCAGGAGCCCTCTCCTGCTTACCATCAGACAGATCGAGAGAAAGTGCAATGTTGATCCACAAAGCCCTGCCTCTCTCTTAGTCACAGCGTAAGAAGCAGCATAGCTCACATCTCCTGGGGGCCAATATCCATTGATCACACCATTTGGTGCACTGCTGTAAAAGCGTTTTATTCATCCAATTTGCCTGCCCTAAAATGGCGCTGAGCCGCTTTGTTATCATGTTGCAAAAAGGTCAGCCGTGCATAGGGTGCGTCGGTCTCAAGTACTGGAACACCATCACCGGTAGGCAACAGCCGGCCATCCATCGAAGGCCAGCTGTATAAGGCCATTTCCTGGCTGGGCCTGTCCGGGACATAGGGTCATAGGCCCATCCACTGTACCTGTTCATCTTGGAAGTCGCCCTAGCACTCTTGTCGGAATTCATCGAATGCATCGTGAGTAAAAACTACCTACAGCCTACTATGTTAAAGTCCATCTGCGTGGCACGCACAGATACCATAAGTGGGGTCCAGCTCTACTTTTAGCTTAGCTGTTTCGAATTCCAGTGTTTCACGACCTGACCTGCACGTGAGTTATGCACTGCACAAACTAGCACCTTACTCAACATCGCAACACTGGGCTCTATATTTGAGCACCGCTATATACCCGGCTGAGTCACCAAATATTGAACTACAGATTTCAGTACATCCTGCATTGACACAGAACTACCCACTTACGGAAAGTATATTACCATATGCCGTAATTTACCCCTGCCGATCTCAGGGCTTGCATTCTACATATATATGTGCTGCCTAAAGTTATAATATGCAATCATTGTTCACGGATGTACCTAATCATCAGCCGCACCACTGCCGCATCCGGCATTTACTCATTTGTTTATACTCTGCAACCTATTATGGCACTACTTCGCGTAACATAGGTATGTTTACGATCAGCTTATGCTGGCACTACCTTGGTATCTAATCTCAATGTGTCTTAACGTGCTCCTGACTGAAGACATCGTAAAAGATAATAGCTTGTATTTAGCGTGTACACACGCAACTCTAGAATGATTGAACCTTAGCACCTGGTACTCTCAATTGTTCTCGTACTTTTGCTAGACAAGCAGATCTATCCTTTCCTACTATGATTTGTGCCCTCACTCCGCACAGGTCATAACCAGCACACTGTATGCTTAACAGATTTACCCGCTTTGCCCTGCTATGTCCATTGCTACTTAAACTCCATAGAAAGACTGCCCACAGATTTGGAACGCATGACTCTCGATTAGTATGTTGCTGTGTAAATATTTGCCTCACTGCACCTAATATGTTAGAGACACTACCACCAGCACCGCGACTGAATACTGTATAACTATCTCATGTATTGTAGTATTGTGCTCTCATTGTATTGTAGTATTGTGAGCTCTGTGCATCTCTGACACAGGAGGATTTCACTCCTGGGGACATCCACCACTTTAGCCTACTGTACATTTGCCACATTGCAAATCTAATATTGCATGGCTCCGAATATCGGTAATTTAACTATCTCTATTGTGTCTACTCACAAATTGCTGGCCGGTTGCTGCTCCCTAACCACCTGTGCGCTGCATGAGCATTGCCGACCTGATCCTTTATGTTGAGTTAATGTAACTTGAGTAAAAACTACTTTCGTAATAGGAATCCCTCTGCATTCCAAGTCATTAATCACATTATCACTGGCAACTAAAGGGGGTAGCTTGATGCAACCTGGGAAGAACCTCTGTTCTCACCCACTAGCCCAAGTAACAGAACCTCAGATTATTCTATTCCTAACCCAACCAATCTAACGAGGGGTGGGATTTCATTGCGCAGAAAACAAAATCCTTGCCTGTGAAATACTATACAGAAACTGACCCTAAGCGAACTATGCATGCCCTACTGTCCTACATCCATTTTTACTGTGTGCCCTACTGGCTTTAGGTCTGTTTATTATTATAGGGCATTCCACCATAATCGCACCTCACCTGACCATGAGAAGCAATATGGTATCCATCGGATGCTACACTCACCCTGACGATACCCAAGTTAAACCTTAACTCTAAGTATGACACATTTAATAGAGATCCCATAAGGTCTTGATAGATGAGAAATCCCAACTTGACCATCACTACTCTAGTAACATGGACCAATGACAACCATTTAATTATAATCTTACCCATGGAGTACCTAAAACTAATAGACCCTGCCACATATCCTCTAGAAATATCAGACTCCGCTCCAGACTGACCAAACTCTACAAACCACCTGCTAACTTTAAGACTAGCCTTAGGAGATAATGCCTGCCTAACAAACTATTATAACTAAAAATAACATCCCTACTACTCTACCTACATCTGAGAATGTCGAACCTACCCTAAAAAAAATCAGCAGAGTAAACCCCACACTGCGATATATGACAAAGAAGTAAGCAACTGTACTTGACCCAATCTGACAGGCAACTCTATCCCAGACCTCAAGGGCCTCTTAATAAATGCTAGATCCCTAGTGGCTCATGCTATTGAAATAGCTCATTTAATTCAGGTGGAAAACTATGACTTTCTAGCCATAACAGAATTCTGGCTACATGCAGCAGCAGGCCCTGCCCCAATGCTCGCAGTAACTGATAACTACACCATTCTCGGAGCAGACAGGGTTGTTGCATGGGGAGGAGGCATAGCTCCCTTAGCTAAGTCTAACCTAGCCTTGTGACTAGCCCCTTCAACTGACTTCAAATGTTGTGAAACCTCACTGCTAAACTATCCATCTCTGACTCTCAAACTCTAACCATTCACCTTATTTACAGACCTCCAGGCCCCATTGGTGCATTCAAGAAGGATATCTCCACCATTCTATCTGACAATTTACCAAACACCTCTCAGGTACTCTTGTTAGGGGATTTTAACTTGGGATTCAATAACCCTAAAGATCAGCAAGCTACAGCAATCGTCAATGTACTTACGGAACTTGGCCTCATCCAAAGAGTGACTCTACCAACACATGACAAAGGGAGAACTCTTAACTGGGTGGCAGATTTGAACTGCAATGACTCCATCACGGCCATAACCCCACAGTTATGGACAGACCACTACCTTTTATCATTCTCACTTGCAGTTAAAATTCTCACATCCAACAATAACCTATTAGTTCCTCCCACCCTAACGAGAAATAAAAAGAACATCAGGGCAGATAAGCTCCTAGCTTTAATATAACGGACCCTTAACTCATTTCCAGATACCAATGATCCTACTACCTTAGTAGATGAATATAATAAAACCATGTCCAAAGCCTTAGACACCATTGTCCCTCCAAAAATGAGGAAAAGTAAACCTAGAGCACACTTAAACTCTTGGTTTATGCGGCACCTCAAAACCATGAGAGCGGAAAAAAGAAAATGTGAAGTCATCTGGAGGCACTTACCCTCTGATGAAAATAAAATGAACCTCATCAATATCTCTTCCCTCTATAAGAAAGAAATAGTTCTCACCAAGCAGGAAACGTATAATAATAGGATTCTTCGAGCTCAAGTACAAAGGAACTCTTTGTAATCCTAAAGAGCTTGAAGCCCCAATTCCTGTGCCAGACAACTGCGTGAAGGTTAAACTCTGGTGTTCTAATATACAGAAGGCCCTACCTGAAAAAGTCACCACTCTTCAGTCTAAGATTGCCGACAAAAAAGCTAACTTACCTAATATTGACACACCGCCTAGTACTCCCATGCTTTCCCATAAACCATTACAACGCTTTAGCTTTGCAAGAGTCAATTCTTGAGGTTGAAAAAATCATCCTCTCCCTCAAACTGTCAGGGAGATAAATGCCCAGCCCAAATTATTAAAGATGCTGCTAGAGACCTTGCGCCCTTCATAGTTAAGCTAAATAATGCCTTGTTCTCTACTGGTACCATCCCTATCAACTTAAAGGAGTCCTGGGTACTCCCCCCTACTCAAAAAACAATCGTTAGATCCAACCATACCCACTAACTATAGGCCTATCACGACAGTGCCATTCTTATTTAAAATCTTATACAGGGTGGCTTATCACCAGATACAGGAGTACTTACAGTTTAACCAGCTCCTAGGAGTCCGCCAATCGGGCTTTAGGCCTCAACACGGCACTGAAACTTTGCTGATAGATCTTAAGGCCCAGATCGACGAGCTTAAGGACAAGCAGAGTTCGGCTTTACTACTTCTTCTGGACCTTTCGGCTGATTTCGATTTGGTGGACCACAAGGTCCTATGCAATCACCTTGACTCAGCAGCTCACTTCTCTCAGAAGGCCATAGTTTTGATCCAATCCTTCCTGAGCAACAGGACAATAGAGTCTTCTCGCGGTCAGCAGCAGCGTACCCTATTCCGATTACATGTGGAGTGCCACAGGGCTCTTGTGTCTCACTCACAATGTACAATATATTTACTAAGCCTCTTTTCGATGATCTGGATCATCTTGGTATCACCTACACTAACTATGCAGAAGATACTTTCACCACTTACTGGAGATTATGACAAGGATTTGGCCTTGGTAAATAAAATCTATCTCATCATCCAGGCACGGATGGCAGATCACGGTCTATGCCTGAATGATGACAAAACCGAGCTCATCATTCTGGGAACTACTTTCAACCTCAAACTTGGCCACAAATACACTTCTTTTAATATCGATGGCAACATCATTAAAGTTGCTAAGGAGGTAAAAACCATAGGTTTTTACCTAGACTCCACCCTCACCTTTGCCAAACATATTAATTCCTTGGCCTCTGCCTCTGCATTCACATGTAAACTGATCAGAGCCGGTAAACTATTCCAATCTAAGAACAGCTGTTCTATCCTGGCCCAAGCTTTAATCTTGTCCAAATTGGACTACTGTAACTCCCTATACCTGGGAGTTATGTAAGTACATTATTAACAAGATTCAAATCCTGCAGAATAATGCCCTTAGAGCGGCACAGGGCATAGAAAAAGAGCACATCTCAGAGGTAAGGAGACAGAATAAATGGTTGTCCACCAACAACAAAATTCTGCTTAAAACTGCCTCGTTAACACACAAATGCCTAAACAACACTGCACCTTGCTACCTCATGGAGAGAATCAACAGAAAAACCCCCAGTCGCCGCACTAGGAATGCAAACTCAAACTGTCTAGTTGTACCTAGGTTCAAATTGACCAAAGCCGGAGGGAGCAATTTCCCAGTCAAAGCTGCGCAGCTATGGAACTCCACCCCCGCCCCCCTTTCCTGAGGGCGGACCAAACTTTTCTGAACTTCAGACATAACATTAAATGGCTTAGAGAAAATGACCACTAATGCGCTGCTGCGACATTCCTACCGTCGCCACTCTTCCTTGCACTACCCATTATCCTGCACTGTAAATAGATACTACAAAGCCTATCATGGCTGACCCAATATGTAAATTATGCAATTATGTATTGATTATTCCTACTGTATGCATATACGTGGCACACTGCCTACTGACTACATCCCTCTGTAAATGTGTATTCTCCTTCCTATTTAACGTTGTAACTTTAAGTTGAAAGTATTCATGCGTCTTCCTGCTCCTTTGCGCCCTGATACTGCCGGGGACTGGCGCGCATTACAAATAAATAAACAAACAAACAAACTGTCATCACAGAACATTACCAATTCAGACACATCAGGGCTACGATTAATCTCTAGTCTCTTCTGTTGGAGCCAGTTGTGGTGGGTGAGAAGGAGCGCACAGACTCTGACTTTGCATCTCACTTCTGATGTTAAATATGTGAAAACCCCTGAATTACGCTATACTAAGAGTGTTCCCTGCCTAACAAAACTAACTACGTTGCTCGTTAGTGAAAGTCCAAGACAATATCTGCCCACTGTCCAAACTACCGTGTCTTAACCCTACCACTATTAGAACAACATAAACACAAGATAATGACTCCCTTCTCTTGTGGATAGGTTATTGTATTAAAGTTCAATTCAATAAAGTAGCTTTACAAAGTTCTTTGCAATTCCTTTGATTAAATCATTCTGCTCTGATATAGGGTTCTTAACAGTCTCTACCGTCTTTTCACCTTGTTTAATCTTCCTTCCTTGAATTCCTCTGGGCTTGTTTTATAGCTGTTCCTTTCCTTTGTTCCTCTTTCACCTTTAGCCTTATATCTTGTCTGCAACACACCTCGCTGTTCTAGAGGCTATTCTTACTCTCTTCCTTCACTTGTACTACTTTGTGGTCACTGGGATGAGTATGAAGCTTCTTGTATTTATTCCTACTCTCTACATTCACTTGTGTTACAAATGGGACGAGTATGAACACTCCAATACTTATTCACTTGCCTTATTCCCTTCAGATACTTTGTTACAACTAAAACGAGTACGAGCACTCCAGTGCTTACTCATTTCCTTCATTCACTTCAGATACTTTGTTACAACTGAGATGAGTATAAGTACTCCAGTCCTTATTCTTACTTCCTTCATTTACTTCAGATATTTTGTTAAAACTGAGACGAGTATGAGTACTCCAGTGATTATCTTCGGTCCCCTTCCTGGGTCTCTTCCTTTCCCAGTTACCTGATTGGTTTAGGGATAACGTCACTGGGATTCATGGCATCTTGGGACCCTCTTTTCCAATTGTCAAGTTGGCTTCCTGAGGAATCTCCTCGCTCTTCTCTTCCTCTGATCGGTTCGCTATGCAGAACCGTGTTGTAGGTCACATCAGTGCAGTTAATGGACCCCCGCGTCCACCACAATGGACTTGTGGTCACACCACCACTTGCTTTTGTTTCAGGATGCTCTGCATTAACTTCAGCTTCTCACTTCTCCTTCGCGTTGGAGTCTGCTACCGTACTCACTGGTAAAGTTGGACACTGCACGTCTGGGTCTAACTTCTCTTATTGTGACAAGCTCTTTTGAAGCTCAGGGCTCTCTTTTTGAAGGCTTCCATCTCCCATTCTTATTACGTGGAAGTGGGGCTTCTGTGACACAGTGTCAATGTCCTTTCTCTTTGTTTGATTACAGCTCTGCAATCTTCCAATGGAGTTTCTTGTCAGTGTTCCATGGTTTTTACTCAATAGATTTAATGAAAGTATTTGGATGGAAATCGAAGATTCTAAGTGGTTTATGACACAGTTCTTTATGGCTTTGGTTGCAGGTGGGTTGGCTAGTCTTTCGTTAGGGAGTTCCCTATCAGAACACGAGTCCTTGTCCCCAAGTGAGGTGTCTCTACCAGTGCAGTCCCACTTGCCTCACCTCTAGGGAGGGTACTGCGTAGTAGGCTCACCTCCCTAACCCTCACAGGAAAGACTCCCCCCATGGAGAAGTGACAGTATTCTACGATTCGTCACACAGCTCAGCAAAGGCGTATTTCCTTTCTCTGTAAAGTAGGCTTTACTAGCAGCAGAACTTGCCTTGAATTCGAACTTTGCTGCAAACCACCCCATGAATCCTTCTTTAGCTCTGCCGTATCATACTGGTCTGATGTCTACATCCATCAACTTTTCCCCTGGAAATAGTTGATCAAACATTACTATCGCAAGTAGGGTGTTACTTTGCACCATAATCGAAAATCATCTCCACATTTTTCCCACCGACTTTAACATTGCCTCTTGAACCTGGAACATCTTGCTTCAAGAGCTTAGCAAGAAAGCCTGTTTGCAAAGTGTCCAACTGATTCACAACTGACACTGCACCTTCTATGCTGCCAGTTGGTTGAAGTTTTGTTCGTTGTTTGTGTGTCTTCCCACAATTGATTGAAATGTGGAAGGGCTTCTTCAACATTAATGTGGATTCGATCGTTCTGTTTGGAGGTTCAATGTAATTTCCTTATCGTTTGTTAATGATTTTGACAGAGTGGTAACTTAGTTGTTTCCTCAGTTACACTGTGAGTTTCACTCTGTAGCGTTCCACTTTATTTGTGCAGTTACTGCCGGGAACGCCAAAGTGTCCTTTCCTCTAGGCCCACGTTTCTGCTCTCCACTGGTGCACGTGGCACTGGGCACGAGACACTGACAGGTGCCAGCCAAGCATTTAAGTTAAATTGTATATTTCTGAAATGGAAAGAATCCGAGTTTCCTTCTCAAAATACCCCCCTCCTGCAGGCAAGATGCAGCATTGTGGCTACCTTGGCTCATCGCCAGAGATGTCAACAGCAGCAGTAGGTCGGGCAATATGGAAGCTCGGGCTGGTGGAGCAGCTTGTCATCACATTTGAAGTCGTCACTGCAGAGCCAATGTATTAAGAACATATGTATTTCAGTTCAAGTCTTCATAAAGCCCCACAAGAGGCTTCTCGTCCGTCTCCTTTCTCGCTCCACACTCATCGCACCACATTCTCATTCCACACAATGCTAGCTACATAACCCTTTATATATCTAATAGATTTGTGTCAGGGAAAAGGGTATTGATCCGACTTAACCACGCTTCAATGTTATAGCAATGTATGGAAGGATTTCATGAACTCCTTCACTACAGTATTTGTGTTAAATTGTCAGTTAAGACGGGCCAAAATGGGAGTACAAGTGAAAACCAGTGGTTACATTTATTTGACAAAATATTTTGAAAGAAACTCTGAAATTCTGAATCTAGACTAGCAAACAGATTGCTGGGGAAGCCTGCGAGTTGCTGATGGGGTTCAATCGCTTTGCTCTCATCAGCAGGGCGTCTGTTTGCGTGGGAAAACATTCACTCATTTCTGCAAATCTCAGCATGCCCCTCGATCAGAACAAACAGAGTATAACACAAAAGAGACATGGAAATAATTCTCCCAGATGAGGACAGAAACAGGCTATCAAACAGTTATAAATAAATACATTATCCTTCAACGGATTCATGTTGATACAGTGAGGGAGGCCACATTTGTGAGCTTTATGAAAAAAAGGAGTTGTTGCTAGTAAACCGGTGGGATTCGAGTTGAGTGTTATTTTAAATTTTAATGCAAGGACTTGACTTTTAAAAAGCTGCCAGTCGTACACATTTCTGCTACAAGCCTTGGCACAGGGCAGTAGTTCCATTACTAATTTTAGGCTGGTTGGATGCGAACCTCAGCCATGCTCAGAACCAAGCGTATGGCGGCGTCTTTTAAAGAAATAATTCACTGCGGCATTGCTGGAAGTGCTCTTTCTGTTTGTAACCACATTTCCATCGAGGCTTGACTTGAGCGCAGGCAGATAATTGCTTCTAGGGCCTGAATGTACAGTAGAAGCAAAAATCATTATGAAGGCTGCAAAGTTTGTGCGGCCTATTGTTCCTGAATGTTCTTGGCAGCTCGCACTTGCAGGATCTCTTTTCAGGTTTATACCAATGCTCTTAAGGCAGGGTTGTGTATGTGCTTGGCCAATGAGGGCAGACGAAAGCTACTCGTTGGTGGCGGGACCAACTGCAAGGTCTCAAGGGAGCCTCCACCTTTTCAGAGTGAGGTGTCGCGTGGGTTTGCCCGAGGACGGCGTGCGCGCTGGGTGTGTCTGTGTGTTGGCTCCAGCATTCATTTTCCTAATAAGGCTGTGTGAGCGATGTGAAGCAACAGTTAAGTACAGTGAAGTACTGGGTTTATCAGGATTAAGGCGTCTGCGATGCAGACGTGAATTGCTTGTAGGCAGTGCCAGTATTTACATGGGATCATACCGAGATCTGGGGCTCTTGCTGTACAGCCGACCAAAACACATTTTCCGAATCCAGTAAGCTGGTGCAATCCACATTCCTTGGCCACGGCTAGCCATATACGCCCCACTGTCCTGCTCTCGTACCTGGTCGCAGGCGCTTTACTGATAATCACCAAATCACACTACTACGCTTACTCTCTCCTATACACCATCACACAACTACAACACAGCTAGCTGTTCTCATACTAACATGACCCCACGAACACCTCATCATCCTAATAAAACACAGCTAGCTGAGCACATTCCGGCTAGCTTAGGCGTCTCCTCAGGCCTAACGCAGCCAGAACTCTGGGTGTCCACCCTCCAGACTGAACACATCCAACTGATTTCTTCAGCACCATACCTACCGCTAAGAAGCAGCTATAATGCAACAATCACACCAGCTGCACACATATCCGGTGCACCCACACACCATACCACACTCTCTCTCTCTAGGGACTTGAACTGCGGTTCCCGATGGCGTTCAACCTACCAACGCTTTGAGGTCATACTAGTGATATAAAAGGCGCTATATAAATGCCAAGTAACATAACATAACATAATTATCTCATGTTAGTTTGTTAAGCACTCATGCAGCCTCAGTGCTCGTCAATGACTGACAGGAGCGAGTGGGAGTATTTAAAATGTGGACGATGGTTCGGAGGATCCAGGTCTGCATGTCCATAAGGCAGCATGAGAAGGGGCCCAAGTTGGTCTTCATTGCCCTTCTGAACTTCAAATGACCAGGTTAGAGGCAGAGAAGTGATGGAAGAGAGTTCTAGAATTAGAAGACATGGGTAAGGCTCTTTGCCCCTAAAACCCATTGGGCCTGATTCACAGAACGTTTTCCTATGGGATTACGCCATTATAAGCTGCTTCCATGAATCAGGACCATTTACTTTGGCTGGTGGATTGGGCGGTCAACCTTCAGAACCTGGCTAGCTGGTCAGGAATAGGCCATAGACGGCTTTGACCTAGGCACTCTGACCACAGAAGGGGATTGGCTCGAGATCTTCTGCCCTATCAATTAAGCGAAATTCCTAATCTGTACTGGTACCACTGGATAATGTGAGAGAGCACGCTCTTGCCATGAGGATGTTGTTGGACTGGTTTAAAAGAGAGAGGCACAAGCGTACACATCTTTTGAGATTGCAAAAGTGTGAAACCATTCTGGGCTGTATTTCAGGCCTACTCCCTGTAAGCCTAGACGTGCCCCCTGTAAAAAGGTAATGGGTTTACGAAGTGGTGATTGCTGCAAGAATTCAGGTTCAACGAAACTGGAAGAACAATACTGGGTGAAACTATGAATAATGCAGAATTACTTTATCAGCAAGGGGAAACATGTCCTATGCCGAGAGAGAGTGGTCACAGGATTAACATGCCTGTTTGTGAGGACAATTTTGCAGTATATCACACTTAAAGTATATATTCGATTTGTTTTTATACTCTACTCAGTATTGCAACTGTGAAACCTTTAGTAACAAAGAAGGCTTGCAGTCACTTAAGATGTCTTGAATTGGTGCATCCCTTCATTGGTAGCAAGAGCTTGGGTTCAAGAAATGGGGTAACATGGCCTTAATATTTAACGCCAAATATGAGACTGGAGGCCTCATTTTGTGCCCGCTGCAGGTCCGTTGACTTGTTGGCATGGAACCCGCCATAGATTCCATAGTAATGAGTGAAGCAGGAGAAGACCACTGTAAGGCAGAGAACCATGCATTGGGGCAACAGAATGAGAGGATGGAATCCTGTCAGCCTTACCAAATAAGAAAGCACCTGGTTGAGTTTTAGCCTGAAAGACAAGGCAGCATCAAAGGCAGTGCCCAGATGAGGAAATGGTTCTAGCGATGTGGGGTGGTCACATAGCAGGTGGACACCTAAATGGGAACGGCCAAGCATCCAAAGAATTGAGCAGTAGCATCTCTAATGTAGAGGAGTCCAAATCCACACCGGCTGACAGCCCACCCGACACTCTGGAGGTCTGAGATCGAGCTAGCTGGCATGATGAGCTCAGTTAAACACCATGTCAGGCACCTGATATCAGACATCAATTAAATTGCTAAAATTGCTGTGGTGGTCGGTTGAGGTGTTCATGTAAGCTCTCTGTTCAGGACAGAGCATATCAACAAGAAAGGTCTTTCAAGCCAAACGCCTACGCCTCTCTTGCTGAGCCCTTTCCACTCTAGAGGCCAGTCAGACGTGCATGAATACAGATGTGTGCTTAGAGTGAAAAGGCTTTCTGTTTTACTTCCCTCCTCTTGAGTGTCTTCCAAGCACCCACAGCCATACAAATAGGCAAACATGTGCTATACAAGTATTTAAAGGCAATCTTTACTGTCTCATTGTTGCTGGTGTTGGCAGAGGGGGGGAAAGGGTGCTGTTTCCCAGGGTGGTTATTGTGCACTGCAGTTACCAGATAACTGGCCTGCTTACAAATATGCACAGCTGTGTCACTTGCGTGCTTATTGACCTAGAGAAATAGAGTTTTACAGTGGAGGGTTCTGTCTCTCAAGCAAGAGAAACTGTCTACTTCTCTGTCCCCGTCTGCCAAAGATGCCTGCATTGTAAGCAACCATTGAATAGACAGTGCCTATGTAGAGCCTCATTTGCCAGCATCTATCTTTGTAGGAGGCACTGGGCAGAAGCACGCCAAGGTGTGCCACTGTGATGAATCAACTTCCGGGGCACCAGTGGTCCAGGATTAATATCGGTTTCTAAATCATCAATCAGCCCCACACCTCTGCTACACCAGGGATCCGAACACATTGGAAACAAGCAAATTATAAACCTCCTTGTCCAATTTTGGTAACGTGGACGGAATGGCAGGTCGTTGATTGTTGGTTAGTTGCAACACCACAAAAATACAATTATTATCCTTTGATAAAAGGAACTGTCCAGTCAAGGTTGCATATAAATATCTACTTTATGATTGTCACAACAGACAGTTCTAGCACACTACAAAATACAGGCCACCCTGTAAAGGAATGCAGGGGACAGACAGTATCAAGAAGGAAAAGGGATGCACTCTGGATACTGACAGGAGGGTAGTTGGAAAAGTAATTAATCACAATAGTTCAAGGATACTTGGTTTCAGCACAAAGGGAGCAATGGGTTATAAAATGTCACTAGGGGCCTTCGGAGAAGGACCAAGGAGACAGAACCTCAACATACCTTGTGCTTTTAGAAGTTCTTGGTGCTCGACAGGGTCAAGTCGGTTTCAGGGCACTTTGCAGCTTCTGCGACAAAGTTCAAGATGGGAGACAGCACTGGTCGAGGTATCACGGGCGACGTTAGCGACTGCGGTGTGACAACAGTCAGCAATACAGTCGGTTGCAGCTTGAGGGGCTCAACTGGCTTGAAAATGTCCTTTATTGCAGATGCTGGTTGATGCTTGTTGATGCACTCCTCCTAGCTTCTTCATTGGACTCGTGCCGTCCTTTAAGGCAGACGGCCTAAAGCTGAGGAGGCTGTCCAGGGTTTGCTTCAGAGACTCTATGGCACTTCCCACCTAGGAAGCTTGCTTGCAGAGCCTAGCAGGGCATGCTGTGTGCTGGCTGGGTACTGGTTCTGGAGCTTCCAACGGGTCCTCTGGATTCTGTATCTCCCTTTGTTCCCTGTGAGATGTTTACGGGAGGGATCTTGCTTCCCTCTTTGGAAATCCTGACCTTCCTCACTGGCGGAAGCTGTAAGGCAGACTGTACCTTCAGCAGGGTCCAAATTAGTTATTCTTGTTTTTCCAGACCTGCCCAAAAGAGGGGCTCAGCCCTCTTTTGAAGCCAAATGGGCCATAGTGATTGGTGTAGGCTAAGCCTACCTTAATGAACCAATCCAGGATCCCCACCAACAATCTCCTGCATGCATGAGGTCATAACCAGAGCGCTTTGCAACAAAAAAAGGTAAAGGGGTGAAAACATCTAATAACAAGTCCCAGCCTTCTTCCTGTCTGTTGTGGATCAAATGGTCTCTCCAGGTAATGGAGCTCTCTGTGGTTCCTGATTAAAGCGGCAAGTCTCCCTTGAAGCTGCGGCGAGAATAGACTTTGTCTCCTGCAATTCACATTATCATACCTTCTGAATGCCCCCCCGCCCTGCGGTGTTTGCCTACTGTATCCACATGTCCCAGACATGACAGTTAAATGCCCTTGATACTAAGGGGCGGGAGTTGGCTGCAGGTTGACATAGTGCATATCAAAGGTTGTTGGGGTTTCCTGTCTCCTTTGTTTTAACATCTGAAGCCAGGCCACGTGTGGGCCTGTTTGAAGTATACTCTATAAGTATGTTAATTGCTGCCACCATCTGCAGAGGGTAAACTAACAGACAGGGCGGATCCATGGAGTCTTTGATAGTTAGGCTGACCATGGCAGGAGGAAGCTTTTGGGCCTCCCCCTTCTGAGATTCATTGTGTACTCGAACTGTCAGATCCCAACTAAATATGACATGGAGGACTGCACCTGTAGGCTGTGTCCACCCAGAATACACAGTTCTATGTGTATGTCTTGCGGTGAGCATGGGAAAATGTGTGCAGATTAGCCTCACACATTTTTCAGAGGATGATCTACCATCATTCAATTTCATATAACATTTCAAAAAAGCCCAGGTGAGCGCTCACCCACCGTGTGGCTGGTCGAATTCCTCAAGGCACAGAAACGGGGATTTTCTTGAGTGACTCACAGAAAAAACTTGTTTATGTACTTCGACATTTTTATTGGGTTCTCCCTTTACCTACTGCAGAGGATTTTCATGTCCACTTCCTCATATCTACACCAAGGGCCTCATTATAACCCTGGCACTGCCGTAATGAAGGGGGACGGTATGGGACCGGCCCCCTTCATTACGGGAGCGCCGATTACGAGGTTCCCTTTGCGGGACCCTGTAAGGACGCCTGGTTTCACCAGGCGTCCTTTCCGGGTCCCGCGAAAGGAAGAGGGAGGCAATAACGGGCCAGTTGTAATGTGCCCGTTATTACCTCCCTCCCCATTCCAATGGGGAATGGTTCCTGCAAGGAGGAATTACCGGGTCCTCCTATGTCGAAATGTCCCGGTAAGTCCTCATTGCAGAAACCCGGTAATGGAGACCGGTTTGCACCATGGCTGCCTCTAAACTCGTAATGAGGCCCCAAGACTCATTTTTTCCCCTCCTGTGAAAAGTAATGCCTGGCCGGCATGCTGACTGAGTGACATTTTCAACAGATCCATGAACAGAGGCAGCCTATTAGGGCAATAGCGGTTCATTTTGAGAATAGAAGTAAGTTGTGGACAACTTATTGCAACGACAATGGTTTACTTACTGTCTCTTAAGTGTTCTGCGCCGCCCCACCCACAGAACGCTCCACCCGCAGAGATAGATCACTTAGACTCTGGGAAAAGGCTAAAAAATTTGAAACGATTCCACATGCCTTCTTTTGTCCCAGCCAGCCACGTCATTTTAATAATATTTATAAGAAGTGTCTAAATAGCGGGGGTTCTAGCTAACAACTGAGATAATGGCAGAACTGACTCAAAATGGCTTTCACCCGTTGCCCCAATCTGCTCTTTCATGAGGCTATATTCTTCGTTGCACATTCTTTCTACTATTAAGTTCCGAAACTCGCATCAATGCTGCATGTTGAATGTACACTTACACCAGGAAAAGGAAGCCTGGGTCAGAAGAGAATAGGAGTGTGTAGCAAGCAATCTCCGAGCTAAAAAGCAGAGGCCACTCCTGAGAGTTGGGTGTGTGTTTAGCGGCCCCTCATCCATCTGGGAGCTGCTAGCACTGCATGTTCAGGGAATTTGAAGGAGGCAAAGGTGGGGAAGTGGAATTACTCGGCCACACACCCGGCACTTGAGAAGGAGAAGGGCGGGGACGTAATTTCACCAAAATGCCAAAATGGTAGAGGAAGTGACATCACATGACCCTTGACCCCTAATGACATCACAGGAAGTGATTTCATTTGACTCCCACCCCGAAGTGATATCGCGGGAAGCGATGGAACATGACCTTTCACCCCTTGACAAAACAGGAAGTGGCATCACATAGCATTGTACACTATGAAAAATATGGTTACGATATCACTATAATGTGATGTATACATTTCATACAAGAATGTATCGCCTTATGTATCGTTAAGATCAGTGTGTATAGGCCCATATTACCAAATTACTGTGAATGCAAGCAGACGTCCATGACCAAATGATAATGATGTGTTATTATATAGCACTTTCGCTTAAGCGCTTTATATAGAAAAAATATACACCCAATATCACCCAACCTATGTTGGTACTCATTTATCAACCTCAGAAGGATGAAAGGCTGAGTTGAGGCGTTTAAGAACAGACTAAATCAGTGACTCACCCCCTGAAGTGTGCCTGAAATAAACCCTTAATGAGTCTGGCAATTATTGTATAGAATTCCAGAAAGATACATTATTTTGTATTTCTATTCTTTCTTATTTAGGGTCAGTGCTAAAAGTATTAGACTTGTGGCACTCCTTTTCTTATTTTTCTTCTTTTTTTTTTTTAAGGGGCCTGAAAAAGAAAGCCAGCCACTCCAGAACTAAAGAGCCACATGGTGCTGGCCACAGCCCAGGAGATTGCAATACAAAAAAAATATATATATGTTTTTTTATGTAATTTTTTTTTTCAGAGGTCGCAAGGGAGACCACAGAGGTCACAAGGGAGACGTCAGAGGTCGCAGTTGCGACCTCTGCCGACCCCTAAATGACGTCCCTGGAGAAGGGGATAGATAGCACCCCCGTGCCTCAGTCTCGTTTTCCTCAAGCAGAGAAAGGCCGGATGCCTGAAGAATAGCAGTTTGCAGGCTTCTAATTATGGATCCTCTGACACCCGAGCTTGCAATTAGAAGCCTGCAAACTAGGGGAGATTACATATCACCAATCACACCTTTCTTTGAGTGGTTTCTAGTCCAAGATACATGCAAGTAGTTTCTGTGTCTCCCAAACAGTCTGAATAAAATGCTTGTTAAGGTATGTATTGTATCTGCAAGCCCTGCCATGTATGGAATGTGTGAACGTACATCCTAGCGAAGTAGTGAAGGTGCTTCCTAACTACCTGAAGATAACTGTTGCTAAGCATAGAGGCAAGCGGAGAGTGCTAAGGTGCTGCTGCTGTGTGAGCAGGCTGCTGCTCGTGAAGATATCCTGCAGTGCGATATTGGGGTTTTCTGCAAGGGTGAAAGGGTACAAAAAATAGCTTTTTATATTGGTATTTGTATGGGGCCTATACACAAGGTGCCACAAGGCAAGAAGGGGAGGTGGGTAGTCTGGGGGGGGGGGGGGACATAGGGAGAAACAAAAGTAACAGTCATACTAGGCCTTGTGACATTCTTACAGTGTAAATGCAGGGGGGCGTGTGAAGTGTAGGGGAGGTGGGAAAAGGGAGAAATGCGAAGCAGGGGTGGACCAGATGGGATGTTGGGGGGTAAAGGGGAACTGGTCAAGGAGTGCCTGGCCCCAGTAAGACTCATAAGGGGCCAGGTACCAGTCACAGAGCCAGAGGGACATTAGCACGGGAGGGGGGGGAGAGGAAAGTCTTGAGGAGTTTCTAGAACTTAAGGAGATTTCCCTGCCCCACCTCAGACTTGAGCCAGGCTGTCCTGGAGGGCGGCTCCTGCAGAGGAAAGGGATCTACCTCCCGCTTTCTTGGAGAAGCGTCTGACCTGCGGAGAGTTGGAGCTAGAGGACCAAAGAACTCTAGCAAGGAGGTATTTAGGGAGAGAAAGCTGGATGTAGAGAGGTCCCAAACCCGAGACAGCCTTGTGGATGATGCAAAGGGTCTTGAATTTGATCCTTGCTGTCACCGGAAGCCAGTGGAGAGATTTTAGGGCTGGAGACATGCGGTCCGTGGGCTTGAGGCCAAGGATAAGTCTCACATAGTTGGCCAACAACTGACAAGGCAAGCCACACTGCATTAGAATCTGCTGGAGGGTCAAGTCCTGAAGATGTGTGATGGAAGGGTGTAAATAGCACGCAGAAAGTGGCAGTGCTTGTTAGGTTGAAGACCAGTACGTAAATGCACATGGGTTGGGTGTGGGTGCATCACACAGAATGTCGGATTGAATCTAGCGATTACTTGTCCAAACATTCTAGCCAGCCCACCAATGCTGTCTGTCATGCGTGGTCAGCCCATCGCGTCACACAGCAGTATTCTAGTGTACATTTGTATTTTCTGTACCTCCATTGGGTAAGGAATATAGGTGAGGGATGTGGATCAGTGTTACAGAGACCAGTAACTTTTGAAATTCAGATTGAAGAAGAATCTTAATAAGGAAAGCAGTGGAATCATTTTGAGTCTCAACTCCTGTGTGATGCTTTCAGTTGATTAAATGCAATAGAGAATGGCAAGTGGTGCAGCCATGGACATGTTCATCTGCCCATACAGATAGGTCTAGCCCACTAAGCTACCATTTTGCAAATTGCAGCATGACAGACACAGACATTAATCGTCAACTGTCTCTAACTGAGATCAGAGACCTTTTGGCATACTCTGCATATTTTGTGTCTCAGATTTAATTAGGAAAGGCCAAATCCAGCCATGAGGGAGAAGCCTGATGAGTGCTCTCCAGCCTTTTGCAGGTGTTAGTGAAGTGGTACCCTTGGGACTGTTGGAATTTGGAGAGGTAGGCTCATCAATGCCACATTGGGCAGAGGGAATGGGAAGACTTGATGAGTCTGGTAGAGTTTTTCTGCCATCACTTTCTGATTAACTTCATTCTTTGCCTTGACTTAATAATGATCACAAACCTATGTAAAAGCATGAATCTCAGTTAGCAACTGAGTTATGGTTAAAAATCAACGTTTGGCTTCCAATTTAGGTCTGCTCCCAGAATGCAATTGGGCTCATGCCAACACAGTGTCGATCAATGGACGCTCGCCCCATTCATAATGTAGCAGAGAGGCAGAGGTGGTGCTACCACAATGAGGAATCACAGGATAATCCAGCTGAAAAAGATAATGCCGGAAAAATCATGTTGAATGAAGGCACAGAGAAGTATTGCAAACTTCCTAGTAGTGCTCAGCATGCTGGCATCAGGCATGGCACAGGCACCCAGGATCTGCCGAAGGCCATCAATCTCAAATTTCAGATGATATTCCTTTGATCAAATCTCAGCCAAACAATAGAAATAAAATCAAAAAAGCTCCTGCACCTTTTTTGTTCTGCAGCAAGTGAGAAGCAGTAGGACACCAGCACAGTGCAAAAGACGGATAACTAAAAGGAGCCACGCGAACACCGGGAAATGAGGGCGGCTTAAACAGGCATCGGGAGTTAAAGAATTTGACATTGTTGCAATTGCTCAGATGAAAGATTACCACCGTCTTTGCCAACGTGGTTTTGGGCAGATGCCACCGTAAAAGAAAAGTACCGTGCATATCAAAAGCGGGGACGTGGGAGGAGGGAGATGTAGTTAATCTTAAATAATTAGACCAGAGGCCGAGAAAAACACATTACTCAGTCTTGAATTTCCAGAGGTAGGGAGGTGCTTTAAGGGACTAATCTATGGGTTAGCAGCAGGTTGTTCACTTTGAATTTTAAAAGTATGTAAAGGTGAGACGAAAATAGATGATGACTAATGCAGATGTTTCTGGCCCACAAGATTCCAGAACTATTGAAGGAGTCAGTAGGATTTATGCTAAAACGGCGTGCCTAAAAGAATGAAACCAGGGCTAAGCCTCTGGAGGGGATCTCAACTCTGCAAATTGGAAAAAACAAAACAGCATGCATTCGTGGGCGAATTGAGAAGTTAGGGTTACGCATGATTTTGAAGCACCTTGTCCGAGACGTAAGAATGACTGCAAACGGATTCCTTACATTCAAGCTTTGCAAAGGAGGCTTACAGCAAGAAGAGCTTGACATGAGAGACCTCAGTAATGTTGTTCTCAAATGCCACCGCCAGAAAGACCACAGGGCAGGATCACATCAACAGCTGTAGACGAGTTTGGAAGAGGGATAGGTTCAAATAATTCACAGTTTAAAGGTTGGGGTACCAGACCCTTACTGGAGCTCAGCACAATATCCCGCCATGGTAACAAAAAACAGGGAGTGGAATCCCTAACAAAGCAAGACCTTCACAGCAATGGCCCATAAAAAGGGCTCAAATGCCATCGATCCAATTGCAAAGGTTAATTTTATGCAGGTATTCTATACTTAAATAATCTTTATTCTGTAAGGTGGATTACCAGGAGGTTGATGGACCCCTTTTGGCACTGTTTTGTTCTGTCAGAACCTGCTGGGAATAGAGAAATGTGCTTCAGGCATGGATGATGTCCTTGGTGAAACTAGAATGTCCTTGTCTTCTGCCCAGGGAAAAGAAGGAATGTGCACCTGGAAGTGCCGCCTGCACTTCCACCCTCCCTCTCACTGTGCACGTGGTTCCTGGGGATATATGTCCATCAGGTAGGTAGAAAGGGAACATGTAGGGCCTTTCAATAGATACTGTTGAGAAAACAGGGAGAGGACTGCATGCCTGGGACCTCACTGCCATAGTACCCGTCCCTAAATGCTCCCCAAATAGGCTGCATATGAAACCTTTTCTTTCTCTAGCCACAGTGTTGCCTGTCCTTGCATCTCACCTAAATTCACTGTCCCGTAACCCCTTCCTTTTCTGATCTTCCCCTCAAGGCATTTAAGTCGCCAGATGGTCTCAATGCAATAAACTCTGATTCATAACAGAATAAAAAAAACATTAAAAAGGGCAGTCATTTTAGAATGATGCCACTGAAGGACCTCCTATCAGCAAAGTAAATGGTTTTCATCGTCTGGACTCGTACCATCAAGGGCTAAATGAAATTTTTCAACCGGTGACGCATTGAAGGACATCCCCCTTTTTTACACAACAATAGGGATCCCCCTCGGGCATTCTCGAGCATCCCTTACTTAGGGCCAGACATACCTCAGTGGGGGGGGTTGCACAGCGAAAAGACATTTCTACAATTGCGTTCACACCCACTTTCTGGCAGGCTCCCTGTCTAGACTTCTATTTGTTCTACAGTCCGTATGAGGCCAGCGCATGAGCATTATCTTATTTTCCCCCTCTTTTTTCTGGACTGAGACTAGCCAACCCTCTTAAACTTCTGTTTAATTACAATAATACTTACATCAATAAGAACACAACAACATTCTACTCACTACATGAACGTAGATGCATTTTTCTGCTGCTCACAGACGATATGGATGCCAAGTGGGGATACGGGACTGGTGCAATCACTGGGAGCAGACTCATCACCATGACTACCCAACACAACACTACGCGCAGACAACCCCTAGATGGAGGATCTGAGGTCGCGAGCACCAATTAGCAAGGACGCTAGTCCGTTTGAACCAATGGCAGCACTCCTACCATCATGACTACAAAACATGACACTGGGAGTAGTCCGCATCCAGCCGGAGCTTCCGGGGTCACGTGCCCCAATCAGGTTGCAGGATTAACGGGACAGTGAGTCCATGGCAACGAACACTGCAGAACACAGAGCAACGCGGACCAAGACGGACACAGACGTCTCTGCCGGCATCTGTAAATCAGCGGGACCAGACAGGAGACACACAGGTAAGCGACACTGCGCAGCCCGGGCCACTTTCTCAATCGGATTTAGATACACACGAATTTCACCGCTATGTCCATTAACAGTACGAACAATCCAGTTCTCCACTTCTTTGACCAATTCATTTCCTACAAAGCTAATTCACTCACAAGGAATAAGCTTCGGCCACACATGGATTTAACTGGCGCGGGATCAAACATCATTAATAATCTATTCCGCCCAGTTTCATCTACCGCCTTCCATTACCACCAACACCATAGTACACATATATTACTCTGACAACGACCATTGGCTTATATATTACAGGTCTCCACACCGTAGGGAAGCAGGCTGAGCATATTAATCAAATCGGGGCCAGCGTCAACTACAAGCCATTGCTGTACAGGTACCTCTATTTTCATTAAAACTGTTCACCCCCCTTTTTCTGCATATTCTGGGGGCCCAAATTCAGCATACAGCTCTACTTTATTTTACATTTTCGTCGTCATCCAGTTGCAGGGAGACGCCACCGCAGAAGCAGAAGCTGAATATTATTTAGTCTCCTAGTCTCGAGATCTTTCGGTATCTTCTGCACATGGGCACAAGCCTGGACACCTGACCAGGTAGGGCCAAACGACAAATAGGTTTTTTACATGTCCAATACAGGGACCTCAATACCAGGAGATTTCTAACTCGAATTCCCCCATCCCCCTCCTTGTTTACACTTACAGGGATAAGAGCTCATACCACAACAAGGGAAGGGCCCCAGCACACCACGGTCCCAAACTTTCGTCACAACGTGGTACAACAGCAACCACACAGGAGGGGAAGGGATGGCCTAGCACTCCGGACCACACTCAACCCAAGACTTGGGATCAGATTTCCGGCAGGTAACGCCACAGCCGACACATCAGAGGTTTAAAGTCAATGGCACAGAGTCAGATATATACTGACTAGTTATGAGAGGGGGAACTTCAATCTTTGTTTTTTGTATATCCACACAGGGTCTTTAAATAAGATGCCCTGATAAAGGCGGATGCATGCAATAGCTGAATGACCGCCGAAACGTGAAGACATTGGTAGGGAACCAAGCACCACGTAGGCAAAGAATTCTTTTACTTCAAAAGACCCAGATATTGGGCGATAGCCGAGCCCAAAGAAAATAACTTTTTGGAACTTTCATGAAATCCTGCTTTTTTTCACTAAATAGGGTAATTACTAAGAAAAATCCAAGGAGTCACCTCAAGACACCTAGAACAGGGTGTTTCAATAAGGGAACTACATTTTAGCTTCCTTCTTTTATTACTCACCTTTAAGATCACATGTTGAAACTTTAATTTCTGTTTGTCATGTTGCCTAAATGTTTTGCTTTTATATTATGAATCATGAAGTCTAATGGTTTTTCTTTAATTTTGTTATGCTAATTATCGAATGGTATATAGATTTTAATGTGAATTTCAACCGTTTTGATTTAAAATCACTTTTTCATTATTAATTAAAGAATATATGTAAATACAAGATTGTTCTCTTCTCCCTCCAACTAGCTCAATTCTGCTATAAAATTGCCAAATAATAAAATTAGAGGATTGATACAACTTAAAGCTCACTCAGAAAGCAATTATCGAGTGATTATGCCCAAATAACTTTTCAGTTTAGACTATCTACAGAAAGGGTGGGATACATCTTTATTCACGTATTCTTCAGAGCGGCTGCCATCAAGCTCACCAGGATGCTCAGAACTATTCTATGCATTGTGGGACAGGCATGGTATCAAGAGAGACGCAGACTCAAAAGGGTTAGTTCGAACACCTTTATATAGTAAAGCAACTAGCCCCCACTCTAAAGGGGTAGTTCCCTTCACTGATGTTTCTAATGGCCGTCATTGTCTAGTAGTCCAATAAAAAGCCTTGCTGTGTCTGAACCTATGCTTGCCATCACTCTATGCAAAACTGTGATAGGGAGTCTTTCAAAAAATAAGAAAATAGTGGTTCAACAAAAATGGCAACCAGGGTTGGTTCCAGGTGATCCTCTTACCAGGTGTTCCTTGGTCAAGGTCAAACAATAGAGCTGTCCATAGGACCTTCTTCTTAGGCCTCTTGTAGGTAGCAAAGTTCTTAATTTCTCTAGGATTCCCTCCCCACGTTTCAGTTTGGTCAAACTCCAAAAACACCATAAAAAGAAAAAATGTATCACAGTTCCTTCTGTAAACTTCTTGGCATTCTTTTCCCCAAGCTTCAAATCTCTTAATAACACAACCAAAATCTCAAGTCTCCAGGCCACTTGAGGTGCCCTTCCCCCAAGCTCAGTCACTATCACGTTGTACTCGGATTTCTTAAAGTTCCAATTTGTTAAAGACCCATCACTCTTGGAATATGTTTTACTCAACAGTTCTTTCATACATAGTTTCTTCTTGGGGTGGAACAAGAGGCTTTCGAGAATGCCATGCTTTTGGCTTTCCCTATGTATGACCACTCTGACCCTGTTACCCCCGTCTTGGATCTTGTTGCTCTCAATTTAACTTTGTGCCTCTTGCACCTTCCAGCTTTGCTTGTGCGCTGGCACCTTTTGTTTCATTAACAACAAGACAATGGATGGGTTACCTCTTCCTCGCTGGCAGAGGGGAAGCAATAGACAATATTAAAGAGAAGTCCTGCCAACGAATATAGCTATGTTCAATCAAAGGGACTTAATCCGAAAAGAAAGAGGGACGAGAGGAACCCCCTAATCCACACCACAGATCACCTCTACAAAAAACAAGAAATCATTTTAAAATACTGTTTTTATTTATATTTTTTGATTAAAATACATATTAAACCATCTAGAGCTCATATCTAATGTATACTTGTGCATAAATAGTAAAGTGCATAGTGTACAGTGCTTATTTCACAATTTGACTAGAAGAAAAAGAAAAAGGAAAAAGAGGAAAAAAACATCTAGTTTGTCCTAAATGTTAGTATACAAGTGCCGAATCTGATATCCCAAACAAGTGAAGGGAATCACTCAGATGGGGGACCTTCGGTCACCTGTGCAGATTTAGATGATGGAACAAAAATTAAGACAACAAAGCAATCTGGACAAATATGAGTAATGAAGCAAAAAATGAAACAATGCAGCAAACACATAATAATCAAAACACACACAAAAGCTAACCATGGGATGCCGTGCGTCAACTACTTACGTGTCAAGGCAGTAAATTACATACAATATAGTGAGCCTGGCACTGTTGGCAATTAGTAGTTTTGATGGAAAAAATGCATCTAACTTTAATACAGATGATGCCCATCTTCTTCAGGATGTAGCATTCCCGTAAACATCATGGTTCCGGATATTTCATCTGTGTCTTTGATTACACATCCAACATTAAAAACTAACAATACAGTTTTGTATATTAAAAGTCAAAGTCACACCTAAAACAGATGTAATAAGAGAAAAAGAAAAGAACATGAAACAATCAATCGCAAGTTAAAAACTGATGATCTGTGTGTGAAAAACGAGGAACTTCTCCGATTGTCTGAAGTTCAGATAAGTCATGAGACATAATGAGGGAGAAAAGGTATTTACCGTGATCTCAACCCTTAATGCTGGTCCCAGAGGCCTGTATATGGATCCAGGAATTAATGATAGGGCGTTGCCGAAAAAGTAGATCTCAACAAATTAGATCTAAAAAGCAAGGATAAATATGTATGTTATACGGCCATGGATGAGCCTGGCAGAAAAAATCTCTCCAGATAGAGTGAAAAGAGGGGAGGGGATCCAAATGCCTGCTCCACCTCCCACCCCAATTGGGAAAAAAACAGGGTGACATGTACGCAAATGCGTCCCACCTAAGTTCCCCATAGCATTATATAACATATAACTAAATTAGAGCATGGAAAGCAACTCACCTTTAGGCAGCCTTTTGTTTCATTCCCTCCTCCTTCCCTGTGCACTCCCACACTTTCTTTCACGTTTGCTTTTTTCCATCTGCTTTGCTCCATTTGGGCCACTTGCCTGACTTTACTTTCAACTTGCTTTCAACTTATGGTTCGGGCCACGTGCCGGCTTTCAGTTCTGTTTGCTGTCTGTCCTTTTGCTTCTGTGCCACTTTGGTGCACTTTTACTATTTATGCTTTCCGCGACATCTTTTATCTCTTTCTCACTGGATCGCCTGGCACTTTCACAATACTGTTATCCTGCTCAGCCACATCAACACAACTGGGTCGCTGCTTCTTACCCCATGTAGAGCAGTGCTGGCGGGTTCTTCCGCGGGGTGAGGCTGAAGTCAGGGTCTCACCACCTGCCCCTCATGCCTCTCATGCCCCTCTGGGACAGACAAGCGCCCAGAAGAACTAGCACTTGCAGACTACTGCAGGGTTCCAGCTGCCTTCCTCCAGCTTGCAGGAGGCACAGCTCCTTCAACATGCTTTAGCCCGCTCTGCACACTGGGTCAGTGTTTCAGCAAGTTGCGCTCCACCGGATCCTTCTTCCTGCAGCTCCCAGCTTTTCTGCTTCTCGCATCCTCTGTGCTTCCCCAGCTCGGTCATTCACCTGTTCATGACCGCACCGTATATAGGGAACCAGCTTGTTAAGTGGAGTCAGGTGGAAACCATCACTATTGGGGTGCCTGACTCTGCCTAACAACAGGACAGTGTGAGTGTTTTCTGAAGTCAGTTGCCCTTGCTTTCCCCATGTTATTCATAGTGGTAATCTTCATAGATCTCAGTGGCCTCCTCCTCGTCTCGTTATAGAGAGAATAGGTTAAGGAGTCTTTTTGATTGGGAAAATAGCATGCCTCAGCCGAGGGCATTCTCCTCCAAATCCCCTGCGATCCTCCACTCAGGTGATCTTCCCTTGTTTGTCCACCCCCAGGGTCAGGATCCAAAAAGCGATGGTCCTTCCCTGGCCACCTAAATGAAAGATAGCGAGGGAGTGGTTGGGAGAACACTGTCGGGTTTCTCACAGTATCCTCTTCTCTTCTCCTTCATTCCCAGAATACTGAAAGGGCACGTACCATGCTAGCACCTAGATTACTAGCAGCTACACATCTCCACCACTTAAGTACAGAGTTCTGAGCACATGCCGCAGCTCTATGTGCCCAATGGCTGGAAGAAAGCACAAGGCACTCACTACAACCAACTCGGTTGAAATTATACATCCACCAGGGAAAGCCACATTAGTAAAGGCTATCAGTGCAGTGGATACATTTTTACTAACACTAGTGGTGGTTAGCTACGTCGGTTACTGCTGGTTTTCTAATCAGACTGCTTTAATATTCAGAGCTTTTTTTGTGCTCATGAGCTACAGTAACATGCCTAGAGATAAACTGTACGGAGCAGATCTCGAGTCAGAGTCTTAGCCATCCAAGTGGGGGTGAGCGGGAGAGAAAGAGGTGATGGGTGGGAACTGAAGCAACTACCTACCGGAGAGAAGAATCTGACTAATGCAGCAGGAAATTCCTGTCTGGCCACTTACAGCTGGAAAGTACTGTGACAGCACAAAGCAGTTATCAAGACTTAGGTTCAAGAACAGGTTTCATAGCCTCAGCCGATCAGAACACTTTGGCACGCATGTTATGGCTGTGTGTGGCAAAGGCAACCGCTTGCTGTATTTAACACTCCTTCTGATCAGCAAACCTCAGCTTGGCTGCTTTGGAAAACTTTCCACTGATCTCAGCTGACCGGTTTAGTCCCATTGTCAAGGTGCCAAACGAAGGGAGGGGTACATTCACTGGCCAGTGTCAAAGCATATGCATGGACGAGAACATTGCCTCCCAACCACGGGGGGCAAAAGCCTGGGGTTGGGAGATCGCATGATTGATTCACCCTGTGGCAACCAACGCAGGCATGTAGATGGAGACCCCCCCAGGTGTTACGAAAAAGCAATCTGCGAAGAATGGCATACTAACTTCTAGACACTTTACATTTTCTTTTCCTTAGCATATTTCTTTCTCTTGAAGCGGTGGAGTGGTTTCATTTGTTCTTTCTGAGGGCCTTCAGGTGGTTAGCAAGGTAGCACATAACTATAAATATTAGCTGGCCACAAAACAGCACACAATCCCGCTTGCATTGAGAAGAAAAGATCTGTCTTATAATTCTGATACACACCTACTCCCTCATTCCCCTCCGGCTGAGTTCTCTAAAATTGAGCTTTTGCTATAAAACTGCAGGGATATGGTTTCAGGTATATTTTTCCCATGATTTTAATCAGTGCAGGGGTCTTCTCTGAAAAACGTGACAAACTAGCAATGGAAATGGCAAGTGGGCTTTTCTGCGATTAGTTGCTTCCGCTAATTCGAGAAATAGCTGGACACTAGTTTGGATTCCCTGTGAACTGTGGAAGATGTTTAGTTTGTTCCATGACTGGCCTGCTCCCAGTTTAGATAACACTAGGGGCATGCCTCAGGCATGGTCTGCCACCCAGAGTACAAGCCAGTCCGTTTACAGGTTATCCACAAAATGTTGTTATTTTGCATTTATATAGCGCCTTATGTACCACTGGTATGATCTCAAGGCGCTGGTAGGTTGAACGCCCTCGGGAACCGAAGTTCAAGTCGGGAGAGTGAGAGGGAGAGTGTAGAGGGAGACGGAGAGGGAGAGAGAGACATAAGGTGCGTGTGAGCACCAGATATGTGTGCAGCAGGTGTGGCATTTGTGTGATAGCTGCTTCTTAGGGGTAGGTGTGGTGGTTGGGAGTTCAAGAGTATGTGCTTGTTCTGGTAAGTTGTTATCCAGACCGATTCTGGCTGCGTTGGACCTGAGGAGAACGCCTAGGCTGGAGGGTGCGTAACGAGCTGTGTTTAGTTAAGATGATGGGCAGTATGAGGCAAGTGATGGTATGAGAACAAGCTATACCGAATGGTGTCATAGTATCGCAAAAGTAACGATTAACATATGCATTTCGAAGGGATTGTGTCCTCCGACGTATTCCTTATCTTAGATATAAATCCTTCAGCTTTGCTGGCCTCGGAAAATTTTTTCGCCAGAGGGCGCTGCGCGTCGATGATCGCCGAGTCGATGACCCTCGACGGCCTCCGTGCCGACGTCGACGTCATCCTGCCTATAAAGGCCGCGCGCAGCGTCCGTTGCTCAGTTCCGTTTTTCCGCGCTTCGTTGTGCCTCGGAACACCGTTGCTCAGTTCTCGTCAAGATAACGTATATAATAACTACTATTTACCTCGATATCGATGGCATCCTCCTCCGACCCGACGACCCCTCGGTCCGGTTTCAAAAAGTGCCGAGACTGCGGGAAGAAAATGTCGTTGACGGACCCTCACAGGGTCTGTTTGTGGTGTCTGGGAATCACGCACCAGAGTTCGGAGTGTGAGGAATGCCTTTCCATGACGGCGAAAGCCTTGAAGGAGCGTAGGGGGAAGCTCGAGAGAGGTAGGTCAACTTTAACTTCCTCGAAAGCTTCTTCGGTAGAGTCGAGACGTTCGTCTCCTCACCATAAAAAACACTCTCGATCTAGATCACGAAGTGGCTCCCACCACTCGTCGACATCGAGACACTCGAAGAAGAGACGTAGGAGATCCCCTTCGTCATCTTCGTCGAGTTCTCCTGAGAGAGTTCATTGCCCCACAAAACGCAGCTCGCAAGCTGAGTGGGAGGAATTCAGGAAAAAGATGCTAAGCGTCTTCGAGAAAGCGGCCTCGTCCCCCTCGAAGACAGCTGAGGGTGATACCCCGGGTAAAAAACCCAAAAAATCTAAACGCCGCGAGTCGCAGTACCCGGCGGAAAAGTCAACCCGAAAGCGCCTCGAGCCATCGGGAGATAAAGCATCATCGACGCCATCGTCGAAAACTCCTTCGAAACAGAGGTCGGCGCCATCGACGCCGTTGTCGAAGGATTCATCGGCGCATCAGTCGATCGAGTCGACGCCGACGTCGACGCCGATATCGACGCCGGTGAAGGAAAGAACCACGGCTACTCCACAGCCAACGGTTAGACAAAAGACCTCCGACTCGACGCCGAGAACGTCGACGTCGTTCTCGAGCAGGACTCCGATCCTTTCGAGTTCTTCGAGGCCTAGTACACATTTCTCGACGCTTTTCACGGCGCCTTCGAGTACTTTCACGTCGGTGTCGACGACATCGACGTTTTCAAGGCCTGTGATGATGGCTCCTTCTGCATTGGAAATGGGGTTTATACCATTCCAAAAACCAATGTATCCCCCTTTAACCTCGATTTTTGAGGAAAGGGAGGATTCAGACCAAGATATTGATTTACAGAGGACCACATCACCAGAGCCAGAGACTTTCGCCTCTGAGGAAGGAAGATTAAAAAATCTTCAGGATGCACTTCAGGAAGCTAGTGGCTTGGACACTTCTCCTGAAGCAGAATTTATCAAACCAGACCCAGGAGAACATGCGGAGACTCCATATAGAGCTCTGATGTCTAGAATCATAGAATTTATGGGTTGGTCTGCACCTTCTCCTGCCTTTCAGCAGGATGACCTCACTGACATACTGGACAAGGGCCCACAGGAGGATCCTGTGGTTCCATTTCACTCTGCTCTACAGAGAAGGATTTTGACAAACTGGGAAACGCCAGAAATTATCCCGGCAGTAAATAAAAAACTGTCAACAAAATACAGGGTGGCTAGTTCTGACCCTGAATATTTGTCAAAACACCCTACTCCTGAGAGCTTGGTTGTACAGGCTGCAACCTCATCAGGCAGCACATCTGCATACCCCACTGCTCCGCAGGATAGGGATGACAAAAAGTATGATGCCATGGCTAAGAAGGTTTTTTCTGCCTGTAGCATGGCGTTAAAGTCTATTAACGCGACCTGTACGCTCGCTAGGTTCAGCCACACCCTTTGGGAGTGCGCTTCATCAGCGGCTGACTGCCTCCAAGAAGGAGAGGAAAGGGACGCATTTTTAAACATCATCAGGGATGGTAAAGATGCGATGTGCGAGACCCTACAAACTGGCCTAGATTCTGCTGACAGTATCAGCAGGGCCATGGCGGCAAGTACCACAATCCGCAGGCATGCGTGGTTGAGGAAGTCTGGTTTTGCCTCTGACGTGCAGACCAGGCTTTTGAATATGCCCTTTGACGGTTCTACCCTCTTTGGAAAGAAGGCGGATGACAGTTTGGAGAAACTGCAAACGTCCAAGGCAGCAGCCAAGTCATTGGGAGCTGCTATCCGTCAGAATACCTTTCGTCCTTCGGGATCATCGTGGAGAGGACGGTCCTTTCGTTACTATTCCTCATATGGAAGGGGCAGGGGACGACCGGCTCAAAGAGGCCAAGGAAGATTTACCCGTGGTGGACGGGGTAGGGGAAAGAAAGCCGCACCCGCAGGAGCAGGAGCCACTTTACCTTCGGCAACTGCATCAGCCGCTTCAAAACCACTCTGAGGTCTCCCCTCACAGAACACCAGTAGGGGGCAGGTTAACTCACCATCTGACGGAATGGCAGGCTATTACGTCAGATGCTTGGGCTCTGGAGACAGTGGCCCAAGGTTACTGCCTGCCCTTCCTACATATCCCTCAGAGTCATCCACCGGGGAACAACCCTTTGAAGCTTCCAGATCCGCTCCTCTTGCAGGAGGTTTTAGACCTGCTAGAGAAAGGTGCCATAGAACTGGTACCTGTAGCGGAAAGGAACAAGGGTTGGTACTCCCCCTACTTCATAATACCGAAGAAGGACGGAGGACTGAGACCCATCTTAGACTTACGGGAATTGAACAAATTCCTCCGAAAGGACAAGTTCAAGATGGTGACTCTCTCTCAGATCCTTCAGGCCCTCCAGCTTCAGGACTGGTTGGTATCTCTAGACCTCCAGGACGCTTATTTCCATGTGCCGATCCATCCCAGGCACAGGAGATACCTGAGGTTCGCAATTGGCAGCTCTCATTATCAATTTCGAGTTCTGCCATTTGGGCTAACCTCCGCCCCGAGGGTCTTTACCAAGCTAATGTCGGTTGTGGCTGCAAGTCTAAGGAGGGAAGGGATTCATGTCTACCCTTACCTAGACGATTGGTTGATCAGAGCTGTATCTTCGGAACAGGCTCAGAGACAACTAGATTATGTTTGCCACTTCCTTCACAAGCTGGGCTTCTCCCTCAATTTAAAGAAGTCACAGATGATACCATCACAGAGACTCCAATTCATTGGAGCAGTCCTGGACACTTCCCTGGGAAAAGCCTTGCCACCAGAGGTGAGGGCTCGAGATATTCTGCAGATGGTCATCAGATTTCAGAATGCCCAATATCTCCCAGCCTACGACTTTCTGAGGTTGCTAGGCCTCATGGCATCCTGCATATTCCTCGTGCCGGAGGCTCGCCTGAGAATGAGATCCCTCCAGTGGGCACTGAGAACTCAGTGGTCACAGTTCTCAGGAAGGATGACAGATCTCCTTCGGATCCCGGTCAAAGTAGCCCGAGACCTTCAGTGGTGGGCCTGTCGGGAGAACATCCTGAAAGGAGAAATGTTTTGGCAACCATGGCCGGAGATAACAGTAGTCACGGATGCCTCACTCACGGGGTGGGGAGCTCACGCCAACGACTTGACCATCAGCGGTCGTTGGTCTCCATCGGAGTCCAGACTACATATCAACCTGTTGGAGCTGAGAGCCATCAGACTAGCGCTGAAGGCTTTTCTGCCGTCTGTACGGGGAAGAAACGTCCTAATAATGACGGACAATACAGTGGCCATGCACTACCTCAACAAAAGAGGAGGCGTAGGCTCACTACCACTGTGCAGAGAGGCGATGCAGCTCTGGTTTTGGGCAATTCAGGAAGGAATCTCTCTATCGGCAATTCACCTAGCCGGAGAGAAGAACTTGACAGCGGACGCTCTGAGCAGGCAGAGCACAGTCTCTCACGAGTGGGAGATAGCTCAGGAAGTCCTTCAAGAGATCTTCGCCCTTTGGGGAACCCCTCAAGTGGATCTGTTCGCCACCAGTATCAACAGGAAGTGCGACAGATTTTGCTCAAGGGAATTTCCCCCGAGAGGAGCTCTAGGAGATGCGTTCGTAGTGGACTGGGAGTTCCCACTTCTGTACGCGTTCCCTCCGGTCCCTGTCATTCCTCAAATGATCAGGAGGTTGAGAAGGTTTCGGAAGACCATGATCCTAATTGCCCCGGATTGGGCCAGGAGAACGTGGTACCCGGACCTTCTAGACATGTCCATCTGCCCTCCAATTCGACTGCCATACAGAGAGGATCTTCTCTCGCAGAAGGAAGGTCAGGTTCTCCATCCAGCCATCAAGACCCTCAACCTTCACGCTTGGTGTCTGAAAGGTTGAGGTACAAGGATTGGGACCTTCCGGATGATGTTATGGAGGTGTTGCTTTCGGCCAGAAGGCCGGCAACTAAAACTCTATACCGCTGCCGTTGGAACAAATTTTGCAGCTGGTGCAGAGAAAAGAATATTGAACCCTTTTCTTGTGGTACACCTATGGTGTTGTCATTCTTACTTTACCTGGCTAATTCAGGCCTACAGGTTGGCACAATTAAGGGCTATCTCGCAGCGCTATCAATCTTTAAGCGCACTGCAGAGGAGCCTTCATACTTCAAAATTCCATTGGTAATACAATACCTAAAAGGATTAACTAATGTTTATCCCCCGAAACCTTTTCAAGTTCCCTTATGGGATTTAAACCTAATTTTAAACTTCCTAAAGGGTGCCCCTTTTGAACCACTACACTCTTGTTCATTGAAGCTTCTCACCCTCAAAACTGTTTTGCTAATAGCATTGACATCTGCTAGAAGGGTTAGCGAGTTGCAAGCCTTATCGTGTAAACCTCCACATACAATCTTTTACAAGGACAAAGTTGTTCTTCAGGTGAAGCCTAACTTCCTCCCGAAGGTAGTCTCGGAGTTTCACATCACTCAGAAGATTATATTACCTTCTTTCTACCCTCCTCCTCATCCGGGGAAGGAGGAAGAGAGACTGCACAGGCTGGACCCTAAGCGAGCCTTGAGCTTCTATATCAGCAGATTGGCTAAGATCAGACAAGCAGACCAACTCTTTGTAGGTTATGCAGGACATAAGTTGGGCCTTCCAATAACAAAACAAACCATCTCCAGATGGATTATTTTAGCCATTCTGGAGTGCTACAAATTGGCAGGAAAGGAGCCTCCTCAAAATCTAAGGGCTCATTCTACCAGGGGTATCGCAACATCCTCAGCCCTTCAAAGAGGGGTGCCAATTCGAGATATATGTGCGGCTGCCACATGGTCGTCCGCACATACATTTACCAAATTCTATAGCCTGGATTCCTCCTCTAGTCAAGAAACTAGATTCGGCAAGGCTGTGTTACACTCTGTCCATTCTGGAAGGGTAACATAACTTTTATTACTCCCGCCTCCAGTCACAATACCACTGCTATGGGAGTCTATCTAAGATAAGGAATACGTCGGAGGACACAATCCCTTCGAAGAACTAGTTACTCTTACCTTGTAACGTTCTTTCGATGGGATGTTCCTCCGACGTATTCCTTATCGACCCTCCCATCCATCCCCGCAGTATGACTTCCTGTGGGTTTGCAGCCTATGCTCCTTCAAGGTGATTAGTCTAATCCAAAAACATTACTGGGGACTACAAAACGGAACTGAGCAACGGACGCTGCGCGCGGCCTTTATAGGCAGGATGACGTCGACGTCGGCACGGAGGCCGTCGAGGGTCATCGACTCGGCGATCATCGACGCGCAGCGCCCTCTGGCGAAAAAATTTTCCGAGGCCAGCAAAGCTGAAGGATTTATATCTAAGATAAGGAATACGTCGGAGGAACATCCCATCGAAAGAACGTTACAAGGTAAGAGTAACTAGTTCATCTAGTGAATTTCATGGGGGATTATTCATACATATTATTTAACACCAACTGGATTTTTCTAATGGCTGGGTTGACAGGATCAGCCGTAAATTGCACACTTTGAATGCAAAAGATGTATTCCAGGACAAACCCCTGGAGCCTCAACATGCTATCAATGTGGTATTCTGAAAACAGTAATAGTGAGCCAACAGGAAATAGCGACTATACGGGCCAAGGCAGCCTATGTGTACATTATACAGTTGCTCTACGTGGGTTTTGGGACACGCCTATACCTTACTTGCGAGTTTTGGTCTTGTGCTTCTGTGATTAGTGCCTACGCAATCTGGAGACAACAGAACATGGTTTATATAAAACATGTTGGCACATTCTTGCAGCTTCCTAGTGCTATGAGTAAAAGGGATTCTTTCCACAATACTCAGAAAGCTGAAAGGCTGTTAAGATCATGCTGCGATGTGTACCAGGGACGAGGGCTTTAAGTGGGCCACGCTGCTCCTTGAATGAAAGTGCTGCCTGCTGCGAGCTGGAGCACCCTGGTGTCACATATTTTGTGCGCACAGCCGCTTCTTTTGTTTAAAGGGGGGGAGGACTGGCCGCATCAAAGGTAAATGCCAGTACGCCCCAGCTCTACTTCTTATACCAGTCCCTAGCCCCATTAGGCGGGGGTTAGGGGGACCCGTTAGGGTGTGTGGCCTAGGTGCAATGGTACTTAGGTCAAACACCCTAACAAGAGCCCCTCCCCCTCGATATATTTATGTGTATGTTTATTGTGTTTATATAGTGCTTAGCAAAGCGCTTTACATTATAACAAGAATACAATAACAGTAGAAGCAATTACAAAATATGAGTGAAACCAATAATACAGCAACTAGAACAATTTGCCAGTGAAGATAAATGAGGGAGGAAGTGGTGGAGAGGGGAAGGAAGTGGGGAACAGGAAGTGGGATAAGCTGAAGGCGAGAGAGAAGAGGGGACTTTAGAGGAAACTAAGCAGGGGGAGAGAGGTAAGATGAGGAGGATAAAAAAGGGGGGAGAAGGGAACGGTGGAAGAGGATCAGAGTATCAGGGAGGGGAGTGGAGAAGACGAGATTTTAAGGAGACACGAAAGGTGGAATAGGTGGGGATGCAATGGATAGAGAGAGAGGAAGAGAGTTCAGTGGAGGGGGCAAGGAGCTGAAAGGAGCGAAAACGAGAGGAGGCACATGGGGATGGGGGAAGCAGGAGAAGGAAGAGGTCTGCAGATTGGAGGGAACGGGAGGGAGTGTAAAATGAGATGAGAGAGGAGAGATATGGAGGAGCAAAATCATGAAGAGATTTAAAGACAAGACAGAGGAAGTGGAATTTGAGTTGGGAATGAAAGGAAAGCCAGTCAAGATGTGAGAGCGAGGAGGAGATGGAGTTGTGAGGAGAGATAAGACAGAGGGTACGAATGGCAGAGTGGTAGAGGGATTTAAGGGGGGGGCAAGATGAGAATCAGGGAGTCCGAAGAGGAGAGAAGAACAGTAGAAAAGACGAGAGAAGAAAAGGGAGGAGATTAAAAGTTTAGTGGCATGGAAGGTGAGAGAGGAGCGTACTTTGCGAATATTGAAAAGGTGGTAGCGACATGCGCAGGAGGTGAGAGAAATATGGTGGGTGAAGGAGAGGGAGGAATCAAAGTAAATGCCTAGATTACGAACATGGGCAGAGAGAGGAAGATTAGCGGGAGGAAAGTGAATAGAAGGAGAGGGAGAAGGAGGAGGAATAGTGTTGGAGGGAAAGAATAAGACTTCAGTCTTATCTGTATTGAAAGAGAGAAAGTGGGATGACATCCAGTTTTTAATGGCAGCAAGACAGGAAGAGAGTTTAAGATGGTCAGGAGTGAAGGAAGAAAATGAGAAGAAAAGCTGGGTGTCGTCAGCGTAGAAGTGGTGAGAAATACCGAAGCAAGAGATGATAGGGGCGAGAAGGGAGGTGTAAAGAGAGAAAAGAAAAGGGCCAAGGACAGAGCGTTGGGGTACACCATAGTCCAAGGTAAGAGGATATTTAATCCTGCTTACTGACAAACAGGTCTCTGAAAGATATCTGCAGCAGGTGCAGGAAATCTTGTAAACTACCGTCATGCCTCCTCATTATCAAACATTTTACTGTGGACAGAATATTAAAAATGAAAAAGATTACTCTTTCAAACATAAAAAGGTTGGTTATTTTTCTGTTTGGCAATGGTATCGTCAGATACATAACTAAACTCTTTAATATTTCCAAAAGGCAAACGCTTCAATGAAACAACGTCCACGTGCAGAGTCTAAGCATCATTTTGAATGTTGATGCCTGCTCAAGTGCTACTCCCGGTCCACAGTCTGTTTTATATGGGGCTTCCCTGACAACATAGGCTCCAGCCACTATTTCCTTCCGCTGGAACGTTACATAGCCAATGAGCTAATCCATGCCATTATTGTCCCATTGTCACATAAAACATATTTCGCTTCATTCCGTTTTTTCCTTAAGAATGCATTGCATCATCAACAGCACAGCTATAGCAGGAATTGCTGCAAAATGGAGGACCTGCAATGATAGCAGGTAGTGAAAGGTCGACTGGGTTTATGTCACATCCTGCGCAAAGTAAGTGGTTCAAAAAATCAGACAATCTCTACAAATACATTAGGGGAATAGATATAGTAACTGGCCTTAAAGGCAGTTAGTCCTGGAGCAATTCAAAGGATTTCTTTTAAGCAATAAGCCCGAGCTGGTGGGCCTTACCACTTCAGGTAATGCTTCAGGGCCCATAGTTACAGGCCAGAGCTAAGCAAGGGCCTTAATGCAGTTCTCGGGCATTACCTGAAGCAGTCATGCCCACCATCCCCCTGCGAGGGGTTTATTGATATTAGTACCCCGGCCCGTTGCAGCGGGATACTAATAGAATATTTTTGGGAGTTGTGAAACGTTTCATAAACCCCCCCAAAAAAAAATATGGCCACAATGTTACAGGAGAAGGGTAGTCCCTTTTGCCTTTGGTGGCTTTTCACAGAACGGGAGATGACACGCCGGGTGGCTTTTCACAGAACGGGAGATGACACGCCGGGTGGCGTGTTCGTTACCGATCTGGACCAGCATAAAGACAGTAAGTAGTGCAGGAGGGCGAGGGATAGAAATCTGAGGCAAGGAGGGTAGGGGAGGGGGGCGCACTCACGTTGTTCCCCAGTGGGAAGATGGTGGCCTCCGGCCCTGAGGAGGCTCAGAGTGGCGGGATTACCGTATGGTAATGCTTCCGCTCCGAGCCTCCCAAATGGCTGGGATGACAAAGCCATGCCCCCGCCCGGGTCATAATAATTGTTAACACACGATGTGGGGTCCACGGCCAAAGCTTGACATCCAAAAGAGAGTGGACCTCAAATGACACTGCTAAAAGTTGACCTTGCCTTGATCGATTTCCTATTATCAATGCATAAGTCTAACGGCCAACTGCAAAAAGTCAACTTTTTGTAGGTCACTTTCTTTTATTTAAATTTGTTTAAGTTTTCCTTGTTAAATGGGCGTTTCCCACCGTCCTGCTTTCCCTCTTCTTTACCACCCGTTTCCTTTTTTTCTATTTTGTTTCCATTTGTTCCTTCTGTGTAAACTTTTCCTTTCCATTTCCCCAGTGCTAATCCCTTCTACCATTCGCTATCTTGGGTCTTATGAATGTTTGCCAGGATGACCTTTGGCCTGGTCTGCTGAAAAGACTCACTTTAAATAATCTCTATTTTAGATATCGACCTTTGAACTTGCAACACAGAGAGTTCTTAGCAAGGTACACGCTGATTGCCCCATTCCTCAGTATGGCTTCTCTTCAGAAAAGTCTGGTGCTTTCTAATAGAAATAAATATCTTCGTTAAACTAAGTCCTATTTTTGTTGCTGCAAAACAATAAAAACAATTATTTTGTGGTTCTATCTAGTGCTACGTGTTGTGTTGCAAACGCATCAAAGTATCTGTTCGCCTTGCAGATGACGTAACAGAAACATGGCTTCATGGTGATTGGCCGCTTTGATTGCATAATCAGCGGATGGGTTATTTCAGATTGAAAATGAAAGCAACCAACGGAGTGTAATCCAATACTTTGTGCCTGCTCCCTTGGCCCTCAGCAAGGGGTGGTGTGGCCATGTCCTGTCTACTATTGGGTGACTGCTATGCTTTAGGTCCTCTGCCTGCAAAGTCTAGGAGCACTTTCACACAGAATGGTTGCCGGTCCAAACAGAAAGAGGCAACCTGGGAAATCTCCCAAACTCTCCAGTATTGCCATGAACCTCACACCAGCGCAGTGAAGGGAAAAGGGGCTGCGATGGGTTCAGGGAGTAATCAAGAGACAGTAGGGTAATTATACACCTACTCAATACCTAGGCAATAAGCAGCCCAGAAAGCTGGGTGGAACTACAGCCACACTCACATAAGGCTGACTTTGATCTGTGTTTTTTCCACAAGTGCCCTGGCCTGGCCTCCTGGAAGTACTTAAGATGACTATAGTGATGTGGGAGGCTGGATCCATCTTGGGCTGAGGCTGGTGTCTTCTGGGAGATATCTGTCTTTTTCACCATTCTCTAGCAGGAGTGCATTTGCAATCACCTGTTAAGAGGGCTGCGGGAGGATCTTCCCTAACTTGGAGCATTACAGTGAGCTCAACAGAAGGCTAAGGCAAGGGGGGAGCTAGATTCACACAATTGTACACACAACTGAATTGGACTGTCTAGCATATAAAATATCTGTGATCCCGTTGTGTACAAATATTTCCGTGCTGATATCCTCACATTTCTCAGCTATATTTGTGACGTTGGGACAAGATCTATTGGGGGCATAACTGCAGCTCTCTTAATGGGCCAAAATAAGTGCTATCGAAATGGCCATCTTACCTAAATGAATGCACATAATATGAAATGTACTCCCACGGTTCATATGAATAGATTCTTATGTGCGCTTGAAAAAAGAAACCGCAGCACTGAAGATGTTGGAAAAATGCCATTGTTTCGGATACATGAAAACTCGTAGTAAACACCATTATGCCTTTATTCTTCGTTAAAGCAGCTTTTGGCATCAACTCGCTAATTCAGAAAGTCCTAAATGACTTGAATTGAGCGGCACTTGCAATCAAACTTATGGATGTTGCTGGGAGGCAAAACCTGTTTTCGGAGGATAACACCTCCACAAACAACCAATGCAGCAAGATCTGCATATATTCAAATATGAGGCAGTACATATCTGGCATTGACGCCACATCAAAACAAATAGTAAATATACACTTGGGTAGTTCTGTATCAAACTGGGCAATGTATGGCTAAACAATACAATGTGATATTTCAACTCACTAAGGCATGCATTTAATCTGGCCAAGAAGGAAAAAGTTACTTATCTGTATTTGTTGTTCTCCGGCATGGGTCTGGCATGGATTCACATGCTCATGAATATTCCATCGTCAGGCTGGGAATCCTCAGTAAAGAAAAAATCAGTTTCAGTTTCGTTTCTGAACTGTCTTTCCACTAATAACCAATCACTGGTCTCTGGGTCATATTGCCCCCAGCCAATCACTGCCCTCTACCTAAGCCCCTCCTCTGGCAGCCATCTTCAGATTTGGTAGCATGTAAAGTGGCAGTAGGACCAAGAGAAGAGCCGCAGCGGGGTAGGTGGAAGGGTTAGAATCTGAATCCATGCTAGACCCATGCTGGAGAACAACAGTTACAGGTAAGTAACTTGTTCCTTCTCCAGCATGGGGTCTGGCACGGATTCACATGCTCATGAATATAAGATTACAAAACAGTAAACACATGCACAACCACGGGAGGTGGCAAGGCTCAACATTAAGCAATACAACAACTCAACATTAAGCATGTCTTACCTCTTCACCAGGCTCACCTTAAGTGAACAGGTTGCGCAGCACTGCCTGGCCGACTCTGGACTCCTCCCTGGAATCCCGGTCGACGCAGTAAAATCTTGTGAAGGTGTGTGTCGACCTCCACGTCGCAGCCCTGCAGATGTCGAGCAGGGGCACACCAGACAGGAACGCTGTGGTAGCAGCGATCGCTCTGGTAGAATGGGCTCTCGGACGGCCGGGCAACGGACGGTTTGCCAACCGGTGACAGTGCATGATACAGCCGGAGAGCCATCTGGAAATGGAAGCCTTCGAGAAGGCCTTCCCTTGGTTGACAGGTCCAAAGTTCATAAACAGCTGCAATGTCATTCGAAAGCACTTTGTACGGTCCACGTAGAACTTGAGTGCTCTAGCCACATCCAGTGAGTAAAAAGTCCTCTCAGCCGGTGACAAGGCGACAGGAAGAAAACAGGCAACACCATGGGCTCGTTGAGATGGAAGTCCGACGGCACCTTGGGCGTGAAGGAGGGGTGCGTCCTCAGCACCACCCTCATCTCGTGGAATGTCAGGTATGGAGGTTTACAGGAGAGGGCCTGGATCTCTCCCACTCGTCGTGTGGAGGTGATGGCCACAAGGAACACTGTCTTCCACAACAGGAACTTAAACGGTGCCGAATGCAGAGGCTCGAAAGGCGGCCCTATGAGCCTGGACAGCACCACGTTGAGCTCCCACGCCGGGGCTGGAGCCTTCACTGGCAGGAATGATCGGTACAGTCCTTTCATGAATTCCTTCACTAGGCGATGGGACCATAGGGAAGACTGCATTGGAGTTCTGGTGTAGCGGGATATAGCCGCCAGATGGATCTTGATGGAGGCATGTGCCAGTCCTGCCTTGGCCAGCGATAGCAACTACGGCAGCACCTGGGGGGCCGTAATCCGAAGAGTGTTAATCTTCTGTGCACGGCACCAGACCGAGAACCTCTTCCATTTGTGTCCATAACACTTGAGAGTCGAGGATGCTCTGGCCTTCGCAAGCACCTCCTTGCAGTCCGCCGGGATGTCGTATCCTCCGAACTCTAGTGCTGCATGAGCCAGGCCTGCAAGTTCAGCGACCCCGGGTCGTGGTGGAGGATGGCGCCTCCTTCTCTGGCGAGAAGATCCGCGTCCGTCGGCAGTTTGCCTGGGGGGGGATGCTGACATGTCCAGAAGGTCCAGGAACCAAATCTGTCTCGGCCACGCCGGTGCGACGAGGATCATCCTGCAACAGGACGGTCTGAGTTGATTGATGGGTCGCAGCAGCAACAGCGGGAATGCGTACAGGAACAGTCCATCCCAGGGGAATGAGAAGGCATCGCCCATGCTCCTCGGCTGGGGAAACCTGCTGGCGAACCTCTGACACTTGGCGTTCGTCGCCGTTGCGAATAGGTCGATCTGGGGATTGCCAATCGTCGGAATAGGAGGTCCACCTGATCCTGTCGCAGCTCCCACTCGTGGCACGAGCGTAGCTCCCTGCTGAGTGAGTCGGCGATGGTGTTTTTTATCCCTGCCAGATGGAAGGGTACCAGAAACATCCCCTGGGCAACTGCCCAGTCGCACAGATCCTGCGCTTCCTTGGATAGGGCTGGGGATCTGGTGCCCCCCTGCTTCCGGATGTAGAACATTGTGGTGGTGGTGTTGGTGAAGACCCTCACCACCTTGCCCTTGAGGGATGGAAGGAACGACCTGAGGGCCCAGAACACGGCTCGGAGCACCAAGACATTGATGTGTAGCGACCTCTCCTCCGGGAGCCAAAGGCCTCTTGCGTGTAGATCTCCGGTGTGCGCTCCCCATCCCACCAGTGAGCCGTCCGTCGTCACTGTTTCTTGGTGTGCCAGGTCTGGAAGTCCATACCCGCTGTCAGATGCACGCGGGTGCCCCACCACCGGATCGCCTGGTGGAAAGTCTCGTTGAGTGCGATCTTGTCTTCGAAGCTGCCCGCCGCTTGCATCCAACGGGCGTCGAGGAACTCCTGCAGGGGTCGCATCGGCAGTCTGCATAGGCGCACGAGGTAGATGCACGAGGACATCATGCCGAGTAGGAACTTGAGGGACCTCACCCTGGCCACATCCAAGGTCAACAGCCGTTTTACCTTGCCCAGGATGGCCTTCGTCCTTTCCTCCGACAGCAAAGCCAGTCGTGCCACTGTGTCGAGCCTGACTCCCAGGAACAGGGCGGCTTGCGACGGTACCAAGTGTGATTTCGCAAAAGTTGATGGAGAATCCCAGATCCGGGAGTAATTGGACGGTCTTTGCTGCGTGATCGACGGGGAGCTCCCTTGACTTTGCTCGGATGAGCCAATCGTCCAGGTAGGGGTAGATGTGGATCCCCGTTGGCGCAGCCGCACCGCCACTGGTGCTAGGCACTTGGTGAACACTCTGGGCGCTGACTTCAATCTGAAGGGAAGGGCCTTGAACTGATAGACCGTCATTGGACCACGAATCGCAGGAATTTTCGATGTCCTTTTAGAATGGGGATGTGAAAGTAGGCATCCTGCAAGTCCAGCGACGATAGGAAGTCGCCCTCTTCCAGCTGTCCCAGCACGTGCTGGAGTGTGACCATCCGGAACTTCTGGGATCTGATGTACTTGTTTTGACGACAGAGTTCAGAATGGGTCGCCAGCCGCCGGTCTTCTTTCGGACGAGAAAGTATCGTGAGTACACTCTGGAACCCCGGATCCTCTTTGGGACGAGTTCGATGGCCCCCTTTTCTTAGCATCGCCCGTACCTCCAGCAGCAGTTGGGGGACATGGTTTTCCTTCCTGGCCACGGGTGGAATACGGGGACACCTCTTTTGAAATTCCAGGGTGTGCCCACGGGCCAGGGTCTGTAGCACCCAACGGTCGGTGGAGATGGACTCCCACACTCTGACAAACTTCGCCAGCCGGCCTCCCACTGGGGTGCTCCGGTGGGGGCCTGATGACGCCACGGTCGGTTCAGTCCTGCTTCGTTGCGGCCTTGCCGCCTTGACCTCCTTGGCAACGACGACGAGGTCCTCCTGTCTTGCCATGTCCTCTGTAGGCCTCCTGCGAAGAGGAGCGGGCCGCCTGGTGGTACGACGAGAAACCACCGCCAAATCCTTTGAAGGCACCCTGCTTTCCTCCAGATCTCCGAAAGGACGGCCGCCGTTGCTGAAGAACACCCAAGGCCGAGCCGTTTCAGTGTCCGCCTTGATGGCCTGCAGAGAGTCGTCCACTGTCTTGCCGAACAGGTTATTCCCGTCGAAAGGCATGTCCAGCACCTTGGTCTGCACGTCCTGGCGGATGTTAGTGGCCTTGAGTAAACCGTGCCGGTGAAGGCAAATGCTGTTGCCTATCTGAAGTAAACTGTTATCGGCGATGTCCGTGGCAACTGTCATGGCGTAGTACTACGCCACTTCTCCTTCCTGCAGGAGTTCCAGGGCCTCGGCCCTCTTGTCGTCCGGGAGGAAGTCCAGCAAGGGAGCGATCTTGAACCACAGCTCCCTGTCATAGCGTGCCACGATCGCAAGGGTGTTGGCCGCTTTGATCGTCGTCGCCGCCGACGAGATGACTCGTCGTCCCATGGCGTCCAACTTCTTCCCCTAACCGTCCGGTGGGGATGTTGAAGTTGGCGCTGCCGCCGCCTTCTTCTTGGCCGCCGCGGAGACCACCAAATCCGGGGACGGTTGTGCCCTGAGACACATGGGTGCAGAGTCCGGGACCCGGTATTTCTTTTCATACCGGTCTCTCCTGACAGGAGCCGTGGATGGGTTCTTCAGGAGTGCAAGCCCCTCGTCCCAAATGTCATCCAGTAGAGGGATTGAGAGAACCGTCTTCCTCTTGGCCTACCGCCGTTGGTAGAGGAAACCTTTCTTCTGCTCTTCGGGGCAGAGCTGGAAGAGCTCAAATGCCCTGGCGATCATGGCGCGGAAGGAGCCAATTTCGTCGGGTGGGGAGGACCGAGGTTGTGGTGAGGGGAGGTCCATTCCGTTGTCATCATAGTCGTCGTCTGTCCCCGTCGTAGCCATCTCTATTCCCGTCTCATCCCTCAGAGGAGGGGATGGGGTACAGGCTGAAAGGGGGGAGGAGGATGGACTCGTGTTCGCTTGTTCGGCAGGCTTTCCGACGGACCAGGTTACGCTGGGTCCTCGGTGGGGGGAAAGGGCATCCTCGTCCTTATCTCTGCACACAGGGACTGTATGGCCATCAGGATCGCTCCTGAATTGTCTTGTGATACGGATGGAGGTCGCAACGGGACCGATGGCGTGGGTAACTCGTCGGCCCCCCCCGTCGCTCTCCTCATCGGGATCCTTCCCGTGGGCCTTGGCATTCTCGACCTTCCTGTCGCCAACTCGTCCTCAGAGGTGGTATCCGTGTCCATTATGGCTACCGTGCCCCCCCTCTTTTCCCTGCTGGGGTTTCACGGGGGGTCTTCTCAATAGGCAGAAAAGACAATTCCCTCCTTGGTGGCAGGGAAACTCTAGCCCCTGAAGTCGCCTCCATTGGTGGAGCCGTCATCGTCCGATCAGACATGTTCTAACAAAATGCACAGTCCTTCGCCACGCGCGATTTTTCATCGTGAAGGCAGTAGAGTGCTCATCCTCCTTAAATAAGTTCTGGAGCCCACAGCCAGGGCAGTTCCTGAACAGTTTGGATCCAGTAGGTGTCATGCTTCCCTTGTCCTGGGCCGTCCACGCCGGGTAGGCCTCAAATACCTTCTGGAATCCTCCGAGAAGTAGAAACACGACAAAAAGTGCCCTTGAGGGGAGTAGAAATTTCCGAAAACGGGTCCCCGTTAATCGGAATAGAAGTCGCTGGAGCTTGAGGCTCGATTGACAGAAAACATAAGAGTAAACTCTTCGAAAAAAACGCAAACGCAGTAAAAGCTCGAGAGCTACAGCACGAGGACTCCCAACACTTGAACGTGCGGTAAAAATCTGAAGATGGCTGCCAGAGGAGGGCTTAGGTAGAGGGCAGTCATTGGCTGGGGGCAGTATGACCCAGAGACCAGTGATTGGTTATTAGTAGAAAGACAGTTCAGAAACGAAACTGAAACTGATTTTTTCTTTACCAAGGATTCCCAGCCTGACGATGGGGAAGATTCATGAGCATGTGAATCCATGCCAGACCCCATGCTGGAGAATGTAGCAATCACCCCGAGTCAGGGGTCGGCGTTACCGTCCATGTACACACCCGGATGAGGGGACGATAGCTATTCGCACCCCATAGTTTGCCCAGGGTGCAATTGGTTTATTTTTTTTCTGGGCAATGGGCTGCACGTGTACTGCGCGACGCCAAACTCCCGAGAAAACAAAACAAAGAAAAAGATGGCTGCCGCCATAATTTCCATTTCTATGGCGGCGAGGGGTGGGAGGAGCGCCGGGACTGGAGCACGAAGCTCTGGAAAAGCAGGTAAGTGAAGTGAAGGAGGCAGGGGTGGAGAAAGGGTATGTTTTGTTTTGGAGAAGGGGCAGAGTAGGGAGACAACAGTATTCCCTGTTGCCTTCCCACAATCAGGATGGCGCCAGCTGGGGAAGGGCCTCGGGTGTCTGGAAAGAGCAGGCAGTACACTGTGTAATCTTGCACGCTCTTCCAGTCACCTGATTGGCTGATCGCCCTTCCCTGCGTGCAAATAAGTTTTAGAACCAACTCCATCTATGCAATGACTTGATTTCTTATGGAATTAGATTGAGAGCATTATCAGAAATGTTAACCGGTTAGATTAATCTTGGTGAAGGAATGGGGACCTAAAAGTCCATTTTTAATAACACACAACTGTAGGACGATAAGACAACCTTCCCCTTCCTCTTCCAGTGATTCTCCGGTGGGAGGGGTTCTAGCAGCAATGTGTCAACATGTCCCCTGATTCACTCTTCACTTGGGTACATCACTCTGCCGGAGTGGGCCTTCATGATTACACTGATGAGAGTGGAAGCAATCTACTTGTGCTGACTTCTCTGTGCGATCTTGCCATCCGCCCCCATATCTAGCACAGCCCCTTGAGAAAACGCGTTTGAGGCCTCACTAATGGTTTAGCATGCAAGGGGGTGCAGGTGGGGTGGTGCACAGAAGCTCGCCAAGAGCGGGAGAAATTAAAAGATATTTGACTTTGTGAGAGAAATCAAGATTATATGCATGGGTACAGAGCCAATCCGAATGCATAACATTTTTATCTTCACCGGTTGAGTCCGGATCAAACGGAGAATCCCCGGGTAAACGACCGTGCAGTTCCAGGAGCATCTGCTCCAGTAGAAAAATGAGATGGTTAGAATGCATTCTAACAGCAGGTACTACTTACATTGGAGGTACTAACAATAATACTCAATAATAATGCCAGATTGGCTGCTGTTCTGAACACTGTAATAACAGGTGCTATAGTAATCCAATATAAAGGTTCTCCATTTCTTGCCAGGATAACAGGCTTACAGAGTCAGTGATTGGAATCTGTGGCTGAAGGGCGCGCACAAATCTCACTGAGCTATCTTACCAGCTGATATTTACCAATATTGATGCATATAGTACAAATTATTGCAGCATCACAAATATCACTAGTAGTAGGACCAGAAAGATTGCCCATAGAGGTACTAGTAATATGTGTAGTGGGAATAACAGTAATGTCCCTGTCAATGCTAGTTGTACTAGTAATTATGGGGGCAGATGGGCAAGTTCACTAATTGTGCATATCTACTGCAGCAGTATAACGAGGTGTGTATATCTACAGGGGTTGGCAAGTAGGATTACAAAGGTTCACCCTGAAAGGGCACGTTGGTGCTAATACAAGGAAAGCAAACAGTTTATTTTATCCAGTTGATCTATAAAATAACAAATGGGTTTGTTTTAAGTAGTTCTCACAATTTTAAAAGATCACTAATAAGGCACAAAACATATTGGCAAGAAATTCCAAATGGAGTGCTTGACAAAAGAAAAAGTGTACTCACTCCTCTTGGTTGATGTAACCATGGGGACCCTAAGTAAGTGGTTGGTCAGGGAGCGCAAATACAAACGTTTTAAGTTATAGGATTCGTATTTAAGATGTAGGCTACATTATGGACTCAAAAAAGCATCTTAAAATTGTTTTTGTTGTTGATTGGAAACCAATTCTATTGATTTAGTGCAGGGGTGTCTAGGCAGCTTCAGCAGAGACAGTGCTGGACAATTCTCAATTCGTTGGAGGTGACTAAGTGTACTGTGGAAATCTAGCAGCAGCTTCTTTACACGAGAAGAAGCCAATTCACAAAATGAATGACAGAAGAAGTAAGAAAAATACTAACAAGGGAAGTTCCTAATATGTAAACAGAAAGTGGGCTGGAAGGCATACAAACAGAAATATAACAGTACATTGAAATAATGGATGGGTTTTTTCCAAGTATGGATCCCCCTTTACTTATTTAAAAAGAAAGTTAAGGATATGGTGTGTCATCAATCTTGTTTCATACAGAAAAGGTTGTATCAGTAGGTTAAAGGTTCACAAATGGTTCACATTGTGAAATCCCTTCTAGGCACCAGAGATATCAGAACTACTCTGGCAACCAATCAGATAGTAACCACACAAACTGCACATGAGGCAAACAGCTGGATTTTGATTGGCTATGCTGCTGAAACAAGTCCACCAAATTTGTAGAACCATACAAAATTGTTAACGTCTGACCAGTCCTCCATTTTGTCATAATTAAAGCAAATCTTTCTAGAGGATTTTCTATGTTGATGCTTTAGCCCCGTCATGTATTGGTAATTTCTTCCACTTTTCTTACTCAATGACTTAACTTTGAAAGAAAAGGACCACGCTTCTGGGTACAAAGTCACCTTCCATGCTCCTGACTGGACACAACAGAAGCAGCGGAAATCTCCAACTAAGAGATAAAACACGAGCATGGGGATTCCTTTGTGAACAGGATGCAGGGCGTCTTTCAGACTGGGCAGGGAGCAGGAGCACCTAAACTGAAACTTCGTGGGGCCGTGCCTTGCACGTGATCTGGAACATGAATCACACTGCCAGAGCAACGCTGAGGTTAAGTGCTTTCAAGCAATCACACAGAACAGGCACGCCGCACTGCGCACATTTCTCTATTATTTCTCCCAGCCGGCAATGCTGTGCGGCACCACACGATTCCAAGCTGTTATTCAGACAGTCCGGTGTTCTTTCTTTAAACTCCGTCCTTGGATTTGATGTGCTTTTCTCCGAAAAACTAGACGACCATGAAAAGGATCAAGTTAACATAAGCAAACTCACTTCTTTTGCCAAACTCACATAGGCACGTTTATCAAATACCCACCCAATCTACATGATTTTACAAGCCACAACCTTAAGATTTTATGTGGCCCCTTTGAGGTTCTGATCAAGGTGTCCATCCAGACGAAAAGGCGATTTAGTTAAAGAATGCAGATTGCAAACGTGCAATGAGGCAACATGACATTCCATGACCTAGTAATACACATGCTTATAGGACAGTCAGAGGAGCAACCGAATTAAGCACAGGGTTTAAAATTGTATGAGTTGTGTGGCAAAACATCCAGAAAAATCTCTTGGTGCCATTTCACTATATGGGGAGCAGCAAAAAAGGCAGGCAAACAACACGTAGCCATTTTCATCCGGTCTCCAAAGTATTATGAATGGAGGTGGAGCGGGACCTAATCTGGTCTTTAACTAGCCAAAGATCAGACACTGCCTGAAACAAAATCTCTCTGCACCCCAATCAGCAGGGGCCTGGCACTGAAAAAGGCTGCACCTTTCCACCTCCTCACGGCATGTACCACACAAGTGACCCACAAGTTCAGAATGGTTGCAGGGATGGCAGTGCAAATGTATAGAAAACAATGCGTTTGCATCTCCACTGGGATAACCAGTAGGCAGTAAAGAGAGAAAAGCGCCATCACCATTAGGACACCATAAAAAGGGGTACCAGCAAAAACGATCTGAGTGGAGCACTGAGGACAGCACGAGGCAGTATTACTTCTAATGGCTGTATGTCCAGGTGTCTACAGTGCCTTGGACAGGCGCTTCCTTCAGGATGCTCCCATCACAAAATGCAAAGTTGTAGTGAATAACGATTTGGTTCCACCAAACACTGCTCTAGCTTTTAGCTGCCTTCCCACCTACTCACTACTTTGGCATGATGGGTCATTGAGCGCCCAACCACCCCCTCATCCCTCTACCTGAACACATTACATGTTTTTGCTGCTGCTCCATGACAGTAGCACGTCTTGCTTCATTGTCTGGATCCTTCACTGTTCCCATATTTGCTTCTCTGCTGCTTCTTCTCCCTGACGTTCCTCTTGCACGGGCCCACCCCACCGTCCACAAATAACCCAACCTCTTTGCTCACCCCACAACCTGACAGCCTTCACCGTCCGTGCATTTCCCAGCCCATGAGAGCATGTTTGTCATAGGAAGTTTGTTCTGCAAAGGAATTATAATGGCAAGTCTACATGCCGCTCACTTAAAGGAAGTCCACTGGAAAACACAACACACTCTGTATCATCTCGTGGATATGAACCGAAGTGAAGTTCTAAATCAAGTCCACATCTTGCCCCAAGTGTTTTCTTCTCTGTGGCATGGCCTTCAATCGCGAAGACTGAAGAATTGTACAACATTTCCATGTGAACATCTACATTCTATGACGGCAAAACCTCAATTTTCTTGTCCCAAAAATGCATGTTCCTTTACATTCAATTCGTCCCCCTTTTCACCTCCCCAAAATGCCTAGCATTGCCAGTGCCAAACGTTTTGGCTTTGTGTAGGCTTGGGAAAGGAAGTTGGCAGGCACCGCCGGAGTGGTGTTAACTGCCCATTGATGGTAGCAGGTGCAAAATGGTGCAAGTACTTTGGCATCTGGTAGTCTGGCCTAGCAAATGCCTAACACTTATTACACAAGCCAAAACTGTGCGCTTTGCAAATGCTTGTTTTTGACAGGATGTCAATGAAGGACACACAAAGTGCTTATAAATCGGAGTGGCTGAAGACAGGCCAGGTTAAGATACTTATATCACACCGGCAGTGAGCTTACAGCTCCAATTAAGTAAAACTCCAAGAAGCATGTTTGAAAAAACAGTGGCAGGCACTTCGATTGCAAAGTTTGATGGTAAGGCTTGAATAAAGCAAGCGCAAAGAGTTCCCATGAGGAGGTGTTTTGGACAGGGAGGGGCGAGTGGGAATATCTATAAGGTTTAGCATGGCCATAGGCAGTCAATGAATGGGCAAATAACCAAACAACAGCTACAAGCTTTGTGTCCCTCCTCATATGCCATTTCTCCCCACCTGTACCCTAATGCAATAGTTTTAGTTTCAAACTAAAAAAAGGATTTTTGATGCATAACATTCAGAAATAAACTTTGTCCTCATGTTCCCTCGAAATCCCCCTAACTGGAGTTTTCACTCATTGGCAAGTGTGCCAGAGAGAAGCGATCCTTGCAAATCAAAGGTTAAGAGGAGACGCGCCTCTGCTCCTGGTACAAGTCAAAGCCTGTTTATCTTGGCATGCTGCAAGACCTAGATACAACGCCTTCCATCCAAGACTTAAATAGCACTCCAGGAGATTTTAATAAAGATACCGACAGACAGGAAACCCACTGTTTCACTAGGATTATGCTGTAGCCAACAGCATTTCGGAATCTGTCCCAACAAAATGTTTATTTGTTATGCTTAGTATTTGAGTAACAACGACCCTCAGTTCCATCAAAGGAGGATGTTATCTTGCTAACAAAAAATTACATCAAGTTATAATTTACCAAATTGTGGTAATGGGCAACGAAACCTAGTCCTGTTCTTTTCTGCTTATTGTCTGTCAGCAAACAGAATATAAGCAACGTGCCACATTTTTCACCAATTTCTGGTGCAATATTGCTTGTTTTCATTTGTATTTACCTCTAGAATGTACAATGTTTTAACAGAACAGGGCTCAGGAAGACCGCCTCTTAAGCCTTGATTGGAATAGAAAACCAAAAACTTTAGGCAAACTCCGTTTAGAGATTGAAATGGTGAGTTGTAGAGCTGTAGAAAATTTGCAAAAAAGACAGAAACGATTGCTGCAAAGAAGCCAGAGACCCCAATCGCCTGCTAAGTGGCAAAAGGGATTAGGTGCAACCTCTACAAAAGAGCAGCACGCCACGATTCCATGGCTAGGGGGCAGTGTGTTCAGAGAAGTGATGTGCCACATAATCCTAGGCCATGGTGAGTAGAATGAAGAACAGTGAAGAGATAATCAACACCTCAGATGAGCCATAGACCCCAATCGTATGTCTAGGGGCATGAAGAATGGGTGAATGGGCTCTCCTTTAGGATCTAGGAGAATTTGCCTGCTAGCGTTGGCATCATGGGGCCACCACATGACCCAGAGGGAGTGGGGCACGACCTCCCGATACACTACTGGAGTTATAGCATGAAGTGATTTCTTTTCTCCAATTAAATGGTTATTAGGCAGGTGTGATGCACTGTATCCAACACTTTTAAAGTACCCACAGGATCTATACCGCAGTCCTATCAACTAAACAGTCAGCTAGATGACAATCTCTGTATATTAAATCACACAGCTCAACATTTTGCTCTCTTTATACCATCACGAATGCTCCACCTACATGAAAAAAAAGCTTGTTCCAATGGGGAAGTTTACAAATATGGATCAGGAGAGGAACCAGAGTGCACAGTGAAAGGAACACTTCCCTTCAGGTTTAGCTTTTAGACCCTGAGGGAAGGTGCAGGGGGGATGCTATCATGGCTTCAGATGTCACATCAACCATCAACAATCACGTAAGAGTGAGGGCTTCAGGCATGCTCTGATTGTTTTCATCTTCTCAGACCACCTCCTCAAAGACGTTGGGCCAAGGTCAGGAAAAAGTAGAATCCGGTTGCCACTAATCATCAGATCTATATTTTGGTTCACTCTCTTCTGTGTCATCTGTGTCCTTCTAGATCAATGTCCCCATGCCTCGCTTCTCAAATCCAGGGTTGGGATGCGATGCCGGCTGCCTTTTTGAAGGATGCTGACCTCTGGCTGTCACAAATCTTAAGGCGAGTGTTGAAAAGGATCTGCATCTTGAATCATCACAGTTCACCTCTTCAATCTCAGCGGAGACCCTGACTTTAGCCATCCATCGAGCGGTCATGCTTTTATCCTATTTGGCATCAAACATGAGCATGGCACCCACAATTTTCTCTTTCAACTCCATCGCCATCAATCTCACCCACTTGGGTTCCAGTTGCATGAAGTTTTTTCAGGTTTTCTTAGTACCTCAAAGAAATGGATCCAGAAAGTCAGGGGGCTAACACGTTTTCTCAGTGAATGCAACTTGCAGACGCCTTCTTGGGAAATTTGCAAAGTTCATCAGATGCCCTAGAGACTAGCGTTCCTCACCAAAGACTCATAGCAGGGTGGTGGGAGGGTAAAGTTCTTCTGCCCATGCTCTTACGTTTGGGTAACAGTCAAAGAACTCATGGAGTGGGTAGGAATGTGGCCAGCAAGAGATTGAAGGATGAATCCTGCAATGATGTATGTGGGCCTGGAGAGCACTCTAGAATTTGCTTAGCAACCTTCCTCCAGAATGGGTCCATTTACTTCTGCAGGATTTCCTCTTATGTGTAAGTCCCTTGCACAGTAATGTCAGGCAACATTATATGTGATAGAACAGTGATGTAGGGGGTGGTCAACGCAATAGGATTCACACACAAACATTGGCATTACATCTGTGGGATAGCAGGAAAGAAATATGGGTATGGCACACTTTGAAAACATTTTTTTTAACCAGAATTGAAACTGGTAACCAGTATTACGCAGCATCCAAAGCTACCAGAATGATATGGGGGGTGGCAATAAGGAACTTAGAATTTCTTTCAATCGCAAAGATTCTGGTATTGCTGGAATCATTGGAAAAGCTGCAGTAATAATTATAGTAACTCTTATTATTCAGCACGTGGCTCCAGGTAAGATTCTGGAATGCATGTTTTCTACCCCCCATTTTTTGAGCTATGAATAAAATGAGTTTCCTGGGTGTAAAAATGAAATTCCCACCCAAAGGGATTCTTTTCTAAACAAATTAATTATATCTTAACTCTAAAGCAGAAATATTTTTGTGATCCATACTTCTTTGCACTTACTAATGTTTGCATATTAAAATATGCATTTTTACCTTAATGTTGCTCTTCAGATTAGGCAGTAACAATATTGCAGCTCGTACCTATGGAATTGCTCAGCTGGTACCACCGATCCACACATAACTAGAAGATTTTTCTGGGTGGAAGCAGGGGAAGGGATTAGATGTGTTAGTGGCTCCCCTTTTTTAGGTGGGAGAGTTCAACTTTCTAGGAAGCAATAGGGGCTGGTGTGCCACTGACATGTAGTGCAGGCTGCACCCAATACATTTCTTGAAGGACTTGTGACTTTATACTGTGGAAATGGCAGTATTCATATTTCACTCGTTTACTGTGGGTCTTCATTTTACCAATGTATTGTGTGACTTTCATGTTTATCAAATGTATTTTCCAATTTGCACTGCATATGCTCTATTTTTCCACCAGTAGGGCTCCTGGTGTCCGTCTCTCTCTCTCTCTCTCTCTCTCTCTCTCTCTCTCTATCTCTCTCCCTCTCTCTCTCTCCCTCTCTCTCTGTCCCCCTCTCTCCTTCTCCCCCTCTCCCTCTCCCCCTCTCCATCTCCATGTGCGACTCTCTCCCTGTGTCTGTGTGTCTCTCTCTCTGTGCCCGTCTCCCTGTATCTCTGTACCCGTCTCCCTGTTTCTGTGTGGTGCGTGTCTCTCTCTCTATGTGCCCCTCTGTTCTCTCCCTTTATCCCTCTCCCTTTCTTTATCTCTCCCTTTCTTTATCTCTCCCTTTCTTTATCTCTCCTTTTCTTTATCTCTTTTTCCCCCTCACCGTCTCTAGCAGCTCCCCCCTCCAACTCCCTCTCCAACAATTTGCTTTCTCCCATGGGGTCTTCCCCCTGCATTGAGGGGTACTCCCCAGGCCCCGGATTCCATGCCAGTGGTTGTGCCTAGCTAGTCCAGTGTGTCTAATTTATCCTGCTTGCAATGAGTTTACTCCTATTCATGTAGTAAATCTGTTCCTGGTTTATTCAAAGACGTTGGTGCATTCATAGTGTTTCCACTTTTCAGTGTAGCCTTCCTGTTCTTACCAGAGGGGGTGACCCAGTCCGTCTGCATACACAACACACACCCATCGGGTCTGTTGACTCCCTGGTACAAAACTGTGGCCCAGACTGGGGTCTCACACATGGCCTACCCCATTTTGGCCTGCCTCCCACTTCCACAATATAGTTGACAACACAACTTTGTTAAGCCGTGTGGACTGCTCTCCTAGCTAACTGACAAGCAGATGAATTTCTGCAATCACAAGGGATATGGGTTACATATCTGGCAATCATTAATCTGCTTTTTCAGCCATCTGGGGGCCATACAACAATAATGATAAACATGACAATGTGAATAAACCTTTTCATTAGAACCCATATTTGAAATTCATAAGCTGGAGATACGAGTGTACAAGAGAGCCTGGCAGCAAAATAAGCTGCATTTTCAGATCTAAATTCATAAAGCCGTAGAGAAATGACTCAGTCGACTGTGCCAACTATACAAAAAATTGTAATAACGTGCCTGTGCACCCTGGACCAGCGAGAAGTCATTTTGCTGTAGTTTGATGGTGATTGCAAAGGCCATCAAGTGGATAGCTGTCAAAGGGCCTCATTACGACCCAGGCGGTAAGGGGTTTACGGTGCCGTAAACAGCGCCGACCCTTACCGCCTGAGTACGAGGTCCCTTAGCGCCATGGCGGATTTAACACCTGCTTTTAGCAGGTGTTAAAATCCATGGCGCTAAGGGACCATGGAGTTAATTACGCCACCGTAATTTACGGTGGCGTAATTAACGCCTTCCCCACTCCCATTATGCCCTATGGGGCAAAAATGGGAATGGGGAAGGGTAAATGGGGATTGGGGACTTACCGCCCCGCCAAGGTCGGAATGGGGCGGTAAGTCCGCCAACCACCATGGCGTAAACATAGTTTACGCCATGGTGGTAAAGTCACGGCCCAGGCGGTAACTTACCGCCTGGGTCGTAATGAGGCCCAAAATCTTACTGTGCAGTGCTCCCACCTCCTAGCAAAGGGGCCTCCGAGCACAGTGAGCTGTACCATAAATGAGAGCTGTAACTTTCAATAAAAGAGGCTTAAGGGACGTCCCTTGGGGTTCTTTGCAGAGACAAAAGTGCCCATCAATGGACTGGGCTGCCCTTGGACCCAAATTGTATCCGTTGCCATACAGAATTCTCTTCCACTAATTCCTCGCAGAGTTAAGAGCCAACTGCACTTCAGAAGGGCTGCACCGGGGTGACACGTGCCCCACTGTAGACTGCTAGCCTGTTTAAAGCTGACCCTGCTTGCCCCTTACTACGTCAGTATAACAAAAAACTGGGGAAACTTTGTTTCTGGCTCCCTAGTAGGATTACAGTGCCCAGCATTGCTAGACGTAATGGCACTAAACCATCCACACCTGGAGGTGCCGCCTTAAATCGTGCAATAGGCTGAAAACCGGTTGGAGGAGGACCTCGGTCAGCAGGTAATTGGACCTGTGAAACAGAGAGCGGCCCGTCCAGCCAAAGATGTGCTTAAGTACAAGCTTTAACCGTAGTTCTGCTTTGAAGCAATGTTGACTGATGTTACAGTAGCCCACTCTGACGAGACTGGCACTTTTACAGGATTTTGAAGAAACAATATTATGATTTGATTGTGGGATTTACAGTATTGGGATGGGAAGTAGGATAGTACAGTCCAAAATATCATATCTAAGTTCAGAACTCTAAAGCTAGAGCTCCTCGTGCTCTCTAACTTTATTTAAGCCATCCTTGTGCTGAGGTCATTCATAGTGATAAGGCAGGCCATGAGCCTACTAGAATAGGACTCCAATTTTACCATCACATCTTAATCATGATTTTACTGGCATATGCCCATGTATCATACACAAAACGGAAAGAGGCAATGAGCACAGCCAAATGATGGACATAGATGCTGAAATAGGGCGCCAAATGCAGGCGAGACGTGGGTATTCATCGTGCCACCCAACTCACACATGACATCTCTCTAGGCGCCCTGGAAAGGTCTATCAGAACAGTAGAGAATCATGCAGAATGGACAGCGTGATAACATGCATCAACATGATAGGCAGGCAGAGAGTCACTGGCTTCAGCAGGCAGAACGAGGGGCTGAAAGGCTCTAACGGGTTCTTTTTCTGCAACACACTGCTGATGGTGTGCTCTAAATGGGGTTCCCAAAATCCGGCAAGTAATGGGTGGACCAGCAGATTTTAGGTGGATTTTTGGTGGGTCGAACCACAGCCTCCATCCTCACGTGGAGTGTAAGAAACCACTTATAGTTAGGAATCCTACATAATCACCACATGTAAAGTCACCCCAGAGTTCTGTGATATGATAAAGGTACTACTATGCCTGAGGACTCTTCACAGTCACAGAACAGGTGGACGATTTGTAATACCCAGACTATGGGCCTCATTACACGGACGGCGGTAAGGGTTAACGGTCACCGTTAATGGCAACGGTGACCGTTAACCCTTACCGCCGTACTACGAGGTCCCTTTGCGGGTTGGTGCTCTAACGCCTGCTTTTTGCAGGCGTTAAAAACAAACCCGCTAAGGGACCTCGGAGCTAATTACGGCACTGCAAAATTGCGGTGCCGTAATTAGCGCCTTCCCCATTCCCATAGAGCCCTATGGGGCAGAAATGGGAATGGGGAAGGGTAATGGCGGAAGGGGGATTTACCGCCCCACCGACCTTGGAATGGGGCGGTAAATCCCCTTTCCGCCAAGGCGGTGCCGGTAATTTACTGGCATGGTCCAGGGTGCTAATAGCACCCTGGATCACCGCCTTCCGTGTAACGAGGCCCTATGTATACTTATGGACACAATGCCGTAAACGCAGCAGGTATGTAGGCAAAGCGAGTAAAAGACTTAGCAACCAGAAACACTTTTGTGAATTTAATCACAAATGATTGTGTCGAGATATAAAAAAAAACAGCAGGTCAACAAACAAACCCTGTCCTCACTCCCCCCACTCCCACAAAGATTCAAGGAGAAACGTGTGGGGGCTGATGTATTTGTGTTTATGCCGGGCGTTGCCTATGTAATAAATGGCACACCGATGGCTGGAGCAGTCCCATTGCTACCACACGCAGCCATGCTATAGTAGTTAATCAGAAGAACCAGATGGTGGCGATAAATCTGCTGGAAACAGGAAATGGGGCAGCAAAAGGCAGACTTTGAACACATGTTCAGTAACTGCAGCATTTACAGACCTACTCAGATATGGCAAAGCCACAGAGCACTTGTAGGCGGTACGCGGCAGAAAGAACTCTTCGGGCCACACTGCGCTCCCACCTCAACCCACGCTGCCTGAAGGTTTCTACAAAACAAAACCACTCCCATCCTGATACACAAACAGTAAGGTGCGGTACGGTGCTTTGCGTGGCACAAGGTACATTTCTGAGAGCTAGGTATAACTGGCCAGCAACATATCTGTTGCTCAATTCCACTTCAGATTTGGCCTTTGTAAATGACGTGTTTTAGACCCATTTAGAAAATCGAATTCTTAAATTAAGCGAAAATATGTAAAGGTTAAGTACTTAGGCCTCTCAGCTTATTCCGTATCTGTAAGACTGTCAAATGTCATGTAGGAGCAAGACGACTGAGGGCTCCATTCTGAGCTCAGTAGAAAAATTGTGTAGAAAGCTGTCATTCTCCTCTGCAGTTTCTAGCACCTCTATTCCCCTCCCGCTCTCTCCGCTCAGCAAACCTCTACCTCCTCACTGTACCCCCAGTCCCATGTGACTCCTGATGCTTCCGCTCCTTCCAACTCTTGGCCCCACTACACTGGAACTACCTCCCGCTCTCCATCAGCTCCACCCCTACCTACTCATCCTTCTGCCACTCCCTGAAAGCCCATCTTCTTCATTCCCCCCCTGACTTCCCTTCCTACCCCTCCACCTCCCTTCCGACCCTTGCCCCCTCTCCTTTTCCCCATCCTCTCTCCTTCCCCTCTGACCTTAAATTGGTAACAAATACTACTTAAGGGCAATGAGGACACCAGATCACTCCCCGTTCCCTTTTGTACCTGTTATATTGTAAAGCGCTTTGGCTTAAAGCGCTATATAAATTCAATAAACAAACATAAACATTAACAAAAACTGCCAACATGTAACGTTGTGGGGTCAGCCTGTTCACCAATGTCACTGGCCAGCAGCACTCAAACTGCCGGGAATGCAGGCTTGGACCAGAGAATTCAGTCTGCACGCAGAGTTTCCCGATTGGCCAGCACCCCCTTGCAGGGTGCTACTTAAGCAATATAAGCCAGGGAGGGGGGCATTACCTGAGGGCTTTAACATGATGCCCACCCCTCCTAAGGTTATATTCCTATAAGCAGCCAGGCAGGTACTAATAGCGTATTTTTCTCCAGTTGAGAAACAGCCTGTTAATCGTTTCTCGAGAAAAAACTACAATCACAGATGGCCACTATGGATCAGGGAGTAGGGAGCTACAGGTAGTCCTTTTTCCCCTTCCATGGTGGCCATTCGGCAGTCAGAGAAGCGCCCCTGCCTTCCTCCTGCCAGATACTAATGGAAAAGGCTTCAATGCTGTTGGGTCTGGCTGAAGGGTGTTCTCTGGCTGAGGAAGCTAGGTCCTATGGAGCAGATGGATAAGAGCTAATATGTGTCCATGACTCAAAGGACATACCATTGCTCATATTAGCATTTTATTAAGTGGAGTATAATATATGCCCTTCTCTTAATTAGGGATGGTTGGTTCTGCAGAATGTCATCGAAGAAGAAACCATACACCATCACTCCATGTTCTGTCTTACGAGTATTGATAAAGGATGCATAGAATGGGAACCACATAGCTCTACTTCTCGGCAGAAAAATAAAAATAAAACGTCTGCTTTGTACTGTGGAATGCAGGATATTTGTGAAAGACTGGAGAGAATGGGATAAAGTCAGTGAAATGTCAATGGAGGAGAGGGTGTTAAATCTGCTGTACATGCTGCATAGCAGTGTGCATAAAGCCTTCTTAGAAGCCCCAGCAGGGAGCTCAGTCTCTATGCCCATTCAGTCTTAGGTCTCCCATCTGTCAATACAATTCTGGCTTTTTTCAAAGCAAGACACGTTAAATGCTTCTTTTGGTTGAACAGCACATTGGGCCTCATTCCGAGTATGGCAGTAAGGGATAGCGGCCACCGGTAACGAGACTGGTGGCGGTGATCCCTTACCGCCATACTTCGAGTTCCCTTTGCGCCCTCGCCCTTAACGCCTGCTTTGAGCAGGTGTTAAAGTCGAGGGCGCAAAGGGGCCTCCAAGCCAATAACGGTGACCGTAATGAACGGTCACCGTTATTTGCATCTTTCCCATTCCCATTGAGCCCTATGGGGGCTCATTTGGGAATGAGGAAGAGCCTTGGTGAATGGGGAATTAGCGCCCCGCCAACCTTGGAATGGGGCGGTAATTCCGCCATCCACCAAGGCGCTGCCAGTCTGGGTACGGCGTCAACCAAGGCGTTAATAGCGCCATTGGTTAGCGCCGTACTCGGAATGAGGCCCATTATAATAGAACGAGCTCCCCAGTGGGCAGTGTGACATGCAGCCATTCCAAATGTGTGTGGCGGCCCTAGGAAAGGAAGGAAGTAGAAAGTCTTCTTGGGCAAGGCTTCAACATACCTTGGCTAAACCTGAGATGAGGAAGTTCCAGGCATACCCCTGGCGCCACAAAGACCTTTCTCCGGCTGTCTCTCCTTTCAGCGCTGTGCCCCATAGAATATAGTTCAGTCCCATGATAAATGCTGTCAAATTGTACACATAGCACCTCCACCTTTCCTACCAATGCCTTCCTGAGCATCTTATCTATCCCTCACCCTCACCCCAAATATCTACCCGACTTTGCCCCACCCTACCACTACTGACTGTTCTATCATACTCCTCCAGTGCTTCCCCGACAGGCAAAAAGTGTGTTGACGCCATAACCTATGGCGCTAAACAAATACAAGATAACATAACATCTTATAAAAGGTAATCGCTCACTCTTTTAAGAGCATTACAATGCTATGACGCAACTGCTGGGGGTGACATTGAGTTCTATTTAAAAACAAAGGAAGTAATATTACATATCAAACTAAAGAAGCGCTGCTGAAAAGTGACAGTGCTGTCCTATAGAACGTGTTTCTACCCTGCTGTGAAGTGGAATTATGTGTTAGCTCAGCTGGGACTCAAACCTGAGACCTGCAGTTAAAACACATTTTTAGCAGGCATCTAGCGCCCACTAAGCAAGCATTCTATTATTGCAACCCAAGACCTTTAATTAAACAAAGATCTCATCAGTAGGTCAATTAACCAAATGGGCTGTGATTCCAATGAGGCTTGTGCTGTTTGGAGGACTGTAGGGCTGGCGACGTGTCAGCCACATTAGTAGTACCTGACGTGTAGCCAGGTCTGTCTAATCCTCACTGGCATTTGTAAACATTATTCTGTATGTAAAATAAGACTTTTAAAATTAGGCCAATGCATATAAAAGGAAGACCAGTATGAACAGTGCATGTTGCTTCTTAGGCACATGTCAGGCTAGGTGCCTAATTGCGAGCCCAATAGCCTGAGGTTCTCTAAAACAATAACATCTTACTGTTCTATGGCAATATTGATCGTACTTAGACACTAGCCCATTCAATGCTTGAACTCACTGCTGAGACTGCCCACAAGGGGTGGCACACTGCCATCACAGCGCCTCTGGCGAGTACAGGCACAACCCCATTAGGCGGTGTGGTGGTTCAACTGAGAAATGCGGAGAGTGAGCTACAGACGATTTGCAGCTATTCTGAAAGGGGAAGGTGCTACTGACCTAAATGTGAAAAAGAATGCTGGGAAGTGCTAGTAGGGGCCTTAAAGTACAGCATGCTTGCTGAAAATGTTGGTTTTGTTTCTCAAAAGTGATTGGAACCATTTTAGAAATGACTGCAACTTTCTAATAACATGTAAAGTTGCTCTGCTACGACAAGACAGTAACATCTCACACGGAAAGCCACTGTGATAAAAATGAGAGAGATCAGATTTTAAAGCAAGTTTCGGGAGCGCTTTATCTTCAAAGCTTTAGTCATCACCCAGAAAAGCCTCTCGCACACGGCCCCCAGGTACCTCTCTCAAAAACTCAAGGCGCAATCATCAAGACTAACCCGCTCCTTTCATACTTACCGTCTGATCAGCCCAAGATCCAGACTAAAGAGATCTGGGAGATGAGCTTCCGGGTCATCCCCTCTAAGAGCTGGAACTCTCTACCCTTGAAACTAAGATCAGAACAATCTTACTGGGCCTTGCGAAATCGTTTGAGACTATGCTTTTCTCCGAGGGGACGACCCCTGTCTGAGCCACTATGAACTTAAATTGTATTTTGTTTCACCTACTGTGCTACCTGCTGTGTCACCAGCGCCTTGATCCCTCCGGCTTTAGAGCGCTTAACAAATGCAAAAATAAATAAAAGCCAGTCAATCCACGCCGCCTCAGCTCATATAACAAGTGCATATAAACATGCAGTCTTTGAAAACTATACCCACAGCACATTTTTCAATTCAAAACACACGCAAGCGTTTCAATATACACACACATACCTTTTAAGTGCTTTACGAAACCTTTGACAATAGTGTGCTCCTTACACCCTACACTGGCTCACCAAGAGTGCCAAGTCACACACATGCCTTCACGTTGCTTTGACAGGAGACAGATGTGAAAGATAAAAAGAATTAACAATTTGCTGAAAGATAATGTTCCATGGACTCTTCCTAAAGCCACTTTTCAGTTCTTTTCAGTTCACTGCTTTTGAACAAACACATGTTCCCAGAACAGAACAGAACATATACACATGCAGAATGTTTGTCTGCTCTCCTCTCCAAATCACAGGTTTTCAGAACACGAAAGGGGAAACGTGCTCCTGAATTTCAGTGCAGTGACCCATTTCCCTGCCCCCATGAAACGACAGGGAAGGAAAAAGTTAAAAGGCGTTTATCTAACCCTGAGTGCAAGTCACGAGCTCGAGGCCAGCCTGGTGCCAGCTGGCACGGAGCGCATTTACAGTAAGCTGTTTACTTGCTATCCACCAATGGTGTCTACCACGAAGGAATGTCTGAGCTCCCAACAGCTCCAAGGTTTCAGCTAAAAAAAAAGTCACCGGCTACTCCTCCTCGCGATTAGCTATCTAGTCAAGCAAAAGGGAAGTACCGAGAATGAACGTTTATCAGGAATATTAGATTGAAGTTTATTTAATTCAGATTGGCTGCAGCAATTTCGTGAAAGCTGGCAATAGAAAGATAAGGCGGGGGTAAGGAAAAACAAATAAAGTGAATGAAAGACTTGAAAGTTAGAGGAGGAAGCAGGAGGGGAAGTGGAAAGGGAGGATTAAAACGAGACGTTTAGAGGGGTTGTAAAACACCGAGCGCCACGATTAGATTCCATGAAACACCTTACGAAGAAAACAAAGCGTGGGCCTGGCTCAGAATGCAGGTTTCAGGAAACGGTTGATAGTTCCACTGAAAGTCCATTGTGGGTAAGTGGCAAATCAGTTCTTGGTATGAGGTGAGAGTATCATGCGGATTATAAATTATGGTACTATGTTCATATATCGAAAGTCATTTTTCGATGGGTTTTTTGCAGAATTATTTTCTACCAAAAAACCATCAATTTTTTTCTTCATGGGGGTCTCCCCAAACGACTCCTCCCCTATTCATTTAACACTATCCCCACCCCCGGCCCTTATATATCCTTACCCACATCCTCTTTTTTTCTGATGGGTTTTTTCAGAAAACAAATTCGGGAAAAGTCCCAAGAAATGACCGTCGATAAATGAACGTCGTGGCATGGATATTCATAGAGCATTACAGTTACAGTGAGGAGAATCTGCCTCCACGCTCACACACTAATCTAGGCCCATCTAGAGCTCTCTCCGTTCCTCAAGTTCAGACTGTCCTTCACTCCTCGTCTCAGTTTTCCCCCACCTTACTCTGCTACCCTAAATCTGGAAACCTCCGCTTCAGTTACAGTGGCCGCATTCTGACCTCTACTTCAAAGCCTCCCGCCCTTCCATTTTAGAGCTTCATTCTTGATTTTCTTTTCCCTGTTATAGCCTGTTTCCCCAATGTGTCCCCCATCCCTACCATCCTTTTGGTGTGTTTGCTGATCCCATGTTTCAAGTCCCACTCTGTCCCTTTGCTTTCTATGGTTGCAATCCCTTTTCTTTACCCTGCAATTTTTCCTCATCCATCAGTCTCTTTATCCTCTGTCTCCATGTCGGCTCAGGTAAGTAGGGCTAGAGAGGTCATCCCAGTGTACAAGAATCTAGCCACAGGATAGTCACTATACTACATCGCATTCGTAAATGGACACAGAAATGGAAAACATTATTTGTTGTGAACTTAAAATACTTAAGTACTGCCAACAAACAAATTGATGTGAATCGAGGCTCGAGTTATGTAGATTGTCTTACAACTCTAGCTGACTGAGCCAAAGAAAGACGCGAGGATTGGATTACTTTACAAAGATGATTTACTGCCAAGCGGTCATTTTATGGCTTGCCTTTTATGGTACAACAGGCTCGGTTGCTGAGCAATTCTCAAAACACGAATCACCTGCAGAGTGGCGGGATCCAAGGAGAGACAATCAATTTCATAACAATATTGCTGTTGCTACAGAATGGCCTAACTTATGATGCGGTCCATCCTCAATGGAAGCTTTTCCACTAGGAACAGTATCCAGAATTGGTACCAAGAGTACTCGGATGGCATCAATTAGAGGGAGGAAGGTAGGCTTACAATGTTTGTCCTGCAAGATTGGATCCATAGCCCCATACTTAAGGTTTTGTGTATGCCTGTCATCCGCCGTAGCCGAGACTGGCGGATACTTCCGCGGTATCGCTGGCAGTATGGGTTTAGAGTGTATTTTACGGCTCTAGCAGCCGTCCCATTTCCGTCAGGGCGGATCCCGCCAGAGTATTTATTGCTTCTCCTCCCAGTGGACGCTGCGTTGCAACCCCTCTGGATAGTGTTCCCAGCTTCCGGGTTTACGCTTGCTGCTGACACTCCGTCTGGATCGTCAGTGCTTTTGTTCTGTTACTAACTTCGTCCTCTGCACAAAGTTTTCCTTCTCTTCGTTACTTTGCCTCTTACCGGTTTCATTCCGGTTCCTTCGCCCGGGTCGAGTCTCCCTCCTTCGAGACCCGGGGCTTAGCTCTTTCTGCTTTCTCCTCTCCGTTTACCCTGGGCTCCTCTCCAATTGGATTCCCAGTCTACTTCCTATTATTCAGCTTTCTCTTCTCTTACCCGAGTCCTTTACTTCCTGTGTCCTGCCGGGCTGCATTGGATACCAGCCACGCCTTCTGGCTTCACGTCTGCTACGGATCCCTACCGTTTTGAGTCCGCACCTCTTCCTGCTACATCCTTCATTTCTGTCTGCAACATCACATCGGAAGTTCATACTTGGAGTCGGACAGAGTGCATTTTGGTGCCTGACAAAGGTTTTTTCTGCCGCTTGGCTTTTTCCCTTGTGTATCGGCTTGCTCACGGGGAGGGAGCCACAGGCTTGCTGTTCCATCAGCATTCACTGTGGCTTCCCTCTGTGACAGGCAATTACCACCAAAAAAGGAGAAAGACTACCTCGCCAGGCGAAACCTGTCCACCGAAGGCTTCAACTCAAGCAGCTCAGGTGAGTAGAGTGTGGAAGCAAAGGGGGAAGTGGGAGAAAAAGGGTCACAGAAAGGACAATGCCTTCTTTGGTTAGACCACAAGACAAATACTGATATTTCCTCTTTTAGAAGAAAGTGGTGTTAAATGGGTCCTGTGTTGTCTCACAACTTCCCTAACTATATAGCATTTAAACAGTGTATATGAGGACTACTTCACGCTACTAACAAGCAGTCCATTTTGAGGAAGACAACCCATCTGCAATACAGGGTCAATGGAGTTCTACAGAAGAAATTCAATATCGAATTGCACTCTTGAGACAGGTGGCTGCATGTTTTAAGACATTGGGCCTCATTACGAGGTGGGCGGTAAGGGATTACCAGCACCGGTAAGGGCACCAGTGCCGGTAATCCCTTACCGCCCTACTACGAGTTCCCTTTGCGGGTCCTCCCTTAACGCCTGAATTTACCAGGTTTCAGGAAACGGTTTATAGTTCCACTGAAAGTCCATTGTGGGTAAGTGGCAAATCAGTTCTTGGAGTGAGGTGAGAGGATCATGCGGATTATAAATTATGGTACTATGTTCATTTATCGAAAGTCATTTTTCAATGGGTTTTTTTGCCAAATTATTTTCTCCCAAAAAACTATTTTTTTCTTTATGGGGGTCCTGGTTTTACCAGGCGTTAAGAACGGGACCTGCAAAGGGACTTTGGAGCTAATAACGGTACTGCAATTTGCGGTACCGTTATTAGCGCCTTCCCCATTCCCTATCAGGGCTCAAATTGGAATGGGGAAGGGCCCTGGTGAATGGGGAATTACCACCGCCGCCAACCTTGGAATGGGGAGGTAATAGCTCCATTCACCAGGGCAGAGTCGGTAAGGATTTGGAGGCAGGCATACCTCCAAACTCGTAATGAGGCCCATTGCAGACTTGCCGAAGAGGGAAAAGACATTCCTACAGTATTCATTAAAGCTACTGTTGAATCGAACTCTGAACATTTTGTAGCCCTTAACAAATGGTTTACAAGTTGTAGATACCTACAGATAAATAATACAAACCTGGAGCTCAACACACAAGGAACTGGTGGGGAAAAACAAGAAACTAAGAATGACAGATTTAGCAGCTGCACATAATTAAAACCAGGGCAAATTCGGGATCACATCTAATATTGCACTAAGACTTTCGAATCTTTGCCGAATTTTTACCAGCAACCAACAGAAGAGGATTTTACCCTATGACTGAAACGACCACAGGATTTCCTACCCCTGCAATGACAGCACACTTCTCAGAAGAAATCGGCTTCGAAACCAGTAAGTGATAGAGAAACATGTGCAGGTCATCAGCAAAGTTTTTATAAGAAAGACTGAAGCTGTACAAAAGATCCATGAAGGGGACAAAGCAAAGCTAGAGGAAAGACAGTAACGGGGATCTTTGAAGACTGCTACACACATCTAACAGCCCTGCGTTAAAGGGGAGACACTCGGAGCAATGGGAAGAAAAGCATCCACCAGTGCAAGGAGGCTACAATGAGAGCGGCTACCAATAGAAGGTGTTCCAACGATGCATGTGGTTGATATATTGAAACTTGCAGAGCTGATCCGATCCATGGGAAGTAGGAGGCTGTGCTGGTTTAGTTTGGTGCAAGTGGTGTACACATACTGGTAATTTGGCAACTGCTTCATCATATATATTAATTAATGGCTTATGCATGTATCATGTTTTCCCAAAAAAGGGTCTTCCAGGTGTACATTCAGGGTGAATGTAGTGCAAGACATCTCCGAATCCCCAATGTTAAGGAAACAGATTTGCACAGAACAAGCAGATTTTAAATGTTGCCACCAACTCCGTATGCACTTAAAAACAATACTCTCTCACACAGTTGAAACTATTCCTACTAGTCAATAAATTAAAAAAATTAAAAAACACAGATTCAACGCTGTAAAGGCATGCAAACAATATCCAATAGCCAAAGCTGCGATCCCAAGTGTAGTTTAAAAAGCATATGTTTGGAAACAGGATGGCAATGCATTTCCAAACACAAGGCTTTTAAATGTCACTCAAGAGAGATGACGCTCAGACTAGGAGGGGAGACTTCTAGTTTTATTATTTGTAACTGTGATGGGTGTGGTGTAAGAGAAATTACAGGACAAAAACTGTGGACATTGATTTCAAAAATTTGAAATTCAAATCTAAGGTCCTTACACCCTCTAGCATGTGTGATTTAAAACGTTACAGAAGATACATTTTCAGTAGATTGCAGTTTTAGTTTAAATTGTGTGATTTATTCCTGCACATTTTGCTTCAGAAAGTTGCACGTGTCTTATAGGCCAGCGCTATTTTATACATAGTTTATCAACCAAAAGGCAGCTGAAATGGCCTAAATTACTCCCACGTTTCAGGCAGGAGAGTTTTGTCGTTCATTCTCTAAAGCCACCATACCATTGACGTAGTTTGCTAAACATAGCCCAATGCTTCAATCATAAGAATGCTGGACAGTACCTCACCAATAATTATTAACGAGGGTGAAATGAGTATGTGGTTGTCTGCATTTTTGAGAGATGTGTGTCCTGGGTTGATGAGATGTATACAATAAAGATTGCCCACGCTAATAGCTCTGGAAAGTCTTCATTCTATTAAAGACAAGGAGGCAAGCATTATGCTTATCTTTCTTTAATACTGCCATATCAGCATTTCAAAACTTTAACTTTTAACTTTTATGTTTTGGTTTTTCTTACATGTTATTTGGTAAAAAACAAAAGCAGGAAATTTCAAGTTTCATATCTCAACTGAATCAACTAGGTTTCAGAAACCACGCTTCCCATAATCCTGAGGCCCTTTGTAGTCCTGACCTCTACCCCCACACCAATCAGTGGCCAGATAAGGGTATAAACACTGACTCCCCTAGGTCCATTCCTCTTTCTTTTGCCATCAGAGTTCTAGAAGTACAGAGAGTCCACAAAATGTTAAACACAATCCATAAGGCCTGCTCTTGATCCGCAGCTGGCGTGACTGATCGGTCCAACGGGACAACTTGCCAGAAGATCCTCGGTGTATACCCTGACTTGCTCATGTCGCCTTCTGATCGTCTCCTATGAGAACAGAAAAAATCATATGAGGGCGGGAATGAACTACAAATGGAACACAATGCATGACAGCTTTCATTCGCTCAGTCATTTCTCTCATTTGTTTCATTCATTTGGGTGGGATATAATGCTCGCCTCCTTGTCTTTAATAGAATGAAGACTTTCCTGAGCTATTAGCGTGGGCAATCTTTATTCTATGACAAGACAGGAGGCTCGCATTATGCTTGTTCAAAGCTTGCCATCACTCTATTTGGTATATCAGATACTGGCTTGAAGTAAAAGGTCTTAAAGGTGGATTCAGAAGACCAATCTGCAGATTTCATAATATTTTGTAGGGATACTCCTGTCGCAAACGCTCTAGAAGCCATTGCTCCCCTAGCGGAATGTGCACCAAATAAGGATAAGTCTATCCCTGCCCATTGCATGACCTCCCTCACCCATCTCGCAATGGTCGCTGTCGCTACTGTGTGTTGAGGCTTCCTACGCGCTATAAGCAACTGGGTTACGCCGCGCGGTCTAATCTGAGCTGTTGCTGCTTCATAATCTTTGATAAATTGTGCTACGCATAACTTCTTATTCTCTGCAAAATATGGGTAGGAAATTACTCTGGAATCGGTCTTTGTTCTTTTCGCGATAGTAAACACTACTCCTTCTGGATAAAATATCTTTCTATCGATTTCCAATGCTTTCATGTCTGATACTCTCCGGCACGCTACTAGACATAGAAGCATAGCTAATTTGCCTGATAATTGTGACCGGGATAAAGCTTCATTTTCCGGCCATCTAAGGAATAACTGAAAAACGCCTCTAACGTCCCATAAAACCGCATACTTTGGCTCTGGCGGCCTTCTCAATTTTATACCTTTGAGGAGCCGTAAGATTGCTGGGTGCTCTCCTACTGGATTATTTTCTATTTTATTGTGCCCTGCTGAAATTGCGGATCTGTAGACCCCTATTGTTCTGTAAGAAGAACCCTCCTGGAATTTTGAAGCCGAAAGTTCAGGATGTTCACTAGAGGTGCTGAAATGGGATCCAGACTGTGTTCTGAACACCACTGCGCCCAACTGTTCCAAGCCGTGTTATAGCTCCTAACGGTGGAAGGCGCCCAGGAATCTCGGATACAATCTGCAGCGAGGTCCGAAATTCCTGGCAAGTTCCATCTTCTCTTGAAACCCTGCAGGCAATCAGCTGCAAGGAACTCGCTTCTATGAGCGGGTGAACCCGACCAGTCGGGTCGAGTAGAAGGCCCTGGATGCTCGGAACTATCCTCGGAAAATCCGTAGAAAGTTCCATCGCTACTGGAAACCAGGCCTGCGCCCACCAAGAAGGTAGCACCATCACCACTTCCGCTTTGTCTCTGCGGACTTTCGCTAGAGATCTTGTGATCATTGCGAATGGGCGAAGGCATAGTGGACTGCTCCGTTCCATGGATGTAGAAAAGCATCTGTACCCGCTGCTCCTGGATCTATCCTCCAACTGAAATATTTCTGCGTCTGCGCATTCAGTCTGGACGCAAATAGATCTATGTCTAGGGGTCCCCATATGTCTTGGGGACGCTTGAAAATTAGCGGGTGTAGCTTCTAATCGCTGGAGTCTACAAGATATCGAGAGTTCCAGTCTGCTATACTGTTCTGGCTCCCCGGAAGATATTCTGCAGTCACTGCAATGTCGTTCTGAAGGCAATAATGCCAGAAATCTTTTGCTAATTCCACTAGCATTCTGGATCTTGTTCCCCCTAATTTGTTGATGTAGCGGACTGCTGAGATGTTGTCCATCTTGAGCAATACGCAACATCTTATTTTGTCCTTCGTGACCGCTCGAACTGCGAAGGAGCCTGCTAGAAGTTCTAGACAATTTATGTGTAGATTCAACTCTTCGCCGGACCATTTCCCGCCTGTCTGGGTTTGTTCGCATCTGGCTCCCCAACTTGACCTGCTTGCGTCTGACTCGATGGTCAGTTCTGGAACATCCCCGAAAATTGCTCGTCCATTCCAGGCTTCCATGTTCTCTAGCCACCACCGTAGCTCTGTTATGGCTTCTTGGTCTAGGTTCACTAGCTGATGATATCTCAGGCCTCCACGGAGATGTTTGATCTTGAGCCTCTGTAATGCTCGATAATGTAACGGTCCCGGGAAGATGGCCTAAATGGAAGCTGCAAGCAGACCTACTATTCTGGCCAGATTCCGAAGCGAAATTACTCGCTTTGCAATCACTGTCCTGAGCTCCTTCTTTATCGCTCTCACTTTGTGACCTGGAAGCTCTAAAGTCGCTTTCACGGTATCTATGGTGAACCCTAAAAATTCCAATCTCTGAACTGGCGCTAATTGGGACTTCTCTAAATTGACTAAGAATCCCAGAGATGATAGGAACTTGAAAATCCACTGCACATCTCTCGTGAGGGTCTCTTTGCTGGATCCCATCACCAGGATATCGTCCAGATAAATAATCATAAAAATACCTCTCTCCCTGATAGCTGCAGCTACTGGCTTCATCACTTTCATGAACGCCCAAGGTGCCTACGCCAGCCCGAACGGCAGGCATGCAAACCGCCAAATCTCTCCTTCCCATCGGAACTGGAGATACTTCCGAAAATTAGTTGCTATCGGAATCGTTAGATAAGCGTCTTTGAGGTCTAGACGGGCTAGCCAATCTCCCGAACGCAATAGGTCTCGGAGGAGATGTATGCCCTCCACCTTGAAATGGTTGTATTGCAGCCAACTGTTCAATTCTTTTAGATGTATGACTGGACAAATCTTTTCCCCTCTGCGCACCAAGAACATATTGCTGAGGAAAACCTGACCTTCTGTGCTCTCGCGCTCTATTGCGTTTTTCTCTACTAATTTGTTTAACTCGCTGTGTAAAATTGATTTCTCTTCTTGTGGCATGCAAATGGGGACAAGTTCTCTGTACTGCTTTGGAATGTCTATGAAATCTAGGTGAAGGCCCGCTACTGCTTGTAAAACCCAAGCATCGCTTGACAAAGCTTGCCATTCTCTCGGAAAACGGAGAGTTCTGCCTCCGATAGGAACAATTGGTGTACTCACCGCCTGTTGCGCCGGGCTGACGGAAAAAACCTCTTCCTCTGCGGCCTCTTGGATGTCTTCCTCTGGCTGGGAAAAAGGTATCCTGCTGACGGTTTTCCTAATATTGAGCGCGTGGACCTTGAGGCCTTCTTTGATAGCTGTAGCGACCGGACGAACGACCTCTGACTCGTCCGGTCCCAGTAAAAACACGCCCCGGGAAATATCTTCTTTATAGAGCTCGGAGCTCTCTCGAGGGCTGAGTAAGTGCCAACAAATTGAGACATTTCCTTTGCGAAAGCCTCCCCGAAAAGAAGGCCTTTGGCGCCCTCACCTGTCGATCTTTAGGAGGATGCCTCTTCTACGTTCTGAAGAGAGTGCACAGTTGGCGTTACCCAACAAGCACACTGCCCTTTGAGCCCAGTGACCTAGGGCGTGAATGTCTACTGGGGTACCGGTATCTTGATTTTTCTACAAGGTCCATAATCTTTGCCAGTGGACCTGCTAAGTCCAAGAGCTTATCTTGACACCTATTCCACGCACGATTGATGCCTTTCCTAACGTCTTGTGCTTTTTTGGTCACAAAAGTGACCATTTTTGGGTCTAATTCTGGTGTATCTGCCAGCTTCCCTGGCAGTTCAGGCCGTGGACATTCTGATCGCATGCGGGATCTAACTTTTCTGTCCAGCGGCTTCCTGATGTGTTGTGACATGTATAATGCCACTCTGGGTGAGGGCACCCACTCAGAAGACTTTGGGCTTCTAATGGACTCTGGGTCAAACATATCGATTACGTTGTCTTCTTCCTCGGGGAGAGTTTGAGGAATTGGTTGAGGGAACTCTTCTTCCTCGCCGCCTTTGTCGTCGGGGCGTATCCCTCTTCATATTGCCCTGAATTGTCCACCCCTGGTTTAGGGCGTCTGATGTGGCCATCTGCTAATATTGCTAGAAAGGCTTCTTTCAATCTGGCGACTGGGTCGCTTTCACTTTGGGGAACAGAGTCAACCCTATCTTTTGTGCCCGAGGGGGTCAAAGAGTCTGCGCTCTTCCAGGCTTTTTTACCTCCCTTACTTTCAACCCTCTTCTGAGGGTGTCCAGCTGACGTCCCCTCCCCAGGGCTGTCAGCCCGTCTCTTCCTGGCTGCCAGCTGTTCCTGCTGTTCAGCCATGCATGCTTCGAGCATTTCCAACCTTTCAGTCAAAGGTTGCACCCCTTGGGAGACTGCTTGAGAAAGTGAATCTCCCAGTACCCTCTTGAAGCTGAGGGATAAATCTGTGTCTTGCCAAGTGGGTTCTTCTTCTCACTCTTGTTCACTCCACTCTGGTGTGGTGGACTGGGAATCTCGCGGGTGCGATGAGTGAGCCATTGAATAATGTTAGCAGCGCTAACTTCTCGGGGTCAGCTGAAAATTAAGGCTCTGAATTTACCTCCTGTGCACTCCGTGCCTTCTAGTCTATCTGTGAAACTGTTTCACATTCTCTGCAGATCCAGCAGATGCCACCAAGAAATGTCTTTTCTCCTTTTTTTTTTTGTTTGTTTTTTTCTCTTCTTCGAAAATTTCTCTCAGGTACTGACTCGCACGACCCTCCGCTCCGTTTCGCTATGTGTACGCGCGAAAATCGAGCGTTAGGGGAACGTGGAGCATGCCGGGAATGTTATGTTGCTGAACCTGCTTCGCTGGGTCCTAAAGCCCTGCACGTTCGGCGGCGCGAGCCACCTCCGCGCACACGCGTACAATGTAGGCTGCCGCAGGGTCCTAGAGCCTTCGCCTTCGCGAGCGAAGACTCCGCATACGCCGGAGAGCGGGGCGGCTGCCAGAAGCGAGCGGATTTGCCCGCGGCTCCGCCCCGCCTCTCCTCACTCCCGTTCCTGTTAGAATTGAAATAAAAGTATGACGGGGGAAACGATAATCCAAGAACATAAACATGAGACATAACACTTATCTCAGTATGGCAGCAAAAAGAAAGAGGAATGGACCTAGGGGAGTCAGTGTGTATACCCCTATCTGGCCACTGATTGGTGTGGGGGTAGCGGTCAGGACTACAAAGGGCCTCAGGATTATGGGAAGCGTGGTTTCTGAAACCTAGTTGATTCAGTTGAGATATGAAACTTGTAACTTCCTGCTTTGTTTTTTTCCAAGCAATATGTAAGAAAAACCAAAACATAAAAGTTAAAAGTTAAAGTTTTGAAATGCTGATATGGCAGTATTAAAGAAAGATAAGCATAATGCGAGCCTCCTGTCTTGTCATAGAATATTTCTGCCTTATGAGACACCATTTTCAGGAGCGAAAATTCATGCTGTTAAACTAATTTACATACCCACAATGTACTGATCAGGGGATCACTGAGGGGAACTTCCAGGAATAGCTACTGGCTGGCATTGTGAGACAGGAGGGCAATGCATTGTGGGGCTACGATTCAGAGAACTGCATACATGTTCCAGCCTTATTAGAAATTGTCACTGCAGTATACACTGTGGTTGGTGCATTGGGGCATTTACAAACACAAGCAAAGTTATGGTGGGCTTAAAAATCTTGACAAAATCCATCCACCTGAAATGTGAAAACAGAATGCGCCATTCCAGCCAAGATACACAAGCACAGTGCTGCCCAGTGTCCACCACTGAAAATTCCCATCCAGGTCGGAACCAGGTGGGTAATGCATTATAAGTATGCAAATTAGCTCAAATGTCAAGCCTTTGCTCCAGCAAAATGCCTTTGTCTATAGGACATTGTTATTTCATAAATAGCATTTTCAACCCAAAGCAGGCCTCTCTCAAGGCTATGGACAATTGCATACAGGTTACAACCTTATTTCAGTTATCAATACAGTATAGTGTAAAGCCTTGTGGTTGCAGCAATGTGATAACAAAATTATCAATTTCAGCTAAATCAGACACAGCACCAACTAGAGGCCATCACAGGAAGTACAGCCCCAGATTGTGTTTTGTGGATATACATGGTAGCTCAAATGTGTTTTCTCTCTCTCCCCCCTCCCTCTCCCTTCCTCCCTCTCTCACTCCATTCCTCTCTCCCTCCCTCCCTCCCTCCCTGCCTCCCGATTTATTCGGACACATCCATTGATACGTGTAACACGAGAAAAAAAAAGGAGGCGTTATTGAAAAAATAAAACCTTTTTATAATGAGTTACGGTTGCCACTCATGCCAAATAAAGTATACACACATTGGAAATGCTAACAGTAATGTAACTACAAATAATTATTTTAAAGTCACTACAAATTAAAACTTAATTCACACTACTTACTCACTTTAAGTATTAGCTACAGTAGCTTACATCAGGGATCTACATTAGGTTTGGATAAGCAGGAGTTAAAGGTAGCTCCTGGGTATCGAGCATTAATGAGTGACCAGGAGCTACCATTGGGGAACAAGGAGCTAGTACACAGCGTTGCACAAATCTAACTTTCACATAAGATGCAAAATTATCATTTTGTTCATCATTTAACCTTTATTCTATACACGTTTTATAGATGTGTCCTATTGTTTATTTATAGATTGCCCCAAATTACATTGTTAAATTCACATAGGTGTGTTTGTTCAGTACCAGTTGTCCAAGGGAGGCAAATGTAGCTTCTGGTAGCTGCTGATGTCAAGCTAACCAAGCTCTTCTAGGATAAAAGCAGGAGCTAAATAGATCCCAGCTCCCCACAATTTCGAACCACGATTAAAGAGTAATGGTATTGTGCGATTTAAGGCTTCATTTGTAGTGTGAGTGACTGTTAAGACCGATTGATTGTAGAAATCTTAAAGTTGGCATTTCCAACGTTTGTACAGGTTACTTATAATAAGCGGTAAATAAATATCCTTGCAAAAAAAGTTGGTTTCATATAAATATATGTACACCTACATGTCTTTATATATTTATATAATTTACTTTACAAATACAACAAGAAGCAATCCAGGTCTACAGGCACTTTCAGCAGACTGGTTTTCCCTTTCCACACATCAACAGCCCGTATGTGGGCGCATACCATGCCTGCAGCCTTCCAAACAAACATGAGTTATTTGCAAAGAGATTGTTTTAGCAGGGGACTTAATGTGTTCACTCTCCTCTAAATGCAAGTACAGAATCTTCAAGTTGACCCGCAGCATCTCCTGCAATCCAAAGAAAATTCAATTCTTGTACAAATATGTGTCAAACCAGAAACCTTAAACCAAATTCTTCTTCTACAACTCAATTGCGTTCCGTAGGAGGGGGCGGGGAAACATGTCAAACATAGGGCAGATTTGCCTACTTGGCCACTTCTACCATTCCAAATATATGCAGCAGCACTTTCCAGCTTCAGCTTGGCATCTCTAAAGTGTGGCACCTGCACAGACAAGAGAAGAGATGTCCTGGAGAAAGATATGTAGATCCCTCAGGGTTGGCTGGGATGAGATATACCAACCTTTTAAGCCGTCCTCAAACAATAGGTCTATTTAAGAAACAGATTACGATTTTACAGTGCCCCCTGAAACATCACTAGTACAAGTCATCACTAAATTGGGAACAGTACATTGTTAATCGCGCCTAGAAACACTTGTGTGCAGGCACGTTATAAATGACGTACCATATCAATGGCTGAGGAATAATGTTTTCATCAAAGTCATATCAGGTGATTCCAAGGAAAATTGACATTTTCTAAATGTTGCATATCCGAGTAACGTTCCCAAGACTGACCAAATCAGACACAAAAAGCAAACATGAAATTGGCCATTTACCCCGAGGATTTGCCAATATGACAAAACAATTATTGACAAACAAGTGTAGGAAATCTACCACGCACTTTCATATACAGACCTGGAACAAGCCCAATGTAAACGAGAAAGGCAACCACTAGGTAGAGCAGGGAGAAGAGAGAAAAAAAAGAACTCTACTGAAAGGAAATCCGTGCAATGCCCGCCTTACCGCAGAAAAGAGCAGGCAACATGATTGGTGCCTCAGCATTGTGAAATAGAGCTTGAGCAGCACAAGCAGAGATCCAACATGCGGCTTCCTCATTCCTCTGGATAAAATGACCTGCAGGAGTATTGGTTGCCAACACTCAAGGACCTCCTTCTCGCATTTACCCCTGAAATAACTTTTGGAAACGGCTAAGCGGAATGGAAAGCCAGGGTCAAATGAGGTACCATTTACCTTCTACATGGGGACAATGCGTCTTCTGTCGGCGTATGAGAGACTGCATTGCTCATGCACACATCGAATGATCGAAGGCATCAGATAACTCCAATGGTCATGAGCCTTTCACTTTGTGTCTTGCAAAACCTGCCCTGTTGCCACACACAAAGAATATCGTATCCAGCGATTATATCGCAGGTAAAAAACATCGTTGGGGAAACAATGGTTTTTCTCCCACTAACCAGTACTTCCCCCTACATATTCTAGGACTGGATTTTGGTCATATAGTGACACTGGTCACAGAACAGGTTGGGAAGGCAATAACAAATGATAGGGACTACTTCTGTCGATTTGTCTCTAATAAAATGTATACTTGTGTGCCATTGCAATAAGGCCGTACGTCAGGTGTACTCATTTGTGTAAGAAGGCAGAGCATTCCATTGTGGTTTCCTTCCTGTTGCGAAATTCATCAACTCTGGTATCTTTGTATGTTCATCCAATCAGGTGTCTTGTGTTGTGCAATAAGGTGTACATTCGGCCATTCCTATTGTCTGTTCCCTCCAGTCTCACCTGCATCCCAGGTTGCAGGTCCAACCAGCAAGGCAGTGCAAGGCCATGAGCACCAGGCCCACCTCCTAATGAAAGCAGCAAGAGAGGAGGCAAGCATCCGGTTCCCTCCCTGTTGGCACTAATGCCTTTTGGCTCTCCCACCTGCCCTACTTCCGGGTTTGCTTTCAAAGGCAGAGAGGGGCGCCTGGAGCACAGGAATGTCACACCCCAACAACCATGTACTAACACCTCCCTGCCTGCCTCACTGGCCACATGGTCAACGATACTGCTATGCTACCTGGGAATATTCTCGTCAATGGTGGAAGTACACGCACAGTGCCTAGCATTTGTGCAAGTAGTTGTGGATCTGATGGCAAAACATGACAAAGATGAGAATGCCTCTGTTTTTAAGAACATTAAATGGACATTGGTGTCAGTAGCTAGGTTTTTCAGGGCAATATGCAATTTATCATAGCAATACTTGCCCCATCATATGAGCAGCAGAGCATATTATACCAATACCAGAGAAATGACGTCGTTCCTAATTAATAGGTGTCAAATGGTGTGAGCATCTGGGCCTTTCGTGCAAATTCCTGACAAATGACAATGCAAAGCTATTGGCTTTGTCCATGCGTGTTTTAACTCTGGGTGAAAGCTCGTGTTTACTAAAGGGTTTACTGGCGAGACAAGCATGGGTAAATCGGAACCTTCTGCTAAATGGCTTCTTGGGCGGAGAGCAAAATCCAGGTGTGATTTAAATGTACAGGAACTGGCAGACCTGTTCTGTACAAGCTGTAGATTTTTTAAAGGATTTGGGGAAAAGGAGCAAAACTGCACTCCCATAAGTGATGACCCGAGATGGCATCCTGTCGGTCGAACGGCATGAAAGGATGTTCCAACCCAAGCACAAATTATATTTACAAATAATTGCGCAACCTCCCAACACCCACTTCAATCTGCCCCATGTGGCCCAGGGCAAGGCTATAAATTCAACAGTAGTGACCAGTGGAAAGTAATCTTCGATAATGGCCTCCTAGTAGCATTTCATTGCTTGCTGAAACATTGGCATTTTCTAACCATTTCCATGGGCTGGGAGAAGGTGGGGTGTAGGGGGAGAATACACTTGGATATATCTTGAAGGTGCATGCTGTTTAAAGGTAGAAAGGGAGCAGCAGCAACAGAGACGTCCTTCAAGTTTGGACCAGCCTGCTAGTTGGAGAATTACATTGTCATTGCCAGTGTTCTGCAGGAATGTTGTCATTACACTGATGGCACATTGTCCATGCAGGGAAATGAGAGGTATTCACAGGTGCTGCAGGGCATGCTTAGGTTCGGACAGACCTTCCAAGGGGCCAGGGGACCAGGCTGCAGAGTCTGCTTGCTGTTTTCTATATTTTGTGCATGACTAGTGTTATAACACACGTATAGGGTGAGCAACACTACCAACTGTTCAGTAGCCACCACACAAAATTTAAATATTCATGGTGCTCACATAAAAACAAATATTTTTAATCTCATTACCTTTCCAAGAAGGACGGACATTTAAAGGGACCAAAGAAGCTGTTTATAAAAGAGAATTACACTGACATTGTAAATGGCCTTTTTTTAAACAGTACACGGTTCAGCTCTAATAATCACCATCAGTAGATATTGTGGTGATAATGTTCAACGTATCTTACTGAGCAAAGCACATCATCAAAAGCTAGAATAACCATATGCATTATTTCCTATCATGCTCTTTCAAAATACCCCTGTCAGAATTGGGAAAGAGGCAAATATCAACAAAGTATTCCTGGCTGTTTGGTATAAAATCAAAGGGCATTTTGGGAACATAAGAATGTCCACAGAAGTTTATATTTGACAAATAATGAAAGAGTTGCAGGTTTGAATCACTAAGTACACATGAACACTGGACTCGGTGCTCATTTAATTTACAACACTCACCTGGACATTAAAGTACTTGTAGCTATGGGTCATGTATACTCATGCGGCCAGCCCAGGGGTTTGGATGTTAGCATACATGGCTGCGACACAGGTGCCTTGATTGGGGTCCGAATGCTGTCCTAAACTAGCTGAAGGCTAGAGGTGGAGGGGCTCAGCGGGGAAGCAAATCAGGTGGCGGGTTAAGAATGCCTGTGCATATGGGCTGTTACATGCCCAGCCCCTAATACGCATACATCCTTATAGAATGATCTATAGAAGATAGATTATAGAGTAATACTCCTGAGCATGCTTTCTTTAACTGTGTATAGTACTATGGCATAAGGTACCACACACACGTAATAAAGAGACATCATTTTACAATGTTAAGTGGGAGAGCATGAAGAGTGAGAAGAATCACATACACTGAAGACCAGTCATTACGAATTGGTATTTGTATACCGTACACTGTGCTTCAGGGCCTGGCCTCTTCAGGTGAAGTGGTGGAAAGAGTCCTGCTTATTTCCAAACTTCTGTCCTTTGCCTACTCCTTGCTTTTTGTGCAGACACTCTGACCAGATCCCCAAGTTGCCACCTCTTTCACAGTGTGTGCAATGTGTATGCACTGATTTTGACACATAATGTAGCACTGCTGTTTGGAATTGCGATGGATGTGAAACTGTTGTGTAAAAACCCTCTCAGACCTCCACATAGACGTTGGATGTTTGTTATCAAACCACAGTCTACTGAGTGGTGCACAGTTTCTGGTTTTATTATACTATGCCCGGTTACTTTACAGTCAGATTATTTAAGAGCCGACATGCATAGTGTCGCTAACAAGCTGTTGAAAACAAAGGCCTGGCGGTTTCCTACTTTTTAAATGTTACCACGCAGCAGATTCAGCGTCTCAAATGTGGCATGTTCTGCTCTGGCCATACATAGCCTTGAGCGAGGACACTGAGGCCACGCCAATGATGAGCCCGATACTGAACCCAGAGATCCTTGGGATACCAAATATTTGCAGCCCCTTCCATCTAAGACTTCGTCTAGTGGCACTGCACATCTCCAGCCCAGCCCAGCCTTGCCATATTGATGAAACTGTGTCATCCTGGGAAAGTCTTCAGATCTCCTGCACCTCACTTTCATTCTCTGGACCAGGTGCAGCGTCACTGTTCGGCTCCATGGGAGTAGAAACAGACCATCCTGCCCAGCCTAGAAGATCCAAAAGGGGATCCAGTTTGAGTGACTGTGAAAGACAACGCAAATACAATCAGTCCCCCTTCCAATATACATTCAACTATCCCTCCATAAAAACCTCCACTCTCAAGCCCTTCGCTCCTCTACTTCTAACTGCCTCACGGTTAGTCATTTTGCAAAGCAATGAGCTGAGGGTAGATCTCGGTCTTCAGCTAGTGCCTCCCTTTGGAACAGCCTCCTGGTCACCATGAAACTTGAGGAAAAAAAATCTCTGGTTCCGGATGCATCTCAAGACCTTCCTCTTTGCTTCTGCCTTTGGGCCCCTTCTCCCCTGTTGATCTATTTCTTCTCTTGGCATCGTGCACCTGGCCACCCTCTGTCCTCTGGGCCCAGGTACCTGCTCACCATGCCTCCCTCCTGAACTGCCTCCAGGCCACCCTCTGCACTAGGGTTCTGTATCTGTACCCATACAGTCCCCCTCCCACTTTTCTTCTGCACTTATCAGATATAGCTTTCTGACTAAATTTCACCTGCCACTTGCTGGCTGCACTACCATGGTTTATCGCCCTTATTTATTATTTTTTTATTTAATATTTATTTATTTTTTCTCTCCTCTGCCTCGCACTTTCCACTCCCCCTCCCTTCCATGCACTTTTCATTGTTTCCCTTTTCCATGCACTTGCGCTTTCTTAAATGTCACTGGGCCTAGTAAGATCGCTGTTTTTCATTTTTCGTTTTTTCTCCTTTGTTTCCCTCCCTTTTTGCCTGGTCGCTCTCCGAAACACTTGTGTACGAGCTCGATATAAATAAAATATCATTTCAGTTAATTTCCCTCACCAATTTCATTTTCTTTACCCTAATTGTGTATCCAAGGCGTAAGCTGTTCTGACTTCTGTAAGGAAAATCTGACTCAATTTTTCCATATTTGGTGCCATTTATATGAAAGTCCAGAAAAGATGGCTTTTCAACTTTCTCTTAAACTTGCTGTATAGAATTCCCATGTTAGGTCCGGTAGCTGCTTGCTTTTATCTGTTCTGTCCGTAACCGTTTTCTGGATTTTCTGAGTTTTGGACAAAGGTTTATGGAATAAAGACCAAGTAGCTCTGCTCGCAGCCTGTTTCTGGGCGTTACGACAACCACTCTGTACACGATTCATGCATGCGCTGCAAAGAGATGCCATTTAGGTGGCCGTGTACGACGCATCCTATCGAACCACAAGCAAAACTTGACCAAGGCACATGCAGTGGTGTAAAACTTGAGTGAGGAGAGAATAAGTAGAGGCAATTCTCCACCCCTGCTCCCCTCAAATTCTCAACTTGACCCTCATAAAGAAGACTTGTTCTTGTAAACCAGTGACCGCGCTCCAATCACATTACAGTGAGAAAGAGATCCGACAGTTACGTGCCCAGTGGGCCAGCAAGCACGAATTGCAAAGCAAGGCGGAAGCACGCTCCTAAGAAGCAAGGAGCAACACTACCACCCCCATTCTATCGGACCATGGAGAGAACCCCATTCCATGAGACCAGTGGTTGGATTCAGTCCATAACTTTGTTGGCGCACTGAGTGAACATAATATGCCCCAGGCAGGAACCTGCTGCGAAATATGTCATTCGTCTCTACGGAGCTCTCCATACCCGCACCCGGCTTCGCCCGTCTCAGACTCATCACAATAGAGTGATGTACGGGAACCTTTCCCGTCTGCCCTCCAACTATTGCTGTCATTAATCTCACGGCCGAACAACCTCTATTTCTGAGTGCAGGACTGAACGTACCTCCTACACCTACTTACCGTATGAAGTAGTGAGCCCCCACCAGCACCAGACAAGGTGCTATGAGACAAATGTTGACCCCATCTATGATCCAATAAAAATTAGGTTTTGTCGTAATAACTACATATTCCTGATGAATGTTCTATACCTATGTCTAAAGAACAGAAACATGTCGAGGCAGTTCTCTGGATTAAAAACAGAGATATAAATCTATGATACATAAATCCTAATTGAATCTGGTACATTACTAATTGTTTTATATGTACCAATTGTATGTGTTTTTTCTGTGAATTTGTTTTAGCTTGCATTTATAGCCCGTTACGTTTTCCTCATTTTATATTGGATGTGAAGTATTGTACTGTGGACCATTGAATTTAACTATATGTTTTAACTTTTATGACCTACTATTAAAAATGATGTTGATCTTTTAACAGTGATTGGTCCCTTTTCCCTAGTTTTAACTTTCAACTCTAGCACCTGTATACTAGCTATGTCTCTTATTATATATTGGCTAAATATGTTGGGCCTTGAATTCCAATGCATGCTTGCTAGTTTCAAAGAAGTGCCTTCATTGAACAGGGAATAAGTAGACAGAGTATTTGAAGAGGCCACACAGAAACTCAGTAAATGCTTTGTCAATAAAGACAATGTGATTCTACACAAGAGAAGATTCTATACCAGGCTTCAGGAATGCATGCATGACTTCCAGACCTTTATGTGGTGGGACTTTGGGAACTCATGATTGCCTAGTATTTTAATGCTCTGACAGATTATGGTCCGAGACACACTGGTAGCCCATGTGAACTGTGTCAAAATCCAAGAAAAAGTCCTACAAGCCAAAGACTTCACCTTGAATGATGCGCTCACCAATGTCCGATCAAGTGGGAAATGGCTGAGTCATAATAAGGAACCGTGAGAGGAGGACATCAGTCGATTACTGAGCCGAAGAATATTTTGAACATGAAAACAATTTCAAAAAGCACATTTCCACGCAATTTTATGTGGGAGGGGTTATAGGGTAATAAAAAATATAAGGGGACTATGGGCCTCATTACGACCCGTGCGGTAACCATGGCGCTAGTTGCCGCCGGTATTTTACCGATTCCGCCATGGTGAATGGCGGAATTACCGCCCCATTCCAAGGTTGGCGGGGCGGTAATTCCCCATTCACCATTGGGCCTTCCCCATTCCCATTTTTGCCCCCATAGGGCTCAATGGAAATGGGGAAGGCGGTAGTTACGGTACTGCAAATTGCGGTACCGTAATTACCTCCAGGTCCCTTTGCGGGTCCAATCCTTAACGGCTGGTAAAACCAGCCATTAAGGTAGGGACCTGCAAAGGGACCTCGTAATTAGGCGGTAAGGGGTTAACGGCGCTGCCACCTTTTACGGCGCCGTTAACCCCTTACCGCCTGGGTCGTAATGCAGCCCTATGTGTCGGGCTGCAGGGGTCTCCTCATGCATATAATTGCGGGGAAATGGGTTGAAATAATATGTATTTTTGTGTTTGCAATTTCTTTTCCGAGGTGATCAGATAGAACCCATGCCGATTAAATCAATGCTAAGTACCACAAAGCGGGGAGCAAAAACAGGATGATATTTGAGAAGGCCAGCAGAAGGACCTGAGAGTGGCTACAGAGCAGCCTGCTTCCAATGCAGCAGTAAAGTTCAAATGGTAAATGATTGACATGAGTGGGTGGAATGTGGCTGTATCGTCACAGGTCACTTTGCCAAGCCTGGTGAGAATCATAGAAAATGAGATAAAGCTGATAGTAGACTTGCTTGAAAATCACTGTGATAACCATCGACCAGTACAAGGCAACAGTTGGCCAAGAAAACATTTGCGTGAAAAGGTTAACTTCAAACCCAAAGGCTCTAAAGGTTTTCGTGCGCCCCTACTATAACTACTACAAACACTGCATCATCCAATTCAAAGATGTACAGCATCGGAAAAATTAGCAAACATGCCGGGCCATACTTGGATAGCACAATTAGAGGAAACTGAAAAGATGGACCCCTTCAGCAGAGAACATGTGAGGTGTTTTTAAACTGATACCTAGGAAGACGCAGTGGGTCAACACAAGGAGGTGACCTCTCAGTGTTTAGCATTCACGAATAGGTGCGCACACAAAATACAATTGTGCAGAGAAACAGATCAGGTTTAACCCAAATTAAAGCCAGTGCCTGCAATTGGCAGGCAAGCTCTCAAGGACCTATTCTGTGAAGAAGGGACCATGGAACCAGTTGCTGCCACTGACTCTGGATTCCATTAGTCCTGATAAAGTAAGGCAAACTCAGACAAACTGCTGCTCTGTGCGGACCTCTGCTGTCTTCACAGAGAGATCATTACAGACAACTACCATCTCCCTACATTTGTACTTATGCTCAACAAGGTCAGTGTATTTCTGAAGCTCCACATGCAAAATGCCCGTCATCAAATCAAGTTGAATGGCAAATCAAAGTGACCAACGCCATTCACAACCCTGTCTAGAGCATGTAGGTGTGGTTCGGATGCAGATCAGTCTCTCCAACAGCCACTTTGGGTTCCGTAGGTGATGGATCAATTGTTACATGGCATCAGAAATGCATCACTTTTCCAGAATGATATTCTGATAGGTGGGGATGATGAACAAAACCATAATAAAGGACTGAGGGCACTATTAGGACATGTTACTGCACATTGACATCCGTGTGAGAAAGGGAAAGTGCAAATGTATGATGACACATCGCTTGGCTATATGATCCTTTGTGAAGGATCAGGATAAAAGTTACGCAAACTCAAAGCAATTGGTTCTGTTACATCTACTAACTTGAAGAATGGACAAACGTTCTGGGGCTTTTTGTGCATCATGCCAAGTTTGTTAAAAGCACATCTAAGAAAACTGTACCCGTGGTGCGGATGAAAGATACTAGGGTCAGACAGGGTCAAGTAAATGCGTTTGCTAATTTGTGTCTTGCATTGTGAGTGCTGCGTGTCTCAGACTGGTTGACACCCAAATTGGACACAGGTACAACCATATGTTTGCATGGGACTAGATATCTAGTACAACATCAGAATAAAGGTCTCCCATCATGGTGCTACCTGGCAATTAGGAAATAGAGGGTGCATTTGAGTTCTCAGCAACCAACGATGGTTACCTATAGGGCAACATAATCTTGGACAACCATCTGCACTCCAGCATTAAAATATATTCCCCCTACAGGTCAGGACATGAGTATAAGAAGGTTCTATACACTAACACTGTTGTTAAGAAATCTAGGGACCTTGCTGAATGATTTCCCTGAATACAGTGGCACTCAACTGTCACTCCCCTCACATCTCCCATCAGCAACCTCTTCCAGTCAAGACCAAATGCGTGGGGGCATAAGGATCCCCATATGGTGCAGGATATGTGTCCCCACCTATGCCACTTTGTACTCCCCTCCCAAGGAATTATTGTGCACGGTACCCACTATGTCAGCTAGCCTGTCTTCAGTGCAAAGTGATGTCTATTCATTTTCTGGGTGCCTCACTCATCCCAAAATGCAGTGGCTAGCCCCTTTCAGGCACCATATTCACGGTGCATGGACCCACATAATGTCAGTTTTCCTGTCACAATGTGATTGGATTCTCCCTTTTCAGGGCAGAATCCGCAGATACTCTTCCTAACTGGGAGTCGTCTCAATAAACAACTCTGCTTGTACCACCACTCACCTTTCTCAGTTCTTTCACATTCTCAAGGAAAGCTCCAGCCTCCCTAACAACTCTGAAACTCTTAAAGGCATTGGTACAGTCAACAGTCAGTCACCGAGTCAGTAAGTGACAGATATTCCAATACAGTCGCTCATATTATGCCACACTGCCATCAACAGACGCGCACCCTTGAGCATAGTTCAGGACCACCCAACCGATAAGCAATCAGCATGACGTCACATCAGGAACTATGGTGTTGAGATCTTAGCCACTAAAGTCCCAGGAAGTCTTGTTTGTCTATTTCCTTCCCAGCAAAATACAAAACGGCTTTCTAATTTAACAAGATGACATGGCGTTAAAATATGCATCACAGTCAGCCCAAGTGACTAAGGGTTAGGGGCGACCCTGAACAAGAGAAAGGAACTGAGAATATAGCTGCCTTCAAATCAAAGACACTGTCTGAATCAGAACAGAACTACTGTATGCTCAAAAGGAAAGGCTATGCTGTGCTTGGGCAACAGCATACAATCTCTTGTTTCATTACAACTTGGATCTCCTGCTTAACTGAAACATGTTTCTCCAAGAACAACAAGATCAAAGTTCTAAATATCCTATGTGGCATTTACCATATTCTTTCCCATGGCAGACTAAACAGAACCAGTGTCATGGTCTTCTTTAAGTATTAAATGAACTCCAGATGTAATGAGGATATTGAACTACCACAGTCAAATGCCTTTTATGTTAAACGTCAATTCTTAAATATCAGTTCACGTGACTTTGTCTGCCATTATATGGATCTCCTCACCACAGCCGTCATTAGCACCCTGATAGGGGGACCCAACCAATCAGGCGGCTAACCCGGCGCTCTCTGGCCACGCTCCAAGCCACCTGATGGCCGGTTCCCCCGGTCGTCATCTTAGGCCACCCTCAGTGTTTTTTTTAAATCATTTCCACCCATCCACTTTCCTCGTTTCGGTGCCGGCAGGTGCTGCCACCACGGCCACTCCTTCCTCTTGGCTCCCAAAGGCCGCCATGGACAGGGAACAGGGGCTGCGTACAAAGGTCCGCTTTCCCTTTGGTGGCCATCTTTGAATAGAATTTCTGTTCCGTGAACAGGACATAGCGAGGTGTCCCATTCACGGAACAAAAATACTTTTAATTGGTCCTGTCTCAGCCCTTGGGATGGGTGGTAATGGCATTAAGCACCCGTTCCAAGGGCTGCAACAGGTGATAATGTCCCTGTGCCCTCGTTACAGGCCCTCGCTTACAGGCACTTAATGCCACATTCATTATTTAGCTGATTCATTGGCTTTAATAGTACCTCTCTGTCTAGAAAGGACAGTCTGACTCAAGAATGCAAACCAATGAGCTCTCATTCAGCTAGCCACATGCCTCACTTGATTAAAGCCTTAAGTTATTTGCGTGCCACTGATTTGATTCATACTATAAATTCAAATATAACGAATGTATAGTATGTATATATATAATAGTCCATTTGAGCCATTCACACATTCCACAACACCACCTAGTAGCCATTGCTGGAAGTTCGCCTCCAGTTCTGTGAGCCAAGCCACAACAGCAAGGAATTGCGAGTATGCAAATTAGCCCAAGCACAAACCCTTTCTCCAGGAAACTGTCTTTCCTGGAGAAAAGGTTTGTATTTGGGCTAATTTGCATACCCACTATGGCATTGTAAATTACATGGCTTTTTACCCCATTTGTCTCAAATTGAGGCTGTACAACGGATAATTTCAACCCACTATAAAACTGTCCCAAAGGAGAGTACCTTGCCGATCCCTCTGTTATTTAGGGCTCTGTGCAACACTTGTATGCACCGATTCCTGGGATATATTACCTCCATCGATCAACACTGTACAAAATAATCATTTAAAATTGCGGTGTCCCCTCAGCAGCCACCCACTTCCTCGGCACCCCTGTGCACCGGGATGGTTCCCAGAAACATCTGTGTTTGAACTCCAATGGGTGCTAAATACTCAGCAAGCATATACAGAGCTGTGAGTATCGGAGCCATGGGGGGTGGAAGCATGCAGAACTACAGAGGTGGGAACTATGTCCACTGAGGCACACACACATATGTGCATGGTGAATTGCGATTGCCCTTTGCCCTGTAAACTGCAGATTGAAGTCCACCATTGTTAAAACTTAAGTTACGCCTCCCAAACAGGGACTTCATTTCACCAAAATACCAGGGGTGCGGACATGACATCACACGTTCCTTGACCTCTGATGACATCACAGAAAGTGATGTAATTTGATACCACACTGAAGGGACATCACAGAAAGCAATGAACACAACCTTTCACCCCTTGACAAAACAGGAAGTGGCATCACATAGCAATTGTTTATAAGTACACTACGAAAAATAGGGTTACGATATCACTAATGTGATATATATTTCATACAAGAATGGGTCACCATATGTATCATTAATATCAGTATATAGGCCCATATTACCAAATTACTGTGAATGCAAGCAGATGTCCATGGTCAAATGATAATGATATGCTATTCTGTAGCACATATCTTACGCGTTTTATATAGAACAAATATGCATACAATATCATCCAACTTGTGTTGGTTCTCATTTATCAACCTCAGAAGGATGAAAGGCTGTGTTGGCCTTGCTGGGATTCGAACCTGCAACCTGCCCATCACACACAAATCGCAGCACCGCAGAAGCAAACACTCAACCCACTGAGCTATTTTACGAGCTTTAGCCATCTTACCTTCTATAGTAAAATGATAAATTACATGTCGTGATGTTCTCAAAATCGGAACACAAATTAAACTCTCTAGTGGATACCGTTAAACTGGTAACTGAGATTCAACAGCAGGCCAGTCCATCTGCAGGTCGTGGATCTACTTTACAGACTTCGGAGGTTGGCAAAATACATACCATTGGGAGGGTTCATAACTGTGTATTAAAGAATTTAGAGTAGCGCAGGGAAAGCAGCGCACTGCATCCCATACTCTGGGCACTCGTTACCTCATACATGCAAACAAACATCCCGAACAGCATGACGGGGAGATAGGAAAGATAGACACATTACAACAAAGCATGACTTGTGGCACAATGAAATCAAGGCCCACTTTATGTGCTATGGTCAAACATTTCTACACAGCACAGAGGCTTTTAGGCACAAGAATTTTGTCAACTGACCGAGGACACCGAGATGAAATGTCTTGTGGTGATCATAACAGAGACAATGGCAGAAAAAAATAACATGCTATAACTGCCACTTGTGAAAAGCAAAATCCATAGTCTAAAATGGATGCTTATTCTACTCTATTCTACTCTAAATGCTTTTGGGAAGTTTTTTTCTGCATTGTGAATTTTAGGTGTTTAAGAACAGACTAAATCAGTGACTCGCCCCCTGAAGCGTGCGTAGCAAGTATTGTATAGAAGTTCAGAAAGACAAAATATTTGTTATTCCTATTCTTTCTTATTTAGGGTCACTGGTCAAAGTGTTATACTTGTGGAACCCCCTGTTTATGTTACGAGGTCTGAACAAGAAAGCCAGCCACTCCAGAAACAAAGAGCCACATGGTGCTGGCCACAGCCCAGGAGCTTCACATTGTTTTAGGGGTAGCAAGGGAGACCAGCAGGGTAGCAAGGGAGACCTTAGTGGTCGCAGGTGTAACCTCTGGCATCCCCCAAATGACGTCCCTGCTTCCAAATCGTATCCTTCCTGATGAATATGAAACATCAGGTGTATGTGACTTCATTTTCTGTTTTGTTAAAATAACTTTAAAAATGTTTAATCTAGAAGTTGAAGTCTTCCAGGGATTGAAGCGTTTTTTCTAAATGGTACTTCTAGCTGCAAAGGTACAGGAGTATTCAGAAAGATGTTATGTCCAGTTGCTCTCTTTAACCTCTGCCCGAGTTCCCCACTATGCTACTTCTGCCCAGAATGAGCTGCTCATAATGTGAGTGGCTGCTCCCCATTCCATTTAGTACCCAACTTTGAATAATCTATGACCAAGGGAATTGAGGACAATGCATGAGGGTGGCATCAGTGTAGTCCTTTAATCACAAAATGATGGACATCCAGAATTCCAAGAAAATTGAATGGCTTTCACATTTTTTGTTACAGAACTTTATGATAAGTCAAGCTCTGTGCACAACCCAAACTGAATTCTATGACAAGTTATTCATCTGTAAGCTTCAGCAGAGAAATGGTGGGGAAACGTAAGAAAAGCAAAGTATGGTAAGGCCCATTCAGGACAATGTGCCCTAAATCTTGGGTGAGCACATTTTCAAGAAGAAAAACCGGGACGTCCAATCACATGAAAGAAGGACTGCCCCCCTCAAACTGCGCCCATCCCCCTTCCATCCCAGAGTATTTCCAGCTTTGCTCCTGCTACCATCCTTTCCCCAAAACCAGGATGGGGTTTTTCAATTTTTAAAAAGAACTGTCAGGACAGGGAGACGTAGGGCCCAATTCCGGGACTGTCGAGGCAAAACCAGTAAGTCTGGTCATCCTACCAAAATCTGAAGTCAAATATTGACCTGAAAAGGTGGCATGAACATTGAAGCATACCAAGCCGTCAAAGACTGTCAGAACATATGTTCTACTACTGGAACTTGTACCATTCACCGTTGCCATTTCCATGTTCTCCATGCGCTCTGGCGGATCTAAAAGAGAGGGGGTGGGTAACCATGGGTTATTTTACTGCAGAGTGTGGCAATGGTCGGATGCTACATGAATACAGAGGCAGCGGCCCTGATACAGCCTCCACTTTCCCACGCCTTTACATGTGCCCGCGCAGTAATTCCACTGCCAGCAGAAGACCATTGCCACTGCTGGAACAATGCCCACACAGTCCAAAGACGGTCATTGCAATGCCCATTATCATTTGAATCCTCCTCGGGCATTCTTTCTTTCTCACTTTAGTCACTGGAGCGTTCAGGGTGTTGACATTTCAGGGACATGTGTTTGCTGCCTTTTCACAGCCAGTGAAACCTTGGACCGATTTCTTCCACCCACAGAAGTGTCACCTCAGCATCCGCTTCCAAGTGCAGAGGTTTGATCCAGTGCTAGAATGCGGACAATTCGCCAAACCCTGTAAAGTTTCACTCAGCGAGGCGGCCTTTCAAAGGCTGGGGCTCTGGGCTACTGCACAATGGTTGCTTCATGGCGGCTCCTGCACAATGGGCATCCTCGGGGGTGGTGTTGCCAATTACCAGCAGCGGAACCGGATTATCTTATTAGGGCCTGGATGCAGAATTTCCTACATGACTGCACCGAGCTGAGAACAATGCATTCAGTTTGAGAGTTGGGATGCAAGACCTGGCAGACATGAAATATGACCGTTACAAGTTGGACTCATTCATCATCCCTGACCCACATTAAGACACAAACCACAACACTACAGCTCTCTGCATCCAGGCCATGTATCCTCATTGGCTGGAGCTCTTGTGCTCTGCCCCAGATTTTTTGTAGGGTTGCTTTCTTTGTTTTTATCGCCTATCTTCAATTAGTTTTGAATGTCATTACTGCTATGCTGGTCAGGGTATTGTGGCCGGTAGATGGTGAGGGTCTCCGATGTTGGCCCCGTGTCTTTCTGTACAGCAATCCAGGCAAAAAATAATCCTGTGGTGCATGGAGGAAGTCAAAGGTACTTCAGACTCTAAAAACAGTAACTGGGCGTACATCCGTACCTTGAGTATGGAGCAGGTCCTGTGATGCCAGCTAAGCAACGCTAGGAGCACAGCAAAGTGGGCCAAACATCTTCAGATTGGACATATTTACAGCACACTTTTTCACGGTTCAAAATTTTACAATGAGGTACAAAAGGCCAGGAGAGTTATGTTTAGATCTGGGAGTCATTTTCAACTCTACTTGGGCCAACCATTGCAGATTTCTGAAGCTATAAGGAACTTTCAGGTGGAGAGCTGAGAGCCGTCAGATTGCGAGCTGGGGCTCTAGTGGTGGTCATGTGTAGGCTTCGAAACTCTAACCCTCCCAGTATCATTCACTCCAGCAATAGCGAAGTGGCCCGACAAGACTGTCAATCTCGTCAAAGGGGAATGCGAGGTGGGGTCATTGGGTGCAACCCAGTGTCTTATGCTTGTGTGCCCACTTTTCATTGGTCTAAGAAGGAAAATAATGAAAGTGGTGGGTATGTGTAGAAGATATAGGTAGAAGCCTTTGCTAGATTCATGATGGCCATGGATAAAAAGAACTGTGGAAAGGTAAGCCGAGTTAAGTGTATTACACACAATAAAATGAAATTACATATTGAAAACCAGGATGTTGTCAAAGAGGGATTCTACACAAAGAGCACTTTGCAAACACTCTTTGTTTGATAGCTGTCCCTGAAAGCTGTTTGAAAAATAATTCTAAGAAACGGTGGACTCGATCCAAGCTAAGGGTAAACACAACATAAGACTTCTCAATTTCCTCGCTGGCACCCTAAGCAATCTAGAAGCTATTCCAAGAGGTAGCAGTGTACATCCACAATGCTCTGTTGTTATGATGCCAATGCTGATGTCAGCGAACCTATCGGACCGATGCAAATGAACTAGTGTCCTCCTTGTATGTTTAGGTCAGGGTGTTTGTAAGCAAAATGTGTACCTTTGTAGCATATTTAAGAATAATGTTTTCTGCATAGTATGTCTATGAGAGTTAACTGTATATATATTTTATAACATATCTATATATTCGTTTAGCTAGTTAGATTAAATAGAAAATTCACTTAAAGTTGTTTTAATATTTCTTATTAAGATTTTTACATTTACTTTGGTGTTTTGTGAATATTCTTACTTGTATGTTAAACACATCTTTTAAACCAACCAATGCAATATTTGCAGAGAAGTGTCTTTAGGCCTGCTATTAAAGCAAGGGATGGATTACTCTAAAATAATTAGGGCAACTGCTGCTTCCCCAACAGATTGTGATTGAGAGGCAAATATCTTGCAGGTTTTCAATATTGTTTGGAAATACCCACAAGCTAAAATGGTAATTAACAAAGAAGATTACTGCAATACCATCACAAGCACTGGCAATGCCAACGGTTTTAGCATTTATGTAGGCATGGGAAAGCTATTTGCCAGGCACTGCCAGAGTGGTATTAATTACCGATTGATGGAAGTGGCTGCAAAATGGTGCAAGTACCTGGACATATAATAGCAGTGTTTGACAAACGCCCAATATGTATACACAAGCAGGGGTGTTGCTAGGTCTGATAAAGATCCATGGCTAGGCTAATGTAGGGACTTCCAGGACTCAGGGCTAGCTAGCCTTTTGATTGCAGCCCCTGAGCTTCTATCCGGAGCTACAACCAAAACATCCGGGTCTTTAGCCCCCGCAGTAACCCCGTAGCAACACCTCTGTACACAAACCAAAACGCTTGACTTTGCCAATGGTTGTTTTTAACAGAACTTCAACGAAGGGCACACAGAGGGATTATACATCAAGTGGTAGCAAGCAGACCTGGTTAAGACATGTTTATTACACCAGTGGCACGTTGCACTTCCAATTAAGTCATTAACTCCCAGAAGCCTTCTTTGAAAAAACACTAGCAGGCACTTTGAGCACGAAGTTTGGCACTAAGGCTTGACTAAGTTAGCTCAGAGAGATCCCAGGAGAATGTGTTTTGGGCAATGAAGGGCAGGACGTGGGTGGGATGGCATGGGCAGTCAATGGGTGGGTAAATAACCCTACGCCTACAAACTTTGTGTCCCTTCTCATATGCCCTTTCTCCCCTGCTGTACTCCAATGAAATGGTTTTGGCTTATAGGTGGCGCTAACCTAATAGCTAAAACTAATGAGCATAGGCATAGACATACACGTTTAATGATCAATGGGAATGAGTGTGTCTCCCCACAACCTCCGTATCTACTTGTGTACTGCATTCAATTTGCATTACAATCAATACTAATGTTGGCGCTTTCTTAGTTGAAGTTTGAGTATTGTAGACTAATTAAAAGCAATTTTAGGCAGCGTTTAAAGAATGGGATATGACAGTACCCCAAAGAATGGTGGCTACTTGGTGCATTGTGAGCGTGTTTATGTCTCAGAAACAGATGTGGACAATTCCAAAGGGTGGTTTGTCTCAATACAATGAAAGGTGTGAGCTAATGATCCCTTTTAGCGCCGCTTTGTCCAATAATATTTTGAAACCACCAGAGGGTCTGATTCAGAAAGAATTTGGATTTTGTGCAAACTACTACGACGTAAATTACTCCTAAACCTGGGTATCACTGATCAGGCTCTGGCCTGGCTGACCTCTTTCCTCTCAGATCGACCCTCCCAGGTCCAACTTGGGTCCTTCCTTTCATCTATCTTCCTCTCTACCTGTGGTGTTCCCCAGGGGTCTAACCTCTCGCCCTGGCTTTTCAACCAATACCTGGCAACTCTCGCCCACTGCATTGCCATTTTCTGCTCAAATTTCCAGTGCTACGCTGATGACACAACTCATTTTCAGGCTGCCCTCTGCCACCTCCTCTCCCTCTCTCATCTCTGATTGCCTAACTGCCATTCAAGATTGGTGTACCGCCAATGATCTTTGTCTGAATGGCAGCAAGACGGAGATCCTCCTCATCGGCATACCTTCACCATCCTTTCCCCTCACTCTCTGGCCGGCCTCCCTTGGCCCTCCTCCTACCTCCACCTGCGAGGCTAAGAACCTCTGGCTCATCTTTGACTCCACCCTTTCCTTCTCCGCCCACATCTCTGAGGTCTCTAAAAAGTCAAATTTCCGACTGCACCTCCTCAGAGGTACTCTGCCTTTTCTCTCCTTCCCCCAGAAGCTCATGGTACCCGAAGCTCTGGTTCTCTCTAGCTTGGACTATTGTAACAGCCTCTTTCTAAATCTACCTGCCTCTACTCTCCACCCTCTGCAGCTAATCCAGAACAGGACTGCAAGACTTGTCCTTGGCCTCAAGCCCTGGGATCGTATCTTTCCAGCTCTGAAATCTCTCCACTGGCTCCCAGTGGATGCAAGGATTAAATTCAAAACCGTCTGCATCGTCCACAAGGCTTTCTGGGGCCTGGGTCCAAAATACCTTCAGCTATCCCTCCGCACATACCTCCACTCTCAAGCTCTTCGCTCCTCTACCTCCAACTCCCTCAGGGTCAGTCGTTTTTCTAGGAAATGAGCTGGGGGTGGATCTCTGTCTTCGGCTGGGGCCTCCCTCTGGAACAGCCTCCCTGCCACTCTAAAATTTGAGGAGAACCATCTCCGGTTCCGGAAGCACCTCAAGACCGTCCTATTTTCTTCTGCCTTCGCTCCCCCTCTCCCCTGCTGATCTGTTCTCTCTTGGCACCATGCACCTGGCCACCCTCTGTCCTTTGGGCCCAGGTACCTGCTCATCCTGCCACCCTCCCGCACTGCCTCCTAGGCCACCCCTTGCACAGGGGTCTGTATCTGTACCCATACAGCCCACCCTTTTTCTTTCTGCACTTATCAGACCTACCCTGCCTGCTGCCTTAAACTTAGCACTTGCAAATGCTTCGCACTTCCCACTACTCCCCCTTCCATGCACTTTTCCCCTCCCCCCTCTCCCATGCACTTGCGCGTTCTCAATGTCACTGGGCCTAGTAAGATCGCTGTTTTGTTCTCCCCTGTTCCCCTCCCTTGCCTTGTCGCGCTCTGAAACACTTGTGTACGAGCGCGATAGAAATAAAATATCAATCAATCTAAGTGTGATCATATATTGCATTTCAAAACGGTATTCAAAATGAAATCCAGTGTACCTTTCTATTGTTGTAAAATCTATAAGGTACACTTAATTCACAAACAATGGCAACTTGCGTAGAAAATTGGCGAACTGACAAGATAGTAACTTGCTCTGGAGATGTATATATATTGATCTCTATCCCCATGCATTTTTCTGACTTCACAAGACCCACACAGTTACATACACTTTTGCTGGTCGTGTAATTAGCCAATAGGAACGTACAAAATCCTCTTGTGAACGGAGGGTAAATGACTGAGGTGTAAGTTACTCCTTTTCCAGGAGTAAGTTAAGCTTATTTCTTTACAAAGCTGTGTGAAGCAGTCCGATATATTTTTGTGATTTGTTGAGTGGTCTTGTGGGATGTCCATTAAAGAATGTTCTTCTCCTAAAAAGAAAGACCCAGAATGTGCTCCAAAAGTATCCAAATAAAGTTTGAAATGTGACTTTTCTTTTACGCTCTCTTGTTCATTTGTATGCCTATATTTGGCAATGCATTCAGGACAAAGTCCTTTTCCACCACAAAACTAAATAAAAGACACTAAAAACATATGAAACGCCACACCGTAAAAACCTTTAAACAAACGCAACTCTTTATAAAGTGGATTTGTACGCAGACATTGGCCCTCATTACGACCCTTGCGGAAAGCGACTGACCGGAGCGCCACAGCGTAAATAGCGTTTCCGCCATTGTACGAAGGAGCAAAGTGCGGCCCATTCCGACCCATCGGGCACGAGCACCACGCCACGGCGGAAGTGCAAAGTCCGCGATGGCGGAAATGACCCCAAAACGGCCCACACCGCCGCCGTACGGCGCCCTAGGTGCAATACCGCCACCCCTCTTAGCGGTCACCGCAGTGTGCGCCTACCGGAAAGTACGGTGCCCGGAAATATACGGAAACGGAAGTTAAAACATGGGCCCGGAACGGGAAACATCCCGGCGTACACCTATAAAAACACTAAAACCACACAACCACTAAAATCACTACCCTGAAACACACCCCAACCCGTCAACCACCCTAGCGAAACCAAGAAAAATGGGAAAAGTAGCGAAGAAAGCGTGCGACCGCAAGCGGCAGGTCCACTTCTCCCGTGAGGAACTCACCGTGCTAACAGAGACCCTCCAGGAGAATGCTGCCGTCGTCTTCTCCACGCAAATGACCAGGACGGCACTTGCAAACAAGAAGGCCATATGGGCTCTGGTGGCACAGCGGGTAAGTGCGGTGGGGACCGCACCCCGCACCCCACAGCAATGCCGCAAGCGATGGGACGACCTGCGGATACGCGTCCGCAGCATACTCTCTGCCAACCGCAACATTGCCACAGCCACCGGGGGAGGTCCTGAATCACCCATCAAGTTGACCCCCTGGGAAGAAATCTGTGCCTCCACCATCGGAATGGAGAGCATAGAGGGAGTCGGAGGGATGGAGAAAGGAGTGCAGACATCCGAAGATTCAGGTAGGTGGGCCAGATAAAACAATGCCAAATCCACACAGTCCATCCATGTGAAGTACCATGCGTCCACATAGTGCAACAGAAACACATGTCCAGGAGAACGTCCACACACATCGGCCTGAAAGCGCACGTCAAAACCCACAATAAATACATAAATAATTAAAAACCCCTAATACACGCACTACACGTGCAGCAGGCACACCCTAACTGCAGGCTGCCAAACAACTGCACCCTCACTCCACACACAAATCAAAGCACCTCCAAGACCCCGACCCAAATCACCCTCAGGTACCACCCCAATGCATGTGATACAATGCCATTCCAATTCCCACTGACCCATCAATAACCCTCGCCCTCCTTTACTCCACCACAGGGTCCGATCCAAACGACGAGCTACAGGACACCCCTACCAGCACACCTGCAAAGAGGGCCAAGACCAACGGCCAGAGACCCTCCACCTCAGCTGCACGCATCAAGACACGGCAGCAGCACAAATCAGGTGGCAGCACAGAGGAGGGAACATCAACAGGCACCCCAGCAGCCAGCATGCCCACAACACCACCACCACAGGTCCCCCCAATGGATGCCACAGAAGGCACTGCCTCTGGTGGCAGCAGCACCATAGGTGACACCCCATTGATGGCAGCATGCTCGGACACAGAAAACGGGGATGCCGAAGTCAGATCCATCCATGACCTGTCCCAATCCCCCTGTCTGTCCCATCCCGTACAACATGAGGATACCACGCAGGGGCACCCACAAGACGACGACTGGCCATCCACACAAGCCCTGTGGCAAGGCAACATGAGGACAACAGCCCCTCTGTGACACCCCCGCAAATGGCCATGGCCCAGCAGAGGCAACAGTCCCTCGACCAGTTGATCGAACAACAGCAGCAACTGGCCACACTCCTCAAGGACCATGCCGATGAATGTGGGGGCACTAAGGCAGACATAGAAACATCAACTGAGACACTTAGGGCAGAAATGGAGAGAGGTACAGAGACGCTAAGGGCACAAATTGAGAGAAGCACCGAGAGCCTGAGGGGGGAACTGCATGCGACGTCCAAAGACGTATGTGCCGAACTTGCCGCAGTGCGCCGTGTGCTCACTGAGCTCTCGCAAACCCTTAGGGACATGCATGGACGTGAGCAGGCAGACACATCATCCGTTGCAAGTTCCGTCCAGGGCAGCCCCCAACGTAGATCTGGAAGGAACCTGCGCTCCACAGGCAGGGGTGCCCCTGATACCCGCAGAGGGGGCATGCAATAGCGACAGCCCACTGACAATGAGCATCTTTGGACACTGGTGTTCGGGGGGGAGGTAGGAGGGTGGAGGGGGTGTGTTGGGCTCACTTGGGTGGCGGGTCGATAGGGTGTTCAACATGATATCACATATGCCATAAAAAGTGCACGATCAACCAATGAGAAGTGTGGACATTGATCTTTGTGTACTAGGCCATCATAGGCGTACAGTCCATATTGTGCATGTCCCAGACAACGCAGTGCCACGAGTCCCGTGTCCATGTATCAGCCACCAGGCGTGAGTGCTAGAAGCATACATCAATGAGATGCTGACGAATGTCACGGGCCTCCGGTGCCTCGCAGACTCCATGAGGTGCTGCCACATCCCCACCCTCATCATGACCATCATCAGGTGCTTGCAGTTCAGCGTCAGGGGGCATGGGCACATTTCTACGTACGCACATGTTGTGGAGCATGACACATGCCATCACCATCTTTGCAACCTTCTCATGGCGGTACAGGAGTGCCCCGCCAGACCTGCTGAGGCAGCGGAAACGGGTCTTCAGTAGGCCGAATGCCTGTTCAATGACTACACGGGTACGTGAGTGGGCATGGTTGTAGTCCTCCTCATGCTGGTCCCGTGGGTTCCGGACTGGTGTGAGGAGCCATCTCTTCAGTGGATATCCAGCATCACCTGTATGTGGACGAGAAACGTATGATGTGGAATGCCATTGATACGTACGCACACCCCCCCCCCCTTCCTGGCAGGTCATTGACAATTCACATACCCCACATCATCATGCATGTAATGAGACTCACCGAGTAGCCAGGATCTGTTCCCTGCGTGTCGCTCCATGTAGCGTGGTATTGTAGAGTTCCTCAAGACCATCGAATCATGGGTTGATCCAGGGAATCGGGCACAACAATGTGTAATGATCCTGTTGGAGTCACACACCATCTGTACATTCAGGGAATGAAATTGTTTTCGGTTGCGGTACTGGGCCTCCATGGCATGTGGGACGACCAATTCAACATGGGTGCAGTCGATGGCACCAATGCAACCCGGTATGCCGGCAAGTGCATGGAATCCCACTTTTGTGTTGGTTATTTCCTGCTCCGAGCGTGGTAGAGAGATGTAGTCGTCTGCGTGCTTCAGGAGGGCATCGAGCACTTGCAATAGTGTCCGTGAGAACAGTGGCTGAGAAATGCCATGCAACTGTCCGACTGTGTGCTGGTAGGTGCCTGTGGCCAGGAAGTGGAGTACAGACACCACCTTCAGTAGGGGTGGGATGGCGGTTGGGCTATCTATCATGCTGACAAGGTCAGCCTGTGTCATGTCCACAATGGCGGCTATGGTGTCCCGGTCCAGACGGTAGAGGGTGTGGATCTGCTCATCAGTGAGGTTGAACGGATGTGCTCGGAGGCGTGGAATTGCGGGCTGCCTGCGTGGTGGTAGTGGCTGTGCTGGTGGGCCTTGCTGGCCCTGCCTTAGCCTCCTCCTCCTCCTCCGTCTCCTCCGTGCGGCTGGTTGTAGTTGGTGTTCGTCTACTTCTTGGAGTCGGAGCACTTGCAGTGCTATCAGGTCCCCCAGGGCCAACATCGCGAGTCCTGCCGGTAGCATTTCGGTGTGGTTGTGGGAGGAGACTGGCTGTGCAATTTATGTGTTTTCAGGCTGTATGGCCTCCACCTGTGGTGATTGATTCCACCTGTGCAAACTGCTCTCCCCTTTGGCCGAGCACGTCCCGCGCACAACGCTGCAATTCGGGGAATTGTATCTTGCTATTGCAATCATGTATTTGTACCCGATGGCCGTGTAAGATTGGTTGATATGTTCATTCTGCTGTGGTCCCATTGTTTCACATACTATCTGTGCAGTCGCGAACAGACTTGTGAGGGGTCAGTGGGACGTAGTACTCGAGTAACGGTGGGCCCTCATGCATCACTGTACCGAGTTGCAACGACGGGCGGGGCGTCCCATTCGTGGGTGAAGGCAGTTGCCATTTTCACACACAGCCGCACTCGATGGAATAATTAGTGATTTCAAACGGCCACAGATGCCTTTTCGACGTGATGTTGCAAATGAGGAATTCGAAGGGCGGCGCTTTCGGTTTCCAGCTAGCGGCGAGGAGATGCCCACAGGTCTGACTGCAAATGTAACGTTCTATTGTTCTATGTCCTTGAGACAGGGCCCATGGCGAGGGAGCAATGATTGATATGAATAGTTTGGGATGCGCAATAGCTACGTGGGCGATGAGGCCGTCCGTTCCCAAATACATGTTACTTCACAACACTGGAATTACGGGCTGGGGCACTGTGGATTTAGCAGGCTGCATAACGCACAGACTCAATGGATGTTTCTAATGTTATGTGAGTAATTATTCAGGCATTTTGATCCCGGGATGAGGGAATGATGGATGGATGCATGGGCAGGTGATTTGATACAGAGTTTGCCATGTACAGGGCTTCTTGGGATCTATCCGCCTCCCCTACGCTATGTGATGCAGGGCTGCCATAGTGGGACCATCGTCCATCTGGCCTTGTTGAGCCCTCCCTGTCTCGAGGCGCCCTCAGACACTCGTTTGTGATGGTGTTTGCACCTCGATATAGATGGTTATGAGTCGCAAGTGGTTTTGGGGTGGTGATGTTCCTTTGGAGTGGGCTAGCATGCATATGGCTGTGGATTTCGTGTGATCATTGAAGTGAGTTGTTGGTATGTAGTTCTGATGGCCATTCTGTTCTTTTTCTTTTCTTTTGGTTGACAGGTATCTCCTCCCCTTTTGCCACTGCCATCTGTATGCCACTCCTGCAGATGGATTTTACTCCCGACACCTGCTGCTTCGTGTTAATCAGTGGAGCAGCATTACGATCTTATGGGACGATCGCCAATGGGCCACATGCCCTTACGCAGTACTGGTGGCTCGGAGCAACATTTCGGCCTTTCAGCTGGACTAGTGCCTCCCCATTGGGACGGCCCTGCGGTTCTGTGCGCTTCCATGTTGCCTTTTCGTACGTGAATGTGGCTCTGTGTACCATGGGGGAACAGGGCGACACACAGGTAGTGGCTGGTCATTTCTTGCGGAAGCAGCCCACAATGGTGATTAGTGTTTTGGAGTTCATGGCCTGATGGCTGTATGGGCTTGGTGATTTTGATGTGCATAAAATTTCTATTCTGATTTGGCCCGTGTAGCGTTTTTCTTTGCAAGTGATGTGGCATATGCCTATTTGGGGGGCGATGTATTGTGAGGAGATCTGCATTGGGTTCCAGCTTCGGGGTTTAGTTGCGTGGTACTGTGCTGTGCGCGTTTGCCTACGAAGCCCAGTGAGGTCAGGGATGGGGGCTGCCAATATGCCAGTTTGAATGTTGTCATGCTCAGGGGCGGGGGATTGGGTTTTGTGTAACAGATGCCGGTCAGCCAGGTGGACTGGTGGAATGATGTGGTTTTCGGAATATTGCTGGTCACAGGTGCCTGTGTTTGCGTGCGTTTCTTGGTGGGGGACTGTGGTCATGTCCATTGGGATGGCTTCTGTATTCGTGCCATCTGTGCCCTGCAGCTCCCATTGGCCCCTCTTGTGTTTCTTTTGTTCGTTGGCATGCATGGGTGACTTGTACATTTCAATGGTTGCATTGTGGCTTCATTGCACCTACGGGGAGTTGTACTTTGTGGGCAGGGAGCGGTGTACAGGCACTCAGTGGGGCCGTTTACGGTTGATTCGCGATGCCGTACTTCTCGCCATGGCGGAATGGTACATTACGCCGTGCCTGATGGCGTTAGGTACATGTCCGCTAGGGTCGGAATTGGCGTACCGTTGCACCATGGTGGTGTTTGCGGTTTGGCATGGCGCGCGCGCGCGTGCTTGGTGCAGTTAGCGTTGGCGTTCACTACGGTGTCGCTAATGGCTTCGTACTTTGCGGTGACGGGTCATAGTCGCACCGAGCGCTATTCGATGGCGGTATTGCATTTCCGCCATCGTTTTTCGATTTCCGCCAGGGTCGTAATGAGGGCCATTGTCAGGTTCAAAGGGCCTGACAGCGAAATGCAAAGATCATTTAGTTGGTGGCATCAATTCTACCTATGACAGGGTGATGTGTGCCACTAATACTGCACGCTTGAATATACAGATTCTGCTGCACGTTCTGTGCATCTGAGCTTTCTCAAGTTGCTCTCCGATGTTTGGGTGCAGCCTCATATTTCCTCTTGATTGATCTCACATATTTAGGGTTTTTTGTGGTATTGGCTTCTCCATTTCTCTTGCTCACTCAATTTCCCCGCCTGAAGAGTTTTTCTAAGCAACCATTCTTTGTCATGCCCTTTATGCCAACTGATATGAGGAATCCACTCAAAAGGTATTTACGGGTCCTTTTTTCTACTCCAGGATATTCACGAAAATATTTTCTAGTTGAGCTTGAGCTTTCTTCAAAATGTTCTCTGTTTTCTGGGTTCATGATAAATACGTTTGGCTTAGGTGAGGCAGTGAAAGTACGTGAGGACATTGGAGAGGCAGATGGGAACCAACTGGTTCTGCAAAACCTGCTTTATAGTCCGGCATCACTATCTTGTTCCAGTTGTTTTGCGTTATTCACTTTGTTAACTAACCGTGTGTTTGCTATTCCAACGTTGCCGCCCCTTTCTTGTATCCTGGGAATTTCCGTAAGGTGCCCTTGATATCCTTTAAAGCCCATGTATGATGGACCTGCTGTGCCCTATATGCATTATCTTGGGATCCTATCGGTGATATTCAGACCTTTGTGCCTTCTCAAGTGCCATCACTCTAATGTGCCACTTTACACTCGTCCAAATCATCGTTTGACCACATCATGGGTCTCAAAACTGGGAGCTCAGTTGAAGCAGGTTTTTAGACTTTTCCTGAATTTCAGGTGGTCTGGTTGCAGTCTATGTTCGAGGGGGTAGGCATTCCACATCTCTAGGCCTGCCATAGAGAGCCTTCTTTCACCTAGTCACTTCATCCTACAAGCTCCATACATGGTATGAAAAACCACAACTGTCAACAGCAGATTACAAAGGATCTAGGATCAGATGGATGCTACAGGAAAAGTACTGTTGTGACAAGTCTTTTTTTCACCTACAGATAAACCCAACTTTAGTAACTTTAATGTGTACAACATTCATTCTATATCGGGCCGGATCATCATTAGCATTTTGGACGTATACTTTTCCATCATCATTAGCATTTTGGACGTATACTTTTCCATCAGCACTCTCCCTTCACTCAACACCGTCACCATACTTTTTCTTCATACACCCGTCCCTTATGATACATGTTTTCTTCTGCTATATTGTGTTAGTTTTTACTAGGATTACATGGGATAATGTAAAATGATGAGTTAAGGGTAAACAAAGCATAAGACTTCTCAATTTCCTCGCTGGCATCCTAAGCAAAGTACAAGCTATTTCAAGAGGTAGCAGTGTACATCCACAATGCTATGTTGTTATGATGCCAATGCTGATGTCAGCGAACCTATCGGACCGATGCAAATGAACTAGTGTCCTCCTTGTATGTTTAGGTCAGGGTGTTTGTAAGCAAAATGTGTACCTTTGTTGCATATTTAAGAATAATGTTTTCTACTTTTTATGTCTATGAGGGTTAAGCAGGCACTTTGTCATAAATCAACTTGCATCTGTAATCCTGTACTCAGATTGCTCTCTTATGTGAAGTCCAATGCAACTTCACAGCACAGGAAAAAAAAAGAAATTACTATACAATAATGGAAAACCTAGATGTGTGGATTGCTTCAAAGCATTTCCTGCGCCTTCACCACCAATTAACTTTTTCTCATGGGACTACTAGGAAAGTTGAACAAATACAACAGGTGGGAGAAATGCAGGCCATAGATTCTGCATGAAGAGTGCGGGAAAGAGGAATTACAGGCCTTGCAAATTCTTTAAATGCCTGCTAGACCTGCAGAGCGAGTTCCTCATTTTACATACTCGACCTAAGAGAAATGCACTTGTCCCAAGGAGGCTGGTGACAAAATATTTACCAGTGCCTTTTGTAAAACGGTGCATGTCGCTATAGACACACTTCGTATTTGCTGCAATGCTTTCCAGCATGCACAGTGAAACCTGTATTTGCCATTTACTGCAAAGTGTTTGCAGTAAAGGAAAAATAGGTTTCTAACAACCCCATACTAGCCATCAATGTTGAGTATCATGCAAATGGTACTCGCCCTGCATAAAAACGACTTTCCAATGCTAGTGGGCTAGCAGATTTTGTGAGCCCTGAATTCACTGTGGCTTTTACAGGAAAATCTTTTGCAATACCAAAGAGCCAGAGACACCACACAAATGCAGCAAGTATAGAGTAGCGTAGGGAAATCCTATTCCTCACAGCTGTTCTCAGAGGTAGTACAACCAGAGAATATTTGGTTTGGAGCTATCATGAAGGCTACCAAGTGAACATCACCATAAAGTTGAGTCAGTGTGGTCTGGGCTAATTGTGCAGTGCAGTTTTCTCTAGGAACATATATTTTGTTTTATTTATTGGCTCTGTAAATTGCCTGCATGTCAGCATATGTCACTTCACAGCTCTAGAAAGAGGTAACTTAAGTACAACAAATGGATTCCTTACAACAGTGCAGGTGTGCGCAACATTTCTTAACAGCTAATCCCAGTTTGTCGGTATCAATGTATGATAAGGATTTCTGACAAGTTCCACCAGACTATGATCACTTTAACAAGTCAACAGTGCTGGTGGACCACGGATGTTCCTTGAAGATAGGGGTCTTCAGGGCTTTCTTGAAAGCTGAAAAGGTTGGAATGTCCCTCAAAAGCGAAAGGAACACATTCCAAAATTGAGGGTTCAGAACCTTTCTGGTTCCCCCTCTATGTAATTTCAAAGTGGATTCAGTCTGGGCAATGAGGTTTACATTGCACGCACCGTGATTTCAGCCATGAACATAGTTAGGCATTTGACCCTGGAGGTGTCTCGGTGCAGTTTACTGGCACGTCTTAAAGTCTATGGGCAGGATTTTTAATTTGGTTCTCTTCTCCACTGGAAAGCAGTTGACCTCTTTCGCGGCTGCAGCGACATATTAGACGTCTAGGTTTCAAACACAACTCAGCTGCTTCATTGTAGATCCTTCAGATTTTCAGAAGCGGTTTTGTTTGGGCTCCTGGTGTGGAAGCAGCCAGTATTTTATATTTCTCATAGACCACCCACACACATTAGGCAGGGGCGAAGCAGCCCCATAGACACAACTTGAAAGTTAACACAGTGAAATGTATTAAAGATTCTGAATGGTTGGCATGCACTAAAAGCCCATAAGTCTATTCGGCTATGATCTTAATCTCTGCCTGAGGAGAGGGCACATACATGCCCAGTGAGGCACCCGACATCGCCAATGAGGGTATGGCTTTCCTGCCTGAGAACCAGAATGCGGATCACGTGGGTGCTAGTTACCAGATCGGCTACAGTTCTGTATGATGGAAAGATCTGCTGCAAGTGGACACTGCCACGTGGGCAGGCCGAGCAGAATTGAACAGGCTTAGCATGGTGCTGTAAAGCCACGCCCCTCATGGCCACAGGATGTTCCCTTAGGAAGTACATTGTTAATATGACAGACTAAATGTATCATGCTTATTTTTGGTATGAACCCCATTGTGTAACACCCTATAGAGTGTATGTGTTTGGGAGCCTCGTTGTTCTGGCCGGCGATACTCTGCCGGTGTTCTTGTCCACCTCTGTACAGCTGTTAGGAAATAGAACGTTGATGATTGGATTTACTGGTGGGGGTGCCACACTGCACAGACTATGTTGCCGCAGCACAGGTGGGAAGGGTACCGGTGCAAATGCAAATGGCAATTAGCAAACATCACTGAGGCGATTTTACGGAGCAGAACAGAAGAAATGTGACATCTGAAACATGGTGAAAGTGACATTCATGGTCTGAAATATGAGCGACGCCAAAAAGGACCTATTATTCCGGAAATCCTCATGCGTTTCGTTGTCAAACGCTGAGAGATCCAAGTTCTGAGAAACTCGGGTGACTGTGCGAGTCCCCTTTTCTACTCCATAAATCCTTGAGAGGTTAGGTGCCAGCATCTAAATGCGACAAGGACAAAGGCACGGCTGCAGATTCGCAGCTGGCTGTGCAGAAACACGATAGCTTTGCTAAAACGAAACCGCACGCAAGGCACGAGTTTTTTTCAGTGTTTCTCACTTAATATCAAAAGGCTCGTTTGTCTCGAACTGCCAGGAAATAATGCTCAAACTGGGTGCAGCGCGCATGGAATGACCAGTTGACAGCAGCCTGCTGAGAAGCTTGTGAAACCGTTTGGTTTATGTGAAGGGCACTGCACATTTCCTGCATGAGTACATGTGATATACTATGCTCACAGATAGCACACAGCATCAATGTCGCAAAAGGAAACCTCGGGTAGTTACTTGGGCTTGTCGCGAGTCGTAGTACAAATAGGGCGACCAGATATTAAAAAAAGAAAACGGGACAGGTCATAGACATAGAAGTAGGACTGAAGTAAACACATAAAACTTTAGTCCTTCTAGGTGCTGGCCTGTTGCAGGGGTGGGAGGGGGTGCTCACAGGCACACACTTCTCATTGGAAGAGAGCAGTCGGGAAGTGGAAGGTGGAGGGGGAGGAAATGGGGTGTGAAAATCATTCACGCCCCCATTCACGTGTAGGAAGAGTTGCGCCGGACCCGATTTCGGGATTTCGAAATCAGGTCCCGGCAAAAACCGGGACCGTAGCCACCCACCCTTCCAATCCCGGGACAGGGTTTATAAAATTAAAAATCACTGGGGGCCCAGGGACAGAGGGTGATTTCCCGGCACTGACCTGGGAAAACCAGGACGTCTGGTCACCCTAACTACAAACAGTGCCAAGTGTCGGAGTCCACCATGGCGTCTCACCGGAGGAGCACTCCGTTACCTCAAAGAGACGTGGGATTTAGGAGGATGTTGCGTACCAAACTTTAATTCAACCCCCCTCCCTAGCCCTGAGTCACTTGCCATTCTTGCCACCTCAGCATAACCACGCCCTTTGCCTAACGACGGTGTTTGGACGGAATACAAACATTACATTACACCAAGAAACCTTAAGAGGAAATGTGCATAGTAACCACACTGGGGGTCACTTTAAAAAAAGTTGTAATTGCATGGATGGGATCACCATTCCTAGCACTTACATGCACTTGGGTCCCTCATACAATGTTAGTCATTTGCAAACGTAGTGCCTGGTTCGGACTGGGCCATCAAATTGTCTTGTGGGCCAATGAAAAAATGGCCCATAGTTGCAAATGGCTATTACTTCCTTTTGTGACACTGAATAGAACCCAAGGGGGAGTTTTTTGATAAAATCTGATGCAAATTGTGCATTTCAAAGAATATTTATTCACCAACACTGGTCAAAACGACTAGCCACATAGTGCAGTAACTCATAAAACTGGCCCACATTTGCCAGAAAAGTGGCCCACTTTGACCAAATAAACAGGCCCACGCCAGCTTTTTGCGTTTTTGGTTCGTTCATGAGCCTATTGCCCTGTAGGCCAGCCCGAGCCTGCGTAGTGCAAAGAATATGTGTAAAAAGAAGCAAAAACGGTTTCGAAAAAATGTAAATGCAATCTGCCGTTTATTCATGCCAAATGGCATTTACATTGAATTTCCACAGAATCGGACTGCTTTTGGCAGGTGCAAAAAGAGGTGTATTCCATAGGAATCAATTGGCTTTACGCCAGCACGAAAATGTATGCTGGAATAAAACCATTTGGTATTTGAAGGCGGCTAATGAATGCATGGTGGAATTTTATATACAGTTTCGTGCCCCCATTCTGCCTCCAATATATTCAAAACCCTCCAGAATGTAAGAACAAGACAAACCACTTATGCACCGGTTTTGAGCCTTACTTTTTTGCTGCAGGAACTTAGAAAATGGCCCCCATTGTGTGTCACAAGGATGTTTACGTGCAAGAGGCAGCCAGGGCGAGACGTGACACAAAATTTCTCTGTGCAGAGGCCCACACACAACAGCACATCAGGTTTCCCCCTACCAGTCGGGCAATGTGGTAGATGGGGTACGTCTGATTGGTGAGTGGAGGAATGGGGTGGCGGAGGGTATTAGTACGGGGTCCACGCAGCAGAGTCCAACATTGGAAAAGGTAGGTGGGGAAAGGAAGAGAGCAACCTTGTTCTTTGCCCAGTGACATTTGTCCCTATATCCAGGCAGGGGCCTTGGTGATTGCTGCAGGAGTCTACTAGCAGGAATCCTGCATAAACATCTGCACCGGCTGCAGAAGGCCCAAAATGCAGCCGCTTAACAGATCTTTGGAGTCGAAAACTCCTCTACGATCTCAGCACTACTCGGCTCTCTTCATTGGTTGGCAGTGGCGTAGAGAATTTAAAACACTGTCTGATTTATACTTGCTTACATAACCAGGCACCATCACAGCTGGTGGAAAAACTGATCAGATACCAACCAAATCAGGAACTGCGATCCACGGATAAACATTTGCTGAATATCCCATCATCTTACTGTGTCTCTAGGGGAGACATAAGGTTTGCAGTATACGGAACCAAGCTGTGAACAGCTAGCCTCCCTTTGGTACTTAGGAAACTGGAATCACTTTTCCAGTTCCATAAAGCTCTTAAAACATAGCTTTTTAAATTAATCGGGCAGAAAACATCACAAGTGGGTAGATACATTTAAGAAGTTTAAAAGGCATCAAATTGGGATCGTTTTTAATAACACCCGGTGCCTGGACGTGGTTTACTCCGTTCAGTCAGCGCGATAGAAATAACCGAATCCTATCCACAAGACTGACTCATGACTGCCACCTAGAACATGTTCTAAAAATGACTGTTTGCCATATTTAGAAAATAATAACACATATACTAGTAAGCTAAAGTTGTGTCAATAAAATATTTACAACAATGGCCAATGTCATTTTGGCTAATGTCAGAGACAGAGGAAACAAGTCTAGTCTATCTCAGTAAAATGGTCATGTCATTGACTACCCGACCCCCCCCCATCTTCCGGGATAAGTCACTGCAAGTAAAGCTTGAGCAACGTCTTGGGGGATCTGTTCGCTGCAGTGGAGGCGAGAGGGGATCTCATTTTATAATCAACAGACTGGCTCAGTTTGCAGTTTCAAATGTGGTCACATCTTTGCTTATGTGTCAACTCTCTTACAGAAAAGGGAACTTCTGAGTGTACTGTCAGCCAGCAATTGTACGTGAAAACGGGAACACAAAGCATGCGATATTGAGGTTGTGTGGTTTACACACATCATGTGGCCTCATTGTGCAAATGCCAGATGGCATCTCCCTTACATGGGAAGCTTCCTTCCGAGTCAGGTTTTCTAGCAAATAACCGAGTGACAGAAGCTCTCTAGACACAGACATGGTCTTGCCGCTTGCATCTCGTTAATAAATCCCATGTTTGAAAGCAGGCTTCCAGGTTCGGATGGCTAGAATCATCCACCGTTGTCTAGATGTGTACAGGGTGTGTATCTTTTTCAGAGACTTGTTCACTGCCTCACATGCTGACTGACAAAAGAAGTACAACACACTGTCGAGGCCTATCAGGTCACATGCCGTACCATTTTTTCCTGAGGACTCATCCATCAAGTGCAACTTCTCTGGATCAACTGAAGCATGTAAAAGGTTGCCCATTGTGGAAAACGCATACACTATTCAGAAGAGCAACCTACAATGTCGGATATGGGTTCTCCATACATTGTCAGGTTAATCGAAGTTAGCGGCCATCTTCTAGGACATAATTAGTAACGCTATAGAATAACACCCTGAGAACACTAGAGGCCCCAGAATTCCTTCAGGCCAGAGGAGATGTAAGGGATGAAGTGTGCCCCAGAGCTGGTCAGAACAGAGGATGGTAGCAGAGAGTTAGAGAGGACTTGGGTGTGTTCACTTATTACCCACCCTGAGACACACAGAAGCTGGCTAACCAAAAAAGAGGCAGGAGCACGTCTACAGGAATTCAGGTGCAGAGGAAAAGCTTGTCTAGGCACAAAAAGGCACTCTGCCAACAGGAATTCACAGAGCTCGTCTATTGAAGTTTGGAAGCCGGTGAACAAGATTATTTACAGTCTCCTGGCCAATCCTAGTGCTGGCTTTCAAATAGTATCCCTGAAAAGTGCATACACCAGATCGTGCCTCTACACCGGCAAATGCGTATGCCTCCACTGTAATGTTGAGCACGACCATATCCATGTGCCCGATGCCAACCTCGCTCATCTCTTGGCACTCCCAGGAGTGATTCAGAAACGGCTCGACATCTTTCAAGGATCCATCTAGCAGTGAAGGGATGGGGCGATGGGTGGGAGGTCAGAACAGGGATCGTTGGGAGTCTGCTCCAGGTTGCCTGTGACAATGGTACACACCTGCTAGCAGATGGTATACATCTGTACATTGTTGAAACCTCTGCCACATCAGGAGTCTCCCATAAGTATATATACTGCATGGATAACCATTTCAGAGTTTGGCAAGTCCCTGTTCAATGGACACAGGTGGCAAGATCCTGGGAGAAAATATGTGCAAAAGCAACATAAATGACATTGGGCCTCATTAGGACCCTGGCGGAGAGGGTATTACGCCAGCGTAGTGCATGGCGTACCTCTCCGCCATACTACGAGTTCCCGTAGCGCCATGGAGGTTTTCTCCGCCTGGTTTTACCAGCCGGAGAAAACCATGGCGCTACGGGACCTCGTTGTTAATTACGCCACCGTATTTTACGGTGGCGTAATTAACTCCTTCCCCACTCCCATTATACCCTATGGGGCAAAAATGGGAATGGGGAAGGGCAGAATGGGGATTGGGGATTTACCGCTCCGCCGAGGTCGGAATGGGGCGGTAAATCCGCCAACCCCCATGGCGCTATCGGCGGCTTTCCGCCATGCTTCGCTGTGCATTTAGCACCGCGAAATCCGCCTGGGTCGTAATGAGGCCCATTGGCTTTTGGAACTGACCCCAATATTTGCTGTTTATCCAAATAAGTATGATAAATTATACTCAAAATGTAAAGAACAGCTTTCGACCTACTATTTCCAGCAATATTTGATACTTATAAATTTTGACCAATCAGAGACTTTTCAGTGCACTGTAGCTGCCATGCTTTTAAAGTGAAGGGGACTGGATTGGGTTTAAAAACAATGCAAAGTGGGTGGATATAATGAGTAATAAATGGATATAGAAAAACCATGAACTGGAATTTGAAGAAGAAAAGTACTCTCATTATTGGCTAGCCCCTCAGCACAGCCTGTGATTGGAGGGATAGCTCCCCAGAATACACAGCTGCGGAAGCAAACTTAAAAAGGGACAACGTTTTGTAATTGTTTAATAGGTCATCCAATCCCACTGTTGTCAACAGCCTTAGTTTTCAGCTCCAGATTTGCTGTTACTTTTACGTCTAGTTGTCCATTATAGGTAAGGGGTAACACATTCCAACATACGTGCCTGAAGACTGCACTTAGGTGATAGCGGTGCACATTATTTGTATTTATTTATTTGTATAGCGCATCAAGCGCTGGGGCAACTGAGCGTTGTTCTTACAGTTTATACAGTATTACATATAACATTCTATTATTTACAATAGCATAGAATACACCTTTTACAGTAATATATACAGTTGTGGCAGTGATGTAGCGTATCTAAAGTTACTGAGTAGGTAGGTTATGCTCCTGGTCCAGTAACCAAACTTTGACCTTGTTGCGGAAGACCATGAAGGAAGGTTCTGCTCTTATGGAGATGGGAAGGGTGTTCCATTTTTTTGCAGCCATGAATGGGAAGCTGACCACACCTGCCCGTTGTTGGTTGAAGCAAGGTATGGCGACACAATGTGACTGGGCAGATCTGCTATGTCGCAATGATGTGTGTCATGGAAAGGTGTCACAAAGGTATAGGGGTGCCTGATTGTGTAGGCACTTGTGTGTTAGTGAAAGTGATTTGAGAGCTATTCTTTGCTTGATGTTCAGCCATTTTAGGTTCTGTCTGGCTGTTGTAGTACAATGTTTTCTGGGTATATTACATGCTGATCTGACTGCATTATTCTGCATGACTTGCATTTTAATGATATTGTGTTGGCACGTTCCCAAGTAACGTGCATTACAGTAGTCTAGCTTAGATAGTACTAGAGCTCTTGCTACTGAGATGCAATTCGTTGAGGATAGATATGGGCGGCAGGCTGTAATAAGCTTACATGTATAGGATGTTACAGACGCTAAGGCATTAGTTTGTGTCGTAAGAGATAATGTAGAATCAATATAGATACCAAGGTGTTTTCACCTTATTCGCTACTTCGATAATGTTGCCGTCAATGTAGAAGGCTTTGAAGGACGTTCCTAATTTGTTGAGTTTGGCTGGGGATCCTAGTAGAAGTAGTTTGGTTTTGTCAACTAAATCAGCATAACATAATATACAAGGCAGGGTCTTTGCTACAATAGGGAGATTCTAGGAACGGTGAGGTATGGGAGGATCATATTGACCCCAAAACCATCTAACATGGCCTCATTACAAGGTGGGTGGGGGTGCGAAAATGGCTCTTTGACTGACACGAAGTGCGTTTGGATAAATAAACAGGACTCAACAAAGGAGAGTCCCGACATGTGGCCAGTTGGTAGATATAGGGTATCAAACTCTAATCACATTGAAATGTTCCCTTTTCTTTTGTTTAATCAGACTGTCAAAGCCTCACTCAATGTTTTATTTTAGTAGGCAGTTCTTCAGCATCACCTACAAAGCCAACATTATGGGCACAGAAGTACGGATAGGAGTCTGATGGTTTACGAGGAGGGTGAAACAGCCTATATATAGAAGGTGTTTGGCTTTTATTCACACATTGTTCGTCCATGGCCATTCACACCCACTACAGGCCTCTCCTCATCCAAAGGGCACACACCATGGAGCTCTTGGAGCTAACGCTCTGCTTTTTAGTGGATATCAATGTTATTTCTAAGTAATCTTCTGAAAGGGGACGGCTTAATTAAAGCAGTAAATCAGGTCAGTGTGTAATAGACATGGTTTAATTAAGGGTGTCTTAAACCATTTGATTTTTAAGCAACGTATGGGTCATCACATCTGTTCTTTGCATGAATCCCTGTTCTACACGAGCATTGGGGAAGGCAGATGTTTTGACCAATGTGTAGGCACTACACAGCCATTCGACAGGCACTGCCATTATATGCTGATGTACTCGCACCATTTGCCAGTTGCTGCCCTCGGATAGCCATGTGGTTCTGTTATGACAATGCCTGTCAAATGTGTATCCCATGCCTAGACAAAAGCCAAAACTGTTGGGTTGGCCAATACTTGTTTGGAGGGGCATGGTGGAATGAACATCACAAGCTGGCAGCCCAGGAGGCATAACTGATGACTTACTGCCACTTCAAAACCGTATGGCCTTTGAGCTTGAATTCTTTGCCAGTCTGCCCAAACCCCAGAATCACAGTTATGTATCACCATCTACCAGCCTCTTGTGGACAATCCCAGCACTAGGCAAGGCATGGTGCGTGCGAGGACGCTTATGTATCATCTAAGACGCCTGTGTTGCCTGCGATTAGCCCGCAGCACCTGGTGAACACGCTCAATATATGGTGGCACATCTGACGGTAAGATTTTAGTCTGACTCGGGCAATGTGCTCTCCCGAAGCACCTCTCTCTGGGCAGGAAGAAAGCAAAATTCGCAGCATAGTACTGCGTATTACAAAAAGCTGACCTCTCGTATTTGGCATATGGGACATTTTAAAGATAATGTTACATTTCCTCATTCTGTACCTTCTGCCAATCTACAATTCAAGTGCAAATGCTCTACCGTAGTCCAGCAAATGTCCTTTATGCCCTGAAGTGACCAGTTATGCATGTAGCGCCATACAAATGACAACAAAAAGAAAAAAGGGATCTCACGCTACTGAAGGCCGGCAAATCTTTTCGTAATATGAGACGGCCTCTTTCCAGCTAAAGAGGTTTTGCTGTTTCATAAACAGACCAATCTCACAAAGCTCCCTGCACATGCTGATAAGCTCTGGTTTACCTGCCCGATATCCTCAATGGAGACCCGATGTCTATAAATCGCGGCAAGCACCTGTACCGACAACATGACATCACTTCAACAGTCGGCTTTTGGTCATGGGTCAGGAACCAAGACTCAGAAAAAGTCCATATCCTTTGGACAAGTCTCACTGGCCTCTCTTCTGACAAACGACCACAGTGGCATGATACAGCTGTACCACCCTTGCCGCAACAGGCCTCGGATTGTGCGTTTCTGCCTCCATATTGTAGTGCCATGGCTTTGTTCTTGGGCAGCTCCCCACACTGCTCATGAATTGATTAGTGTACTCAAAGGTGTACCGTTCTAGAGGAAGTATACTTTTTAAAATCATTTCATTCCCAGAGACCGCTCTTTTCTTAGCTAATTGTGTCCACCAGCGATGCAAGTTCATCATCCTTGAACATTCCCCGCGTCTGGGCAGACTTGCTCCTCTCACCATTCCATAACCAGACCACAAGCTATTTTGCAGTTACAATGTGTGAATGAGTAACTGTGTTAAGGACTTGCGTGATACGGGGTTTGAATCCTACATGTGGCACGTCAGCAAATGGCTGTGTATAATTCTGCCTTATGAAAGCTTCCTGGAGGGCGCCATCTTTAGATTCCAGGAATTCCCGTATGATGGCCGTGTGCTCAGATCTGGATGCCCAAACAAATGAGGGTGGGAGCTGCTGGGATGTGCCTTAGGACAACGAGCAATAGATGAGCACTTCCTATCCAGTTATTCTGCTTGAAGGTTTGGGTGGAATTGCCTGGGATTTCTCAGCAACAAGCTAACCGTCCATGAGGCTCTTGACTCTGGAGATTGCGGTTTCAGTGCAGTGTTTTTGAAGGAGGATCTCAAACTTGCATGTGCCTTGAAAAAAAGCACCTCGGAGGTTGTGTGATCAGGCTTAAAATTCAGTTAAAAACAAGTGGAGCAGGCACTCCCAGTTAAATTTCCACATCACACCAGTAATTTGTCTCAGAACTGTGCACAATATTTCAAGCAGCAACTCATGTCATGGGGACACAGGATGACCGGATGACTCCATGTACATGAACCGCAGTCATGAAGTCCCGACATTTTATTTAAGAAACACAGATGTTCGGAGTTGCAATTTTGGATAACTTCAATAGAACACATCAAACTTCACAACCAGATGCCAAAGCTTAAAATCCAAGGACTCATAACGAGACACTCTGGAGGCATGGGGTCATATGGACAACATACATATATAAGAGTAACAATCTTCCAGTGTAGGGCGATCACAAGCCTCCCTATGAATCCCTTCAAATCACTTCCTTAACCATTCATCACCCTACGTGTGGTGGTAGCATAAGGTTACTAGCTAACAATACAGAAGAATGGACAGTGAACTGCAGGCAGGGACGACACACAAGAAGAGGTGTACATACAGTCTACTCTAAATCAAGCAGAACTAAGAAAATCATGCTTTAATCAAACGGACTCAGGAAATGGACTAGGTGGTGGGTCATGCATGCTTAAGTAAAACAAAATACACACTTGAATTGATGGAATGTGGGTTTGGTACATGCTGCATGGACTAATCATCTCATCCCAAGAGGTGGATACTAACATGCCAGAACTCAGAACCAAACTCTCTCTTTGCCTTAAGTAAATCTTTAAAGCTTCCACAAACATGTTTTTGGCCCTTCCAAGATGGCCGCCGTGGTTTTCTTTGTTGTGTAGGCAGGATGTGCTGAATCACCTCTCCCTGTTCTGCACTCCCATTGGTTGCTGAGCGTTTTTTTTCCATCCAATCAGGGACCGGCAGGCTTCAGACGGCCCTCTCAGCGAAGGCCCACTTCCAAGGCCCCCGTCTGCTCCCTGTCCGCTTCCAGAACGCTAATCGTGGTCCTCCCTGCACTTAACCACAATGATGCTGCCACCTCACTCCTCTAAGAAATCCGGACTGCCTTGACTTTGCCACCTCCAGAACTATGGGTTAGTATCCTCCTTATGGACTCACTTCTACTGCCTTTGACTATCACTGATCTTTCTGCTTGTTGCTCCCATGTTGTCATCCTGCTGCGCAGTGCTTCCTAAAACCCTTTGCTAACATCCGATTCCAAATTGAAAAAGTCAAATCTTGCTGATTTTGGCTTTGTACTAAAAAGTCAAATCTTGCTGTTTTTGGTTTGTGCTACAAAGTCATATCTTGCTGCCCATTGAAAAATTCTCTGTATTTTGCTTGTATACTGTTTCTTCTCTGTAACTTGCCAGCCCAGTGACCTCACCACTCTCTTTTGTCTCACACCTACCTTTCTTAGCCCCCCCAGTATCTCCATCCTCGCCTTACTTCCACCCCAATGGCGCTTTCTATTTCTCCTATCTTCTCCAACTGTTTCTCCATTGACTATCCTTCCCTTCTCACTAAGTCTGGTAGGAAGAAGTTCAAAAAGGATATCTTGGCCTCTAATCCTGGTCTTCCTATCGCCGACACCTACTCCAATGCTTCCGCCAGACAGACCCTTACCAACATCCTCTTTGTCGTTCCTTCGCCAGATCTATGGACTCCTCATATGGTCTCTGTGCTCTGCCCTATCTCCTCCTCTCCCATTAATGGTGGCACTCGCTGGGAAGTTCTCATGGCTCCCTTTGACTCTAAAATCATCCTTAATGTCTACCTAAATGGCACTGTCATGGTCCAAGGCCCTTAGGCCAATCTCCTCCTCTTTGATAGGCGCTTCCCTCGCCTCATCAATTTCCTTTCATCTCCTGCTGTCCCCTCCTCTCCCCCCTTGGCTACCTTGCCCTCGCTCTCCTCCTCCTCCTCCTCCTTCTCTGCCCCTCCGAGGGCTCTTTCTCCTCCACAGGGCGTACCTCTGATCTGTACCCCTCCCCAGAAGGTCTTTAAGGCTGGCAACCCTCTTCATATTGCCACTCTCAACTCTCACTCTGCCATCAAACACTCCTCTGACATCTGCCACCTCCTTGAAGAACTAGACCTTGATGTCCTTGGTCTTACTGAGACATGGTTCACGGCTAGCTCAGTCACGAGCTTTGACACTCTCCTCCCTGATGGCTACAAGATCCTCTCAGCACCCAGATCCTCCGGGTCCGATGGGGGGGTAGCCCTGATCTTTCCTGAGTGGATTCCTGCCTCTATCCTTCCCACTCAGACCTACTTCTCTTTTGAATGCCTTGTCTGTAGTCTTTCTCTCTCACCTACCCATTCTCTTACTGTGGTTACCATCTACCGGCCTCCTGGTCAAATCACCTAATTTCTCTCTGAGTGGGCAGACCTCTCCTCCTCCCTCCTGGCCTCTACCACTCAATTCCTCCTCATCCGTGACCTAAATATACATTTAGACTCTCTTTGCTCCTCCTCTGTACTCTTCCGTGACCTCTGCGACTCCCTCTCCCTGTCCATCCTCCCCTCTGGCCTGACTCACTCTGCAGGTCACACACTCTGTGTCTTGATCTCCTCTGACCTCCCCCTCTCCATCCCTCTGACCACTCCTCTCTCCTGGAGCGATCACTCCCTCCTCTCATCTCATCTCTCCCTCTCTTCCCCCCAAGCCAAGCCTACCCCAACACTGCCACCTACCATCTCAGACATCCAGCCCATGAAGCATGTGTCAGTTGAGGCTTTTGCCGCCACTTTCTCTCCCCCCTTCCACCTTTGCCTCTCATCCTGATACAGCCCTGTCTCTGCTCTACTCTTCAATTTCTGACACGCTTGATGCTCTTGCCCCTGTCATGAGGATCCGTTTGAAGTCCAAAGCCAAGTGCAATTCCTGGTATGACTCTGACCTAGCTACACTTAAACGTAAGTGTAGGGCAGCTGAGAGGAAATGGATGACTTCCTGTTCATCCTCTGACAAACTGGCCTGTTGCCTGCTACAAAGGCAATACCGACTCTCTGTCCTCACCAAGAAGAGAGTCCACATTCAAGCTCGTGTCTCTGTGGCATCTAACAACTCGGCTGAACTCTTTAAAATCTGCAAGGAGGTGGCCAACCCTGCTGCAGTCTCTACCCCTCCTGTTGCCTCTCAGGCTCTTTGCAATGCCCTTGCCTCTCACTTCATTTCAAAAACCCAGGACATCCTGTCCACCCTCTCCACCCACACTCCTCCACTTCCCTCTCCATCTGTGCTTGCTGACCCTCCTTTAGCCACCCTCCCACCATCCTTCTCGTCCTTTCCTCTTTTCACCCCTGACGAGGTTGCTAGACAAGTCCGATCTATGAAAGCCTCTTCAAAACAGGTTCATCCCTGTTCCTCTAAAACCATCAAGGACCACATTGACACCCTCGCTCCGGCCCTTGCTGATTCTTGCAACCACTCCTTTGCCTCTGGATCCTTCCCCTCCCCTCTGAAGCACTCCTTTGTACATCCTCTTCTCAAGAAACCCACAGCTGATCCTTCTTGTCCAGCTAACTATCGCCCAATTTCCATTACTCCCTTTCTTGGCAAACTCATTGAAAACTTGGCCATCTCTCAACTTAACCTTCATTCCAATTCTGTTGGCTGTCTCCATGACCACTAGTCTGGCTTCAGAGCTGCCAGAAGCATGGAAACTGCTCTCCTAAACATCCTTGAAGATCTGCTCACCAACCTTGACTCTAACATTCCATCTGTCCTCATCCTCCTCGATCTCTCTTCTGCCTTCGACATGGTCAACCATACCATCCTGCTCAACCATCTCTGTGAAAACCTGGGTATCACTGATCAGGCTCTGGCCTGGCTGACCGCCTTCCTCTCAGATCGACCCTCCCAGGTCCAACTTGGGTCCTTCCTTTCATCTATCTTCCTCTCGACCTGTGGTGTTCCCCAGGGGTCTAACCTCTTGCCCTAGCTTTTCAACCAATACCTGGCAACTCTCGCCAACTGCATTGCCATTTTCTGCTAAAATTTCCAGTGCTACACTGACGACACGCAATTCATTTTCAAGCTACCCTCTGCCACCTCCTCTCCCTCTCTCATCTCTGATTGCCTAACTGCCATTCAAGATTGGTGTGCCGCCAATGATCTTTGTCGGAATGCCAGCAAGACGGAGATCCTCCGCATCGGCACACCTTCACCATCCTTTCCCCTCACCGTCTGGCCGGCCTTCCTTGGCCCTCCTCCTACCCCCACCTGTGAGGCTAAGAACCTCTGGGTCATCTTTGACTCCACCACATCTCTGAGGTCTCTAAAAAGTCAAATTTCCGACTGCACCTCCTCAGACGTACTCTGCCTTTCCTTTCCTTCCCCCAGAAGCTCATGGTATCGCAAGCTCTGGTTCTCTCTAGCTTGGACTATTGTAACAGCCTCTTTCTAAATCTACCTGCCTCTACTCTCCACCCTCTGCAACTAATCCAGACCAGGACTGCGAGATTTGTCCTTTGCCTCAAGCCCTGGGATCATATCTCTCCAGCTCCCAGTGGAAGCAAGGGTTAAATTTAAAAACCCTCTGCATTGTCCAAAAGGCTTTCTGGGGCCTGGGTCCAAAATACCTTCAGCTATCCCTCTGCAAATACCTCCCCTCTCGAGCTCTTCGCTCCTCTACCTCCAACTCACCCAGGGTCAGTCGTTTTTCTAAGAAACGAGCTGGGGGTAGATCTCTGTCTTTGGCTGCCACTCCCTGCCACTCTAAAACTTGAGGAGAACCATCTCCGGTTCCGGAAGCACCTCAAGACCTTCCTCTTTTCTTCTGCCTTCGCTCCCCCTCTCCCCTGCTGATCTGTTCTCTGTTGGCACCATGCACCTGGCGACCCTCTGTCTTTTGGGCCCAGGTACCTCATCCTGCCACCCTCCCGCACTGCCTCCGGGCCACCCTTTGCACAGAGGTCTGTATCTGTACCCATGCAGCCCCCCCTTTTTCTTCCTGCACTTATCAGACCTACCCTATCTGCTGCCTTAAACCTAGCACTTGCAAATTGCTGGCCGCATTACTACTGTTTGTTGGCTTTATTATTTATTTATTGTTATTTATCTGTTTCTCCTCTGGTTCGCACTTTCCACCTCTCCATCCTTCCATGCACTTTTCCCCTCCCCCTCTCCCATGCACTTGCGCGTTCTCAATGTCACTGGGCATAGTAAGATCGCTGTTTTGTTCTCCCCTGTTCCCCTCCCTTGCCTTGTCGCACTCTGAAACTCTTGTGTACGAGTGCGATAGAAATAAAATATCAATCAATCAAACATGGTTTATCCGTGGTAGTCTAATGTAATTCCCCTCCACTTGTGTGTATGCTTTCCTGCAAACATCACCTACACATTATTTGCACCGACCTAACTTTCCTTCACTATCCCTTATTAAACATCCGATACAATTAAGATAGAATGGGCGGATTATAAACTGTGCATACACTTGTGTGTATGCTTTCCTGCAAACATCACCTACACATTATTTGCACCGACCTAACTTTCCTTCACTATCCCTTATTAAACATCCGATACAATTAAGATAGAATGGGCGGATTATAAACTGTGCATACACTTGTGTGTATGCTTTCCTGCAAACATCACCTACACATTATTTGCACCGACCTAACTTTCCTTCACTATCCCTTATTAAACATCCGATACAATTAAGATAGAATGGGCGGATTATAAACTGTGCAAACATTTTAAAAAGGTATTCCTGGATTAGAGGCCAACAGGATGTTGTTCTGCTTGAAGACTCCATGCACGCCATTTTAGCACTGCAGGTCCACGTGAGGTTCTCAACTGGGAGGACTGCAAAGGCAATCCATCTGACAGATTTTGATATACACTGGCTTAGTGATTAGCCATTTCAGGTTATGCAGGTTAATAATTAACCCATCATAAAACACAGGGCATGTGAAGCACATCTGCGATGTCATGTCTGTTTGGTACACACGCACACCCACACACGCACACACTGATTATGGGTTCCTTGATTTAAAAAAAGAAAATCCTACAAGTGATCGACATAAAATTAAAAAATAAACGTAAGCCTCACAGTGAGTTGTTGAGCCACCGGTGGCGACTGCTGAGCACTGAAGTGCCGCACGCCAGGGCAGCGAGTGTATTGAATATCAAATCAGCGCTGCAGACTGTTTTCCTAAGGCAAGGTAAAGGTCATTTGTCTGCCTAGTACAACCGGAGTGATTAACTTCTGCCTCCAAATTGCCTCATAAAGCAAATATACGATCCCTATTGGCAGAGGTTCCCGCAGCTCAACAGCAGAATGGGACCTGCAGAGACAAAATGAGTGTCTGCTCCACTGGGGACAGAGGGAGGACCTGCCTTGGGTCCCACGTGGTGGCGGCTGGGGGAAGGCTGCAGGCTGTCCGCTAGCTGTGGCGCTTGGCTTTCTAAGGCATGGGGCTGGCTCACGGGACGCATCTCACCTGCAGAAGACCAAGCGCCTCTTCCCGCTGGAAAGCAATCTCTATGCGCTTTTGACAAGCAGAGACCAACATGCCATTCCTCCCAGTCTCTTATCTACCTACCTTTTGCATACTCCGAGGAACCTACCTCTGGACACTGCACGCATGAAACAGGAATGCATCATTTGACGGCATGCAGCAAATCCACGCACTCAATTCCCTGTCCACACTCAGCCCCCATCTAACTGAGCTACCACAAATCTCTCTCAGTCTCGAAATGAAGGTTTCCTTTTTTCAAATCAGTAGCGAGCCAGGCTTTTAAAAAATATCAATGTAGTGATCCGGGACCACTTTCCGGCTAAAACGATTTCGCTGCGTTCTTTCTCCTATGCTAGAATTTGGATGTGGTTATGCTATGTTATAAAGCATTTATACTGCACGCATCATACCCCGCACTGATCTTACGGCAGCAAAGCCTGTCTAGAAAGGTGGCATAATGGGCATCCATCATATTACCGCTCTTTCCTTCCTCTTTTGAGCAAGTGTAAGATTGAGAGGATGGCAGCTGATGCAGGACAGTTATTGACAGTCTCAAAATTGTATTGTCAATATGTGCTGTGGCAAAACATAAGGTTAACTTGTATGCCAGAGCAATCAAATTAATATAGAACACTATATTGGGTTAAATTGCGACATTTCAGTAGGACCACCTATAAACTGTAGTATTCCCCAAGACTCAATGCTATCATCTCCAGAGGAAACTGTAGAATAGAGTGAAACGCAGGTAGAGGATAATGGGACGATGCTAATGGCGTGTATGATATATAAATACATTTGTTATTGAAGATGAATTAACAAGTGTAAATTCGGGGATTATGAGAAAAGGATAATGAAATATGTGACATATTATATATGGACATATATGTCCACATAAACAAATATATGGGAATTAAGATGGACGATTTCTTAATCAATGGTTATTTGATACTTATCTGAAATGCACAGCAATCAGTCGGAAACAAACATTCTTCAGTCCATCCTGAATTGGGCTTGCGTGTGGCCCAATTTGGATAATTAACTCTGCACTACCTCACTGCAATCCTCTGAATATGCTACTTTCAGGGCTGGACGCAATGGCAAAGATAAGGCCCATGCCCCTAACAACATGCTCAGGGCTTACCTTATTTTTTCTCTATCAGCTCCTTTACATGTTAACATTCCCCTTTCCACCTCAGAGCTTTGGCACAATGTGAAGAAACTACAAGTTAATAAAATATGTTCACCTAAAGTGGCTGATGTTTGTAGGGTTTTAATGTTAATTTTCTTTCTTTTATTAGATTACAATTAATTTGGTTAAAAAAAAGCTCTTTCTTTATTTTAAAGATGTACTGTACCGTGACGCATTGTAATGTTACATTGTACATTTTGTATTGCACCAGATGAAGGTGTTTTTGGATCCTGAAAAGCGCTGTGCTTATGATATACCATTAAAACTGAAATTGACAAGTGAACTGCTGTGGAAGTGAGCTTATGACTATATATGGAGAATACTGTAATTACAATTGCTTGCTTATTTTGACAGATTTTTTTATTGGGTAGTTATATATATGCATTTTCAGCGCCAAGGTGTACAGCGGCGGAAGGATTCAATATCATTGGATACTTTCCTTTCCAACCTCATGTCAGGGTTGCATTACCTCCCCTGCACCCAAGTTCTCTTTACTTTTTTTTTAGATCTACCTTTGATAACTACTATATTATACATAAGGTGTGCACCGACACCTTCTCTTTTGTATACTTGCTTTACATTACCACCTCTCCCAAATATTGTAGAACTGGAGTTCACAACTGAAAGGTTCACTTCACCACTATTAGACATTATTTACATCTTTGTCTTGTCTTAAATATTAAGAATATGGGGTTTAGACTGGTAGGTCGAAAATTCAGGCCAGGTTTATCTTGGCTCTATTAACATGTAGTGGTACTCTTTTTGTGTGGGAATTAACACCATAACATGAAATACTTAAAACAACGAACAAAAGACCTAGCATTTGACAAGAGAAATGGATAAACAAGCACATTGTCCTAAATTAGCTAACTGGTATAAAAGACTACAGTTCTTAGGAGCCTTGGATTTTAGATGGCTTTTGGACGGGGTGCAAAATGTGCACTCGTCGGTAGCCATTGACTTGTGATATTTGACTCTTAGTGAGTAAGAAACAATGCGCTGTGTGAAAGTAACCAAATTGAGGGGGTGATTGACTTTTTGTATTGCTGGCTTGCAACTTGAATGTTTGCGCCCCCTGCTTTAGATCTCATAAGTTTGATCTGATTTGTAGCTTGAATTTTGAGAATCAGTGCATCTACACTATGAGAAGTGATGTGATAAACAGACCCTTTCAGCAATTAGGTTAAGCAACCCATTGTGATCTGGTGAATTACTAGGTTCAGTGACAAGACTGTCTTTAGTGATTCAACTGTATTCTTGGCTTAAGTAAGTGTGTTGTTGTCTTGGGGCAAGTCTGTGCATTTCGGACTTGGGAATAATAATAACATTGTGGTTTTCAACTAATTTTGTGACCTACATGGTTGGTTTAAGTGACTGGATTGAGTGGGGAATTGTGCCCTTTGTCTATGCGACTGCAAGATGACTTATTTCATTTGCCTAACTGAATTGAAGTTGTGGGTCCGGCAACTGGATGCATGTATTTGATTAAGTTACTAAACGTTGCCCTTGGGTTAGGTGGGACTATTGTGCCTTTCAGTCAAACAACTTTGCTACAGCTTTGGGGTAAAAGTGTGACTTGTGGTCTTGGATTAAGTAACTGTTCTATATTTAGTATCATCTTCATCTCCTGCTGCATCATCTACAAGGCTGTCACTCTTAAGTCCCCAAGCTATCTCACTGAGAAGTCCAGCATCTCTGGAGGCCTGTGATTCACCAGAAGTAAAGACATGTGCACACTTGAAGTCTGCCGGTGTAGAAAGGAAAAACACAAAATATAGGCCTTCTCTATTCACACCCCAAGACTCTAGAACCTCCTCCCCATCAACATCAGACTCAAGAGCCTCCTCTTCAAGGAATGGCCCCTCCCCAGCATCTTTGTCCATTCACTGTCCACTCCCCACCATACCTCAGACTGGGTGATCTAATCCCCCACCGTTTCCTCCCCTGGTTACTTGTAGATCCATTGCTAACAATGTCCCTCCCTCCCCTGTTAAGTCCCCACTCCCTCATTTCTCAGCCTCATAAACGTGTTTTTCGCCGTGTGATTGTAAAGCGCTCCATTGCATCTCAAAGCTAGGTCCACACTCAATAAATACCCTAATAATCATTTTGAAAAGGTAACAGCGTTTAACTGTAGATTCTGAGGCGGCATTGTGGCCTTCCATTAAAAACAATGGATGGCAGCCATGCATTTTGAGTAGATAGTTACTTTATGTTCTAGGACAGTATTGTGGACATAGGATTGTTAAACACCTTGATTATGGTCTAGTCTTCTGTGGCTGAATGTCCACCATAATTTGCTTTGATGTTTTATAGAGTGCAAGGTGGAAGAAGAAAACTGAATTGCTGCTACGCACATTCGTAATGAAAAGGAAGAGCAAAGCAGCCTTACACTGTTATTGTAAAATAAATGCTTTAACTCCCTTTCTGAAGGCAGGGCAACCAGCTGCTGTTCCTAATGCAGCCGGGAGACAGAGTCACTTCTCGTGAGAGCAAAGATTTGCCGGGCAGTAGCATTCTGAATGGCCTAAAGCTGCTGGATCTGGTGGGAGGAAAGACCTGTGTATATGAAGTTGAGGTAATCCAACTTAAAATTAATAAGGGAGCTCATCACATGATGGAAATCCCTCACAATGAAGAAGAGGGCATGTCTCAAGAGTTTTAAAAAACCAGCCCATTGAAAAAAAAAACTATTTGTCATCCACCCAAAGGTTAGCTTCCCATATGACACACAGATCGTAACCATCTCAGCTACTTGAGGTGGTGGCTGAGGAGAAAAAGAGGATATGGGAAGCGCTCTGAATCAAAAATACATGACCAGACCCTAAGGAAGCGCATCACAGTTTTGATGGAGCTTCACTTGAGGAAACTAAATGTCAATGACGTACTAACCCGTTCCAAGGCAAGCCCTGAGAAGTCAAAGTGCAATGTTGACACACAAAAAAATCTGAATGTCGTTCGAACAGGAATGATAGTGAAACTCCAGTTATGAGTCACTTCTGGGGGTGGAGGTCCAAATGGATTTTGAACAAATGGTTGGACAGGGGTCAGTCTTGGGACACGCAGCAGTCCACCCCTACTGGGACAGAACACAGCTGTGCAAATGGGCCTCGTTCACTCAGAAAGGGGTGGAAGCGGTCCAGAGAGTCCCACCACACATGCGCCACGCCAGGTAGCCGGTCACTAAGTAACTCATGTTCACGGTATCAAAAGCCTCTGAGTTCAGTGATGGGATTATGAGTTTGGATTTGAGAAACAGCTGTGATCTCGAGTTCAGTTTCCGCACTGAAGTGACTGGATTATGGCCTTGGGTTGAGTGACTGGATCGTTGTTGTCTTTTAAGTAATTGCATTATGACAGTGGCTTCAGTAACTGGATGTGGGTTCATTATTTAAGTGTCTGAATTGTATTTTTGTGTTAAGCAACCAAATTGTGTACTTGAGTTAAGGCATGGAATTTAGACTGAGTTCAGTGGCAGGTTTGCATACTTGGGTTTTAATGACTTTCTGGCTTTGGGCACCATGTCTTGATTGTGATAATTTATTAAAGTGAATGCATTCAGTGAAATGCAATTTCCAGCTTCTAAACCATTTTATAAATACTATGCGCGTTCTGGCGTCGGACAACACAGTACTCCCAATCTCATATTAAACTTGCTTCATAACAATGTCCCTGATTCCGATGCCAAACCTAGATGAATTTATAATGGATTAAAAATCAACACACCTAGAAGTGATTATTACCAATCTCTCCCCAAAATGTATGAAAATGTCACAATGGAGGAAAGTGATGGATACTGGGTACTGAAACTGTATAAGAAGGGTCCTGATAATATGTATTTCTCCAATTGGTATTGCTAGCAAAAGTCCGATTGACTAATTTTAGTTGACATTGAATCTGGCTATACTAGAATCAGGGTTTTGCTTTTGTAAACACGCTGTGCATTCTGAATGATCACAAAAAGGAACAGAATCAACAAGTTCTAAGTGGCGATGATGGCGCAGTAGTTGTTGCCTGGCGTTGGAACTACTGAAACAACCAACCTGCAGGACTGTGGAGGCGAGAAACTACATTTCAGGAAATCACTGGGTCACCTTGGCTACACTACTTTGGCCGCACAATGCAGAACTTGTTGCCGTGGAAATTGGAGTGGTGAAGAAACCACACACTGAGAAATACAGTAACGGAAACAACAACACAGGACGAAAACTCCTTGTTCAGAAAGCTAACAAACAACAGTATCTTTTTCACATGTTTTTCTTGGGTTTTTATTAACGTAAGTTCCAAAATAGGGACCACAAATGCAAAGGAAGTGGCATTAGGGCCAGGAAGACCTGCCGACGTGTAATGTACGCAGTTACTGTCCTGATGTGACTTCGCCATCGTCAACATAATTGTCCTCCGTCTCAACTATTAAACGATGCGTCTCTTAACTCGAACAGCGGTCAGGCTACAGTTTTAATGAAGACACAGCGGAAAGTAAATTAAATTATTCTGCTGACCTGGCTCGGAATCCGAGAGATTCCACTGGGAACTTGAGACGTTGGCTGGTGACCTGTCCCGGACTTTGCCACAGAGGCACACAGTGCAACGGCCAATTATTATTAACTTTGCATATTTATAAACCAGTAAATAAAATATAAAATGAAGATGTTAGCACACTGTATATACTCTGTTTATAATCAATAATGGAAAAAGCATGTCCTTGAAACAATGACGGAGATACCGGCCTAGGCCTCCTTAAGGGTTTTTGGTAAAGTGGCTACATGGCATGAACGGTTGTGAGAATTTACACTATGCATGCTCCATTGTAGTACTCTCAAGGAACCCAGACATGTCCATACTTGATTGTTTTGACCATGTGCCGACGGTCTCCAGACCCTAGTCTGTGAAAGAAAAAGGAAAAAGGGGGAAAGAATAAGAGGATGGGAAAGAGCCAATAGGTGCTACAGACAAAAGAGTCGGAGGGATGCAGAGGAGAGAATAATCTTTGGTGATAGCACAGTTGCACGTCAGTCCTGTTATGTGGACAATAGTGTACGGCATGCAACTGTGGCTCAATTGAAAGGAGCATTTGACCCAGGGTCAAGGAGGGAGCTTATTTCAGGATAGAACTCCTGTTTCTGTAACATTCTGATGTATCCTAGCAACGAATTTCAGAAAGAAATGTTTTACTCATTATGTAAGGATGTTTCTTCCCATGTGTACTAGTCTGCATTCTTCAGTATTCTTCGTGAGTGTCTGGTATGACACAGGAAATATCCTGGATGTATCCAACTTGAACCTCCCATAAAGATTCACCAAAGCACCCTGAATCTAATGCTGAACACGATCTCGGGGGAGACTGAATACCCAAGGTTAAACCGTAATGTCCAGGCATTATAGCCGAACGAAAATAGTCATCAATCCTGCATTTAGTTTCAGCACAATAAAGTTTACAGAAACTGAAGTTAAGACCAGGTGTCAGTCATGTAATGCTCTACATGAGGCACTGCAGTGGCTTTTCCAAAAGAGAAGATGATCTCTAGGTGTATAAAATGCTTCATATGCAGAATCATCTTTTTGTCAGCGCTGGTGATTGGGCCGGCTCTCGCCGGATCCGAGATCCGGCACCAGATGTGGAGCCGGATCTCAGATCTGGCCTGAGTCAGCACTGGGGGGAAAAAAAGAAAGGAAAAAAAGCACCCGCGAGCATACTAACTTCCTCTGGTGACTCCGTGCAAGGGGTCACCAGAGGAAGTTACAGTCCTCAGCCACGACCCGGTAGTCAGCCACGGTTTATTTATGCAATTTTTGTCAGTTACATGGACCCAGATTATTTATTTAGGCAATGTTTTCGGACACCTGTATATGAAAAACATTGCATAAATATATAAATATACAGGTATCCGACAAACATTGCATGAATAAATAAAACACCCCTATTTACATTGGAACTACACCACATGATGCAGCCACCGAACTGCTTTCAGAGGGGAGCTGCAGGGGCTGTGCCGGATGTGGTTCAAGTAAAAGAAAACGCTGCTTACTGGGAACAGAAATCACCCTCTTTGAATAGTACCCAAGGGGGAGTTTCTTTTAATAAAATGTGATGCAAATTGTGCATTTTAAAGAATATTTACTCAGCAACACTGGTCAAAACTATTATCCGCATAGTGAAGTAACTCATCACCAGTGCCATGGAAGTGGTTTAAGTGGAATTGATAATGCATGCTTTTAAGGGGTAAAGGGCTAATTTTTTGGGGGGGGGGGTTAAAGGGTAAAAAACGGGAGGTTGAGGGGGGCCCCCATTAAAAAGAAATGAATGAAAATAAATGCATTTGATGCACATTTTTTCGATGCAAATGCTTCGATGGAAAGGACCCTCAATGGAAAATAATCGTTACAAAGATCATAAACTACTGTTAATACGTCTCTAAGGATTAAAGGCTAACAAGAGGCACCGACAAGGAAAGATGGATTATAAACATTAATTGTGGCTAATATAGTATCATGATCTAACATAATGTAAATGGGCCTTGTACTGCGTGACTTCTGCCGCTCGCTCAGGCGGCCTCTTAGCACCAGTTCCTGAACAAGAGAGAAGCATAGGGGTCAGTGGGGAGTAAAGGCAAGATGCTAAACGTGCTATATTGATGTGCAAGCCAGGTGGGAAAAACGTCAATTTCCAAAGTGAAATCGTGTTGAAACATTTCCAATCAACTTGAACACACGAAGATGCCCACGAGGACTTCTGCCCTTGGTCTTAACCTCCAACCTAGATTTAGGGGCAGTTCTAATGTCAGACAATACTAGGCGGCTGTCTAAGGCACCACCATAAGTATACCAGATAGACCATATTAGAGCTCAAAATGTGCACTCGCCACTATTCACTGGCGAGTAACAATTGATTCTTGCCGAGTAGGAAATGGAGTTCTGCGTGCATGTGAAGAACTGAGAGGGTGAGTGACTTTGTATGTCTGCCTAGTATCTCGCAACCTAACATGTTTACCACTATGCCCCACAAGCAATTGGAGGGTGGGCGTGATGATGCATACCTTCACACTTGGGGCGGGAGAAATATGTGCACAAGCCCTGCCCAGAACAAAAGGTAGCATTAGATCGTTGAGATATGCATGTTTTTATTGTGTGACATTCACTTTTGGATTCAGTGATTCCAGGATTTGCAAAGGTCCTCTGTATACGGGTTCAGACATTATGATGAACCTTTCCTTTGAATCTCTGCAGGAAGAGTGGATGTTCCAATAAGAAAATGTGCGTATCCTCATCTTTAGATCAGACACTGCAATAAACAAAACGTGTTTCTTTTCTGTGTTTTGCTGTTTTACGTTGCTGGGATCTACACCTTTATTGGGGAAAGGGCAGTAAAACCAATCTCCTGAAGACATTGGGCTTCATACCGATTTAAATTGAATTCTGTATAGCCAACTGGAAAAACGGCAATTTAATGGGATTACACGTCTGTCAGAATAAATAGGACTACACCAAACAAGCAGGGGGAAGAAGAGAGGGGCAGACGAAAAAAAATAAATAAATCTGACATCCAACAAATGTGCCAGATCCATGGTTGGCATATTTTCTGGTAGTCATGTCATTCGAAAGTCATTTTCCCAAGGGTGAAGCACAAGGACCACCCAGAGCAAATGTGTCATAGTGTGTTATGTTCAACAAGCAGGGAGGAATGTGAACACTTCCTATAGGAGCAAGCCACAGAGGTTCCAATTTCGGGATCCATGCAGTGGTGCCAACTACCTGAAAAAAGCGCTTCTGGGAATGCCAGGAAGCGAGGAAGGACTGTGTATAGGCAGCCGGTCAAAAAAGCTCCCTTAAGCGTAGTCCATACACCGAGCATGAGCAAGATGCTTTTTGTCGCTTGCACGCCAATATACTGAAGTATCATGTCTTCCCATCGTACTTTTCAATTCAACCAGCAAATACCAAGAGCGAATAGTACTGCGCACCAATCACTCAAGTTAATGCAATTTTGTAGGTTCCCACAACGTTTAATATAATAGATAACTGTGGAAGGGAAGTGTTTATGATCTCATAAATACTATCCTCAACGACATTACCAAAAGAGAGGCTTAATGTTTCATGTCATAGATAACAGAATTGGAAAAAAACAATTATTCGTCAAGTTCACTCCATCTCAGATTTTGTCTTTAGTCCTTAGTGCAGTAAAGATTTCAGATATAGGCATGCAGCACCAATGTGAGGGCCTCCATAATCTGGTAACCCCAGCTTTTGTGTAGGCTTATTATATTAAATGCAGGATCAAATATAATTAAACCTTGCAGACGCAAAATATGGGGTCAATACCACGGGGGAGCTGCCTGTTCATCTTGGCCCATACATTGGAAAATGGCAATTATCCCAAGAGGCAATGAGACATTGCGGTAATGGCATTATAGGTATGCGAGTTGTCTAAGAGAAGTTCAAGTATTTGCAGTTAGTAGCAGAGATCAGTGATCGCATTCCCAGGATTCTGATTGGCTAAAAGGCAGACGTTGGATCGTTGCAAAGCAACTATTTACAGAAAGGAAAAGGTTCCATAGAGCCATTTTGAGCACTGATATCATTGCATTTCAGAAACATACTTATTAGAGGTGTGTCCCTCAAGTTAAGCATACACAATGAGGCTCAAAACTGGTTTTCAGTCGGCACATGCAAAGGAAAATGTGTATTTTTGGTACCATCTAATTGGCTCATGATTTGGGCAGAGGAATCAATGTGTACTTGACCCACTTCCATTTTCACACAACCCCCTCCCCCCACACCAAGACCACATTTCCCATTACAAGTAATGTTCCTGTGTAGAACAGGCGTTCCAAAAATAGATACCAGGAAGCCTGAACTACAGAACAGCTGACTGTCCCTCACAAGGAAAACTCAAAGTCCCTCCCCATCTAATGAACACTAATTAAGTGAATAGCTGCACTGAGTAGCCCATGTGCCAGCTACAAGGCACTGAGACCGATGCATTGTACTAGCCCACATTAGACCACACAGGTTTGAATCATTGTAGTAAAGTGTCTAAACTCCACCCATCTAGGTTTTCGTCATTGACTGCTCTGTTTTTGCTACGAACTGCTCTGTGTTCTGCTGTGCTCTTCCCTCTTCTAAGTTTTCTTTCGTCGACTGCTCCATTTGTTGCTGCCCTGGTAACCCAATTGTTGTTCACCTTACTGACTTGTGTTCTGTTGTGCTCTTCTTTCCGTGCTCTTGGTCTCACTCAGTTTAAATATTTTCTACTTGTACTTGTCTTGTTCGGTCTCGTCTGCTTGCATCCCACCCCTTGAGTCTGCCCCCTGTGTGCCCCCCATTACCTTTCTTTCCCCACTCCTCACCTCCTCTCCTCTTCCTCGCTCCTCTTTCCCCCAACTCCTCTCTGTTTCTCCTATCTTCTCTAACTGCTTCTCTAGTGACTATTCTGCCCTTCTCACCAAGTCTGGTAAGAAGAAGTTCAAAAAGGATATCCTGGTCTCCAACCCAGACCTCCCAATCGCTGACAGCTATACCAGTGCTTCATCCAGACAGATCCTCACCGTCATCCTCTTGGTCGTTCCTTCGCCAGACCTATGGACTCCTCATATGGTCTCTTTGCTCTCTCCTTTTTCTTACTGTCCCATTAATGTGGCACCTGGTGAGAGGCCCTCCTAGCCCCCTTCCACTCATCTAAGGTCATCATTAATGTTTACCTGAATGGCACTGTCTTGGTCCAAGGTGCTCAGGCCACCTCCTCCCCTTTGATAGACGCATCCCGCGCCTCATCAATGTCCTTTCTTCTCCTGCTGCCCCTTCTCTCCCTTCTTCGGCTTCCTTGCCTCTTCCCTCTACCATCTCTCTGGCGCCCTCCTTGGCTACCTTGCCCTCTCCTCCTTACTCTTCTGCCCTCCTGAATCCTTCTACACCTCCGCAGGGAGTACCTCGGATTTGTACCCCTCCCCAGAAGTCTTTCAAGGGTGCCAACCTCCTCCATATTGCCACTCTCAACACTCACTCGGCTGTCAAGCACTCCTCTGACATCTGCCGTCTCCTGGAAGAACTTGACCTAGATGTCCTTGGTCTCATGGAGACATGGTTCACAGCCAGCTCTGTCATGAGCTTTGACATTCTCCACCCGGATGGCTACAAGATCCTCTCCGTGTCCTGATACAACCATTCCGGTGGGGGTGTAGTCTTGATCTTACCAGAGTGGATTGTTGCCTCTATCATTCCCATGCAGGACTTCTCTTTCGAATGCCTTGTTTGCAGGCTCTCTCTCTCCTGGCCACTCTCACTGTGGCTATTATCTACCGGCCACCTGGTCAGACCACCTCCTTCCTCTCCGAGTGGCGGGTGGGGGCCTCACCTCCTCCCTCCTGGCATTGACCAGTCAACTCCTCCTCCTTGGAGACTTCAACATCCACCTGGGTGCTTCCTGTCCCTCCTCTGGACTCTTTCACAACCTCTGCAACTCTCTTTCTATTCTTCCCTATGGCCCCGACTCACTCTGCAGGGCACACTCTGGATGCTCTGATCTCCTCCGACCTCTCGTCTCTAACCCTCTCACCACTCCTCTTTTTGGAGTGATCACTTGCCCCTCTCCTCTCATCTCAGCTCTCTCTATACCCCTCAGGCCGAATCAACCCACACACTGCCACCCACCTTCTCAGACTTCCGACCCACAAAGCGCGTGTCAGGTGAGGCTTTCGCTGCCACTTTCTCTGCCCTTCCTCCACCTCTGGCTGACTCAAATCCTGATACAGCCCTTTCCATAATCCATTCTTCTATCTCTGATACTCTTGATGTACTTACCCTTGTCATGAGGATCTGCTTGAAGCCCAAAGCCAAGTGCAACTCCTGGTACAACTCAGACCTCGTCACCCTTAAACGCAAGTCTAGGGTGGCTGAGAGGAAATGGCTTGCATCTTGTGCATCTTCTGACAAACTGGCCTGCCGCCTGCTCGAAAGGCAATACCGGCTCTCTGTCCACACTTAGAAGGGAGCTCACACTCAAGCCAGCGTCTCTGCGGTATCCAACAACTCAGTCGAACTCTTTAAAATCTGAAAAGAGCTGGCCAATCCTGCTGGAGCCTCTACCTCTCCTGTCCCCTCTCAGGCCCTCTGTACGGCCCTGGCTTCTCATTTCATCCCTAAAACCCAGGATATCCTGTCGACCCTCTCGTCCTCTTCACCTTCTCCCTCTATTCTTTCCTCTACCTCCGGCCTCCCTGCGGCCACTTCTCCTCCTCCTTTCTCTCTCTGTCTTTCCTCTATTTGTCCCTGAAAAGGTTTCTAGACAAGTCTGATCTATGAAGGTCTCATCAAAACAGGGTCTTCCCTGTTCTTCCAAAACCATCAAGCAGCACATTGACAACCTCGCTCCAGCCTAGGCCGACTTCTGCAATCACTCTTTCGCCACTGGAACCTTACTTTCCCCTGTGAAGCACTCTCTTGTGCACCCTCTTCTCAAGAAACCCTCAGCCGACCCCTCCTGCCTAGCTATCGCCCGATCCCCATCACTCCTTTCCTGCGCAAACTCTTGGAAAAGCTGGCCATCTCCCAGCTTAATCTTAACACTGAATCTGTTGGTGGTCTCCATGACCATCAGTCTGGCTTCAGAGCAGCCAGAAATACAGACAATGCTTCTCCTGAACATCCATGAAGACCTGCTCTCTAACCTTCATGCTAATCACCCATCTTTCCTCATCCTACTCGATCTCTCTTCTGCTTTTGACACTGTGAACCATGCCATCCTGCTCAACCAGCTCTGTGATAACCTGGATATCACTGATCAGGCCCTGGCCTGGCTGATCTCTTTCCTCTTGGACCGAACCTCCCAGGTCCAACTTGGGTCCTTCCTCTCCTATCTCACTCTCTACCTGTGGTGTTCCCCAGGGGTCTACACTTTCTCCCTGTCTACCTGTGGTGTTCCCCAGGAGTCTAAACTTTCTCCCGTCTACCTGTGGTGTTCCTCGGGGGTCTAACCTTTCTCCCTGGCTGTTCAACTAATACCTGGAACCTCTCGCCCACCTCATTGCGGCTCTCTGCTCCAACTTTCAGTGCTATGCAGATGACACTCAGCTCGCTATCAGGCTCCCCCCTCTGCGGCCTCTTCTCCCTCTCTCATCTCTGATGGTCTGTCTGCAATCCATGAGTGGTGTGCCACCAATGATCTCTGCCTTAATGGCCATAATGGCAAAGCAACATGGAGTAGAAGTTTGGCGATTCAGAAGAGAAGAAGATTCACTTTTTAATGACGTGGAAGAAGGAGTGCTGGTAATCATTTTTGATCTTTCTTTTCTGACAGCCATTTTTTTTCAATCAGTGATTTAACTAGCACCGACTTGATTAATCCCGTAATTGGGAGCATGCGCACTGCGCGTTCTTCCGATTCTTAGTAGTATCGACACCGAGAGAAGTTATTGCTCAAAATGAGGCAATTCTGCACAAAGAAAGGGATTAGTGGACAGCCTAGGAAGAAAAATCCAGCCACTTGAAATCATCAGCCACAAAAGGCAAATGAAATGTTTTTCTTCCCAAAGCAATTCAGATTTATGAATTGGTTTTCATTTTCTTCCATTATGCAGCCTTTAGTTTTTTGGAGGCTTATGCTTGAAGTTTAGGTGTTCATTTTCCAATTTAATTGAAATCCTACTTTTGAGGTTAGCAAACCAATACTTCTCCATCAGACATTAACGAGAACGTTATGACATTTTTAATAGTTTTCTACTTCAAATGTTTCTAAATCCTCTTTTAAACACATTGACTGAAGAGTAAGGCTAAGGAAAAGAAAATCAGACACAGCGAAGGAGAGGTGGGAAACAAGTTCAACCACAATTCCAGTATCTTTTCAAAGAAAACACATTGAAAAAAGCCCATCTGGAATACACCGCTCAGAATTGCTGCTCGTTTTAGTAAGCTATAATCGGATTGGCCCCCTCCGACTACAATTTTCAACGTCACTTTGCCATTATTTGACCCTCCCTATATGAAGAATTAGGTCTCCTCCACCCAGATAAAGATTTGGGGCACCCCCTTGCATTGCAATTTAAATGTCAATCATTCATTGAAATATTTTTTTTAAAACCTTCTTTGAAATAATGTATGCTGTTCGAGTTGAAACAAATGAAAACTGCAAATTAAATGAGTTCTGCAAATAATGAAGAAGCCTATGGGGTGGGCCAGAGAGGGAGCATGGAAGAGATTGAATAATGCCAGCATGGAAGAGATTGAATAATGCCATGCAGATTTTTGCGGCATGTGTTGAGTACTCGTCCTTACGGGATTACTGCCACTGATTTTCAGCATTAGTTGCGGGACTTTTTTCCCCCCTTAGGAAGAAGTGTTTGGGATCATCATGTAATTAAATTACACCAGAAAGATCCTTTGTCTGGGTGGTGAATACCTTCCCTAAATCGCAGATTAAATTGACTATCTTCTGATGAAGGAAGCTGGGACACATTCTTGGAAGCCTGGATTATTCTTTTTCCAGAAGCCTGGATAATTCTTTTTCGGGTCGCCCCTATTAACAATTCAGATTAAAAGTCCAAGTAAAGACCTTAACCTGCCCCCACGTAGCAGTTGCTAAAGATTCAAGTTGTTGTCAATACCGTCCCGGCTCAGCAGGTTCTACCCAAGGTGGCAAATGCACAATGCCAGTGTGCCAATGTATTTAGGGCTGGGTGTGAGCAGCATGGTCCGGTAGGTCTCCAGGATCCATAGTAGCAACCCCCCGCAGGAAGAAGCTTAGTTGACGAGTCGCCCAGGGCTTCGGCGCACATTTAAGCAGAAGTAATACACAATAAACAAGTCAGATCCATGCTGTTTCTCAGACTTGCTGCTTCGTAACACTGCCGTCCACACTGGTTGCGACAGGCCCTTGTTTAATTGACATTTATAGCGACTCCAAAGGTCAGCAGAGTGCTTAGTACAAGTACACAGACACGTTTCCTACACTCAAACAAACCAAACGGTTAGAGGCACACTGTTGCTTGGTCTGAAGGTTCCTGCAAAAGGATCATAAGTCACAAAAACAGGCCAAAGTTGCCGGCCATGCCCTCTTCTTCAGAAAGGGGGTGCAGCTCAGTAGATTGCAAGGACGAAGGCCGCTATGGGGGTCATGTTGGGGATTCAGGCAATAATGAAGTCGTAGACATGCTAAACCAGTTAAAGGGTGGTGTTCAAGTGGGCAGTAAGACAGTCGCTGGTCAAGTATACCAACAACAATAAAAGGCCTAGCACGGGATGCATTTTGCATCTGATGAAGAAGCAATCAAGCATAAATCCCAGAAATCAAAGTTTACGCCAAGTAGCCTGGGGGAGGCCGACTCAGACCATTTACATTCGGATTTGGATAGGCCTACAAGTACCGCGGCACACAGCGATGCTAGCTAAACCACCAGGCCTGGATGAACATCTCACACTCGATAGCGAGCCACTTGAGATCTTTGCATCTCTTTAAGAGACTTCACTGTCTGTACACAAAATAAACCTTTGGCACCACCCATGGCAGACCCCAGGTCCTCAAAATGCAGAGTTTTCACTAGCAAGAATGTTATTCGTGCACAAAAATCATATTCTCAAAATGTATCGTCAACGGTTGAACTATGACAGGAAAGCTAGGTTGTTACTTATCGTCCAACCCATAAACTTCTATAATAAAAAGAAATGAATAGAGGGACCAGTATCCAGGTGTAATAATGTTCAAAATATTCTAAATTACATAATGGGATGGGATAGTCTGGTCTTAAGCCATGTACAGAATGTAGAAACGGCTAAGTGACATCAGCAGAGACATAGTGTAAACTGACGGAGCTACCTTTCTGAGGTTACATGCTTAGTTAGCACTGTCAATCTTCTTAGCTGCAACTGCTGTGCAAAAGGAGCACAGTGGGTTAAAGCTTAATCCCTAACAGAAGAAAATCAGGATAGCAGGTGCTTTAAACTGCCTTGAGTCAGAATGAGGTCACTAGTTTGGATGCTACCTGTGCCAGTACCTATTTGATCAAAGTTAAATAGGACCCCGGACCCCGCTGCAGCCAAATTGCAACATTACCACCACTCACCAGCTACTATGTTGTGACTCCACCTTGTCAGGTAGACTCTCCAATCCTTGCTCGTGACGTGTACTTTATCTACAGTTGCGGCAGTTCGAAATCTCCAACTTCTGCACAGAATATCTGCTGGAATCGCACCAAGGTTCACTGAGGCTCCACATTGAGTTTAGGATCATCACTCTGGCTTAAAAACTGCATGGAATTTACATGGATGAAAAAGGTTCGGCTCACCTGCCAATGATAATACTATGTCCTTCATTCCTCAGGGTAATGCCAAGGAACCATTTCCTTAACTTAGCACATGGGGCTAATGTTGTGCTAGACACCCCCGTTTATGGGAAGCTGCACCCCTATGTGTCCCTCCATGGGGCACATATGCTTGACTTACTCTTTTCTCTGGGATTCTCCTCTCCGGCCTTTTTAATGTACACGATATCGACTTTTATGATTTCACACATTTACAAACACATACTCTGCTATCCACGTAACGGTGGTGGATGTGAATTTTGCACATGCAGGACCAGCAACTTCACATAGTGGTGCCTTCGAGGCGATATAGAGCTTCAAAAAATCAAGAAAGTTGCAGCGTAGTCAGAAGCATTGGTTGATTATCTTTCCTGACTAGAGTTTCTGTGTATGTGTTTAATCCCAAAGTCGATCTAAACCATGAAGGGTACAGTGCTCATGAACCATCAGGGCTACCCACACTTCAGCCAAAAAAATAAATAAATAAGAAACTATAACTATTCTATACAAGCTCCAGAAAATCCCTCCAAGGAGCATTTAAGATACTGGCAGAAAACCATTCATGACACTGAAGAATGACCAAGGAAAATCAGCAGCAGTATGCAAAGACGACTACAGAAATTCCAATTCTTTTTGCAAAAATTAAATCAATCAAGAGCAGCCTTTAGAAACCAAGGACCCTGCAATAATGACAAGGAAAATTGTATTAAGCATCAGCTCATACCAATGAGACCTACAATAATTCAAAAGTCTAATTCCAATGTAGAAAAAGGGGGAAATGGCAGGAGATTGGAGCGCCCAACAATCTAGTGCAAGTCATTTCGGAGGCTATGACAAATAAGCTAAAAAGCAGAAAGACCGTAAAATGCCCCACAGCCTCCTGCCTTTCTAGAGTGATTAAGGGATTTGTTCAGGCGCAAACCCCATGATCAGCTAAGATAGTGAATAGCCCCATTCAAAGAAATAAGCATTTGATTAATCTGGTCTAGCAAGCTCCCGCCCCATCACAGGTAGCTCATACCTAGCAAAGCTATTGGCAAAACTGTCACACCAACTAAAAAACCTCCAGAAACATTTGGCCTTTTGGGAAACAGAAGGTCAAGCTTTAGACCACAGGCACGGAAGAGATCCCTTCATTTTTAATTGAATGGCTACTACGCCGCTGACCCGGAAAATGCAAAAGATTTACACTCTGATTCTTTTCATTCCAGACGAAATGTTTCCAGACAAGCATTCCAAGGGGACTATAATACCCCCAAACGTATCCTGGGATGTGGTGTCCAACAAGGGTCAAACAGCAAAAAGTGATCATGGGAAGCATTGCATTCATCACACTCGCTCGGAAAGCCCCTGGGCAGCTTTCACTCTCTCATGTTATGCTGTCTGGGCCATTACAGGAGGGCACACGCCATGTCTCAATTAGTGCTGTGCCTGACACCAATGTTAGCAGAGTAGCCCGGACTGCTAGCCAAGCCCAGTGCACATGGAAAGAAAATCCTCACAGACAGGTGTTCTCTTGTGGGTCTTATCAGTTCAGAGCAGCTTGATTCCTTAGGTTTGGCCAGCAAGATATCCATGTACCACTGCATTTGGAAAAAATGGCATCGGTCATTTACAACCATAAGAAACAAAGGCGGCCCTCCCTCTTCCTTGGAAGAAGAGTGGTTTGCCAAAAAGCATACGTATTCATTCCAGTTTTGCACAGAGGAAAAACAGGCAGGTTGTGACATGGATGAACCTCTGACATGTTTTTGAATATGTGATCGTCACATCAGCAGTTCCTGCTTATTCAGTTCCTGAAGATCCTAGAGCAGCTAATTTTGAATGGGATGATTTTTAGCAAGTTCCAGATCCTTGGTAGATGGGTTTGAAGTCTGGAAAAGTAGTTTTCTGGTGGAAACAACTTAACCAAGACACACCTGTGATGGATGGATGGAAACTGTAGCAAGGAATTCAGAGCTTGGCCAGAGGCAAGTAGGGACATGTGTAGAAAGGAACCCTTATGCAGAAAATGAGATAAAAACAAGATGATGGAGTGTGCATTCAATCACTACCACTGTTTGACAGACTGCACACACATCCACTTCTGATGACTTGCACATACAACTCAGAAGCCCCTGGCTGTGCAGCCGAAGACATTTGGAGGCCTGCTAGTGGCATGGCAAAAGCAGACTGTCAAGGAAGCAATCTCTAACTATTTGGCATAGACAACGGAACTAGGAAACCTCAGGAATACATAAGAAAGCTGGAGGCACAATGCAGGCGAGAAGAAACAATGCTAGCTACCCATTCAGACCACATATGGGGTAACTAGTGCAGAGGCCAAGGACCTTGTGGGATTCCAGAGAAGAACCAGAAGATTCAAAATGTATCACTAATACTACCGAGAGGCCAGTTGGGTATAAGGCAAGAATGGCGCTCTACAAGTAGATTCGACAGCATTCAGGAAAGGGCCTTTGAACCATCTAAGTCCCCCAATGACTGAGCAGCCCCACATCAGCCTATCACTATACACGAGCCCAAGTTCTCATTAACATCTCATACCAGGCACCCTTCCTTGCCAGTCCGTAGCTAGTGGTAGACATTTATAACGAGCTGGGGTTACCGAATATACTTCTTGCCCTCCCTACCCTACAGACACAAACTAACCATCTCTACAGAAGACAAGTGGGGAAGGCTGCACTCTGGAGTCCTTCATCTCCGATGAGCCAGCAACCAACATTTTATCCATAGACTCACCAACTGACATTCTTTGTCAGAAACCATTGTTCTGCCACACTGGGTGCCTTGCTTTCCATGTAGGGGGCCTAGACTTTTAAAGGCTCGGAAATGTCACCACCATCTCAGGGATGTTGAATGATTGCCCGCCGCTGATGCAGGCTGGTAAGAAGGGCATGGACACCCGTCGGGTACTCCTTTTATCCAAGGCGGCAAACCATGTTATCAGAAGGCACATTTTTGTCCATTCAGGGGTCCACTGACACCAATTTTAAAATATGCTTCATAAACACCATGGCCACGTTTATGTTACTCAGACAAGTATACAGCAGTGGCTCCAACGGTGGCGACAAAAGCCTGGCTCTGCATCTTTTCTGGCACACTGGAAGGCAGAAGCTGCGCATAGCTATAAGGGGGTGTAGGCAAATGCGAACATTTGATTGGCTGTGGTGCCTCCTCTAATGAAGGCATGTAGGCGGGGAGCATAACCAGTCATCCAGCAGGCAAGACCAACCCAGTTAAAACACTATTAACACCAAAGGTCTGGACACGTGTGCTGCACCGGCCAACTTCTGCTCTCTTCATGGACCTGCTATGCTTTTGAGGATATGTCATCTGGTAAGTAAAAGGCTGCACTTCTAGGTCTATTTGCCCCAAAAGTCTTGGAAACCGGGCACACCCCAAGTGAAATGCCAATGTGACCCCGTGCCCTTATTATGAGGCCAGATTTGATGTTTATTAGGGGGCTCTGTACCTTTGCTGTCGGGGTCTTAAGTGCCCCCTAGAATCACCTTAGTGTAGTACCAGTCCTGCCTTGGCAAATCCCTTTCTCCACCTGTCCACCAGCTCACGCGACTGCCAGAATTGGGTGCTCATAGTGACAGCTCGCCCACCGCCACCCACTTCCATTCTCTGTTAGCGGAGACCCTCCGCTGGACGCCTTGGCCGGTCTCGGGTCCTTCAGGTCTAAGGCATGTCTTCTTTGGCAGGCTTCTGTCCCCACGAAAGGGCAAGCTGGGCGAAGCTTGCAGATAACGCGCAAGGCAATCACGTCAAATTGGCTTTTGCATAAAAGTCAGGCCAAACGCGACTTAACATTTTGTCGTTTTCCCAACTCATTAAAGGTTAGCGGCCGATGGAGGGAACATGCTTTCCTCTTCTCGCAATTATGCATATTAGCCGCGGTAATTTATAGCGCTGGGAGAAAGAGATGCGGTAATTCACATGCATTTGGTTTCCTAGTTGCTTTGCTCGCTCAAGCAACAACAAAAAATACAATTACTCTCCACTGTCAGTCCTTCCATTGATTTATTTCATGCTGGCTCCCTCCTCGGGAGTTCTTAAATGCCCTCTTATTTGCTGGGGAGGGCAGCGATCCCAGCTAGACATCTTGCGCCCAGTCTGGCGTGCACTGCACTTCTGCAGCATGAAAGGGTGGACATGCTCTTAATGAGAACCATCAACGTCGCCTCGATTCGCAGAAGTGATAGGCCTGGCTCTTTCCTGCCGCGAGGTTATTCGAGGACTTTCCCTTTTCCTGGTGGAGGCCTCCCTTATGCCTTCGTCGAAAGAAAAAAAAAAGGATGTTATTGCCTTCTAGTGCCTTCTCCTGGAGAGAATATGCGGGGCGAGTGGCAGGTTGATGGAGCAGGGCTCGAACCTGAGAAATCCTATTGACCTGTCAGGGGTGGGCGTACCGTGTGGCATAGTTTTGGATTGTACACTTTCCTTCTCTCACCAGTTCCACTTATACATCAACTCTTGTCCTTTTCTGCTGCCCACATCTCAGCATTTATCTTTTCTCCTTTGTTCCATTACTCTTCCCTGTTTTTCGGACTTCCCGTCTACCAGTTTTCCCCCGTTTTGCGCAGTCTACCATCTATCTAATCGCACTCTTCCTCTTCCTTCACGGTCATCTATTTTCTCAGGTCTTCGTTCCCTGGCTTGGCTTTCATTTTCCTTTAACTTTGTATGCAGAGTCTTCAAATCTCTGCATGCTACTTCCCCAGCCTCTCTCTCTCATCTCCTATATCTGTGTATTCCCTTTCTCACTCCCTGCACTCCCAGCCTCTCCTGCACCTCTTTGCACTTTCAATCCTTTGCCCGGCTCGCACCAAAGTACTGGATCTCTCTCTGCCTTCACCAATTCGTTCTTCTTCTACTCGGCCTATTTTCCTCCTTAGGCTTCCTTCTCTCCTAACCGTGTAAATGTCATCTTGGATTTAATTCTTCACTTTGCTCATGACTTTGTACCGTTTAATTTACTTTTTTTCAGCGCTTAGGCATAAGCGCTCTACAAAGAAATAATACATGCAAAATACAAATTAACATGTTTTGGTTACATGATGGCATAATGACTGTGCATGCAGTTCTTGGCCAAGACCAGCATTCTTGACGATAATGTGCCTATAACTCAGAAAGTCCAGGACTGTGTATTTTGTAGCTAGCCATGTAAAGATGTTACATTTTATAATTCTTACAATGACAATGGTTTAAACCTGTCAAAGCTATAAGAGCACTTAAGGTGTACGCATTGGAAGAAAGGTCAAATGGGCAGTATGTGTGGACCTGTTGCCCAAATCACCAGCCAGTATCTATTTAGATATTTAAAACAATACACAGAACTCGCTCGTTTGCATGGGCAAAGCTAGACTCAAACATTTAGTGAGGCTGCAGGAAAGTTTTAAAAAGCAGTCGGGCTGTTAGTAATCACCCAATCCCTGTACATTCATACCCTCTATCAATTGTGCCGTCCCTTGTTATACTCTGGCCTCGGTAACCCGAATAAAGAATGTGACTTTCTGTTCCGAACTGTCCTGAAAAAAGAAAAAAAAGTGAATCATAGGGGTCCATGTATAGAAGTTCCTTGCGCTGGGACTCAGATAGGGCGCTATATCGAGGTGTTGAAGTGATTACGGGTCCCAACAGAGCTTGAAAACCTTTATTAGCATCGCCCTACGAACTGTGGAAAGCAGCAGTAGGTGCATTAACCGATTGCGCTGTCGCCACTCTCCTGCCTCAGAAGGCTGAATATGTATTATGCCTTCTGTTGGCCCATTAGATCCATCCTTAATAGCAATTCAGAACACATTTGGTTTCACAGATAGATGTTAATCATTGCCAGGTGTGAGCCATCTAGAAGCCAAACAGAAGAGTTGAGCCTTTGGCTTTGGCTGGCTGTCCTCTGCCACGTTCATTCCTGTTGACTGTTATGTTTTTTAAACGCTGCTCTCAGGGGTGAGAGAATTGACAGCCTTTTGCTGCAACTCCCCTTTCCAAACAGTGCCCTCGGGAACCACGGCAGAGTACTTCCTTCTGCCTTCAACTTCCTGCGGCTTAAACCCGCCCCACAACTGCTCATTTGGTGAAAGCGTTCCCGTAAATGTTTTATTGAGACCATTCCAGACGCCCAGTGCTCCCACAGACATGGATGGTACTACTGGCATTGATCACTTTCAGCCAACTCCCCTTTATTTTCTTACTTATCAGTTTCCCTGAAAATGTCAAAGACACTTGGTGCTTGTGCTAATTTTAGTTTGGGCTATTAGGTGGCTATGCCGTAACAATTCCATTAGAGTACAGATAGGGAGAAATGGGACATGAGGAGCGATATGCGGAAGTGGGAGACAGGCTAAAATGGGGGAGGACACGTGGGAGACCCCAGTCAGAGCCACCCTTTTGCACCAGGGAGTCAACAGACCCAGTGGGAGGGCGCTGCGTACGCAGATGGACAGGGTCACCCCCACTGGTAAGAGCATGCAGGCTATGCTGAAAAATGGGAACACAATGAAGGCACCAAAGTTTTTGTAAAAACCAGGAACAGATTTAACACAGGAAGAGGAGTAAACTAATTGTCAGCAGGATAAATTCGACACACTGGACACAGATGATTGCCTGCACTGGTCTGCGGGCACAAGGCAGGGCATTGATGGCAGGCATACTAGCTAGGTACACCCACTGACATAGAACCCAGCGGCCTGGGGAGTACTCTTGAATGTAAGGGGGAGATGGGACCCCAAGGGAGAATGTGAAGGGTTGGAGAGGGTGTTGGGGAATGGGGCTGGTAGAGATTGCAAGGGGGGAAAAGAGGGAAAGAAGCAGGCGCAGATAGGCACAGAGCGAGACACACAGGGTGAGAGAGACACAGGGTTACAGGGGCGGGCACGGCAGACAGTCCAGGAGCCCTAATGGTGGAAAAATAGAGCAGTTTGAGGAGGAAAGGGGGGAGGGATGGAGCGGGAAGACATGGGTACCTGTGGAAGGGCCCTCCTGAGCTCTGCTGCCCCCATCAACACACCACCACCAGCGATGAGAGCGAGAGAGAGAGAGACCTCTCTCCACAGGCTTATATAAGGCTGTTGCTCCACCCACTCCAAGAACGATTGCCAGGTCAGGGGAGTTGGCAGTTGGGGCGCAGAGGGGTGGTTAATTGAAGGGCATTAGAGATGAAATTGTAGAGTGCAAGTCCCCAACAGGAGATTAAATGCTGGCCTGGGGAATGGAGCAGGCTCCCAGGAAGGATGCAAGAGGACAGGGGCTAGCTTGGTGACTTGCAGGGGGCAGGATAATTACAGGGTGTGAGAGAAATGAGAGAACATCCCCCACCCATGATGGACACAAGTGCAACTCATTTTGCAGGGCTCAGAGAGGCTTGATGCCAAGGCAAAGGAATAGAAAGGATAGGGTGGGGCAAGTGGGAGGAAGAGTTGAAGGGGGTTTACGGGCCGTAGCGGACCAACAGGCAGAACTGGTTCTTGAGGGGATCATGGCTTGGAACCATACCTCCCCCAACCTCCCTCACACAGTGCAGGAGACACAGATGACAATATATTTGGGGAAAATAAAGGTAAACCAATACTTTGTAAAATGAAGTCATGTAATACATTGATTTCAGTGGGGAAATGAAGTCATGTACTACATTGAGAAATAGAAACTACCATTTCCACAGACACAAAGCTTGTAGGTGTTGCTTGGTTATTTACCCACCCATTGACTTCCCATGGCCATGCTAATCCCAATGGCCATTCCCACCCAGTTCCTACCCCTCCCTGCCCAAATCACCTCCTTGTGGGAGCTCTTTCAGATCGCGTCAAACCAGCCTTGCCATCAAACTTTGCAAGTGCCTGCCAGTGTTTTTTCAAAGCAGTCTTCTGAGAGTTAATGACTTAATCGGAACTGTAAACACGCTTCTGGTGTAAACTAAACAAAAATCTAAACCAGGTCTGCCTTCAGTCACTCGATTTATGAGAACTCTTGTGTGTCATTCACTGAAGTCCTGTTAAAAACAAGCATTGTCAAAGCCAACAGTTTCAGCTTGTTTATAGGCTGTAGGCATTTGTCAGGCACTGCTATTAGATGCCCAGGTACTCAAGCCATTTTGCACCTGCAAACATAAATGGACAGTTAATACTACTATGGGAGTGCGTGGCAAGAGCTGTTCCCATGCCTACACAAAAACACAAACTGTTGCCATTGCCAATGCTTGTTATCAATTAACTTGTCTTTCGAAGTCAGCAAGCTTAACAACGCATTGCCCATTTATGCAAGAAGCACAGCTCACACAGCAAGGAGAAGCAGGCACATCAGGTCGAAATAACAGATCAACAGCAAATGATCCTCATATGAGTATTCACGAAAGGTCGTTAGCATCATATCGCTTAAACTCTTCTTCTTCACCCTAAAAAGTAAAACATTGGAATTCATGTTTAGAGCAACAGTGATCCTAACTGGGCTTCGATCGGATGTGCATTTTCTGTGCCGTGTTTGATGTAGTAAACACGTGAGCGTTGAGTGGCTTCACCTGGTTGGGACAGTGCTTCGGAGCAGAAAAAATGTTATTAGTACCCTGGTCTTGCGGGCCGGGATACTAATAGCAGTAAGCACCTCGCCGCGGGGCATTACCTGACTCGGTAATGCACCCGTGGCTCTGGGCTTTTTGCTTAATGAAAGAAGAGCAAGGCACATAGAAGGTAAGCAATGAAAAAATAGACTGAATGTTCTCAATTGCCCACCTCCACATCAATTTTGGAAGACATTAACGAGGGAAAAAAATCTAAATGGTCACAAAAAAATAGATCAACCAAAATCAAATGACAATCACAAAAAAACTACAATGTGTCAAAGATGCAAAAAGTCGTCATTATACAAAACGAGTCACAGTAATAAGTAGGTCCTGAAAATAGCATACAACTTTTTCATCCAATTTGCGTTGGTGCCTCTGCTAGGTTTTTCAACAAGTTTGCCAGAAAGTTATGCTAAGTGCGAGAAACCTGAGGGTGTTCTCCTAAGCAGATCCCGGGAACAAGACCGGACCCTCTACTATCCCAACGAACAAGGGAGGATCACGTGTGCAAGGGAACTTGGGGTTATGCTCAGGGGAATGCCGCAGGTGAGACGCGGTACTATGCCAAGGAAAAAGGAGAGGAGGATGAAATCCCTGAGGCCTTTGTAGGCTACAATACATCTGCCTTGCCTCCTACCATTAACTCTCTCCTACCCAAACCCAATAACCCCTCCGTAAAGAACCACTACCCTAGGGACTCAAACCCATTATCCTGCTACTCCCAATCATTCTTCTTCCTGTCCCTCTGATTATTATTTCCAGCACTCCCAACCTGCTCAGGTAAAATACTACAGTTCCCTCAATCCCTCTGCTTTATTTCACGGTCCCAGCTATTCCCGAGTGCCCCACAAACCCTACCAACCCCGTCCCTCTGTCATTTTCCAAACATTCAGTCTACTATGACCGAAACCTACCATTCCCACCATCCCCTATGTTCTGTTAACAATCCCAGTCATTCTCGTCCAACAATACCCCTTTCGTCCTTCTCAGTCTACCATCCGACCCCCTTCTTATAATAACACCTTTTCCCCCAGCCTACCATGTAGGACATTCAAAACCACTGCCCTCCCCTCCTTTTCCAACATGAACACTTTTGCTCGACTCACCAGAGAATGAACTAACATCAGAGCCGTTTACCTGACATGTCCCAATACAAGGGTCAGGCAGAGTAAGGCAAATGATCAGAACACCACACACCCAACGGCCCTTTCCCTTCCCCACAGGGATAAAAGGGGGAGCAAGAGAGCACAGTAAGAGAATGGAAGACGGAATGGTGGCACAGCTAACCAGGCACGGCAGTTCAAGAGAAGGAGAGGGGCGGCGGGAATCGAGAGGGTGGCGAGGAGAGAAGCGACCTTGCCCTTTTCATCCCAGGCCTGCAGAACCTTTGTGGAAGAGGACATAAGACCACGAACAATAGCAAAAGTGTCTTGCAGCAGATGTCAACGGTACACAGGGCAAGCCTACGCCGATAAGCAGGAGCGAGTGAGGCTCCCGCGTCCGTGGTACAGGCCTTGACTCAGGCAAAGAGAAAAGCCAAGCGGTTCATCACAGCCGGTGAGTCGAGGGGAGAACCAATAAGAACCGGGCTGTGTTGAATTAAAGTCCCAAAGTGGCAATTTGAAGGAAGTTGAAAGGACTGAGATTGTGTAAGGGAAGACCAGCTGCAGAGGGAACCGGCACCAAGTGGGGGTTAATTTTAGAGACTCTGGTCGACCGCAAACTAAAAGATACCAGAAGGCCGTAGGAGAGCTGCCAAAACAGGTCAAAGTGGTCAAGCAAAATCCCTGTACAATCGTGAGACTTTGATCTGCAAACTGGTGAAAAGCAAGGGAAGGGAATCCCGAACAGAGAGAAAGCAAGGGGAGTGAATCCCACCATAATTGTGTAAAGAGGGGTCAGCACCCAGACGAGGGGGGCCGAGGGGTCAGCCACTATCACCCTAATGGAGAGCCACAGTGAACCCAGCGGAGGGAGGCTTACAGTCGAGAGGGGTCAGAGCCCGGCAGAAGGGGATCCAAGGGTGAAAAAGTTGCGACCCCAAAGATTGGTGAAAGTAAACACCAGAAGTGAAAGCAAAAGTAAACAGTGAGACGGGGACCCAGGAGGGTTAAGCCGCCACCCAAAAGCATTTGTAGAAGTAGTTGAAAAAGACTGAGGGGTCAGCGCCCAGAAGAGGGGGACCCAGGGGTGAAACCATCACCTAAAAGTATTCTGAGGGATCAGCGCCTAGAAGAGGGGGACCTAGGCGTGAAGCCATCACCCAAAAGTATTCTGAGGGATCAGCGCCCAGAAGAGGGGGGGGCAGGGGTGAAACCATCACCCAAAAGTATTCTGAGGGGTCAGTGCCCAGAAGAGGGGGACACGGGGGTGCAGCCATTACCCAAGGTGTTTGTAGAACAGAACTTTGTGTTTATCTGTTGGAACTATCAGGCCCTCGAGAGCAAGAGACTTTTCATTGGAAAGAAACTTTGAGCGGAACGGTCAGCTTGTGCATGTGAAAGCTTGAGTGTGTGTTGTGCTCAGGAGACCCACCTTCTCCCGTGCAGAAAACGTGGGGAAGGGAGACCCCTGGCAATCACATTGTGACTTATTATTTTAGAACAGTTCTTTCTTTTAATGAAACCCAATCCCACAAATCTTTTGTATCTAGCATAAGGATTGGCAGTAGGTTTTTCTTATTATAGGCCCTTTTTATTTGACACGCCGCCAATAGGACAGCCTTATTTTTTATTTGATGGTCAACACTTGCTCATATCTTAGATTTAGGTTTAGATTACACCCTTGAACTGTGATCACTTGTTTCTGTCTTACTTGTTGCCACCATTAGTTCCTTACATAAGTGATCATGTACATATACCGCACCCACCACCCCAGTGGTTTTACAGCATTGAAGCTTGTCTGAAAGGTAGCGTACTGGGCACCCGCAAGCTGTGAACCAGACTGTAGCTATGGGAAAAGCAGAGGTGAAAAGGTGAACAGAAAGGATGAGGAAGTTCGGCACAAACGGATGGACTATGGCAAAGAACATTGTAAATGAGTAGGAGGAAATGTGGTTCTGATTGTAGGAAAGCATGTGTAATCATTGCTAGTGGATCAAATTAAATGCTAAACAGGAGAGAAACAAAATAACCTCTCTTAGAGCAGCCCAACAGTGATGGAGTCTCCTTCCCACAGGCCTCTAAACTCACTGTTTATGATGGGATACGTTCTTGCTCAATTCTTTTGTACATTTTTCATCTCTATCAGGACATGAAAGCACTGTTTCTTTTTCTTTAAAAACCGAATTAAAATATACTGTAAATTAGTACCCCGCGAGGGACAATGAGCTTGTTACAAGCGAGCTCATGGACCCTCTCTGGGAAGTCACCAGCCCGACAAAGCCTTTTTTTGGCCGGTCGCAGCCGCTTCCTGGCTGCCATGGAATAAAGGAGGGACTACGTTTAGTCCCTTCTCCCCGTTCCATGGCGGCCGTTTTTTTTTGTTTACATTTTTTTCTTAGTCTTTCAATGGTCGCCATGGAAAGGGAGAAGGGACCAACCACGTAAAGTCCCTTTCTCCTAGTTCGGTGGCAGACATTTTTTTTTCTTTTTTTCAGTTGTGTAACGTTGCAGGCATCTCGCAACTTTAAAAGACACTATTTGTACTCCAATTTTATGGGCCAGGGTACTAATAGCAATAAGACCCTGGCTGGGGGCATTACCGCTTCAGGTAATGCCTTGTGGCCTGAGTTAAGGCCCTTGCTTCGACTTGAGAGTGCACTTTCATCCTGTACCAGTACCAGTACTTGGAGGAATCCCAGAGGACTTTAAGTGCCGATAAGTGTCTGGAAGGTTTGTGAACCGGGCCTGATTAAGAAACATTATAAACTTGAGAAAGGGGTCCGGGACCCGAAAGCTGAAAGGATTCAAGAGTTGTATATGCGAAACAATGTCTGGCACGATAGTGAACCAGGCTTGAGTGAGAGACATTATAAGCCTAAGAAAGGAGTCTGGGACCCACAGAACTGGAGGAAAAGACCAAGGGAAGAGAGGGATATCCTTTGGCAAATGTCAAGAGAAGACCTGGGGAAGAGAGAAATATCTATTGGCAAAATAAAAAGAAAAGACCAGAGGAGTAAAGATCTATCCTCAGGCAAAACCACAGCCAGTAATGGGAATATTGAAAAGAGCATAAGAAAGGCTTGGGGAACGGAAACATTTTCCCCCCATCTATTTGGAACTGTAAAGAGTTGCTTAAGAAGGCCTGAGGAAGGGAGACCTCCCCCTTGCATCTGTGTGAAACTATATTAAAAAGCCTAGTGATGGCCAGGGGAAGAAGGACATTCCTCCAACAGTCACAAACTGCCTAACCACATTGAAAGGCCTAGTGACGGCCAAGGGAAGAGGGGTACCCCCCCACCCCCCATCAGTCACTAACTGTATAAAACCACTGACAAGGAGTGCGCCACCTTTCTGGAGCCAGGGTGGAACTAGTTATTTTGTTTTCTTTTTAGAGTGTAAGGGCAAGAAATATGTTTTGGTCATAGGACAGTGGACTATTTTTCTTTTAATGAACATTCTGACACCATCCTTAGTTTTATTTGAGGCAGGGAAACCCTGCTTAGCTTTAGGGACAGACAGGACGTTTTTCCTTAATTTATGTTAAATAAATGTTTATGCCAACAAGCATACAATCTTTGTGCCCCACGCCTACTTCAGCACCCTTACAACATGCATTGAGTGCGCTGCTGCTGTGCTATTTATCAAGGTATGGTTGTCTGCACCAAATGCCTACCAACCTAACACAGCCATGTACAACTCTACCCTACACCAAACTACCACTATTATTATTAAAATTATTATTGAAGAATGATAATACACCAACCCAACCCGTGTGCCACGGAGCGCAGAAAAATGATTGAGACATATGCAAAGAATTTATGAGAGGAGAAATGAAAGTCAATATGCATGAGAATTACGTTTGAAACAGTGGTGTCTTGAGCGTTAACGAAACTGAGACAAGGAAGGAGCAAACAGAGGAGGGGGCTAGGAATTCCAGAAGGGAAGCAGGGCAGGTGAGATCACTTGTTGATATATAGAAGCTTTTATTGCTTTAGGAATCCCCCTAACATCACCATACCCTATTCCTGCATACTCTGCTCCACCCTAGCCAAAGCTTAGCATACCCACCATACCCAAAGCCTGCCTTCACCCACCCTACTTTATTCCTACCTATCCCCATCATGACCGACCCCACCCATGTTGGTCTACCTTGTGCTTGTCTACCTTACCCTACCCCACACCTCTGTACATCCGTTCTATCTTACACAACCGTACCTCACAGATGACTACAGCCATTCTAACCCCTACCAGCCTAAACCAATCCTACCCCATACCCGCCTACCACGCTAGGCTGCACCGGTCTAAGCCCACCTCACCCTACCAAATGCCTTCCTACGGTCACCCTACCCGCATACCTGCATACTCCTTACCCAATAAAAATGCTATGTCCATCCCATGCACTTGCACGACTACACCATTCCTCAGCCCCTACCCAACCCAAGCTCACCCCTGCCTACCACTCTACCACCCACTCTCCCCGACTCTCTCCCACCCACCTTAGCTCCCCCATGCAAGCTCACTAAGGAACTTACTGTACTCATATAAAAAGCCTACACATAAAAGGCTCATACATGTCACACTCTTTAAGGAGCCACAGGCTTTCCTGTGCAATTGTGTTTACCATGTTTTAATGTTTTTTGTGTCAAACACGTACTTTAAGTGCTACTCGGAAACATCCATTGCATCACACCTATTTGTGTGATTAATAATGCACATATATTTTCATGAAAAAGCCACACACTTAAAGTGTGTTTGTTCTTCACCGGAAGAGGGGAGGGCCAATGCATTCCTGTAGATGAGCAAATGTTATTTCCACTGGACATCCTGCCTGGACATGCCCTTCCAGAACAATGCAGACCGTCTAGAGCCATCTCCCTCACCGCCATTTGAAGAGCTGACATTCTAAATATTCCCATTAGTGGGGTACATTTATCCACCCAGCAGAACACCCCTACATCACCAAACCGCATCTCAGCGGTCCCCTGCAGAATGGTTGCGCTGGCTCTGTTGAGCACTATCACCTTGCATTAAAACTGTGCTTTGCAGTAACCAAAATGATGGTTGCGCTGTCTTAACAGCCACACATGGGTAACATGAAACCAAGAACACCCAAATAATTGCTGCCAGTCTTTTCTTCAATTGCACCAAAGAAAATAATTCAAAGACAGTGCTACTATGCTGCCAGCTCAAAACTTTTCACTGAGAAAGTAAATATTCTGCCTTTTAAAATGACTTTTAAAATGACTGCGCCCTGATGCTCTTTTTCCATCTGTTCAACAGTACACATTTCTGGTCCAGTGAGACCCAACTAGGTCCCTCCATATTCAGGATGTGCTACAGCAAAAAGGGGGCATTTCTCATTGAATGACAGGCTGTGTAAGGCAAGATCTGTGAAATAACAAAGAACTACACTTCAAGCCGTGTGCAAAATGCTTTCAGTTTTGCAACAGAATGACACAGATAAACCCTTCAAAATAAGCTCTCTCTCTCTCTCTTTGCTCATGTCAGTTTCATTGGACCCTTGCTTTTAACAGATTCCTGTGTAGTAGAAATTGACTATGGCCATGGAAATGCTCAGAATAAAGATACCAGGAAAATCTGCATTGTAAAGTGACGGCCAAGGAAAATGAACCACATGTAAATTGGTGCTTTTACAAACAAGACAATATCTGTTTAAAAGTGAAATGTTGAATTAAGGCCCTGTCCTTGCATAGAAATGTGATGGGGGTCTGTTTTGAAACATATATACGATGTTTAATTCCAATTGTCTTGCTTTCTGGTTCAGGAAAGAATAAATAAAAAAATAAATAAAAATTCCTGTGAAACCAGTAGGACAGGTTTTTTAGGCCCTGGCTTCAAAGGACTGACTACAGGATCTACCTCCCACCCACCCCAAGTGTACCAGCATCTGGGGCATATAAATAGGCAAGGGTGAAGCATCTCACACCCTCATCAGATGCCTTAGCAGCACTCCAGTCGGGTACAATGGATTTCTGGGACACATAGGTGTGACTTTTTAGCAGCAGCTCCCCTCCACTCAAACTGAGGAGCTTCAAATACAATTCCATGGAAACACTGGGCTAGTGCCTGACAGTTGGCTGTGGGTTTAAAAAATTCCCTTATTTAGAAGACAATGCTCGCCCATTTGAGGCAAAGGACTGTTCTGAATGAATAAACTTTTTAGACTTATTTCTGCAACCGGAACACACAGTAATGCAACAGTTTAACAGTTTAAATGTAATTTTTGTGGCATTAAAACAAGACATTGTAGCTTTCTCTGGCATGTGGGGGACACAAACGTAAGAAAAATGTAAATCATGGTAAAAATATACATGGTGCAAACATTCTCTGTGATAATAGGTACACATATATAAAATTGTAGAATTTTAAGTGAAATATTTCCCACCAAAACTTGTGAAAGATTATTAGAACGACTAAACAACATTGTACAGATGTGGGAATGGTAATGACAGGTTCAGTGTAAAATATGGAAACTGCTCATTTGATTTTCAAAAGGGCTACAACTGTAAAAATGTGCAATTTATGTCATAACTGATTTTGGCTAAAATGACTGGGAGGGCCGTGGGCGTTGTGAGCACACACCATAAAAACTGAAGTCCGAACCGGCTGACAGGAAGGCGGTGACTGCCACCCCTGACCAATCCAGTTGTTAGAGGCAGGTCCAGCAAAAGCCTGCCCCCATAGTATAATCCTGTGATGTCATCCTCCTTATATAAGGTGATAGCTCACAGAGACAAAGGACACTCTCTTCTGAATTTTCCAGCTCCAGCGCATCCAGATATTCCATATTCATCCTGCAAGGTTCCAGATTAAACTGCCAGGCCGGAGCATAGCTGACCCTACCCAGGATGGACCACTGATCCAGACAAAACCCTACTAAAAATACCAAAAACAGGGAGAAAGGGGAAAGGTGGCTGAATCTACATTGGGATTATCCAGTGCTGCCTGCTTGCCCTGCTACCCGCTCTATCCAGCTGATGTGCTGCAGTGACGTGACCAGACCTTTGCCCAGCTGTTTTCTTCTAAGAGAGTGACCAGTGACCAGAGATTGCCTCGCTGTCCAGAAACTCGGTCCACTGTCCACATTACCCCATTCAAGTGCTTGTTGTGAGTATTTCCCTTCCCCAACAATCCCAAACTGCATCCTTTGCTCTGTTACATTGTATTAGGTCCAATCCCATAACTGCCTTATCAGAAATCCTTTAAACTGTCAGAATCCTCTGTGCATCCTATCTGGGATCTCTAAGTGTTAAGCGCCATTCTTCCACTCATTTCTGTCCTTGTGTAAGTCCTTAGTACTATTTTGATTAAATTAATTAATTCTCACTAAAAGAGGCACACCGCGTGAAGGGGTTACAACTACAGATTAACCTTCTATTCAAGGGTGGCATTTCTCTTTTCTAGCCACTAAAATCTAGTTTAAGTGAAAACGTGGCCTTTCCTTTCCAAATCGATTTTCTCCATCTGCTGTTATTTTTAAAACAGAATTTCCTTTCCTGTTAAGAATCTCATCCAGTCATTCATCTAGAGTCCCCTTTTCACTTTCATTTATCCCTGTGATGTGTATCTGTCCCTCAGCATAAAAACTGCATTCCGATTTTGTCTATTTCACCTGTTTTTCAAACCGTTTTGACATTTAAACCCATGTAAATTAGCAAATGCAATTTCTATGCGTGTGATTTGGCTGCACTGTGTTTTTTACTTGTATGCTTGTTGTTAGGAAATTGCTTGTAGTCTGCTAGTGTTCTTCCATCTGTGATAGTGTTATACTCATATTTACCCCATTTATTCAACGACACATGTAAAACAAATATTTACTAATTCCGAGTACCATTTTGTGCAATTGCAAAAGATTTTTAATCCTATTTTGCCTCCCGTTTCGTGGGGGAAGGTTGGATTTTAATTCTGTTTGCTGCCTAATGTACCCGACTCCTTGTTGCTCCTTTCTTTCCACTCAAAATTCGGTTAGTAGGGGTTTGAGGGAGTATTGCATGGGGAAATCTTAACTGGGGTGCTATCTACCGAAAAGTAACACTGCTCCTATTCATTTGTGTATGTGATATTAGGAGGGCAAACTAAGTGTATTCCGTCACACTACAGTGTAATTATCACCCCACTGGTGATTGCTGCCCAATATTACATTTGTGTGATTTCATTTGAATTTAAAAATTAATAAATATTGTATTACCACCCACCGGCATGGTTCAAGGTCCATTGTGGCCAGGGGGGGGTTGGGTGCCATCTCAATCTGAATCCTTAGTAAAATAAAGTAAGTGTTTTAATTGTGTGCTGCAGCCTAGGCCAGTATCCAGAGTCCTGGTCTGATGGGCGACGCCCCATTAGAATCCTTAACATGTTTCTTGATTGGCTTATAATGACAGTTCTTTTTCTGGGGAATCACGAGGTGGTTGGTGTCTTGGGAGCTACCACAAAAACGAAAAACACACTTTTCACCTTGAAATATGCACACATTCAAACTCATGGTTGGGTTGGCAGCCATGTTCCACAAATGTGTGAGTCATTAGGGAAAGCAAAGGCCATTTCTCTCGCACTCATCCTGGAACTAAGGCAGCCTGGAAGCAAAGGGGTTACACGGCGCAGGGTTCCGTAATTCTGTTTAAGTGGGTCGCTTGTGTACTCTCTTCACAAAGAAGGGGGAAAATTATCTCAATCAAAATAGTATCTTCTGCTGCTTTAGTATTTATGCAAGCGTTCGTGCCTATGTGCAAATAGGAAACCGTGCCAGACCGCACTACTCAGCACAAAGAGCCATTCATTTCGCGAAAAGCGCATGTCACTTAACTGAAGAGGAAAAAGAGGCGCCGTTTCCTAGTGAGAGTACAGAGCCTTGGTGGCCAAGGCGGTCATTTGTATGCAAACTTGTTTCTCTGGGCCGCGGCCATGCGGGTGCAGCTTAAGAAACAACACGTCCATCCATCTACTTCTCAGCGAATCCCCGTGAAAGCTTGCCTCAGATGTGTGCGGCGGGGCTACGAGGTAAATACGCAGGATTTTCTTACCCATCCGACTCCTCGACGCACGACACCACACTTTCCAAATAGCCGGAACCTGCACTGGGGGCGAACATGAAAAGCCAACGCTTCAAACAGATGTCACCACTCGAATGGCCAGAAAGATAATTTCTAAAAAATGTGTGCATTCCCTAATGAAAAAGCATACACATGTTTGATTACAGCCATCTCCGCCTATGGTCGTAGTCCCCAGCAGGGCAACAGTAACATCTCTGTCCTTGAATCTATGGATAATCTTTGCCCTACCCTTAATACTATGATAAAGGTCTGCTCTAAATATACACGTACCATCCTATAAGCTTGTAGCAAGTACTCCCCAGCTAAGGGGACACATATAACAGGTTCGTAGCGCTCTGATGCCTGAGGGCTTGTGTGTGCTATATAAATTCAATAAATAAATTAAAAATGTGTTTCTCAACAGATCATAAGCATTGCTGTCCTTAAATGTTACTTAATGGTTTAAAGCAAACTCTGGGCCCTATTCTTTTTTTTCCTAGTGATGCAGCAGTGGGAAAAACACGCTGTAGGCGTGCATAAAAACATATAGATGAATAATCAGCATTCAGCATTCTAAAAAAAACAAGCACTGACAAAGCCAATCGTTATGGCTGATAAGCAGGTAGACCCTGGGATGTCTCCAGGTGCTCGGGGGTCACCAGCTATTACAATCACTTGCCCAGGAAGTACCTGCATGTGTCAGGCAGAAGCATGGCATGACCTGGTAATGGCTCGTAATGCCAGGCATTACTAGGATAGATACAGTAATCTCATCAAAGCAGTGGTCGAATTTGCTCTGAGAAATATAGCTCCTGCTTCTAGCCTAGAAGAACGAGCTACTTTTGGCCCTTGCAAACATGCAACTGTGACTTTAAACTTTGAGTATCTGAGAATGTTATTAAAGAAGAATTAGACACATCCAATAAACGTTTGAACATAATTGATTATACATAGTGGGCAAAAAGTTAAAGTTTGCATCCAATGAGAAGTTGGATTTGCGATGGATTCTCCGTGTAGCATTCTTTTCTGCCTACTGAGTAATGCTTTGCCACTCAGGAGCTGGTTTTATCTCCTGCTCATCTAACCATCATTTCAAACACTGTCAAAAGCCCAAGCATTCACAACACTTCAGATGATATGAAAATCGCAAGGGCTCACACCACTGCAAAATGCTACCATCGAAACCTAATTATTTGCCATTGCCGTCCAATTCCTAAATGCTGAAAACATTGTCAAGGATGGGGGGGGGGGCAAACATTCAAGTTCCAAGCTACTAGTCAGCCATACAAATTAACTTGCCACCTAAATTCTATATATAAACACAGCACACCATTTCTTACTGCCAAGAGTCAAATATCCCTAGACAATATTGATTGCAATATTCATAGTTATTACAGAAAAGTCTGTTATTTCCGGAAAGCATAGTAAACCCAGATTCAAGTATCCTCCGTAAGCACTTAAAGCCCATATTCTTTTGTGTATGTGTGTGGTGCTGGGGAAGTGCACGTGCAGTACTTGGGAAAGTGGGTGTGTGCATGTGCAGTGCTGCTATGGATGTTGTGTGTAGGTGCAGTACTAGCGGTGGTGTGTGTGCAGATCCATGTGTGTATGTGGATGGTGTGCTGGGGCAGTGTGTGCTTTAGAGGGGGATACTGATGGCAGAGTGTGCTTTCAGAGGTGTGCTTAGGGCAATGTTTAACTGTGCCTTGAGTGCTGGATAGTGTGCATGTACATTGTGGTGCTGGGGCCAGTGGGTGTTTGTTTGTACATTGCTGGGGTGGTTTGTTTGTTTATTTATTTATTTATTGTGCGCACCAGACCCTGAGGTAGCAGGGCGCATAAGACAAGAAGACTTACAGCTTGGTTACAGAAGTTACAGATATACAGAGCATGGTACAAACAGTTTTCTTGGCTCCACAGGGTGAAGTTAAGGCAGTAAAGTGCATGTACAATACGGTGTGCAGAAAGCCGGTCATCATATAGCTGACGTTTTACATGATAGCAAATCTGTATAGGTACAGTACATGCAGAGGATACGTGAGGCGAATGCGGGTTACATAGCATTCTCGGTAAGCCATTTTATTGTGTTCTTTCTGAATTTGTTGAACGTTTGGTCGGATCTAAGAGAATGAGGTAGGGAGTTCCAAAGTTGAGCTGCCCTGACTGGGAAGCTGGACCCTCCAATAGTGGTCAGTTTAAATCTGGGCACTAGCAGGCAATTGGGATTGGCTGTTCTTGATGGTCTAGTGGGGATTTTTCTAGTAAAACGTTCTGTTAGGTAACAAGGGGCTTTGTTATTTAAGCATTTGTGGATGAGGGAGGCAACTTTGAGGTTGATTTTTTCCTGGGTAGAGAGCCATTTGTGTTTCCGTCCTATTTCTGAAATATGTACTCCTCTGGGAATACCCAGGGCCGCTCTAAGTGCATTATTTTGGAGCACTTGTATTCTGTTGATGGTTTGTTTAGTTGCCCCTATGTAAAGGGAATTACAATAGTCTAATTTTGATAAGGTAAGGGCTCTAGCTAGGATTAGGCGGCTGTCATCTGATAGGAATTGTTTCCCTGCGCGTATTAATTTACATGTATAGGCCGTGGATGAAGCCAATGAGTTTACCTGTTTGGTGAGGGATAGGGTCGAGTCGAGGTAGAAACCTAGCGTTTTTACTTCTCTGGTGACCTTGATAGTGGTACCATCGATGATAAATGCAGAGTAATTTGGGTTGAGTTTAGAAATGCGAGCAGCGGTGCCCAAGATGATGAGCTCCGTTTTGTCATCGTTCAGGCAAAGGCCATGGTTGGCCATCCATGCCTGAACGATGCTAAAGACTCTGTTCACCAAAGCCAAATCTTCCCCGTAATCCCCGGAAAGAGGTAGGAGAATCTGGGTATCGTCTGCGTAGTTGGTATAGGTGATACCCAGATTGTCAAGATCGTCAAAGAGTGGCTTGGTGAAGATATTGTAGAGTGTAGGCGAGACACATGATCCCTGTGGCACTCCACAAGTAATGGGTATCGGGTCAGCTTCCGCTAAGGGTGAGAATACCCTCATGGTCCTGTCACTGAGGAATGACTTATCCAGACTATGGCCTCCCCTGAAAAGTGGGCCGCAGAGTCCAGGTGATTACACAGGACTCTATGGTCCACCAGGTCAAAGGCGGCTGAGAGGTCTAGTAGAAGGAGGAGTGCTAATTTACCCTTGTCTCTAAGTGAGTCTATTTGGGCCTTTAAATCGATAAGGGCAGTCTCTGTGCCGTGTTGAGGGCGGAAACCAGATTGGCGGGCGCCAAGGAGGTGGTTTACCTCAAGGAAGTTCTGAATTTGGGTGTATGCTACCTTATCTAGTATTTTTAGTAAGAAAGGCACCGTGGTGATGGGCCTGTAGTTTGTGGGAATGTTGGGGTCCAATGTTTGTTTTTTCAGAAGGGGGAGTACCCAAGATTCCTTTAGGTTGCTTGGGATAGTGCCAGTGGTGAAGGAGGCATTAATAAGTTTGGTGATGAAGGGAGCTAGATCTCTAGCAGCGTCCTTGATCAGTTGTGCTGGGCATTGGTCGGTGTCCAGTCAACTCGTCGAAAAAAAACTGGTCGACTGCAATTTGGTCGACGCAATTTGGTCGAAAAACCAAATGGTCGAATTTTTTTTTTATTTATATATTTATTTTTCGGGTTTTCGTTTAGTTAAAAAAGGGGTGTTTAGAGAAAAAAAGGGGGTTAGGGGGGGACCCCCCCAAAAAAAAAAAAGGGTTAAAATAAAAAAAATAAAAATTCGACCATTTGGTTTTCGACCAAATTGGTTCGACCATTTGTCTGGTCGACCAATTTTTTTCGACCAAATGTCTGGCAACCCATTGGTCACCTTTGCAGTTGGATGGTTTGAGTCCAAGAATGGTTTTCTCTACCTCGATCACTGAGACCTTAGAGAAGTTGAATAGAGTGGATTCTTTGTGTTTAGGTATAGGTGTTTTGATCAGGGGAATTTGGGTTTGGGAGGATAATAAGGCTTTCTTTAGACCAATTTTAGTTTGGAGGTTGGCTACTTTGTTGGTTAGTGCCACCTGTATATCTGTGCAACAGGTTTTATCTTTTATGGAGTCGTCCTGTACTGCAATGGGGGATTCCAATTCTTTTAAGATACAGAAGAGCTCCTTCATACTGGAGTTGGCTTGGGTAATCCTGTTGTTATACGTTTCTTATTTGGCCAGAATGATATCCTTTTTGTATTGCGTTGAGATATTTCTTAGCTTAGTTTTATTTTCTATGGTTGGATGTAGATTCCATACCGTTTCGCATTTTCTTTTCTGTAATCTTAGGTTTTTTAGGTGGGGTGTAAACCAAGAGTTAAGATGCTTTTTTGGTTTGCTGTTCCTAAGTTTAAGTGGAGCAATGCTGTTGAGGGCCGTGGTCATAGCCTTATTGAATTCCTCCACTAGAAGGCCTGGGTCAGTATGGTCTGGAAGAGAGTTAAGATTCGGTAGGGTATGGGGCAAGATATTGTCTACTGTAATATTTTTCTTGTTTCTGGTTGGTGTAGGTGCGGCGAAGGGGGGTATTAGAGCAGAGGGTCTTTTAGTATTGAGAGTAAAGGAAATTAGGTGGTGGTCAGTCCATATTTGGGGGGCGATCAATGTAATGAAGAGGTTGCAGTTGTGACTGGCAATCCAGTCAAGAGTTCTCCCTTTGGTGTGGGTGGACGTGTTCACTTTCTGCGAGAAGCCTAGTTCTGTCAGGGTGTTGGCTATGAGGGTGGCCTGGTGATCATTGATATCATTGTACCCTAGGTTGAAGTCTCCTAGCACTAAAGTTTGTGAGGAGTTTTTTAACTTCTCAGCGATAACAGTAGTAATGTCTTCATTGAATGTGCTGATAGGGCCTGGGGGTCTATAGAGGAGATGGATATTTAATGTTTGAGAGTTGGCAGTGGGTAGTTTAATGGATAGAGACTCGCAGGATTTGAGGTTGGGTGTAGAGGTGACTCATGGAAAGATTAGATTTGGCAAGGATTGCTATTCCTCCGCCTCGTGCATCTAGTCTATCAGCTCTAAGGATAGTATAGTTGTCTGGGACTGCTAGCATTAGTGCTGGACCTGCTGCCTCGTGGAGCCAGGATTCAGTAATGGCAATGAAGTCAAGGTCGTTGTTCAGGATAGTGTCCGCTATATCTGTAGCATGAGCGACTATAGATCTAGCATTGATTAATGCACCTTTCAAATCAGGTTCTTGCTGTGGTGTTGGACTCCGGTTAGTGGTGGCAAGTCGGTTAGTGGTGGTCTTATTTCTTACAGGGAGGGGTTTGCGGCTAGGAGGAATGGTGGTTTCCAGGGGACCTTTCGGTCGAAGGTGATCCAGGTTAATGTTATATTTGTTAACAGGTTCGAATATTTTGGGTAGTCGTGCACAGAGTTTATGGTTTATCTGTGCTATGCTACAAGGGGCTTTAGAGATAAGTTGCGTATGAGAGGCCCCTACGCCCTCTGGGGGCAATGTGGCAGGCATGGTGATAAAGGCAGTGGTAATAAATAGGGCTATCAGGTTGGTGAATGATGCTCGATAGACTGAGGTAGGCAGGTAAAAGTACATAGTGTTATAGCTAGTGCTAGAACTAGAGCCTGCTATTGCGTGTATCGATCAAGTGTTAGACAACATGGGCTGGATATTAGGCTGAGTATTAGGCAGTGTAGGCTCGATGCAGCAGTCAACTATAGGTCCCAAAATAGGCTAAAAGCAACAGTCAGCTATTGGGCTAAATAATAGGCAAAATGCAACAAGCAACCATTGGGCAAGGTAGGCAAAATGCAACAAGCAACCATTGAGAAAAATAGGCTAAATGCAGAAATCAACTGTTGGGCAAAAAAGGCTAAATGCAACAAGCAACCATTGAGCAAAATAGGCTAAATGCAGCAGTCAGCTATGGGTTAAAAAAATAGGCATGATGCAGCAGGCAACCATTGGGCAAGATAGGCAAAATGCAGAAAATCAACTGTTAGGTAGAATAGGCTAAATGCAGCAATCTGGGAGTGGACAGAATACAGGTAAGGAGTGACTTGGTCATTGCAGCGTCATAGGGCAATCCGTGTAGGTGGATTAGCGGAGAGGTGCACAGATGAGACAAGTGAGTGTCACCTGGTTGTAGTGGGGGGCATGGCACGGTTAGGTGCGCTCCTAAGGCACTATGTTTGTGTACAGACAAGAGCACGGATAGGACTTTTGGTGTTCAAGCATAAGGTATGGCATAGGTATGGGTTATGGCGTGGCGAGCAGTGTGTGTGTGTGTGCACTGCTACTGGTGTGTGCAGTACTGCAGGCAGTGTGTGTTTGTAAGTGCACAGTGCAGTGCAGGAGGCTGTACTTCATGAACACCAATAATACTAACAGCAACAAAACAAAATCACTTTTTTTTGTAATTTTTATTTTTTTTAGATACGTCACAGAAAAGCCCCCCGTTGCATTAGGCTATGAAAGTCTCCATTGCAACAATGCCCAACGTTTTGCAATAGCTAAGCACAACCTGCAGGGTGTGTGTAGCCCAACTCACACCCATCTCCTCTCTATGTTTGTGCCACCTACGATCCAAAACTAAAAAAGTGGATAGTTGGACTGCAACATCTGCCAACGTCTTTACGTTTGCCAGAGGAGGTTACTTGAAACTATGGCACAGATGCAACATTCATATTTTTGGCTTTGGTATATTCCAGCATATTTCTATGTAGAGCGAGATTTAACCTGTCTATAAGTAGCACCCTCTGCAGCAGAGGGAAACGGGTCCCATGTGTGATCTTCTCGTCTTAAAAGAAATGTCTCCAAACAAACACTCCAAGGAGAGCCCCTGTTAGAAGTCGCGTAATCATTGGGAACCGTACAGCGCATAAAGCCCTAGATAGCTAAACGTTAGCTCCCACACGCTGAGAAAAGTAAAGCTAATTGTGCTTTTGCTTTAACAAGTTTGAACTGTTTGCTGAGAATCGAAGAAAAAATCCTGTTCTGCGTTCTGACAATGACATGTAGGTCTGGGATAGCAGCCCAGGAATGCCCACTTATTATGAAAATGTCCTGTTTTCCCTGGGCTCAGCACCCCACGGAACCATCCCTGAAAAGAAAATCAGGGTTCCGATACATCTGGGAGATATTTCTGGGACTAGGATCCACAGGTGAAACCCACCCCTCATCAGGCACAGCCTTCTTCCATCGCCAATGGCAACATGGTCTGGCCAATCCCCTTGCAGCAAGCCTGTGGTCGGACTTCAATCGTGCCTAAAAGTAGCGAGCCCGGAATCAGGCACTTTGGATATACTTACGAGGTATATTGCTCACAGAACAAAACGTGTCTCAACACATAAAAGGGTATTAATGTCTTTAAATCCAAGCTTTTCAATGTCAGTTAACTAATACTAGAACTCCCCGAGTGCATGAGCTAGTTAAATGAAAACCCCAGCGGGAGAAAAGGAGCCATAAGGCCATAGCTACTTGGAAAAAAACAATTGCAACCTTCCACTTCAAAAGAACTATCTGTCCTAAAAAGGGGAATGTTAATCATTATATAGCGCTAGACACCCCTAGGCCCTAAAGCGCTGAAATACCAGAAGACATTATCCCACTGAGTCGTACTCAATTTATCGACCTCGGAAGGATAAAAGGCTGAGTTGACCCTGCCGGGATTCGAACCTGCCACAGCAGGCTGTGCACAGATATCAGGGGCGAGCGCTTAGCTCACTGTGCTGTGTGACCGGCTGACATTCTTATCTATAAGGTGCCAGAAGCCAGAAGATCAATAAGTGCACATATACATCCTTCAAAACAAAAATGAGGTCAAACTATAATGGTATTGCACACTTATACTCATAAGGGTTGCAACCCCAGAGCTCTCATGCGTGAGTAGGTCCTTCTTTCCGCTTTCTTTTTTCTTTGCACACTGGGGGCCGGATTTACATTGTAGAACACTTTTGGAGTTAGGCGCAGAGTGTTGTAGTCCTGAATTTAACTTAAGACGAGGGGAAGAAATGTTGAAGTCCCACAATGCACAAAATGCAAAGACTAAATCCCGGAGTGGGTGCCCCATCAAACACGCAAGCCCACGGGAAACCTGAGAGCGTTGCAATCCTGCTATGCAATTTGGAAAGTGGTTGCAGAGCGCTCTCAATGAACCGACACAGCTAAAGCGTTTCCGGTCTTAGATGATTGCGCACGCAGTGCTTGGGTCAAGGAAATACGGGCAAACAACCAGGTTGGTATGCAAAAAACGGGCTCTTTTTTGGCGCTAGATGTGCATAGTGGCTCAATTGATCTGAATACCTTTCTGCGAGAATTAGGGTGTTAATGCAATGGGTAGACATTTATTTTTTAACCTGTCTACGTACTTAGTCAACCCGCCCAAAAACAGATGGATACATTGTTTAGTGATCTGCATTGTTGATTTGAGACCATACCAATGGTATATAAGGCGCTATATAAATGCAAAGTAACATAACATAACATTTGCAATTTACTTTACAGTCCATTTCTTGTTCTCCTGTGTCGTTAACAGCAGCACTTTATGCGTTTGCATTGTCTTAGGGGGTTAACGTGGTACCTGTTTATGCTTCCCCACATACCCCCCCTTCTTGTGGCTCTTGGCTTGTGTTTCCTCATGTTTTCCGCTAGTGCATAATCAGACTTTGGCGTTGGACCCCAATGGCTGCAAACCGGAGGTGCTGCTAATCTGAAGAGGTCCACCCAAAAATGCAATTCAGCAAGGTTCAACGTTCTACTTTGTTCCTGTAGGGTTCCGATCTGTTTGCATAATTTAATTAGGACAATCACTTATAAAACTGGCACTATATTCTGTCTCGCCTTATTTGTGAGTGCATAGGTAGCTTATGCTGCATGTAATGGGCACAAATCATTAATAAAGGCATAAAACAAGGGACCAGTGCATACAATATTAGGGGCCACACAAGCAACTTATGATAACATGAATAAAAGGATTCGCCAAAGCCACAGCTATCCCTAGCCTGCTCGCCCAGAGTATGAGGATCGGATGTCTGCATGCTACTGGGTCATTGTGTTCCCATGCTTGGACCAACAGCAATACATTGCGAAAGGGAAGCCCAAGACTGAAATTGGTCATCCCAATGACATGACCATCATGGGCAACTAGCCATTCCTCAACTCTACAAAGGTCACAAAAGGTAGAGTCTGCAACCAGGGATCCAAATAGCTGGGAATAATTTACCTCCCGATTGTAGCCTAGAAGAGCCTGGCTAGAACATCAACAGCTACCAGGAGCTAACCACATTTATCTACCTAGATCATCTGGCCCCATTAACGTATGCATTTGTGGTGTTAAGTATGTGTGTTTGGAAATGTGGCTAAAGGAGCATTAGAGCACATCTAGAATACATGGAAAGCATAATTGGTCAAACATAAAATAGACACATTTGTTGTTGGCATTGCATGTGGAAGATTGGTTTGTGGCACGCTATGTACTGGCACCTCAATACTCAGAGGTATCTTCTGCTTAGTGGTAGGTGCCCCACACCCTGGAGATGTTTGTTGCTCCCACTTATCAAATATGTTTTGAACCCTGTGCCCCTATACCAAACCAGAATGCTATTAAGTTCATCGGCTGTCTCTGCCCTCCTCAATGGGTACTCAGCCATCCGAGTGCTCGGGTAGAACAGTGGGGCTTTTTTGTCAGCGAGGGCGAGTCTGGCAGAAAGGGAGTGGTGGTAGCCTAGGCCTGCCAGACATATTCGGTAGAAAGCCAGTCAGACATGTGCCACCAGTTATGGGTTGCATTACGCAATATATCATTGGTTAAGGCTGCGTCAGCATTCAATATTATTTCTTTTTATTGCTCTGTGTGCAGCATAACAGCAGGAACTGAAACCACAAGAAAAGAGGACTGATTCATCAAATTGAAAGTTAGTGGTCGAAATCAAACTGTATCGAAACAGAAGAAATAGTGTTTTGTCAATCCAACACAGACTTGTTGCAAAAACCTGCAATTTCACCAGGTTTACCTCATTTCATGTTTTGCACTAGACAAATATGTGCTCTCATTCTCGCACTCACTTCGTGAGAAGTCAGGCTCTAGTAGCAGTTACAAAAAATTAACATCTGAACAATATGGAGTGCAGAAGAAGAGGGAATACATTACAGGGAGCCATGCACTTGGGTCCATTTTTCCCTCAAAACCTTTGGGGAAATGGCACAAGGCTAGACTACGAGATTCTCCATGGCTAGAATATGAGGTCCTTTTCTTAAGTAAATTTCAAGGGCCGATTTTTGGGGCGTCCTTTTCCTCTATTTCATGCACAGTTCATCTTAAGAGGCTATTAAATGTCCACCAGAAGTTCCACTACTTTGGGAACACGGAAAGGGAGAAATCCAATGGACGAACGCAAGAACCACCGGCCACACTGCATAGTGTTGATGGAACAAATCGTGTTCATCTGGAGAAGACGCCCCAGAACTGCAATACATCGCTGATGAGTGTCGTCGGAACAATCTCTGTGCAACGATAAGGCCGATATCCAAATCTGAAAGGGATTTGTACTTGAAGTCGGAGTACGCTTTTTACTGTTCTGAAATGTGGTAAAATAGGGTTTTTCTCCCCTCGCAGGATTCTCAAACTTAGGTGGCCTCTGGTACCTAATACGCTTTTTACTGTTCTGAAATGTGGTAAACTTGGGCTTGCCGCTCACTTCCTGCCTGCGTGCTCTCGTATCGTCTGTCTCCCCCCCCACTCCCTCCTACTCCATGGTGCTCTCTATCTCGCCTATCTTCTTTAACTGCTTCTCTATTGACTATCCTGCTCTCCTCCCTAAATCTGGTAGGAAAAAGTTTAAAAAGGACATCCTGGTCTCCAACCCAGGCCTCCCTTTCGGCTGACACCTACACTAGCGCCTGCTCCAAGGAAACTCTCACTGACATCCTCTTTTTCGTGCCTTTGCCTGACCTATGGACCCTTCATATCGTCTCTGTGCTCTCTCCTTTCTCCTCTTCTCCCATCAATGGCGGCACCCGTTGGGATGTCCTCTTGGCTGCCTTCCACTCCTCTAAGGCCATCATTAATGTCTACGCTAATGGGACCGTCTTGGTCCAAGGCCCTCAGGCCAACCTTCACCTCTTTGATAAACGCTTCCCACGCCTCATCAACTTCCTTTCCTCTCCTGCTGTCCCCCCTCCTCTGTCCTCGGCTACCTTGCCTCTACCCTCCCTCCCTGCCCCTCTCGTGCTCCTTCTTCACCTCCCGCTTCTACACCTCCGCAGGGCGTACCTCTGATCTGTACCCCTCCCCGGAAGTCCTTCAAGGATGGCAACCTTCTCCACATTGCCACTCTTAACTCTCACTCTGCAATCAAGCATTCCTCTGAAATCTGTCACCTTCTTGAGGAACTGGATCTTGACGTCCTCAGTCTCACTGAGACATGGTTCACGGCCAGCTCTGTCACCAGCTTTGACACACTCCTACCTGACGGTTACAAGATCCTCTCCATGCCCAGGCCCAACCGTGCAGGGGGGGTGTGGCCCTTATCTTCCCTGAGTGGATTCCCGCCACTGTCACTCCTACGCAGACCTACTCCTCTTTTGAGTGTCTTGTCTGCCGACTCACTCTCTCTCCTAGCCATTCCCTTACCGTGGCTACTATCTATCGGCCACCTGGTCAAATCTCCTCCTTCGTCTCTGAGTGGGCTGACCTCTCCTCCTCACTCCTGTCCTCAACCACTCAACTCCTCATTCTTGGTGACTTCAACATCCACTTGGATGCCTCCTGTCCCCCCACGGGACACTTTCGTGACCTCTGCGACTCTCTGTCACTCTCCATTCTCCCGTCTGGGCCTACCAAGTCTGCAGGGCACACTCTTGATGCTCTGATCTCTTCTGACCTTCCCCTCTCCGTCCCAGTCTCCACTCCTCTCCCCTGGAGTGATCACTTTCTCTTATCCTCCCACCTCACCCTCCCTACCCCACAGGCAGAGCCACCCTCATCATTGCCACCCACTTTCTCGGTCATCCGACCCATGAAGCACGTCAGTTGAGGCTTTCGCTGACACCTTCTCGCCCTCCCTCCCCCTTCGGCTGACCCCCACCCTGACACAGCCCTCTCCATGCTCCACTCTGCTATATCTGATACTCTTGATATCCCTGCCACCGTCATGAGAATCCGCCTGAAGCCCAAAGCCAAATGTAACTCCTGGTATGACTCGGATCTCGTCTCCCTAAAATGCAAGTGCAGGGTGGCAGAGAGGAAATTGCGTGCTTCATGTTCATCCTCTGACAAACTGGCCTGCCGCCTGCTCCAAAGGCAATACCGTCTCTCCGTTCTCACCAAGAAGAGAGCCCTTATCCAAGCCCGCATCTCTGCGGCATCTAACAGCTCAGCCGAACTCTTTAAAATCTGCAAGGAGCTTGCCAACCTTGCTGCAGTCTCTACCTCTCCTGTCCCCTCCCAGGCCCTCTGCACTGCACTGGCCTCTCACTTCATCTCTAAAACTCAGGACATCCTGTCCTCACTCTCCTCCTATCACCTCCCTCCCTCTCTTCCCGGCTCTTCCTCTTGCCCTTCTGCAGCCACCCCCCCTCCCTCCTTCTCTGCCTTTCCCCTTTTTTCTGCTGACAAGGTTTCCAGACAAGTCCGATCCATGAAAGTCTCGTCTAAACAGGTTCACCCCTGTTCTTCCAAAACTATCAAGGACCACATCGACTCCCTGGCTCCTGCCCTGGCTGACTTTTGCAACCACTCCTTTGCCTCTGGAGTCTTCCCATCCCCCCCTTAAGCACTGACCCCTCCTGCCCGGCTAACTATAGCCCAATCTCCATCACTCCCTTCCTGGGCAAGCTCCTGGAGAAACTGGCCATCTCCCAGCTTAACCTCCATGCTGAATCTGTTGGTAGTCTTCATGACCATCAATCTGGCTTCAGAGCTGCCAGAAGCACGGAAACTGCTCTACTGAACATCAGTGAGGACTTGCTCTTGAACCTCTACTCCAACACTCCGTGTGTTCTCATTCTGCTCGATCTCTCTTCTGCCTTTGACACTGTCAACCATGCCATCTTGCTCAACCGTCTCCGTGATAACCTGGGTATCACTGGTCAGGCTCTGGCGTGGCTGACATCTTTCCTCTCCAATTGTCCTTCCAGGTCCAACTGGGGTCCTTCCTCTCTGACATCTTTTTCTCCACCTGTGGTGTCCCCCAGGGATCCAATCTCTCTCCCTGGCTGTTCAACCAGTATCTGGCACTCCTTGCCCACCGCATCGCCGCTCTCTGCCCCAACTTTCAGTGCTATGCGAACGATACCCAGCTCATTTTCAGGCTACCCTCGGCCTCCTCCTCTCCTTCCCTCATCTCTGACTGTCTGTCTGCTATCCAGGAATGGTGTGCCGCCAATGACCTCTGCCTTAATGCCAGTAAGACTGAGATTCTACTCATCGGCACACCCACTCCCTCCTTCCCTGCAGCTCTCTGGCCGGCCTCTCTTGGCCCTATTCCTGCTCCTACCAGCAAGGCAAAAAACCTCGGGGTCATCTTCGACTCCACACTCTCCTTCTCTCCTCATATATCTGACGTCTCTAAGAAGTCACACTACCAGCTGCACCTCCTCATATGTATTCTTCCCTTCCTCTCCTTCCCCCAGAAGCTCACTGTCTCCGGAGCCCTGGTTCTCTCAAAGCTGGACTACTGTAACAGCCTCTATCTTAATCTGCCTGCCTCCACTCTCCGCCCTCTGCACCTCATCCAGAACAGAACCGTATCTCTCCAGGACTGAAATCTCTACACTGGCTCCCAGTGGCTGCGAGGATAAAGTTCAAAACCCTCTGCATTGTCCACAAGGCCTTCTGGGGCCTGGGGCCTAAAAACCTTCAACTCTTGAAGGTACGCATACATATGTAATGTTGTGCTCACACTTGGAGTTTGTACTAATCACCATATGTGTTAAAAGAATGTACCCTTTGTTAAAAGAAGAGGCCTTCTCTTTATACAGCGACATTTAAGACCTGCTGACCTGGCAAGAACTTGTTTTAACAGAAGAATTGTGTTTGGTCACTGTCTGTCGAAGCATGTTGAGCCTGCTAAAACTATCTGCAGATTACGGGTGGGGAAGGAATGAGTAAGCACAGCCTCGTGCACAGAGATAAGGACACAGAAGGGCACGAGAGAGAGCGAATAACAGATAACAGGAAACCACAATAGCAGATGTTGAACTGTTGACCGTTGATGCAAAGTCATGACTGGGAGGAACCGCCTTGTGGTGGACATAATCTATGTGCAGCAATGTATGACAATGTAAAACAGATGGGTATAAAAGGACCACGATGTGCAGGGCAAAGGGCGGCACTTTGACGACTTGCTTTGCGAGACGGTTGAACTTGTGGCCCATTCGCGAATGCTTGTGTGTTAATAAAGCAATGTTTACTCAACTCTTTTCTGTTTGAGTTTTTATAGGGTCCCTTTTGTACTGGTTTTGGCGACGGCGAGAAATCGCACCCACAATTTTGGTGTCAGAAGTGGGACGCGAAGGAGCGACAGTCCGTCACTGGGTGAGGAACGCCGCGGCGGAACCGGAGAAGGAATTGATCACGGGGCCCCAACAACTGAATCCGCACCTTTGATTGCAACCAACGCGTCATCCTTGTTTTTCCGGCTCCGTTGGCGGTGGAACAGCAGGCTGTCGCCCTTCGGGTCCGGAACACTCTGGCGGGACCCTTAAGATAAGTGGTATGGACGGATGCATGATGGAATAAGGAAATAATGATTCAGGGTTTGTGAAGAGGACGGTGGTAAGTCCGTCTATGAAGAAGTAATGTTGAAATGATGATATGATATGTTAGATACGCCAGGAGGATGTATTATTATTGTTAGCCAATAGGTGCATATTTGGGAAAGGTGAGTGTTTTAGGCAATTGTGGTATACCAACAAAATGGGTCAAGCGGCTTCCAGCAAGAGTGGTATAGGCAAGAGACACTATGCCCCTCTTGAAGGAACCCCTGCATTTGATATGTTGATTAAACATGGATTGAATTCAACATTGTTCTTAAAAGAATGGTCCGAATACACAAAAGATTTGATTGAGCATAAATGGCCAGACACCGGGTCCTTTGATGTGGACCACATATCCAAAGTAGAAATAGAATTAGTAAAAGACGGGTCAGACCCGCACAGTTTGAGGCTATACGACTATGGAGGGTAGAAGCAATGCGCAGGCGCAATGCTCAGAACAAACAAAAAGCAAAGGAGCAGAAGAGAACGGTAAATCAAAAATTACATGATCTAGAGATAAAAGAGAAGGGCGAGAGGCTAGATCAGTTGGATAGACATATGATGATTAAGAACAGTGGGGGTATGTATCCTGCCGTGCCGGTGCCTCGATATGAAGATGTGATAGGGCTAGAAGCAGAACAAACAACGACTGAATTATTGTTTCCAGGAGCTACAGCTCCACCGGCAGACAGTGAGGGTGAAAGGGTGGAATTCCCAATGAAGTATGGAAACCCAGATAGGTTGATAGACCATAGGAGAACGACTACTGTAGAAAAGGATAGAGATGGAGACTTGCAAATCCTTATGACCGGGCTGTATGGCACACCCCTCAATGACAGCCTACGGGACCAATTGGGGCGTTTGACACCTTTGGAATTTAGGACAGTGGCCACTAAACTATATACCTTTTATGAGGGTAACTGTAAATTGAGAGGACAGAGTACTGCGGATCTGCCCTCAGCATATCAGGACGCTGTCGCGTTACTACCAGTGACTGCGTCCAGTGTTCAGTTATGGGGATGTATGTCCGACATAATAGCGGAAGTCATAAGGGGCGGTGTTGAATGGGAGAAGGAAAAGAGGGCATGGGAAAGAGAGGTGAGGGAAAGAGAGGCTAAACTCAAAGATGCAGACCAGGCGGGCCAAAACGTAGCTAATCGTATGATAGCATCCATACACTCGCAGTCCATGTCCACCCTGGTGAGTCTGATGGAGGGCCTTGGCTGGCCTATACAAGTAAACGTAATTAAATATCTTCTTATTAGGGTGGATGATATAGAAGAGGAAAATGAGCCTAGATATGTGTCCCAGTGGAATAGGATTAGGACGGAATTGGATAAGAAACTGCTATCTAATATAAGAGTGGATGATTCAGGGGCGGAAGAATGGAGGATGGCTAAGGTGGAGAAACTATTAAAAGATTATAGAAAAATAAAAAAGAGAAAGCTCTTAGTCATCAATCCTCTGTTTCGCCACCAGCGCAGGCCCCTGTGAGTGAACAAACAAATACGGAAAAGTTACTATTAATGCCAATGAGAGAGTGCCAACCCACCATAGAGGCAGCCACTGGTAACATGATGCGCACCTATGTGTATGTCCCTTTATCCCGAATTGAATTAATGCATATCACCAAGTCCATCCCCGACCCCCGTATAGACCCGGCAGGATTCTACAAAGAAGTAGGAAAGTTATTCAGACCAGGGTTATTTACCGTAGAGGATGTAGATAACATATTGTTAGCCATTGTCCCAGAAGAAATATGGACCCCCTTTCGTGCCAAAGACAATGAAACAATAAAATGGAAAGATGTAATGGATGCGAGCAAAAATAGAAAACTGCATGAGGAATATCCTGAACCCCTAAGGGGGCATGGCATGGCAGTCCTGAGGGCTCTAGAAAAGGTGTTACCCCCATTTGATGTGAATGTGGAGAAACTGTCCGCTGTGATACAGGGTGCAAGTGAGGAAGTAGCACAGTACTTTCTGCGTTATGAAGCAGCATTCAAAGCGCACAGTGGGCTAGAGATAGGGTCTGAAACGGGCCAACGGTACTTTGCCACAAACTTTGTAGAGGGGCTCCACGGGCCAATTCAGGAGAACATTAGGAGGGCAGAAAGTACATGGATGACTAGGAACCCCCGGGATCTCCTCGAAATGGCTAGGTATTACGAAAGAGGGGAAAGAGTGAAGGGACAACAAAAGGCACGACAAGAGAAGGATTTAAAAACCAAAGTGTTGATGCAACAGTTGCATCAAGGGCCCCAAGGCAGGTATAACTACAATTATAACGGCCCGTCACAGGGCTATAGTAGCAACATGATAGGGGGCCAAGGGACAGGAAGAGGTACAGTGCAAGGAGGTGCGCTATATGGGAGGAGGGATGGGCTACCCCAAGATGTATGTGCCTTCTGCAAGAGACCCGGACACTGGAAATCCCAGTGTCCCCAGAGTGGTGGGAGAGGAAGGGGCGTACGGCCCCCTTCACAGACAACATTTGCCCCAGGAAATAGGACTGGTGGGTACGGCAACCAAGACAATAGAATGTTTAAACCCCCTCAACCCAATGCCTTTGACGGACAAGCAAGAGGGGATGTTCCCTGGCCGGCCCCGCCTCCCCCCAATCTACTGTATCAGCCACAACAAACGACACAAGTACAAGGTGTATGCCAGGGTGAAGAATGTGGAGAAGGGGTATACTATAACAATGATTTTCAGGATAACACAAGCGATATGTCCTGAGGATGCCGGAATGAGATAGCGGGAGTGGTGCAGGTTCCTATAGACCAAAGGGGGCCTTATGCCTCTATTAGGATCGGCCCCCACCGAAACTTGAGATGTCTGGTAGACACGGGAGCTGGAAACAGGCACACCTGATTATACTAAGAGATTTTGCCTTTTTGTTGATGAACAGGAAGGTTGCGCTGTGTCAGTCTTGACACAGGAACAAGGGGGTAAACAGAGACCATGTGCATATTTTTCTAGCACTCTGGACTCAGTAGCTCGAGGCCTACCCCCATGCATGAGAGCAGTAGTTGCAGCAGCGACAGCCCTAAAACAAAGTGCAGGTTTCATCCTAGGGAGTGAAGTAACAGTAAAGGTTCCACATACGGTAGATGTTCTTCTGAATAGAGTGCATACACAGCATTTGACTACAGCTAGACTCACACAGTATGAGATGATCCTGTTTGCCAGTAATGTAAAAATTGAACGGTGTAACACTTTGAATCCAGCGACACTGCTTCCTTTGCCCACCTCACCTGATGACATTAGGCATGATTGTGTGATCCAAATGGAAGAACACACTAAGGGTAGAGCAGACCTGCAAGACACCCCGCTGGTTGATAATGAGGGTATATTATTCTGTGATGGTTCCTGTTTCAAACTGCCAAATGGGGAGACAACAGCAGGGTATGCAGTAACTACAGGGGAACGGTTGATTGAGAGTGGGAAAGTGTGTGAAAAATCGGCCCAGGCAGCAGAATTAATTGCGCTAACGAGAGCATTAGTGTTAAGCAGCGGTATGAAAGTGACAATTTATACTGATTCAGCCTACGCTCATGGGGTGGTTTCCAGTTTTGGTAAACTCTGGGGAGAGCGTGGGTTTTTAACCTCCCAAGGTGATACTATTAAACATGCCCGATTGATTGCTGAATTATTGCAAGCCCTTACGCTGCCCAAAATGGTGGCCGTAGTGAAGTGCTCAGCGCATAAAAAAACACTGGATTATGTCACGCAGGGAAATTCTTTGGCTGACCAGATGGCTAAACTAGCTGCCACAAGGGACACTCGGTGGGAAGCCCGACAGCTCATAGTGGGGAGGGATGTGACTATGGAAGGGACGAAGGAGCGCGTAAAGGAAATCCAAGCAGATGCAACCATTGAAGAAAGACTATCTTGGCACAAGGATGATCAATATGAGGAGACGGTAGATGGGCTATGGGCACATACCAAAACGAACACCTGGGTACTACCTGACGCATACTTACCTGTGATAGTGAGCGTGGCTCATGGTCCAACCCACGTTAACGCAAGAACTATGGAAGAAGTTTTAAGTACTGTGTGGTACAACAAAAGATTGGGAATGTATTGTCGCCAATGGGCAAAACAATGTGAAATATGTGTTTTATATAATGTGGGGAAAGGTGTACCGGCCCCGGCGGGCCACAGTAAGTTACCCACCTGCCCTTTTGAGGTGGTGTATATGGACTTTATACAGCTGGAGCCTGTAAATAAACATTCCTACTGTTTGGTGATGAAATGTGGGTTCTCAGGATGGGTGGAAGCATATCCCCTGCGGGACAATAGTGCCACCTCCACAGCACAATGCATATTGAAACACTGGATGCCCTTGACTGAAATGGCCGGATGCATTGTCTATTGCATTATTGAGTATGCGTACTATGCCTAAGCGTACACATGGTTTATCTCCTTTCGAAATTGTTATGGGGCGCCCACCAAGTATTGGGACCCCCATATCACCTAAGAGATTGTCTGAGCAAGCATGGCCTGCATTACAACAGTACTGTATTGGGTTAACTAATAGACTGATTTCTATTAATGCACAGGTGAACGCAGTAGCTCCATCTCCTCTGATAGGAGAAGGTCACGACGTGCAGCCCGGTGACTGGGTTGTTATAAAAGCCTTCGATCACACCAGCGGACTGCAACCCAGATGGAGGGGCCCGTTTCAGGTTCTCCTCGCAACACAAACTGCGGTAAAAGTTGATGGCAAATCGCACTGGTACCACGTGGATCCAGAAAAGGGAACCAACCAACCCCAGGTTGCAACAGTACTGCCAGATGCCACTAGTAGGTGTGCCCATCGCCTCCGATCCCGTGACGTGTATGTGCCAAGCAACGTGTAAGGACACTGTTTTGAACTTTGATCATTAGGGAGATGAACATTTGGACTCTCTTGTTGGTTTTAGCAGAATTGTGCCTTACTGAAGACGACGGGCTTGTAGCCTGAAGGGCCTTCGGCGTTCCCCTCCTGGGACAGGCACTGCGAGACGTGGGACAGATCGGATGAAGGTTTTCAGTGAGACCTACCACTATTAGAGTAATAAGGACACTGGTGCTTTAAATAGGGGATATTGCTATATCGCTAGGTTGCAACTGATATACGCTGTATACTGAGCCATATACTGAACTATGTCTACACCCGTGTATGCTGGTTTAGTCCCTGAACGGATAAGTGTATGCTCCTCAAACACAGAAGGTAAGAGGAAAATACCAGTTTGTACCACAAGAGGCAAAATTTTGTTTTCTGTATGCACGATAGTAGTACTAATAGCATTTGCCATAATATTCTGGTATCTGGAACATCCATCTAGATATGAATTAAAGAACCTGTTGCCCGAGTCAAATGAAACAGGGAGAACAGATTGGGTCAAGAGCAGGAATCGAGATGCCTATGACCAACACGACCCGGAAGACTATGCTAAAAATGAATACGTGAAGATAATAAACACAACATATGGGGTAGTGAATAAAACTGATTGCTGGATCTGCACCCACATGCCCCGACATAGCAGTGAAGGCATCCCAGTGTACGCATCGCCAGTTACTGAGGATGCCGGGTGTACATTAATTTACATGAGAATAGTGTCAGCACAGCAATACATGATACCGAATACCGCTTGTTATGTTAGAGGAGAGAACAAAACCCTTCTAAAGGAAAAGATACGCTATAAAATCAAAACTGAGGGAATCGGGCTTGCACCTGCTATGGTACAGATAGTAAGAGAACCTCCTCCCCCTATCACCATCACACAAGAGTTTAGGCCAAAGAATATATGTTTTAAGAGGAGCGCAAGAGGTAATCAAAGAATGATCTCGGGATGCAGTCAAATGGTGAATCTAAATAACTACACGAAGGGATTGTTACAGATTGAAGGACATGCCTACGTCTGTAACAAGAGGGCTTATTTGTGGTTAGCCAAAGATTTTGTTGGGGTATGTTACATAGCCAGAATAATGCCGGCTGTGATGGTATATGCCCCGTCTACTCTGCATAAAGAAATACACAGCAGAAATAAACGAGCAGTAAACCCAAAAATTCCTACGTATCAACCTACAGGATGGGAAACGTTTATAGATCTGATGGGGGTCCTGGTTCCTCCAGCGGGCATCTTTATGAACAGTCAAGAAATCCAAAAGCTAAACAGGGCCCTTGAGTTCGTAATCGAAGAATCTGCAGACCTAATGGAAAACATTACTTATGAAATGAAAGCAATTCGGCTAGTGGCTCTCCAAAATAGGTATGTCTTAGACATACTCACTGCAGAAAGGGGCGGAGTCTGTTTTTTGGTGGGATCCCAATGCTGTGTTTACATACCAGAAGGGAGTACAGGAATCCTGGATGGAGTAAACAAACTGCATAAAGTGGCGGATAGCATCCACCAGGAGGAAGGGTCAGGAGATAGCTGGTGGATGAAGCTCCTGAAAGAAATTGGATGGCAACTTCTTACGCCTATACTGGTTCTAGCGGCAATAGTTGTAGGAATTTGTCTCTGCATCCAATGTTTCCCGGTATGTGTGTCGTGCTGTGTTTCCATGTGTTCTTCCAGCATAACGCGCCTAAATCCAATGGATAAAAGCCATGTACAACAGGAATTTTTTGACATGGGAGGCCTGGAGAAGATTATGGTACATACAGTATGTGATGATGTTGCTTTCCTGCCATCTGCTTATGCTAGGACTGTTTAGATTGATGCTCAAGTGTGAGCAAAGGGTGGATTGAAGGTACGCATACATATGTAATGTTGTGCTCACACTTGGAGTTTGTACTAATCACCATATGTGTTAAAAGAATGTACCCTTTGTTAAAAGAAGAGGCCTTCTCTTTATACAGCGACATTTAAGACCTGCTGACCTGGCAAGAACTTGTTTTAACAGAAGAATTGTGTTTGGTCACTGTATGTCGAAGCATGTTGAGCCTGCTAAAACTATCTGCAGATTACGGGTGGGGAAGGAATGAGTAAGCACAGCCTCGTGCACAGAGATAAGGACACAGAAGGGCACGAGAGAGAGCGAATAACAGATAACAGGAAACCACAATAGCAGATGTTGAACTGTTGACCGTTGATGCAAAGTCATGACTGGGAGGAACCGCCTTGTGGTGGACATAATCTATGTGCAGCAATGTATGACAATGTAAAACAGATGGGTATAAAAGGACCACGATGTGCAGGGCAAAGGGCGGCACTTTGACGACTTGCTTTGCGAGACGGTTGAACTTGTGGCCCATTCGCGAATGCTTGTGTGTTAATAAAGCAATGTTTACTCAACTCTTTTCTGTTTGAGTTTTTATAGGGTCCCTTTTGTACTGGTTTTGGCGACGGCGAGAAATCGCACCCACACTCTCTTCCTAAATATCTTCCTTCCCGAGTCCTTCGCTCATCCGTCTCCAACTCCCTCAGGGTCAGCCGCTTCTCGAAGCAACAAGCTGGTGGTAGATCTCTCTCCGCGGCAGGGGCCTCTCTCTGGAACAGCCTTCCTGCCTCCCTGAAATTGGAGGAGAACCATCTCCGGTTGCGGAAGCACCTCAAAACCTTCCTCTTTGCTTCTGCTTTCTCTCTCCCTCTCCCCTGCTAATTCTTCACTGAAACTGCACTGAATCTGCAACTGGGCCACTCTCACCGACCTCCGTCCTGGGCCCAGCCACTCTCCACTTGCACTGCCTCCCTGGCAACCCCTGCACTGCGGGAATGTCTCTGTATCCCTACAGCCCCCCCTTCCCAGCACTTGTCTGCACTTGCCCTGCACTTGCCACCAGCTGGCCCTTTTCTTGTACTGCACTTCCCCTCTCCCCTTCCCCTTGCACTTCTCCCTTCCCCCTACCCCTGCACTTGCGCGATCTGAATGACACCTGGCCTAGTAGGATCGTTGTCTGTCCTCCCCTTGTTTCCCCCCTCCCTGCCTCGTCGCGCCTTGAAACACTTGTGTATAGGCGCGTTACAAATGCCATATCATAAGGAAGGAGTTCGCCAGCCATGTGCGTTAGCATATCTTCAGCAGCAAGTTCACCTAGAAAGTCCGTTTACTTGACTAGTGTCCTCAGGCACATTCAAAGCCAATGTTACCTGCACATACTTTATTACAGCGATCATGCCCGCGTGCAAAGCTGCCAAAGGCCCACCAGACCAAGCCGAAGGTAAACCGGAGCCAAGTGAGATCCTCGGCGAGGGCTCACACTCAACACAAGGGTTGAACACTAGTCACACCCCAGGGCTCCCTATAAGGTGCAAAGAGTTTTAAAGGGGGAGTTTGGATGGGGGATGCGCCTTGTGCTTATTGTGCTTGTGAAATCTCCCACCAAAAAAGGCCAAACCAACACGAAGAGATGCGCAGTGACGCCAAGGCGACTTGAGACCAGAGAAAGGCACACCGCCCCCATCCACCATGCCCCATCACCCTCCTCGGTAAGGGAACAACCTTTCATTTACGGCTAATCTGGCAACCACATGCTGGGGGTCCCCTACGCCGCTGCTTAAAACCGGCCTTTACCACAAAACTTTTAATAACCCCCACCTGGAAAAGATTTAATTACTGAGGTTAAGCAGAGGTAGGACAGAGAACGTGTTGCTTGATAGTCAGAAAGGGAGATGTGTGCGCGCGTGTGTGTGGGGGAGATATGTTGGCACTGGGTAAGACCATCCAGGAACTGCGGCAAAGATGTATATGGATAGATCCTACCTTTTCAATTTCCTATTTAAATGACACGAATTTTATATGTGTGATACATTTTACTGTGTAAAAAAATGTAATCCTCCTTGGTTACCCATTTAATGCAACGTACCTCAAACTGCCTTCCGCCTGCCCCCAGTAATCATCTCCCACCTTGACCCGATATCCTTTCTTGGCACAATTACGCTCAGCAATCCTGCAGATGGGCCCTTTGAGTGACCTAATTCCAGGCACTTGGGGAAGCCTTGTTTCTACTGCAAAATAACATCTGGAACTGGTAAAAACTTGGGAGGCCTATGAAATAGAAATCCGGGCAAAAACAGCAAATGTGCTTTCAAAATAACAATTAATAAAAGGGGACGAATCCAGTTTTATTTTATATGTGTAAAGGCAATAACACAATTTAACATTGAGCTGGTAATAAAAGAGACAGTGTAAAACACCCTGGAAAATAGAAACTGTACAAAGCAGTCTATTTCAGTGGGTAAATCATTGAGATGATGGGCCATCATAGGATCTGGCCTGCCTACCCCCTATGCCCTATCAAATATCGCAGGGCTCGTCGAACCAGGCAGGTTTTCAGAATGACCCAACTCATATGCAATTATTGTACAATGAAATAGCCGCCATGTAAATGGTCTGAGGTATTCATTGTGGGTGCCTTGGGAACCGAGCACAGCGTTAGTCTCAGAACGCAACCTCGACAACCTCCAAACCATTCAGAACGCCACCCGCGCCGTTAGGAGCTTGTCAAAACGTGACCAGGGCTCAGCTCACAGAAAAGCTGCACATCAGAAACAGGATCAACTTTAAAATTCTTTCCATCACTCATAGATGTCTCTCTAACACTGCTCTTCCCTACCTCTCTCAGAGGATCTCCTCTAAATCAACAAGACCGACCCAAAGCCAAAAACGAAACACCCCGTGCTTCAGACGCATTAGAGCTGGGGAATCCAGCATCCCAGTCATTGCCGCCTGTCTATGGAACAATTCACCCTCCTCACCAGCATATTCCATAGATAGAGAACCCTACATAAACCTATTTCTTGTTGGACGAAAGCGTCTGCTAAGTAATTGCACTACTGCCTTCAAAATCTTGCAATGATTTTTTTCTACTGCCTGGAACCTTTGTTTGTACCGCACCCTCCTCCCCCCGCCCCACCCCCTCCCCTTCCATGCCCAGCCTCCTCCCCTCCCCCTATGCACCGATGCCTGTTGGTTTTGGGGGCTCTACACATGTAAAAATAATTAAAACATGTTTCCAGCGAGCTCACTTTATGACGTTATATGCAACAATAGGCCCAGCATTGAAGTCCGGGTCTATGCAATAAACATGTATTCGTGATTTGCCAGAGCAATCTTGAGGGCAAACTGAGCACATTAGTAATGTTGAGCTTCGAAAGGTCAAAGCTACAGAAGAATAGGCCTCTACATTGGATCTTAGGGCATATCACTGGTAGCTGTAAACACTGGCTCGGTCGCCTAGGGACAGTTTTTTTTTTTGTGTGCAATTACGGATAAAAAAAAAAGAAAACTCAGAGCAGTCTCTATTTTCCGTGCATCCATCTGGGGAAGAATGCGTGTGCATGGAAGCCTTACAGTTATCGGTTCAAAGAGAAGATGGTCGGCTGATGAACAGAGATACTGTGTAGGTAATGCTTGATGAAGATTTTAGGTAGTGTGCGAGTCTCCAGAGAGCATGTTCCAAACCTCAGCTTTGTAAGGCATCCTGCTCAGAAGGGCTGCCCTTCTTCCAATGCCCACTACTCTGCACAAACATCCGGAAGAGGTAAGACCCATGCCAGCTTTGCGGGACAATGAGATGGGATCTCCGCTTAAGGCATGTTGGACCAGAGAAATAAAGCGCTTTCTTGAAGGTGGTCTGGATGCCATGTAATGGGGAAGCCCCAGGATCTGCACAGTTTAGGACGGCTACCCTACCCTTTTCTCAAAACGCTCAGAAAACTGCTTATTTTCATAGGCATTTATAGAATTCTGGCTGGGCTACAGAACACGAATACACTCAGAAAAGAATAGTTTCAAACCAATGGCTGTCATCTAGGTATTACTTAATCACGCCTCAGAGTTCTGTTCTCCGACATGTAGAAGGAGGTGCCTCACTACGGTGTACATAAGGGCAAAGTTAACCTAACTAGGGCTGGGCAAAACTAGTCAAAACAGCTGTTGAAAATACCATGGATTGGACAAACTTCAAAAAAATATGGAGTGGAGTACCTGCTCTACTTTCTGTCTGCGACTCACTTCGTTCAGGTCGCTATACTTAATTCTGTTGGACGTGTAGGCAGCCTTTGACATGGTCAACCACTCTCCTTTTCTGTCCTTGTTCATTTCACTTTAAGAAGTTCGGTTCTGCAATGGTTCCGATCCCATCTCTCCAATCGTTCCTATTCTGTCTTTTCTGATAATTACATCTCCTCTACCTTTCCTCTTCAACACAGTGTACCCCCAGGTTCTGTTCTGTGCCAGCTCCTCTTTGAATACTGTTCCTCTCGCTTCAATTTTCACGTCTTTTGGTCCATCAACATTCTACGCTGATGACACTCAGCTTTTCATATCCTTTTCTTCATCTATTCACATCACTCTTACTTTCTGTCTATTTGCCATTCAATCTTGAATGTATGATCACTTCCTCCATTTAAACTCCTTTAAAACCAAGTTTATTTTCTTCCCTGCATCTACTATTCCTCCTCGTCTTCCTCCTGCCTCCATTTCTTTTCCTCCCTCATGACTTCCTATCCCGCGTCTGCATACAACCTTGGAGTCTATATGGATTCCTCTCTTATTTCCTTTCTTTCCTGCTCCTACAGATTCCATCTCTTTAGGATTTCATGCTACAAAGATTCTACTTTCCTCTCCAATTTTCTTGCGTCTATTCTATTGTTCTGGTCTTGTCCTGGGTCTCCTGATCTCCCTATAACTCGTCTATTCGTCTTCTTTTCTCTTTATCTCTTCGTGACTCTGTTCTCTCTTGCTCAGGGGCAACGCGTTTTTCTTGGAAGACAACGTGGCGCCAGACAGGTTCGAATCTGATGCTGCGTTTAGAAACCACTCGCTGGCATTAAGCGCGTAATAAACAAACAATAAATAAATACATTTCATCTCTGCATCGGCTCCCTTTTCATTTTCCATTACTGTTTAATTTCCTCTGGCTTGTGTTATTACTTTCTTCATAACTTGGCCCCTTCAGATCTTTCTTCCTGTGTATCTTGCTTTTCCCCCTCACGCTCCTTACATTACTAATCTAGGTTTCTTCTCTGTGTTCCTCGCCCTTCCTGTGTTCAATGTCGCTTTTGTTCTTTTCCCCTTTTGGCTCCCTTGAATTGGAACGTGCTTCCTAGTTCAAATTTGGTATTTCTCGTTTGAGTTGTACTGCTTTTACTGTGTTCAGCGCTTTAGCATATAGCGCTTTATAAATATAAATAAACATACTAAAGACTTTGTCTACAGGCCTTATTCACAAAGCGTTTACAATGGGACTGTGCCACTAGTTTAATCGTTTTTGTAAATCAGGCTATACATACCATTTTCTGTGATGTAATGGAGTTCTGCAAATCTTGACTATGTGCACCAGCACAGAGGTGTGAAGTTAGGAATTCTACAACAGCCATCCACGCCATTGTGTGGAATCTAGACAGATTCCCCATATTTTACAGGAGCAGGATGTGGCCATGTATGCCACAGAAAGGTACATTAAAAACACCTGAGGCCAACACCAATCACAAACCAACATCTTTTTTTCCTTTTTAAACTTGTCAAACAAATATTGCATACTTTATTCTGAAACTTACATAGTTTATTTGGATGTTTCATTCAGGAGGTGTGCTCAATAGAGAGCATTAACTTGTACAAGAAAACATTCACTTGTGTATATAAAGGTGAACAATAGGTCAGGGATCTCTTGTTATTTTGACTCTCACACCTCAGGCCGCGGAGGGGCAGTGATGTGCCAGGCCTGGGATGGCTGCTGAGTGGCAAAGATCTTGACTTTGTGGGGGCGAGGAATTGGGCAGGGATTCTGGGGACTCTATTGCATTAGTGGAAGGTGGAAAATAGGAAGACAAGAAATACCTGGCCTGTCTATGACCCCCTTCCGACCTCTCCCCTAGCACACTGTTCTATACGCTAACTCCCCAAATAGAGGGACCAAGGGTTCTGGAATTAGGTTAGGAGTAACAAAAGGTTTTGTCCAACATTTGTTTTCTAGTTACAACTCAGTTCCCGGGGTCAAATAACACTCATTGTTTGAGAAGCAATTCCTACAGTATCCCTCCTTTGATGCAGTAGAATTGAGCAATGTTCTTATGCATAAAACACAACACATTTCAGTAAAGGCCTTTGAGGAGATCAACAAAATTAGGCGCCGTCCAGCCGTATAACCTTTTACTACAGTTATGTATTTAGTTGTGAAATTAACGAAAATACAGAGAGGAAAAAACGGGCATTGCTTAAAAGAAAAATCTTACATCAAAAGCTAGTAGGATAGTCCAGTTGATTCATGCACCACTTGTGGCATCCTTCCAAGCTTTATGAAAAATGAGTACCACTCAATGTAATGTTCACAACTGGTATTGATGTCACCCCCGAGGAGGAAGGGTACATGCAGTAGAGAACGCGCAAGCTAAATAAGTGAGCTATTCTCATTTACTATACGAGACACCATCTTGTTGTAAAATGAGAATTCTGAAAACCCAAGAAACACTTTTAATTGGACAACTGCTGAATTAAAACGTGGGGGGGGAGTGCTTTGATGGTGGCTTTAATTCATTAGCCCACGCCACTGATTTTTTTAGGGAGATTTGCTTTAACAATCTGTAAGGATGTTGTTATCCCCCCTCATAACATCTCACAAAGATAGGGGACACGTGGCGTCGGGTCCCTTCCAAATTCATTTCGTCTTAACCACTGCAGTAATTTAAATCTGTTGCATAATTTATTTAGTAGTTTGTAGTTTCAATTATCTAAAAAGTGTCTTCTCAGGACCAAAAAAATGAATATTGAAAAAATATATAACAGCTTGTGAAATGGAAAGTGGAACAGGTCCACGCAAGCACTGTGCGTGCAATTACTGTACTTTTGGTTCAAATTGGGCCATTTGTGCTGCTAATGAAAAACAGGCAAATAGAACTGTGACTGACGAGCCGTCTACAGCGTTTTTGAGCAAACCCAATATTCGCTAATTATGTAGTTGTGTTGCTTTTTAACGATGTATGTTATCATCAAACTCAAGAGATTGTTTCTGGCATTTTTTGCAAAGCTGTGCCTGTTTTAATTAATATACACTAAGTACTAAAAATGTGAAACAAGTTAACAGGTTTGGTGTTCCTGGGATTAAGAGACCTGTAACAGTACATATCTCGTCCACCTACTCAGAGGAGGAGCTCAGCCATATAAAAATGAATGTGCACACGAAAAAAGAAAAATAATTTCCTGAAGCTCTCCTGGCTTGCCAGCCATCAAGAGGGACATCTGCCACCCTCCAATAGATAGCAAACCATGTGTGAATTAGACACAATATGGTTCTGCAGGTTTCCCTATTGCCCACTTAGCAGTCACCAAAAAGACAGCTTTGGCCATAATGTACTGATATGGGCAAACAATGGATGACGGCAATGAAAACCTACCCACACATGATACATTTCGGAGAGTCACAAAAATAATTCACTGATCCTGTTCCATAATAGGGGCAGGTATGTCTGCAAAACACAACCGGGTATTGAGCAATTTGTTAAAAAAAAGAAATCAAAATCTGAACACGGCCCATCACAATGTCAGCATGTGCAGGAGTTGCACCAAAACCAGACATTATTGTGCCCTCCAAACTCATGTATAGCAAAATACTGTGGAACCGGAGGGTGTACAAGTTATGAAAAGATTAAAAGAAATAAAATAAGAATGTATTTTTCAATTAAAATGTTTAAAAATAAATTACATTTCAGGTGTAAATGAGGAGTGGGTACGCAGAATATGTTTTTATGTGATTTGTCCCGTTTGCACACTATTCGCTCTTTCAGCTTTGTGGATTTTTGATCTGTTAATTTAGTAAATTGATGTATATTTATGGCCGTTTATAGATATATCTAAATTCTGTGTAAACAAATAAAAAAACAAGTATTGGCCATGCCAACAGTTTGGCCTTTTGTGTAGACATGGGAAAGGTGTGACAGGGACTGGCATAGTGGTATTAACTGGCCATCGATGGTAGCAGGTGCCAAATGGTGCAATGCCTTGGAATATTTTAGCAGTGCCTGGCAAATACCTAATACTTATAGGCAAGCAAAACGGCTGGCTTAGCCAATGCCTGTTTTTAACAGGACTTCAGTGAAGGCTATGCATAGTTCTTCTAAATCGAGTGGCAGGAAGAGGATGGAAATGGCCATACGGTTTAGCATGGCCATGGGTGGGTAAATGACCAAACAACACCTAAAAGCCTTCTGTGTCCCTGCTTATATGCCATTTCTCCCAAGCTGTACACTAATGCAATCGTTCCGGCTTACAGGGCCACCTAATAGCCAAAACTAAGAAAATTATTGAAATGTTAAAATAAAATGGCACAACTAGGTAAATTAAATGAGAAACACTAAGGTGCAATGCACAGTTCTTAGAATTAACAGAGTTTGAAAATCAAACAATATAACTCTGTAGTACTTTTGGAAAACAAGTACGTAAAAGTATAGCGCAAAGTAACTTCAAACATTTTAAATTGTAACACTTTTGACCATTGATTCACAGTACAAAACATTTCATTTTGCCAGCAAAGAGATTCAAAATAAGCTACTTTTTTTTAAGAAAAAGTATTCTGCGATCAATAACTCATTATTTTTCATAGCCAACTGATTATTGCCAGAGTAAGTAATTACATTTTATTTAAAGTTAATATTAATGCGAATAGAAACATTTCCTTGCAGAAAGCAAGCTGTAAAGATGGGCCTTCCCCAACAGTGCTGCGAAATGGGGAAAAGTGACATTGCTGGAAGTGTACTCTACCAAAAATGAAAAATACATCAAATACAGCCGCAAAAACAGTTCCCTGTTTTTATAGGATAAAACATTTTTTACGTTGTTTCCTTAAAACAGCATTTGAGATAATTTGAGCGCTACAGAGAAAAACGCTTGTTTTGAAATAACATCTGAAAAGTAGTCCTCCAAACTCAAAGTCTAGAGCAACCGACTGCCTAGTGAAATCTCACTGAAAGTGCAGGCAGCGATTCATAAAACACTTCTTCTATGTGGCAAGCAGTGCTTTAAATGGGCAGGTCCTACCCGGCCCTCAGTACCTGCACTTCTTATTTTTGGGCATTTGAGTACCTGCACTACGCAATGCCTGAAAAGAGAGTACTAGTGCTCAAAAATGTTGCGAGGTGAAAATGAAAGCTTTTTATTTCACTTTATCGCAACTTAAAGGACTAGAAGCTTCTGCGGCCTTTGCTGGGGACAGCGGCGCGCTCTGCCTCCTCCTCTGTCCACGACCCGCAGTGCCCGTAACGTCTACTTCAGGGCCCACCCTGCAGAACAAAAGGAAGACGAATATGCAGCTACCGTGCTCTCAGCACACGAAGCGCGGAACACGGTTTCGCTAAGTGGGCTTCGCCTGTGACCATTGGTGTCCTTTGATGGAACAGGGTTTGATTTGGAACGCCTGAGAAGTTAGTTTACAGCTGGGACATCTGCTAGTTTGATTTAACACAATGCATAACAGTTTGTGTGAAAGGATCTCAGATACACTGCATTACCCAAGTGTGTGCAGCTTGGCACTCACTAGGCATTGCCTGCAAACAACAGAGTGTGCCTAAAAGGGACCTGTGACCGAGGTGCGGCACTGAAACTGCCGGAGCCGAAAGCACTGCGCCGGAATGTCCGGCTTCGTAGCTTGGAGTACCCCCACTTCTTTTTTTTCCATGTAAAGCACTGGTGGCAAGTGTTCATTGATTCAGAACACAAAAACTTCCTGCACAAAAGCATTCAATAAGAGTTGTGTGCCGGCGGAGTGTCAGGAGCACCCTGAAGTGCCTTCCCTGCGCTTTACAACTAGCTCTCTCTCAAATGAAGTTTCTTCCGAGGCCTGCAAAATGGGTGGAAATATAAAAACGGCATTCCACTGTTACCAGCAATGTGACCCCCAAACCTCCAATCAGCCAAGGCATATCTGAATTGATGGTTGCAAGATCTTGGCGCCCTCATCTCATCCTGTAAGTACTACCCCTGCATGCAGGTCACCTTTGAGAAACGGGGGTCTTGCATGCAGGACGCAGGACATGCTGAATTTAGGGTGCAACAGGCACTTTGCTTGTTGCATTCATTGGGCGCGCAGCTTTTATTGAGAAGGTGTGCCATCTCACAGAGCACTTGCATCGCAAGGCACTCCACAAAGCAATAAACACAGCCAAGGAGACAAGCAGGATTAGCAATCCGCTCTCCATTAAGGGAAGTACACATAGGAAAGGCTGAGACATCAGGTTTTATCAAGCTACTAAGGAGATATGTGACACTAGAGGATCAGAATACAGGTTTTAATGATGGAACCGACATCCGGATATGTTAATAATGAATACCAGACACACACCAGACACACACAGAAGCGCCATACGCTCACGTGATTTCTTGAAAGAGGACTTTGTGGGGATGGAGGTCTACTTCTTCTGCATTCACTTCGCCATGCATTCAGTTTGTGACATTTACCACTACATTACCTTTACTACTTCTTCCAACATTCACTTCATCTTTCAGGGGGAGACCCCTGTAAACCTCTTCTTTGCTAACACTTTCTACCCACTAAACCCTCTTCACCCTAAGCTTAAACTTACAGCTAACCTTACCTTATCCATTGCCACCCTGACCATATGAAGATGCAGACGAAGTAAAGCTAAGAAGAAGTACTAAGTGTCTGACTCAGTGAATGTAGTCTCGCTTTTCTGGATGAGGTAAAGGGAGGAGGATATCCTTAGGTTAGCGTTAGTTATGTAAAACAGCACTGGAAAAAGCTTCTCTAAAGAACGCTGTCACTCAGCATTTTGAAATGGGCATTCAGTACAAGCCCTCCTCTGCATGCCGAAGCCCTATGCCACCCATGCATCAGCAACAATACCTTTCCATTTTTCCCCCCATTTATTGGCTGGATGCAGGTAAGAGTTGCTCCTTTTTTTGGCTGGTACCTTGTTTTGTGATCTCCCCTTTCCTTGAAGGTGCAGTTTTCCACACAGGGTTTGTGTGGAGTGTTCCACATTCAGTAACAAGTTGCACAAGTGTGCAACACTCTGAGGGTGGTCAGGCTGAGAGTGCTGAATGCCTCCTGGAGTTTGGCCAGTCTATTGAACGCCATTTGTTCAGAAGTTTAGTCAGGCTTCCTTGACGATCCTTGTAATGAGAAAATGCTACCTGCATACGTAGGTCCAGTACCAACGTTAGGGACACTGGGGCTTTTGGTTCGAAAACTTAAGTAGAATTCAGAACACCGCAAGAGGATGAGGGGCAGAGTTTCTGACCCACATTATGTACCAAGCTATGTGATTCTCTTCTAGTCAGACACCGTGCATCAGCCACTTTAACTGCATCATAATATTCTACCTCTGTCCCTGTGATTGTTACCATACCATTTTGTACAGAGTTCTCCCAAACCTCTGGGATCCACTAGACCTGGATCATCCCAAACCAGAGCGCAGACCAGGAAAGAAGCCACGAGAGATGCCCACGGCACCCTGTTAAGTAGCGTTGTGAGGGTTTGCAGACAACTTAGAATATCTGGCAATGTGAGGAAGGGGCCAACCAGAAGAAAGCCAGGAACGCAGAGTTACAAAATCACAAGGCACCACGGTCTCCCCGTTCAGTTGTCAGAAGGTAATGGACCATTGATCAGGGGTCATGAGAAACCGAATGTAACCTACTCCAGTGAACCTAGAGTTCGAAGAAGCCCAGGTTGACAACTAGGTGGGACCAAAGTCATCTACCCATGTACCCCTGAAAACGGCCAGTGACATGCAGATAAGCAAGCAGGATGCCACGGTCCAGGCCCATTAAGGGGAGGATTTTTGGCAAGATCCACAATGCCCTCAACTGAAAGCAACACAGATTTGTGACACCCAGGATTTTGAAAGGTGGGATAAAGTAGGATGTGGTGCTCACTTCCCTTCTTTTAATTCCAACTACCATACCCCATGCACGGAAATGCTTGACCACATCTTGAGCTGTCACACAAAAATGCACACCACTACGAGTATTATTTAACAAAGTGCAAAAACTGTAAGTATACATACATCACAGAGCAGTGTACCGTTCCTCATCAGCGACGGGCGCATACATTTGCCCGCTGTTTTGTGATAACTCCCTTTCCTGTTTCCCCATCTTACCTGCTTCTACTCAAGCTTTCCCACTGCCATCTACCCCAGCCAGTTTTTCTTTCTATCACTGGCTCCAAACAGTCAGAACATTTGTTTATCTTATTTTATTTATTTATTTATGTTCAGGAGGAACAATGCTCTTTTGATCACAAAAGAATATACCTATGTACCTAGCATATCCTATGTATTGCACAGCCCCGTCCCCTTCCCCCCCAGGCACTTTTCCCTTTCCCCCCTCCCCTGCACTTGCGCGATCTCAATGTTACTTGGCCTAGTAAGATCGTTTGTCTCGGTCTTCCCGCTGTTCACCCCCCCTTGCCTCATTGCGCTTTGAAACACTTGTGTATAGGCGTGTTATAAATGCCATATCATATCATACAATAGATAAGAAATCAGATTTGACGGGAAGCAGTGAGCTTCTTGAAATGGGGCGATTTTAAGGGACATTCTGACCAGGTTGTGGAAGGGAGTAAATGCAACAGTCACCAGGGACAATATCCCAGGCAGGTGGCACATTGTGCACTGCAGCGGAACACACTGCGGTGGTAGCAGGCACAGTATAAATGCCAATTTACTTACACATACAATCAAGGTACAGACTGTTCTGAAAAACAAGCATGTGTTTTTCACACATCAGTCCATCTGATTAAACAAAGTGTGTGATCAGATTGCAGACACTACGCTCTCTGGGCTGGAAATACTGGGCTCTTTTGAGTTCAGGCTAGTGACACAACGTAAGTCTGATTATTTGGTGAGGTGGTAGCTGAGGGCTAAGGCTTTTGTCTGTCTTGGAAGCAAGACAACGCAGCGCAACACAGGTATGAGTCCCGATCCCGCACTTAGAAAATACTCTTTCGTATTAAGTGCGTTATAAAAGAACAATTCTAATTGTAATTATAATTATGTTGACACAGTCCGCTGTTGCAGGCCAGGAGGCAGGCAATAATCAAATCTATTATGCCAGTTCAGAGTGAAAGTAACACGTTCTAGCACTTTCTCGATTACGTTAGAACTGGACCAATATCAGTTCTTGCGAGCTTTAAAATGACGACAAGCAACAAGTCACCGCCTTTTTTTTTAGATTCAAATGTCGATGAAAAAAGGCCTAATTAACAGAGTTTTCCAAAGGGGTTTTGCCATTATAAAACACTTTTGTGAATTAGGCCCATAGTGTGCAAACAGCAATGACAGAACAGAGCAAACATAACTATTCGCTGAATGTGGGGGATCAGGCATAGTGTAGCGTTCTCTCTCCCTCTCTCTCTCTCTCTCTCTCTCTCTCATTCACTCACTTTCCTCATCTCTTTCTCTAGCCTCGGTCTGTGCTTTAGTGTGAGAGGCGTGCAGAGAACCTCCCATCCCCCTCTACCCGAAGGCATCCTGGGATGAGAGAAAAGGAAAGGGTAAAGCATGTGAGCAGCTGTGTAGATTTTTGGAAGGGTATGCTTTGTTTTTGTAATTGTGTGTGCTGTGGGATGAGACTCCCTGACATTTGGAAAGGAGTGGCTGAGAGGGAGCCGAGACTGTATATGTATTGTGATGAGATTTTCAAATTAAAAAAACGGGACAGGCGACCCCATAATAACAACAATGTAGGACAGAACTCAAGTAGTGCAAGATGGCGGTGGGAGGGAGGTCGGACACAGGATGTGCTTTATTTGTAATGTCATAACTTTGGCAGCGATTGCATAGCTTGGAATGCTAATGGAGGTTATGTGACTTTAAAAAAATATTTGGCGATCTGCAAGTCATATTATTACGTTGAAATGAATTTAAAATGTGCCGAGACGATTTTCGCCCTGTTATTGAGTGAAATGTACCGGTAGAGAGGTACTCCTATCAGCAGAATGGCAGTTCTCATCAGGATTCCATGTAAGTGAGGGCGAGGAGGGTTCTGCAGATCCACTCCACTCCACTTTTGTGTTGTCTCACTGATTGTGGGGTGGCTCTAGCCAACTGGGACAGTGTTAAAACACGTATTTTGAAAGGGGGTGTACAAGTGTTTCCATGGTCAATGGAACGAGAGCAGCAGAGACCCCGACCAAGAAGGAAGCACAATTTCAGAGGCAAAATTGTGTCGATTCTCGGAAAGAGAAGCTGTTAAACTAAAAGGAAATTATTTATTTGTACCAACATTGTAAACTCGTTCTTTAAAATTGTGAAATGTGTATTGCCAATGGCCACTTGTAGTATATAACCTAAACATAATAAGTATGTTAAAATTGTCTTACTTACAAAGCACACTATCAAATCATAACACGCTATACATTATTTCCGTTTCTACTCTTTGGAAATACCCCTATGAGAAAGGGGAATGGTCAAATAGCACTGATGAGGAGGTTTCCTGGCTGCTTTACATAAAATCAAAGCACATTCTGGTAACAGAAGAATCACCACAGATGTTTATATTGAAAAATATGTCTGCCTTAAAAGGGTTCGGTGTTTGAATCACTAAATTCATAATGCACTGTGGTCTTTGTGCTAATTTCCTTTTTCACAACACTCACCCTAACTTTAAAGTGTGTGTAACCATATATACTCATTCGAATAATCTCTGGGTTTAGGTGAAAGGCAAAAATGATTTGGATAGCTGTCACACACTTTGTTCAATTGCTAATATTGTTTTCTCTATACAATACTGGTAGTATGTATAATATTTACACACACACACACACATACACATTTAGGATTCCTCATCAATACAGAAGAAATTCACAAAACAAAAAGACCCACATTAAATTGCTTAAGCAAAAGAGGCATTTGGCTTTACGCCCGAACAAAAAAAGCAATCAATCCAATTATGCCCTTCCCAAAAGCATTTGCATGTTGTGCTTTTTTCGTTTTGGCTCATGTCTGGAGCTGTAGCTCGACTTGGTGAGGCAAAACAGAGTGTGTATAGAGAGGAATGGAATTGTGGAATCCGAAAAAGTGTAGGTGTCCTCCAGGTGCTTATTTGTGTTCGGCTGGTGCTTTAGCACCGCCATTAATTTGGGCTCATAGATGACTTTAGAATAACTATTAATGTTGGCTCAGGAAGCGATTTAACACCACTACGTTTAGATCAAAAGGTGGCGGTCTATTGCCACCACAAGTTTCGGCTCCTAGATGGCTTTTGTACTACATAGTTTTGACTCCAAGGTGGTGGTGCTTTAGGCCACTGTTACTTTTGGCTTGTGGGTAATGATTTACCACTAAACCGACGGGGCCAAGAATATGCTTCTACAAATATGGGGTGTGGCATGCAACAGACAGTGCGCACTGAATGCAGGTGCGTCTGGGGGAATGTAGGGGTGATGCCCTCTTATCTCACGCTGGTGTTCCTTGGGCCTGTAGGCTGCCTCTCTTGCAGGGCCCTGGAAGGAGACATGCCCAGCTTCCGGGTGCCCCTTTAGTAAAAACAAAACTATTGGTTGTAAATGCTTGTTTTAACTACTCGTTTCACATGAAGAGCATGGTTAGTGGAAGGAAAAGCAAGGTTTGAGGTGTGCAATGTTTCCATTGGTTGATTGACTGGTCATTCATTTGGACTGATAAGTTAGCTTATGTTTAGTGCAGTGTGGTTTAAATTGGACAGAGCTGCGGCTTTTTGACGTTTCCTACACTGGGATAACCTAAACAATTTGAAAAATGCCTTCTGTGCTGCTGAAGTATTTGTATGTAAGTTTGCATTTACTAATTGTAAATTGTGAAAACGCCTACGAGTTGAAAGTGCAGCAAATAGAAATGTGTTCCACTGTTGAATGCGCAAAGCAGCGGGAGCTCGCCAAGCAGGTAGTGCCCCATATTCTAGAATATAGTGCACGGTGCTAGCAGGTGGCAGGAGTGAACATTCAAGTGCAAACAGCATAGAGTGAAAGGCCTTGCACGTGTTGGTAAATGGAACACGAGACATAGAACCGTACACCGTGGACATTCCTTCCCCTGCACTCTCTGCTTTCACTTGGCTCTGTCCATCTTGCCTCCCCTGGCACTTGCTTTTCTCACGGGTATTTCCGCCCTGGCCGGCATTCCCCTCCACCCCCCTTCACTAGTATTTACTGCACTTGCACGAATGTCACAAGGCCTCCTAGGATCGTTTTTGTTTTGTGCTCCCTGTTCGGCCACCCTCGTGTCTTGTTGTGTCTCGAAACACATTGTGTACAGGCTCATTATAAATACCCAATGAGTAAATGAAATAAATGACCTTGTAGGGGACTAATATGTGCTGAGACAGTGGAGACCACAAATGAAGTGAAGAATGTGAGATTAGTATATAAATTAGTTCTGCATCCATGTGTGGTGTTGTGGCCGGGAGAGTTTGGGGAGGGCCTCACGGCCACTGTGGGCTAGGCTGCAGAAAGCATGCTGAGGATTGTACTTTTAGCTGTGCTTTGCAGTAGCTCTGAACCGGAAGCGTGGAAGATGCACTCACTAGCAGGAATTAGCTTGGATGTGAATAAAAAGATGTGATGCACGACAGTGGCCGATATAGGCTTTCCTTGGAATGAAGAGAAAGAGCCTCACCTTGGCACGAGCCAGAAAGATACAGCAGTGGGTCAAGTGCTGTAGAGAGCCTTGTGTAATGCGAATATCATTGCTTGAAATGCTGGTAGAGGGCATCTATCTTCCAAAGATAAGCAAAAACACCATATGTCAATGGGTCAATATGACCACATTAACTTCAATGAAGCTGGAGCAGGACATGGGAATTTTGGTAAAGGTAGTGTTGAACCACCTAGGGCAATTGCTGAATACAAGAGTTGATGAGAACTAATATGAAAAAAGACTAGTGAATGTTTGAGGCAGAAGCAGATAAAAGGCATTCTGAGCCAAAGTGACATGCTACAGGAGAAAGCCGGACCTGCGTCCAGCTTGCACTTTACAGTTGAAGGAGGCAGGTGGTGCAGAGAATCCCTGGGCTAGTTTGTGGGCGACACATGCATGCTTGGTTTTTGGGGGAGAGAGTGGCAGAGGTGTAGGGAATGTGGTAGGAGATAGCAATTAGTGAGCGAACCCCACATTGGGACATCATGATGTGGAGACTAGAACACCAGCACCACTGAACCCTTTGAGCAAAGCCTGTTTGTTGTTGGGACCACAATGAAAGTTCAAACTGTGGCAGCGCTTCACACACAATAAAACGCAACAGAATCTGGCCACTTGAAGTTGGGTATCACATCTATATAGTTCCATATGATCCGCCACAATGTGCTAATCTGCTTCACCACGGGCATGTGCAGCAGTGGTTGGAACATTGTCTACAGCGCAATCGCAGCACACTGGGTGGCCTGTCCTTCCTCTAGCCGCCAAGAGGGGCAAATACTTCTACATGGCAGCAACAGGTTTATGTAGTGCATCAGGGAAATGTTTGCATGCAAGGGTTTCAGGGCACAAGGCACAGGGGATTTGATATGTGGGAGAGTGGAGGCATAGCGGCAAGGGCTTTCTAGTTTGCATTTAGACTTTTGTAAAAGATAATGGATCAAATGCCTTTGCTGGCTTACACATCGGCAGGACAATCCCCATCCACTGCGTTGTGCATGTCCTCCATCTCGTGGTCACATGCTTTATCAGCAATTGTCAGGCCGGGAACAAAACTATTGCTGTGGCCCGAAAGGTCAGCTCCCAGGTCAGCTGGGCCAACCATGCTAAAATACACTGCACAATTGCAAGTGAGCAGTGCAATACACTCACAGATTCTTGCAACACTCCTAGCACAGCTCTAGATGGGTCATTTTTGGCACCTTCTCAGTGGCACCTGCTGTCCAACATCTGATCTGCACTACGAGCTTTCCAGACTACCATTGAGCGGGTCAGCCATCATAAGGCATCCCTCAGGGAATGTATGCATCTTATATGCCTGCTTAAGTTGAACCTGCCCAACACTGCAAAGCACTGTGCTTTGGCAGCTGGTGTGGGACCGCTTTCAACTTTGCGTAGTGACCTATGATTAATTGGATTTAAAAGGTGCGAGTACCGGTTGGCTTTTTCTATGGACCCACATTTCAAGGTAAAAGTGACTGCATTACATCTACATGTGCTGGTTTCAGGGGAGGAGCACTCACAGCAAATACCACAAGAAGGAGAAACTGTGCTTTGATGCAACACTTGGAACATCAGTTGGAGAATAGAGGCAGCAGGAAGAACATCAGAACGCCAGGGGAGAGGAGTTATTTTGTGGTACGTGTGGGTGGAAAATATATAGCTGTAGTAGTAAATGAGAGGCCCTGACAAGTTACTGTCTTGCACATGCCACTGTCTTTTGTGCTAGGGCTGTTTTTAGGGTTTGTTTTTTCACGATCACAAGCACCACTCGTCAAAGGTTCTTGGGATCTCCAACAATGTACAGCAACTCACATGGGGAGTCTCCCACAGAGGAGATTCTCTCGTCATGATCGTTTCAGGTGGAAGGTTGGAGTTGCAGCATACGCCTCTCCAGGTACCTTCACCTGTAGTGGAGTCCAGCTCGTTCCTGCAGAGTGCCAGACGGTAAATCAAGCAAAGGGTGGCTGATACCTCAATGCCCAGTCCCACAGCTTCTGGTCAAATATGGATTATGCCAGATACATGCCACCCAAACTGCTCATTAGGGCAGCGCGGATAACAGACGCCACTGCTAGCCACAGTCATCAGTTGGTTAGACTTAGTGGATGCAGACGTTTTATGCTGCTTGGCATGGTGTGCCCGATGAGGTCTTGCTACACTCTAGCTCTGTGAGGTACTAGCACCCGTGTCCTCACGACCGATCTAGGGGTGGTGGCAGCCTGGTCATTAGGGGGCTCCTTCACTTGGTGAATGTTAACGGCCAATGTGGATACGTGCATAGCTGTCATTGGCAGGGCGTGGCCATTGCCTATGTCATATCTCACTTTCTTTCCACAGCTCTCCACTCTGCAGAAGACCTAATCCTCTTCAGCCTTCCCTCGCTTTCCCAAAGGAAGGTCAAAATGCCAAGACTATGCGGGCTGAGCAGGGGGCTAGAGGTCTTTGCGCACAAGTGGGGCTCATGTGCCTCCCTTACCCAACCTAAATTGGAAAGCATAGGGAGGGTCTCCTCTCCCTCTTTCCCCTCCGCCGCTGCCTCCTCCCCCCTTCCGGTACCACCAACAAAGGCAGGTACTCCCTCTGAGACCCTCCCCAATATGAGGTCCCACCTGAAGAATCATCCCCTCCTCAGCACCCTTGCCCTGTTAAAACACTGCTAAGTGGAGACAATTCCTCCTCTCTACTGACCCACAACCAGACAGGAACCATCCTACTGTACCCTTAATGCAGGCTGCTTCAAGTAAATACCTCCTCCTCTCACACGAGGAACACACCCATGTCAGGGGGTACCCCTGCATGCCCTCCAGTTCCATCTCAGACCTGTACTCTGTGGGGGCCCTAATCAAATTGTCTGCCCAATCGAAGCATCCACCCGAGGCCCTTCCTCTCTCGCCTCTCTGCTCAGGGTCTCCTCTGGTACCCTTTCTCCTCTTCCACTCCTCCTCCTCCTGAAGCCACCCTGGATGCTTCAGCCTTACCCAACTTGGAAGCCCAGCGATGTTGCATGTCCCGTGTCCATGAACCAGCAACAAACAGCAGCACCTGCCACCTTCTTCCTTTCCCGGAGTCACTAGCACACCATACCCCGCCTAAAGAAAGTGCTTGGAGAACCATAAAGACCTTGAGAAACTACACACATGAAATAATGAAGGGGCCCAAGGAGCAAGTCAAGACTCAAGACAGACCATTGCACTCAGAAGAATGACAAATATCAAGACGGAAGCAACAGTGACTAAAACAACAAACCCACAGAGGGACACGGTAAACGGTAAACACATTTTTTCAGGAGGTTTTGTGTTTAGTTTGGGGACAGGAACTTTTTTTGGCTATTTAAGTTTTACCAAAAGAAGTCAAATGGAAAAAAGACAAGAGGAAATGTAAAGATGTATTTTCCTTTTTTCTTTATGGGGCAACTAACAAAACACATTAATTGGACAAAGGAGTACAAAAGTGCACTACAAAAACACATCGAAGAACACCAAACTACACAAAATGAACACTGAACAACTAAAATTGTTCAAAATTGCTCAGCACTCTTCAAATGCACAAAACATCTACTAAGTATTGGCCTGTCCATTGCAAGTGCTTCCCCCAACAGCCTAGCAACACCCAAAAACGAACAGGAAATGAGTGTTGCCTTTTACACAGCCCTAGACTTCCCTTGGGAGATTCAACAGCTCTGGCTGACTGAACGAACTCGCCAAATCATCCCAAGAGGGATTTGGTTGGCTGAACAAACCAGACAAATAACCCTGAGGTTCAACCTTCCAACTGAGGCGCGAAGCATGATTCAGCAGCACGAATCAAAGTGGGAGATGCAGGACCCTGATGATAGTTCAACCTGGAAACTTACCACACCAAAAACCCATCATACACTGGTGGGTCAAGATGAATCAAGCCAAAGCGACTTAGGGGGCCTGCGGGTCGTATCTAGGGGTGTCACGGTATTAGTTTTATGACGGTATGATAACCTTCTTGCCAAATGACGGTATATCATGGTTATCGCGGTATAGCAGGTGGAGTTAACTAATCTTAACAAATATTTTTTAAAAGGTCATAAATTGTCAGATTTATCCTCAGAAACAGAACCAGGCACACAGGGCCAGAATTGGGCTTTTCAACATACTTTCCACTGAAATGCCACCCCTTGCTTCCACCAAACAACACAAACACATGTGTGGAAAGGACTACGGGTGTGGGGGGGGGCCTGCTGCGACTGGCAAAGCAAACTTAATAGCTTTTCTTAAGTGGTAATTTAGGCTTTTAGGTCCCCCACTGGCTGATGGTGAAGATGAACATGTTGTCATCTTTATAACCTGCATGCCACAGATCAATGGAGGCTGATGGTAGAATAAGCTTGTGCGCATACACACACACACACACACACACACGCTCTCTTTGCATTACAGCCTTTCGCAGTGTGACTGATTATATGTAAATTCAATGATAGAACCAGGGAAATCCCCTCCATTGTCATGTGTTTAGCAAACATTATCCATTATAAATATATAAACCCAAAGCCGCCAACCCAAAGTAAACCTGTTTCCTTCTTGGCACTGTATTTATTCTTCCTATTGATAACATTGATTTTGTGTCAGGCACGTGTGGTTTATGGAATGTAATTAAAAACTGCACCAACTGAAACTACTTCGCAGATGGCACATCCAACAATACAAGACCAAGACTGCGCAGCACTTGCTTACTGCAGCCTTTCCAAATCAGATTAAAAAGCACGCTTAACGGTATAAACGGTATACCGGTATAAACAATGTGACTGTTATTATTGTTCAATTGAGTGGTTCACGGTATCTTTAACGGTATACCGTAATACCGTTACATCCCTAGTCGTATCTAATTATGTTCGTCCAACTTACTATTCACACACGTGTTGACTTGTATGTACATGAACCTGAAATTCCTATTTGTTTTTTGTGTACAGCACCATTCACTCAGAGCTTGGAGACCCAAAGGTAGAGCGCGAGGAAGCAACACAGGAAGAGGGATGGAAGTAAATACATGAAAAGTAGGATACTACAGGGTTACTGGAGAGGGAGGAGGGGCAGAGGGTAAGGAACTAAAGTAAAGATGTATTAACCTATGTTTTGACTTCTGACACCCAGCCACCTTTCGGCCACTTTCGAGTGCACGCGGACACTACACATCTACAGAAGAAAAGCCTTCAGAAAGTGCAGGTGGTCACACCAGAAGATGCGCCTATTGTAAAAGATGGATCCTCAGAGCTCATAGTTTGCTGTACAGGAAGTGGCGGAAGTTGCAGACATCTGCCATCAGCCACCAAACAAACACTTTGTGCAGCATTCTATGCCATCTCATTGCTGTTGAAATGAAGCAGGAACGCGGGATCCCTGCCTGGCACAGAACGGCTCGCCACCACCTGAAACACTGCATGTCACAGCAGGTCACAGAGAGCCATGTGTTTATATTTTTTTCTAAATCGCCGTCTGGAATTTCTGTCACTTCACGATTAGCAACGTAGAAATTGGTTTTTAGTGAGGGAGGCATGCACAACTTTTGATGAAACAATCACTTCACATAAACGCCTCTCGGCCCATTTTTAGTTGTAGCCTTTGGGTGCCCCTCCGGTGCCACCCATAGGACTTATCTATAGCGTGGTCAAAGAGGCTGATGACATCTCCTTAATATGCATTACAATATGAGGAAGGTGGGGGAGGGGGCGGGGGGCATTGATATGTAAGCCGTGGTCCATGCAGCCCGAGGAGGAGGAAGGCTGGGGTACATGAGGCCCTCGGAGGTTTGCACTTCTGCAACTTTCAAGGACATTTCTACTCGGAGAGGAAAGAAAAGTAAACCAATTACATTCTTGGCGTTTAGATGGCATGTGGTTGAATTGGTAGACAATAAAATAAAAATATAAAGCACCTGCCCATTACCCTCCTCAAAGTGCTTTACTTTTTATTTAGCTTGTCCAGCTTTGTGGTTGAGAAGGTAAAGAAAAATGCAAATAGTCGTATTTTCAAATGTCCAGCATTCACATCAGAATCCTCCTGGCGACCCACTCGGTTGGATCACCTCATCTTTAGGAGAGCCCGATATGGCACAAGCAGTGGCATTTTAAGCGCAGAAGCTCGTATCCGATTGGGTTCATTTTTGCATTACTGATGTTCAGTTAAGTGACGCTATACTTCCTTTAGAGGTATGAAATTGGCGCTCGCATATTGCTGTGGAGGTCTGTTTAGCAGTGCTGGGCTCGCGGGGTCACGAGCGCGGAAGAGTGAGAGCAGAGCCGCGCTCCCGAGCCCCTGCCCTGCCGGTGAGGCGGGGCAGCGGCCATCTTCTTGGTGCTTTGTGCCCCGATCCGTGGTTGCCATCTGCCGTGTGCGGGGCCTCCGGGTGTAGGAAGCTGTGGTAGAAAAGCTCATGGCCGTAGGGAGCACATGAAGGACACGGAGGTGTCCCCAGGGACGAGAAGGCACAGTAGAGAAGTATTGTTTCCCTTACGGATGGGCCACACGAGTAATCACAGGGGTAAGCGGCTGAATGGGCAAGCATAGCGGAGGAGCAGGCGTGTCAGGTAGCACAGCGCTATCCTCGTCTTTGGCTGGCACGGCCCTGCAGAGGGTGTGCCTCCCGTAATTTGCAACGGTATAAGAGGAATAGCACTGGTTTAATGGGTTCTTCGTAGGGTGGGAGTCGGCTAGAGGGATGGGTCAGTGAAGTGCCCAGAGAGTACTTAGATGACCGTGAAACACAGATGGCTCTGATTCATATGGAGCAAGAGCCGGGCTGCAAGGGGTGTCAGGTGGTACGAATGGTGATGTAGTGGCGACGCTCTTGGTGCCTGCCCATGTGCCAGTGATTTTTTCTTGTGGAGGTGCTGTCACTGTGGCAATGGGTGCGGGTTGGGTTGGCCGAGGAAGTGACTGTATTTGCCAGATCGCTCAAGACTGCCCTCAGGGTACGCGCTAGTAATATGGGGGAGGGTGGGCTCCCGGTTGGCCTACCAGTGGTCGTTGGCTGGCTGGTGACATCGCCAGGCTGGCGCTCACAGGAGGCTGATCTGGTGGGTATGCAGGAGCAGTGGAGGATTCGAGGGGAGGCAGAGCTCTCAATCAATGATTTTTCACTTGTAGTGGTCCCATTGACCGGGGCCCCCGCCAGTCCAGAGATGACACCAGGGTTAACTAGAGGATGGGGCTACACAGGCAACGACGGAATTGACCCATTGGCTGAAGTAGAGCAGTTCTTGGAAGGAGGGGTCTGCTGTGTATGTGTCCTGACATGGCTAGTCTGAACATGCTTGAAGTTTACTGGTCGTGGGCCTTGCCTAACAAGCTCCTAGGGGCATACTGTTGGTTGGTGCAGGCTGGCGACGGGCCATACTGGCTCTCTTCAGAAACTGACCCGGAAGGTGCATGGGAGCACACCATGGGATGGGGCGACTGAGTGGCATCATGAGCCAAGTTGCACAGGGCCACTCCCAGGGTACACCCTGGTGATGCGGTAGAGAGCGTTGTTTAGCGGTTGATCGGATATGCCAGTGGTTGGTGTGGGCGAGTAAGATCACCATTAGGCTTGGGGGTGGGCTCCTGGGGTATACCAGTGGTTGGAGCGGGCACGGGAGGTGGTTGTGCAGGTGCTCCCTTGCAGCTGACCCGGTGGGTGCACTGAAGACCATTTTGGGGGGCTGGATCTCAAAGACGGGTTGGGCGATGGAGTGGTGGCATGGGCGACGTCGCTCAGGACCACACTCGGGGGGATTCGTGTAAGCGGGCACAAGGTAATGTTTGTTGGTTGGTCTGACACTCCAGTGGTTGATGTGGGCCTGTGAAGTTGACATAAGGCTTGGTGCAGTGGGCTCCTGAGGGCGTACCAGTGGTTGGAGGGGGCTGTGAAGGTGGCCGAGCAAGTCAGATGATGGGTAGGTGCACTGGAGCCCACCATAGTCGAGGGCGTGCATCTAGGCGATGCAGGGGCATCAGATGCCAAGTCGTCCATGATCAGCCGCGCGGCACAGGAGGATGTCCAGGGCTGTTTAGTGTTGTGGCTGGACACAACAGTCTTGGTGTGGGGCCAATGAGGTTGCCATAAGGACTTGGTCTAATGGGCTCCTAGGGAAATTAATGTCTTTGGTTGGTGTGGGACAGGCAGCTGGCCATACGCCCCTCCCTTGCAGCTGTACTGGTAGGGTGCAGGAGTACAATATGGGCTGGTCACTACTTTTTCTGTTTATTGGGCAGACCAATAAAGCTGCTACAGTGGACTGGCTGTTAGAGTGTACGATTGTCCGGACTCATTATCTAGGGGCCGGGCAGGTAGGGGTGAGGGGCCTGGCTGGCACTTGCAGGCAGCTGAACCTGCTCAGGGGTCCAACTGCAGACTGTATGGGGTGGACCCCGGGTCTGGACTATACAGAGTGAAATAATTAGCAAGCCATACAGAGTTGCTCTTGGGGTCCTCTCGTTAAGCTTCGGATCAGTGTTTGCCCTTAGTATTTGGACAGGACAGTTAGGGAGATATGCCGGGTTAACAGGAGGTCTTTTGTGGCGGGGGCAGTTTGTATTGGTCTGGGTCCCAGGGTGGGTGCAGGCAGTCAAGTTACATTGCGGTGTGCAGGTCAAGTGAGAAAGCAACCAGGCGAATGGATGTTGCTGCTTTTTGCACGTGGGCCGGTTTTAGCGGGATTAGATGGGAGCCCCAATTGGTTTTCATGCGGTAGGAGTAGTGTCACACTATTGGGTTGACTACTTCGTAACGTCCGACAGAGAGAGCCTGGAGTAGTGTACGGTCTGGGTTTCCTGGGGGTGGCCCAGGGTGAGGCCTGACAATGGCATGTGACAAGCTAGTGCAAATGTGTAGTCAATGGTTATGTATGCAGATTGAGGAGGCCAGAAGGTGTGGGCATACAGTATAATTTGCTTGTAGGGATACGAGCGACAGGGCAGCACCCAGATGGTGAGCAGTTATACACAGAACTGGACAGGTGGTTATTTACGCAAGCAAGTGTGGTTGAACGTCGGAGAGCATACTAGTTGATATTTGTGACAGTGGTGTTGTAGGGCGTTCCGTTGCCCTGTGCCCGGAAGCCTCACAAAGTGCAAGTGGAGCGACCGACCACAGGATCTGCTTTAACTGTTTTGTGTTCCTTCCTTAGATAATACAGTGGACTTGGTGATCATTCCTCGACATGTCACAAGGGTGTATGGGTGGGGACGTTTTGTGGTATAACAGGCAACCTGTGATAAAGGAGCTCAGGGTGCAGTGGCTAAAGCTGATGTGGTTGGGCCCACTGCAGAGACATTAGCTTCAGTAAATGCCCATACAGTGCTGCTAAGTGGGCATTTACAGATTTTGGGTGGGCCTTGCCCACTCAAGCCCTACTCTGCCTACGCCTCTGTCAAAGTACAGAAGAAAACAGGTGGCAATGTCCAGTGCCACAAAAACAAAAAGGACTATTAGGGATCCAGTTGGCTGTTCCCATGGTGTAAGCTGGAAACAATGGAGAAACAAGGTGGTGGACCGTGCTTTGGAAAGGGACAACTAACCGTATTGGCTTCTGCCACGGGTGGGAGCAGAACCCAGAAAGGGGGAAGCGAGGTGTGTTATGTGACCCTGGTGGTGGGGTCGGTATAACTGCAGCTGAGTAACTGGAATTCTTTGGAGGCTTTTGCAATAATCCAGCCTGGAGAGGACCAGAGCTCCAGTGACATTGAGCTTCTGGGGGAAGGTAAGGAAAGGGAGAGTGCCTTTAAGGAGGTGAAGTTGAAAGTGGGCCTTCTTTGGAGGATAAATGAAGAGGAGGAGGAGGGGAGCTTGAAGAAGAGCTTTGTGTCATCTGCGTAATGCTGTAAATGAGGAGAGAAGGCAGAGATCAGGTGAGCAAGAGGTGCAAGGTAGATATCGAAGAGCCAGGGTGAGAGGATAGAGCCCTGGGAAACACCACATGTAGAGAGAGGGGTGGTGGAAAAGGAGTGCAGTAGAACCTGAAAGGGGTGGTCAGTGAGGAAGGGGGTCAACCAGTCCAGTGCCCGGTCTGAGATACCAAGAGTATCCTGGGGCCGCTTTATGACGAAAGAATGGTTGAATCTGTCAAAGGTGGAAGAGAGGTCAAGGAGAATGAGAACGGGAGCGTTAGAGTCCAGATTTGCAAGTAGTTCTTCACGGGTGTTCAGCAGTTACTGTGCCTCTGGATGCTCTGATAGGAATCCTGATTGATGGTCGTGTAAACAACCAATGAGTTCAGAGTGTTCTGTCAGTTGGGGGAAGACCAACTTCTCCAGGAGTTTCCCAAAGAAGGGTGTAGTAGAGATAGGCTAGTAGTTGGCTGGACCTAAGGGGTCAGCGGAAGGCTTTTTTCACAGGGGGTGCACAAGGGAGTGCTTGAGAGAAGAAGGGAAGGAGCCAGATGATAAGGAGAGAGGGGTAGTGACATGATTGGAGAGCGGGAGATCAGTGGGGATGAAGGCATCAAGAGTGTGTCTGGCAGAGTGGGTAGGGCTGGAGGGGAGAGGGGAGGGAAGGGAAGGGGAGAGAGGAGGGGAAAAAGGAGGAGAGGGGAGAGGGGGAAAGAGGAGGGGAGAGAGGAGGGGAGAGGAGAGGAGAGGAGAGGGGGAGAAAGGAGGGGAGGGGAGAGAGGGAGAGAGAGAAAGAGAGAAAGAGAGAAAGAGAGAAAGAGAGAAAGAGAGAAAGAGAGAAAGAGAGAAAGAGAGAGAGAGAGAGAGAGAGAGAGATCAAAGAAGAGTGAAGAGGCAGGAACAGTGGAATCAAGGTGGATGTTGATGTCTCCAATGAGGAGGAGTTATAGAGGTCAGAAGGGAGGGTATGAAGTCAGCCCATTCAGAAAGGAAGTTAGACACAGGGCCATGGGGCTTATAGATAGTGGCATGGGTGAGATAGTTGGAGAGACACAAAGCTTGCAGACACAACTTTCAAAGGAGGAGTGGGGCTGGGTGGGTACTAGAGAGGTAGGGACCCACTCAGGGAAAATGAGGGCTACTCTACCACTAGATCGGTTGGGGCGGGGCTTGGAGAGGATGTTGTAGCCGTCAGAGAGAAGGGAGTCAAAAGCAGTGACTGATCTAGCATTGAGCCGCATCTTGTGAGACCAAGGACATTGAGAACAAAGTCTTCAAGAAGGAGGCAGATGTCAGAAGAAAGTTTAACAGCAGATCAAGCATTCAGGGTGGCTAAGTGTAGCCGGTCACCACCTTTGAAGGTTATCTGAGGAGGGATACAGGGAGGTGGTACACCCGTCAGAGGTGGTGAAGGGGGTAGAGAGAGAGGATGGAGGATTAGCAGGAGAAGGTAGGAAGTTGATGAAGGCCTACAGGTGCCGTCAAAGAGAAAAAGATTGGGTTGAGGACCCCGGGCAACGACAGTGCCATTGTGGTAGACATTAATGATGCACCTAGAGGATGTAAAATACGCCATGAGTACTTACCATCTAGTACCGCCATGAATAGGTGAAGAGGAAAAGGGGAGAGGGTAGAGATCAAGTGGGCGGTCCAAAGGTCTGGAGAGGGAACATAGAAGAGGATATCAGTGATAGACTGGCCGGAGGTAGCATTGACATAGGTATCAGCAATAGGTAGGCCAGGATTAGAGGCCAGGAGATGTTTTTAAAACTTTGCTCTTCCAGACTTCATGGGAGAGGTGGGATAGGTGATAGAATAGCAGTTAGAATAGATAGGCGAGATAGAGAGTGCCATGGGAATAGTGGAAGAGAGATAGGCAGCTGCACAGTGCACAAACTCACCAAGTGGCCTAGCAGCCAGGCAGGTATAGATGAAGGTGGTGTGCAATGGAAGACACTCAAAGCACAAATTTAAAAAGCACACCCAAGTTTGTTTTCAGGCAAGGCACAAAATACAGCACAATAAGGTGGATGCACATATTAAAAACGCACCTAGATCTGTTTTTCAAGCAAGGCACAGAGTGCAGCACAACATGGTGGATACACAGATTAAAAAACACAGCTAGATTTGATTTTAGGCTAGTCAAAACAATGCAGCAGGAAACATGGATGAAAGAACAGCAGAGAGCAGATCATGTGATGCAGAGTTGCAATAGGAAGCATAAGGAGTACTAAGCACCAGAGAACCGAGCAGAAAAGACGAGCTCTTAAAGGCGAATTTACTCGTACCACATCCTATAGTGGATGGGCGACCTAGATTCAGGATAAGCAACGCGTGTGGAACACACCCAAAATCGAGTGTAGGGTGATTTGTGAATGCACATCAAGAGTCAAAGTGAACAGGTGAAGAAAAGGCGTTCTAAACTCGGAAGAGTAGTCCAGAACAGCCACCAGCGGAGCGAGGATCAGAATAGTAAAGGCAGTGAGACACGAGCTTGGCCCGTTGGCGAGGGCATAGAAACAATTGCACTGGCTTCCAGAAATCCCAGGTAGCAACAGAGGGGGAATCCCAGTGGCACGGAGCAGAGATAGGTGCGGGGAACAGGGAGCTGACGTAGCAGAGTTAAGTGGGTACAGCCAGAAACCCATAAAGGAGAGTGAAGAAGGGCACAATGGAGAATAAGGACGAGTGCAGGCAAAAAGAATCCAGTGAAAGTGGCCAGGGCAACATCAATGGGGAGGCTCGAGGGACACAGCGAGTATAGGGCTTACCCGCTGTGGAGCAGTGCAGGATCCGGCGATGCAGCAGAGATGGATGCCAATGCTTGTATCGAATTGAAGCGACTGCAGTCAGATAATTAGTGGCCACTGCAAAGTGTATCGAGTTTAAGGTAGGGGCTTGCCTGAAGTATCGAATTTGTTCAACTCAATTAATAATATTTATACATACAAGTATTTAGTAAGAGAAAAGGATACAGTAAAACTTTAAAATGAACATGTCACCTATCATAGTTGCATTAACTTCCTGTACCATTCATGTAGGAAAATTAAACTTACCTACTGACACTGTGTGGAGCCCTATGCAGTCCAAATGTAATGGCCATCAAAGTATGTTTAAGCTATTTCTGTAACACTGCGTTTTAGTGTAAATGGTGGTCAACAGATTATACTAAGGAACATGCTCTAAAGAGATGTGTTAAATAATGTCTTGTTGAATATGCATGCACAGTTTTCTATTCACGAATATATGGTTTTGATATTTGTCGGGACATATCTAGTGCCATCCGTTTTTTATTATTCCAATAAATATCTAGTCTACCCACAAACCAAACACCATCTGCCTTTTCCCTTCCACGCCCACGACCGCTATCGCCATCCCACTCCCACCTTTTTTGATGCAGCCCGAGTACCACTAGTTCCTTTTTTCCACTCCACCACTGTAAATTACACAGCAACGTCACCAGTTTTTCGTTCTGGCCAACAAAAAAAAACAGAGTGAAAAGGGTGAGTTGTGTAATACCCAGCCATTCCCTGCCCCCAATAAAAGAAAGTGCCAAAAACTGCTGGGGGCGGGTTGGCTTCGTCACACGGCACAAGTCGAGTTAACACTCAGGTGGACGGCATGCGCCCACTTTTTTCAGAGGGCAGACCCCCGTACTCCTTGTATGTTTTCAAACATTTTTATCCCCCCGCCTGAAGTAACAGTGCCGCGATCAGGATTCGAACTGTGGTCGCTTGGCTGTGAAGGGAGGCAGCCACAAAGTTACACATCTTTTATACTTAGCCAGCAAAGTTCTACGAAATCTGTTCTTTTGGGAAATGCTTCTTTGTCCTGTGCACTCTTCAATTGCGAATGGCAGATTTAATTAAGTACTTTAGGATCTGTGCTGTTCCTATGGCGTCACTAATCACTGCGTACGTCAGAGTTTAATCACTTTTTTTAGGACTTGAGCCCCACTTCTCCAGTAACCACACTGCCAGTTTACAAGAAGACGGACAGCCAATGCGCATGGCGTTGGTCATTCCTATGGTACAGTCGGAACAGGCAGGTAAAGTCACAGAGGAGGTTTCCATGCACGCAGAGAGTTAACATGAAAGCCGACTCTGGTCATGAAACATGGCCAAGCAGCCTCGCGCACTTTACAAGCACAGATGCTCGCACAAACCCTGCGTCCAATGAAACATTGCGCGAAGCTTCCAAACATTGCATTTTCACCTAATCAGGCAAGCAACTTCCCACACGAGCCGACCTAACACGTTAATCGCAGAGCAAACAAGGGGAGCAAATGAAATTCAATCGAAACGCAGCAAAACGCGCGGGTGTTCGTGTCATTTAGTGCGTTGCTTGGTTATTTAATTTGAGGCTACGGCCCTCCCTGTAGGCACAAGTCTGTGAACATCTGCTTCCTGGCGGAGAAGCCGTGTCCGTGGTACAGGGTCCAAAATGGCCAATTTCTTAACGGAAAGCGGCATGCGGGGAACGGGCGTGACGCAGCGGACCCGACCCGCACTGGAACCACATGGGACATTAACAGTAAATAGCTAAACAACACGGGGTGGGGAGTTGGTGCCTGTAGAGTAAGTCGTTCAATACCTCCTGGCCGACAGCAGCACTGAACCACGAATTCTCATTTTGAAGCAAAGCCTACTGTTACACATTCTCTCCAAGAAATACGTTCCTCCTGGCAGTAAGAGGTCTAACACCATTTGTAATGCATGCATTCTCTCGATCCATCTTCACCTGTTTTCCCACAGTGCGCTTCAGTTGAGATTGTCAGTGCCTTGCTTAGCAATCTATAATGGCCCTCTTTTGCAGTCCTGGATGAATAAAGCAGTGCCCCTCCACCTTGCTGCACTATTTATTAAAGATCAATTTGTGATGCTTGTACTTAAATCAGCAGTTGCAAAACGGCCCTCGTCCAGACCGAAAACATGCATCTTTTCTCCTCTTAGCGGGAGGTGTCCCAGTAGGAGGTGCAGCGTACGTCATGTCGTGGGTGCTCCCCAGAGGGCCTCTGCTATTCACATTACCTTGTGATTGTGTGCAGTAAAGAGACTAATTTCAACGAACAGCGATATGATAGGATACGTTATTTATAACGCGCTTAATACCCAGAGGTTTCTAAGCGCGGACCCGGGCATAGAGCCTGTCTTCTTGCTTCCAAGGCGAGCATGTTGCCGCTGAGCTATCCTCCCGAGACCTCCCAAGAGTGGCACGAGTATTACCTCCCGCAGGTACAGCTTGAAGACCCCTGACTTGTCTGGGCACATTGGGGTGTTATATGATCCCTTGCGTGATTCCCTCATCAGCGCAGTGTTCACCCGACAGACATGTACAACAAACAATAACCCCGTAATGGAAGTAAGCAATAGCATTGTGTAGGCATGAGACAGGCATTTGCCAGGCACTACCACAATGGTACTAACTGACTATAAGATGCCCAACACCTATCATACTCAATGTGAAAATGTTGCCTTTACCAGTGCTTCCTTTTCACAGGAGCAACAAACAGATGCGTAGACACACACACAGCTTTAAAATCGAGTAGCTGAAGCCACCCTTTGTTAAAATATTTGTATTACATCAGAAGCATATTTACAGCTGCAATTATGCCTTTAACTCTCAGTAGACTGTTTGGAAACACCACTGCCAGGCCCTATACAGTACAAAGTATAAGATTACTGCTTGATAAAGCTAGCTGAAAGAGAACCCAGGAGGATACATGTTGTACGGGGGAGGAGAGGGGCAGGTAGGTGGAAATGACAAGAGTGTTTAAAATGACCATGGGCAGCCAATAGATGGGCAAATAACAAAACACGTGTAAACTGTGGGTCCCTCCTCACATTCTATCTTCTTCTAGCTGTACTCAGGCATGGCATCGGGGCCTTTCAACATTTTCAGTTGAAAGGGGAGTCAAGCCTCAGGGGTGGCCCCCAAAAATTGCCCAAATGCTGCCAGTCAGGAGTCTGATAACACTGCAATATACTCTCGTTTATACTACTGCTTTCGTCCGGCAGTGGCTTTAAATGTAAGATTTATAGTGCTCGCCTTACATGCTGCTTTTGCTGGAGCCCATTTGGCCATCACTTCCCTTGGGGTATACAGAAGTGTTTTCACCTCAATGCCTTGTAACACCAGTCCCTCCACATCAGCCAATTGCTGACAAACAAGGAGTTATAGCTTTTTGGTGGGCATTTAGTGTTTCATCTGCCAGCTATTAAACGCTTGACTGCATTTCTTTGTCTCCATTATAATATATGCACCACACTGGTGCCCCAGACCGTTTTTCGCTCTTATCCAGGGGGGGCACCAACCATGGTGTTGAAATGGTCCCACCACATCCTCACCCGGGCCTGGTACTCCAAAGCAATAGATTTGGCTTATGCCACCGAATATCCATAACTAAAAAGAATCAGTGTCGCTGTTTCGGGTTCATTAATAAGGTCTTCTTTTTATCACCAAACAATATAGTTGTGCGGAAAATGTAACCATGTTAATCATTGAAACCGACGCAACGTGGTGCCTTCCTCCAATGATAAACGTAATTTCGTGTGTTTGCAGTTCTGCATACGGGCATGATAAACTGCAGAGCTTTATTTACGGGTATGACTGAAAGGTTTAACAGCGCCAGCTCGCCTATAGCTCCCTCCCCGCCCCTGGGAGGCCGCGAAGAATGTTCACGCACATAAAACTGACAGGAAAACTACAGGAAGGGCCCGGACTGAGCACACTGTCTAAGCGTCCGCCCAGGGAGCCGAAAATTGAAAACGTCACACGCGGCTCGCCTTCACTTCCGACTTAAAGTGGCAGGATTGCCGGAGCAGTTTATGAAACATAACGCAGCCAACGAAATGCCTGGCCAACGTTGTGGTGCCTTTGCATTGGTCGCCTGCCGGTTAGCACTGCACGCGCAGGCCTTGCTGCAGCCCGCGTGCCTCCAGCACAGCGGCCTTGCATCAGCTCCAAGCATCCCTGCAATTAAACGCATGACCTCAGAGGAGCCTATTTATAGACAGTGGGGATTTGTGCCGAGTTAAAGGCCCAGGATGGGTTGCTCATAGGAGGCCCAAGGCCCTTAACGCGCCTCGTAAAAGCATACATTATGTTATGTCCAACGCAGCACATGCGTACCAAAAGTCGGCTGATGCAATACCATCGCTTTAGGTATGCGGGCGGGCAGTCCTGGTACATTTGAGGCAGGCAGGCTGCAGTAACGCTTTCTTACACATCGTTTCCATCAAGCAACATGAGTATTTCACTGCACATTTTGGTCACCTTAATATATAACGTACTATGCAGCTCTTTGGATAATTCGAGTCCCTGCACGTCCCGCCTCAAATAGTGCACAGGCATATCATTGCTAAACGCACGAATATGCAGGCTCATTTTTGCCCACTAGTTCGCATTAGCTCTTTTATGATCCCAACAGTGGTTAACTTACAAGTACATGGTTCTAAATTAAATTGAAGGGAACTGGGAGCTATTTAGCTCCTCCGTGCAGCCTAGAAGAGCCTGGTTAGCTTGACACCAGCAGCTACCAGGAGCTACCTACGTTTCGCTCCCTGGCCAACTGATGCTACCTCTGAATTTAACTCTGTGCGTTTGGGGGAATCTATAACTAAACATTAGAACACATCTAACATGCCATTTAAAAGCATGAGGGGTCGTAAATAAGGGACAAAATTATACGACTGCATTTTACGTGGAAGTCAAGATTTGTAGAACACTGTGTACTAGCCCCCTGTTGCCCAGTGGTAGCTCCTAGGCACTGGTTAATGCTTTTATCTCCTGCTTATCCAATCTTAATTTTGATCCCTGAAGTACTGTATGAAAGCAACAACTGGATCAAATCAGCACATCACCCAACCTGCCCAAGACATGCCCCTCAGCTTCTGGTCTGCTCCATCTTGCTGATAGGGCTGGGTGAAATTTCCGCTGACGAATTGGAAGATTTAATCTCTAGTTCCACCTACCAATTTGCTATAAAGATTATCCATAAGCACGCACAACTTTGCCAAGCAACTTGCAAACATATTATCCAATCAGGGGGAGGAACAATGTTCAGTGTATTTCGATTGGCTAGAAAGCTGGGCTTTTCACCCAATTGGAGAGTGTTGAACATTACAGCCTCCCTGATAGGCTTAAAAATGTGGGCCTCTAACTGGTGGCTAACATCCAATCAACAAACAAAAAAGGAAAGGGGGTTCGGCCGGGTATTACATACTGTACATGGTGGCTTACCTTTACATTCCATCATCCCCTTCCGCAGTGCTACAAGTGTGATATTCACCCATCCATACTCCCTAGTGCACTTTAACTATGGCATGAAGTTTTTTGTTTTAATTTTTCAAATCTTCATTTATCATTTGGGACAGACATCTCATTTACCATGTCACGTTTCACCTGTGTACAGATTTCTTCTCAATGATGCTTTATCGATTATATTTCTGTTATACAAGTTCTTTGATGGGAGCACAGTAGAAGCTCAGATTGATTTTATTGAGAGCTCCCACGTTTTTCCATGGCGGGAGAGGTTCCGTCCGCTTCGCATCTCGTGTCAACTTGGATGACCGGAAAGAGCAATTTGCCTCAAACCAGAGCGGGGGCGTGAAGGGAGGTATTCCTCTTGCCTTTATCGCTTCATTCTAATTTGCCAGCCGTAATATGAAGGAGCAGACTTCATATCTGGACGGGTTCAGGCTGTGTGCAACTTGACTGGTTGGTGCTGTGTTGCGGCGGTGGGAGGAAAAGTGTGCCTGTCACAAAAAAGTATTGGCTTTTGGGTGCTTCTTGCCTGGTTATAGGTCCTATGTTGGCTGGGCTTAGCATTAGTTCGAGCAGCTACAGTTAAAACTCCACCCTCATTTAAGAGAGGCAATTCTTTTTCCCCGTTGTCTATAGAACGGTGTCCTTTGTGGCCTAGGGGATAAGCAGAAGAGTGCTGGTTCTCCTGTTCCTGCAGGCATGGTTGGACCACACCTAGGATAACAACGAAGCTCAGATATTGCAAGAAGGCCTCACACACTCACTAGCTCCGGGTCAAAGATATAGTCATAGCCCTAGAAAATTTCACACAAATGTCTCATCTGGGACACTGGTCGTTTGATTCCTTGGCATACTTTAATCACGAGAAAGTGACCTGTTTTCGAGCTCAACTTAACCACTAGAATATATCACACTGAAAAGTGGCAGACTTTCATCGCATAATGATCTGGCAAATACCTGATCTTCCCGCCCTTGTGTCATCTACCCATCTACCTTGTTGGCAAAAGCTACACAGGAGGAGGCATAGAATTTGTGAATTTAAAGTCTCTAAAAAAGAAATCTACTGTACTAGAACCTAACGGATTATGGAATGACCTGCTTATTAGTGGTTCTAACGTATGGGGCCAAATACTTCACAGACTCTTTATATCTATAAGGGTCAGTAACAAACAGCCATCCAGCTGAGTTAATAGTACTATAGTATTATTGCTCCAGTGTACAAGCACAGGGAAATAATGGGCCCAATGCTTGAGGATCCTCTGAAAGTATGTGCACGTGTTCTATTAAATGAATTGTGCACTTGGATTAAGCACGATTATATTCTGCCCATTAATCAGACCAGATTTCGAGAAGGTTCCTCCACCTCAACTAATATTATAGTTCTAAGGACTACTGTGGAGTTGGCTAGAGACACCAATAAACGCCCTGTGTATGCCGCACATTTTGATTTCAGTGCCGCTTTTCACAGTTGACTGCAATTTGTTATGGTCCAGACTACAACACTGGGGCATAGCGGAAGGCTTACTAAAAATGACTATTGCTATGCCTGAAAACACCACTGTATAGATTAAGCAATGCTATTTCAACTTGCAGTGGAGTCAAACACGGGTGTGTTGTTGCCCCTACACCATTTAACTTGTATCTGGCTGATCAGTGTCCATATCCAAAACAGTAGGCTGAATATTCCCCACCCAGGTTGGGCAACTCTAAACTGCAGTAGCTTGGCTATGGGGCTAAAGACGTGCTAACGGACGGCACGCCCGCCGGCTTACAGAGGCAGTAAGGTGCTCAGAGGCGCAGACAGGCCCACCCAAAATCTGTAAATGGCCACTCGGCAGCGCTGTGTGGGCATTTACAGATGTTCATGTCACTGCAGTGGGCCCACTTGTTCGACAATCCTGGCTGCGCCTCTGAAGGTGCTTTTTATCAAATCGCTACAAGTCATGGGAGAATTCTCAACTTTAGTAAGGCAACGATCATGATATTTAATCATTCGCAAAAACTGAACTATAGTCGGAAGGTAAGTGGGACCTTTGTGGAGGATGTATCCCGTTATATTTATCTGGGTGTAGCAATACATGATACATTGTTGTGCAATTCTCATACTAAACAAGTGTGTTGCACGATTATCCAGCATCTTGACGCTATTAAGGAATGTCCTTATCCTAATTGTGGACATGCTCTCAAGCCTCTAGTAGACATGTACAAGATGAAAATATCACATACACTGCTGCATGGCGCTGAAATCGGGAGAGAGGCCAGAATGTGGCGGTATGTAGCATTGATCTTTTTTGTATGAAGAGGCTACTTAGTTGTTCCCAAAGCTTACCTGCCAAACTCCTCCGTGCAGGATTTGAATTAGTCCTATTGAATTTCTGCAATTACAGCAACCTCTGAATTGCAGCAATTCAATTGGAAAAAGCGTATGCGCTACTTTCTTGCACATGGGGAGCCTGCTTAGCAGGCAGAACTACTGGTCTTGAAAGAACTGTGATTTGGGACGTAAAGGTGATACTGCTCATTTCTGTAAACACCTTAAAGTGAATATGGCTAAAGGCAAGGTGGTAAACATCAAAACACTTATAAAAAAAAGGTCAACTGAGGAACTGGCATGTGAATACACATCTGACCGGCATTACAACCAAATCCGACTCTTAGAAGTATGGAACTTATACACATGATGTCAGAATGAAACTTAAATGTGTGCTTCACTTTCCCAACCACAGAATTCGACGTGATTATTTGCAGTTTAAATTCAATATACTGCCAACACTTGAAGACACGGGTTCTTGGGCAAAAATTCCAGTCTGAAATAGGACCCGTCGCCTGTGCCAAGAGGCGAAGATTGAAACCAAAAGCATCTATTATTATACTGCGCTACAATACGTTTTCTACGTGCGGAATACTTTAAAGGATATTTATCATTGGACAATTACTGATTTGCATAGTCTTTATGCTTTTGTAATGGATTGGCAGGCAAAGAATGATGGTCTGGAGGGTTGCCCAGAGCAATGCCAGAGGTTAGGATTAATTCCAAACCTTCCAGCCATCACCTCTTGTTTTGCATTAGTGTTATTCTATAAAAGGTTATGGATTTATACACAAACACACACACACAGTATTCTTGACTGGGCCACTCTTGGCCCCAAGGGTTGGCAGTCCTAGAATTCTTGTTACAGAGTTTGACCCGCAGAAATACAGTAAAACCTGGCAAAAAGGGAGGAAACTTCTAGGGGCGCTTGAGCACATCTTAAGCCCATCACACAACCACACACTATTTGGTATAAATGATCTATTCCTCTTTGTCAACTGCCTCATTTATGGCATCCATCCCATTACCAACACTCACACCAGAATATATCTTTTTTTCTCTGCATTCCTGAATGAAAGTCTACAGTAGCTCAATATACATACACGCAAATCATCACTGAAGTACCTTTTTTTCCCTTTACCTTTCTTTTTTTTGTTTTGTCATAACGTCGCCCTCTTCCCCACACCTCTTATCCTTTCCCCTGGCTCCTTTACCTCTACAGACTAAGGCAGTGGTCTTCAAACTGGGGGGCTGGCCCACAAGGGGGGCATGAAGGATGTCCTGAGGGGCCCCAGACTCTTTGAAAAGGGAATAAGTTGACAGTTTGTAATATAAAAAACGATTAAGGTGACTGCTTTTAATAGAAAATATAAGCAGTAGAAAATATGCGTGTTAATGAGCCATGTTTTCATTCAAGGGAGGGCTCGGTATGCAAAAGTTTGACTACCACTGGACTAAAGTCTGGATAGCCCAGGCAGCGGCATAATAGACCACGCCTTTGTCAAGCATTGGCGGTGTAAGAACACCGAGGTGGTGAATAACATAACTACCTTTGCGTTTTTGGCAACAGTAGAATTGCATTTTTTTTTTAATTAAGTTTGTTGCAGTTAAATGCACTTTTCACACTGGACGCAAACGTATGCATTATACATATACAAAAACAGTCACTTTAAACACGAGCTTGTAACTCTTACATACATACAAAATAATCGATATACCGCAACAAAAGAGACGTGCAGCCATCAATTTCATATCCGTCTAAAAAGAATCTTAAAATCATACAATCCGTAAAACAAAAAGATTAAAAACTGCAGTTCTATTAATTATAATATTAAGATCATAAATATTCACCATTATACACGTTAACTAAGTGCTCCAGAGAAGGTTCCATTAGTGCCAAGATAGTCCTTTTCTATGCATGGCCATACATTTGATATTTCCAACATCGAGGCAAGGCGGTTTGCACTCCAAACAGCGTACCCAGAAGGTATCTCTACAGACCATTCCCCTATAATCAACAAACCCAACTAAAAATCCATCACACAGTTGTGCACATTTCAGACATTGTGTCAGTATGTGCCCGTTAGTTTCGATATCTTTATCCTTACAGAATCGACACAGGCGTTTGCCTTTCGGAATGCCTACAACCACCAAGGTTAGTAATTGTCCCATACGCAACAATACAGCTATTCCACAGTGTTTAGGGTGCAGGATGCATTGCTTAATATTTTGGAATTGCATTTATAATGGGAAAAAAAAGTAAAAATGCAAGTAGTGCAATGTAAAGTCGAGTGAGCTACAATACTAGGACTGGCTGAACAGCACACACCTGACAGAAAGTTTGAAATCACCATTTTCTCTTCTGACACTTGGTCTACAAGGGAGGGATCAGGTAACATTGATGACTTTGTTTCTGGAGGGCGTCTGAGTCATTTTGAACAGCAGGACGCAACAAATAATATTGACAGGCCAGACCTAACCTCGTAGCACAGAGACTACAATAGCACCAGCCATAGCCAGCATAATGAATAATGAGGGATTGCGGCAAGTCAAAGCCCCAAACATTCAGAGAGCCACAGGTTCCCGTCCCCCACCCTACCATGGCAAATTAGTTCAGATTTGGAGATTTTCCTTTTCTTTTTTAAATTAAAATGACGAACCAACCATGGTTTTATTCTAAAACATGGGCAAATCTGAAAGCAACCAAAAGAGGAAGACAGCATTCAAAATCTCTCCAGACTATACCATTTCCCAAATCATCAGACATTGTACATATGTTCATAGGGAAAGCTTTCTACCAATCTGCCACTGCCAGAAAGAAAAGTGTCTTCATACCTTTCATCCTCATTGCTTATGCATAAACCAAATTATGAGTCTTAGTGAGAACTGATCTAACAACAAGCCAGCATAAAATACAGACATTGATCCATCAAATACTAAGAATGGAGACTGGGACTGAGTCACTCTGCCACAGATCTTTCTCAAATTACGCCACGAGACAGCCACTATGAAATCTCTACAGCATCACATACAGTTGAGGAACCCTTCTGCAACTCGTCCTATCTTCTCAATTGGACCTGTATACACTCACTTGGAAAACTTTGCTATAGATTAAAGGAAACTGAGCAGATGTAAATGTGGAATGAGCCCCAGACTCGCATGCTACCCTGATCATGACAGCATGACAAATTGAGTAATATTGGGGAATAAATCACTTTATCTCACATGGTCTCAGTTATCTCATCTAATAAAATGTGGGCAGACCAGCAGGTTTTCATAAATGTGAATGCATCATAACAACAACCTCCCAATATAAATCAATTGCAAAAAGATAGTCCTACCTTGAGTAGCCATTAGAAAAAGTAGGCCTGCCGGCATAGCTTATGCTCCCAAGGGAAGTTAGAACTTCCCCTCCGGATGGATGACACCTCTTCCAAGCGTCTGCAATGCTTGGAAGAGATGGAATGAGATTAAAAATTGGCTTCTGATCCGGCTGCTGAGAGATGGTTGAAGTGTTCAATCCATAATGATACATCTGACCCCCAGAAGTGCTGACCCCATGGACAGAGATGCCAGACCCCTGCAGGTGGGACCCTGTAAAGTGTGCTCCGCAGTACACAGGGCCTTTCTTCTCCTGTTTCACCACGCCTGGCGTGATGAGTTCAATGTAGTCTTCTTTCTCCGTCTTCACTTGGGGCATGTGAATGTTCAGGCTGGGCAAGCGCAGACCGCTCTGGTCGCCCAGCAGAGGCTTGCAGTCCATCATGATGGGGGGCTTGCAGTCTTCACTGGCACTGCCCGACGTCATGAAGGGGTCGTCTGCCCTCAAGGGAGAAAGCAACCTGTTGCTTTCCTCCTCGTCAAAGAGCCGATCTGCCTCCCATGGGCTCCGACTGGCATCTCTGCTGAGGGAGTCGGGCACCAGTTCAAAATCCTGCAAAATATCAAATGTGCTTTGGTCATCTGAAAAGAGTTTCAAGTTGCCCCCATTGCTATCATTGCCAGCTTGGCCTCTGGGCACTGCAGTTTCTGCATCCATGTAAAGGTCGCATTTCATGTTAGTTGGGAGCTCTGGTTTTCCGGCCAGGCCTGGAGTCCCAGAGGCTTCCTCCGGGCCAGAGGACTTGGCCTGCAGACTGGCGATGCTCTCCTCGAGGAGTCTGAAGTCTGTGTCACCCGCCGGCACCCCAAGCTGCCCCTGCTGTGGAAATCCCATCTCGTTCCCCATTACTTTGGTGTCCGGCTCCCCCATGTAGAGTCCCATGGAGAGTGACACGGCCTTGGAGAGGTCGGGCTGGGGTGCATTATTGAGGGATCTGCCGGGCAGATCCCCCGCACCTGGCTGCAGTCTGGCGTCTGCCTGGGTGACAGGTAGCGTGGCAGGCACTGCAGACACCTTGGCAAAGGCTCCACCTCTGTAAGCCGGGTAAATGTCAATCACGTTTACTGCTTTGTCGCCGTACTGCCCAGTCTTGTCTACTTGAGCAACGCTGGGGGGGTTTAAGATGTCTTTGCGGTCCATTAGATACAGTGGGCTGCAACAAAAACAAGAGAGGAACACGAGTTAGAAAAGCAGTAGAGTGCAGTCACATGTTTGAGAATGTGCATCGACGCACCTACAATCACTACAATGCCCGCTAAGGGCGCATATGCCATCTTGTGATCTACGGGTCGGTGTCGGATTGTCAAGCCTGCCCTAGCACATGGAAAAACAGAACTTCTGGCATCGGCCGTGCAGCCTTCGACATAAGACGAGATCTGCGCAGCTCTCTCTGGAAGGGAAATCCCGCACCGGGTGTTACTGAAGCGCGTGTGCGTTTGCTTTCCACCTTCGAAACCCACAAATCCTGTACAAACACCCCCCCCCCTCCCCCCCCCACGCTAGCCTTAACGCTAGCAGATGCGTGTGTGCTAAAATTAAATATATACGTTGCATTTCTGGCCAATGCCGCGAATACAATAATCACATTCCAGAATGAATTTACCTCGCATCTCCTGGGTGGAGATACCAATATGCCGTGGCCAGAAACATGCTAGCGGTGTACAATAACAGTGACTCAAGCGCGCGACACACATGGAATCGCATAAACTTGAGAGAATGTAACATCAGGGACCTCACATAGAGTTCTCATTTACAGATCCCAGGCGATATCGCAGCGCTGTCATGAATTGCTATCTTAAGCGCATTTGGAAGCCAGAAAGTGTGCAATTCTTTTTTTGACGTTAGATGATGAACTTTGGGGTTTCCGTTGCCAGAGACGAGCACACGGAAACGATCTGACGCATGAAAGTGCACAGGCAAAAAAGCCTGACGGTTCATACATGCCGCAGTCCCCCGGATTATGAAACACACGCATTCAAAATGCCCTGGGATGCAAGGAAATGCTAACAGGTAAGGAAAACAAGGTGCGACATGCGGGCTAAACAGATACCACTTGCCTCTCCTAATCCTCCTATCCGATCCTGAACACATGCCCGATTCGTGGAATTATTTGAGTGAAAAACGCAGATTTGCGCGCCTTTCTGCCCGAAAATCCCTGTTTGAAGTATGGGGATTTTCGGGCAGAAAGGCGCGCAAATCTGCGTTTTTCACGCAAATATTTATAATTTATGTTTCACGTCCCTCCTTTTCAACCTCTGAAGAACTTCAGGGTAGGGCCAGCGCCAAACAAACATTCTAACATATTTATTTTAGTAGTAGCGGGCCATAGTGTCTGGACCCCAGGGGAAGAGTGTGAACACAACTTTTTAAAGTCTACAATGGCCTTCCCAGCTCAACACGCTAAACTGTGCTAATCCCACCCCACCCCCTCTTATGATTTTATAGAAAAGGGCCGCGCGTGGCAAAAAATGGCATGTCTTGAGCTGTCATTGAGAGATAACTTGATACATGCTGCACTTCATAAACATTCAGGAATGGTCCGGGCAGGGCGTGGACGAAAAGATTGAAGTCTCCAGCAAATGCAAACAGCTAGAAAGGCAAACATGCGCGATGTGACAGAAGGGGGCGGGGTGGGGTTCAATCGCGGGTCACGACGGGCAACCAAATACCGACAAATGAAAACTATTCAGAGTAGGAAAAGGAAATCATACCCCGCAGAATACTGACACTTACAATGAGGCTGGCAGTGGCAGGCATGTGGCCAGTGGGGTGCGACCCCCAGAACCCGGGGATAACAAGGCTGCGCCCCCCGCCCCCAAGGCCGAGGGCATCATCGGTGCAACAGGGCCAGGGGTCCCGCCGTCTGAGGCGTGGATCGCTCGTGATGCAAAGAAGCGTGTCTGCCCCGGACGGACCTGTTGAGCTGCGTGTCACGCCCACCCCGAGTCAGCAAACCGCCCGCCTCCAAAGCAGAAAAAACACACATTCACCGCAAAACCCGGGTCTGGGCACACACCCTCCCCGCTAAGAAAGGGCGGAGAGCCCCCGTGTCATCAACAATTGGTCATTTATCCAAACTGGAAGGCAGTTTCGGCTAGAAGTGTTGTCAATGCCCCCACCACCTCTAGAACGTAGGAACAGTAGGAACAGCAAATTTATTTCTAAATTATTTTGGCTATCGCCTCTCCTTGCACCTCCACACCTCGCTACTACCCGAGTCTGTGGGGAGGCCAGCGTTCCCCCTTTCAAACAGTAGGTATTTGCAAGTCCCCTTAACCCCCTCCCCATACACATACCCTTTTAGTTCAGCAAAACAAGTGAATCATTATTTGTGCACAAGTAACGCAAATAGCAGCAATAAGAATGCATGTGCTGGGAAAGGTGGGGCATCTGCCCCCTTCCCTGACGCCCCCAAATGCCAATGTACAGCCTGACAGCTGGCATGCGCCATCCCTATGTACTTAGCAAGAAGAAGGGAAAAAACACACACACACACACACACATTCACACATTCACAAGGCTCCTGTACCCCTCCCTTCAAATATTTAGTTTTGGGAAAAACACTCCCATTTTCCAAAATGTGAGCTGTCTCAGCCCTCACTTCTCTAGCAGGGGCCCCTGGACAGCGCATACTTTGCAGACCTCCTGCACAGCCCACCCCATACACTTTCACATTTTGTTTTGAAAAACACTCCCCTTGTCATAGAAGACGAGGAGCTGCAGCACCCCTCCGAGGGGGATTATGGTGACAGCACGCACTTTGCAGACCTCCCCCCTCTCCCCCTGACCCCTCCACTCGAACCACTCCCGCCCTTTACTTACTGATCAGCAGGGGCCCAGAGGAGACATCTCGCAAAATGGAGCAGGGGGAGGCGCCCTCGAGGTGGAGCTAGGGCCCCCCCAGGAGGAGGCAGAGGGCTGGCAGGCTCTGTGCATACTGTACATGCAGCTGGGAGATTGTATAAGAGCTGCCGCTCTGACATCCACAGGCTCGGCACACTACAGGAAGGAGGAGGAGGAGGGGAGGCGGAGGCAGCTGCCAGCCCCGGCAGCGCGGGGAAGGCTGCTGCCTGTTGGCTGCTGCCAGCAACTGCAGCCTCCCTCAGTCCAGCTTTCCACCAAAGCAAAACAGGTTTCTCCCGTTCCCACCAGCCTACACGGAGCGCGTGCATGTCGATCTCTTTCACACCAAGCACACAAGAAGATGACAGGCAGAATGTTCAAAAGAGCAGCAGCTCCGACCCCATTTTGATACGCGGATTTAGCTGCCTTTTAAGTTTCTTGCTAGTTTGTACATTTGTATTTATTTGGGTAATAGGGCGATATTCAACAATAAGCTTTGTATATATACACAAGTATGGCTGGACGAGCATTCGCACTGCAGGGATACTTACACTACTACAAGTCATTAGTGCAAGACACATTACCTGGATTTAATGGGTACGCAGAAGGATAATAAGATAACTGACAAGACTAGATGTAATGTACAGGAAGCAGGACTGACAGTATTGACTATTAATATAGCAGAGGTAATGGAGTACTGGGACGAGGGAGAGAGAGGCGGGTTTAATGTAATGGGTTACACACTGATGGGGTACTGGGGCGTGGAAGAGTGAGGAAGGCAGGGTCGGACTGGGACTAGAAATCGGCCCGGACACCCAAATAAAAGTGGCCCACACCTCGCCCCAAAAGGTGGCCCACCCCTCGCCTCAAAAAAGTGGCCCACCTCTCGCTCCAAAAAAGTGGCCCTCAAACCAGCATCCGTGAATGGCGTCAATTCACAACTTTACAGAAAATGCTACTTATAGAAGGTTCATGTGTCTGTTACATTACAACACAACTCATAAAATAACATAGCTTTGCATACAGTTCTGTGACAGGGCCACAGCTCCCCGAGCCTCCATCCAGGGCCATAACAAAAGAAGACCCAGGGCTACAGCCTCCCCAGATACCCCACCCACCAGCAACGCGCCCGCTCATGGGAACTCCCCGAGCTCACCCAATCAGGCCCCATCAACAAACCTTGCACGCAAAGTGCCCCCGCCAGCCAGTTCCTCAAAGCCATCCTCTGAGACCCAATAGCTCAATTGGAGTTGCAAACCGCTACTACAATAAAAATGTCTTAACCAGGTCATCCCAGCGCCACTTGACCCATAGGCATTCTGTGTGACCTGCTCTGAAGTCCTGTCAAAAACAAACACTGGCAAAGCCAACAGCACTGACCTGTGCACAAGTGGCATTTCTCAGGCACTGCTATTATATGCCCAAGTACTCGTTCGCACCATTTTGCACCTGCTGCCATCAATGGGCAGATAATACCACTACAACCGCGCCTGGCAAGTGCCTTGGCCATGCCTACACAAAAGCCCAAACTGTTGGCATTGCCAATGTCTTACACTTGCATACAGAATGCGGCCCAGGACTACTCCCATCCTTCAAAAGGCCTTTGAACATTTCACTCAAATCCAAGACTTGTTACTTTACTGGCTGAAACCCTTATGAATGCGATTGGCAACCGCATAAAACAACTTTACAAATTCAAAGAAGCAACACCCCGTGGGCCACAGGAAAGGGAGAACCCTCCTGCCCCCTAGGTCACAGAATCAACCACATCTCCTTCAGAATATCACAAGGACAGAAGCTTTGCCTTTAAAATGACTATATTTGTCAATGGGGTCTGAGTAAGTATTTTTGTCCGATCCAACCACTTTATTCTCATGTTATCTTTTCACTGCTAGCACGTCCCAAGGCACCAATGGTAGCAACCACTGGCACCCAATGACCAACTTGGTGTCCCGTCATTTCCCCCCATCACCTCCACTGTACAACGATCCATGCCACCTGCCTTTTGCCACAACTGCTGCACCCACCCTACCTCTGCACGTTGTCCACACAAGCGCGTCACCCCACACAACGCTCGTATAAATCTACAATAAACAAATACAGCGAGGGATTTTCAGCACACACAGCTGCACTTACTCCAGTGATACCAGGGTGACTACAAGCTGCATTCCCTCTATTGATAGTGAGTGGCTCACAACTGCACTCACTACAGTGGCACCCGAGTGACACACAGCTGCACTCACTCCAATGATACCAGAGTGACTCACAGCTGCATTCAGTCCATTAATACCCAAGTAACAAACAGCTGCACTCACTCGATTGATTCACAGCTGTACTCACTTCAGTGATACCTGAATTGCTCAGATCTGCACTCACCACAGTGGTACCCGAGTAACACACAGGTACACTCACTACAATGATACCAAAGTGACTAATAGCTGCATCCACACCATGATACAGGGGCGATTCACAGGCACATTTACTCAGAGCGCTCAGGTCTTCCGTAGTCATGCGTGAGAAGGCAGTCCAGACCTGTTTTTACCTGGAATTCTGGGGATTGAAGTTTTCCATCTTTGAAATCAGAAATAAAAAACGAAAAGTTCCAGAACTCAATGGGGAAAAAATGGGACTGGATGGATAACTGCAAACTCATTGGCTGACTGAAGTCACAGCTGATCAAACCACTAAAACAGAAGTAACCCACAAATACTCACACTAGTGCCCCCTCCCTCACCTTCCACAGTAGTGCCAGAGTGCCTCATAGCTGCGCTCACTCGTCCCAGTGATTCTGAGGGGACTCGAAGCTTCCCACACTCTGCAGTGATTTACAGGAGCTAGGAATATACCAGCGGACCCCCGCCTTGAAGGCAGGCATCAGCTGAAGGCTGACTACTACCCCAGTGCTGCTCCAAGTTGGTTTGGTCAAAGTATGCAAAGAAGCTGCCTGTAAATTCAGCTCAAGCCACACTAGCACTCACCCTAGCGTCAGTTCCTTACAAAAATAAAAAGCACCTCTAAAAAATAATAAACAAACACACACACAATTTTCCTGCTCCGGTCTCCTCGACTCTTTGGAAGGCGGAGGGCATTGTTATTTGAGGCCCTTACCTTCTCCTGGCCGGTAGCCTACATTTCCAGGAAAGAAGCAGGCCCAGGAACAGCAGCTGAGGCCCCCAGCCCAGCCCAGGCAGGCATCAGCTGAAGGCTGACTCTCTGCACATGGGAAGGACCGAGGCCAGACCCTGGGCTCCTGGGTCCAGGATCCCTGGGCTGAAGGCTCGACCAGCGCTCCATCAAGCGAGATGTAGCGGGCCCAGCTGGGAAGCCTTGGATCCTGGTCCACCACGCAGCTCACTGCTGCAACTTGTGGCGGGCACTGGAGGCGGTCGCGGAGAGCAGAGTCTGTGTAATATAAAACACTGGGAGGGAGCAGGCCAGGCTGAGGCAGCCCCGCCCAGCCCTGCTGCTCCCTCCCAGTGTTTTATAACACTGACTGCTGCTGGCGCCAGGGTGTCGCGAGCCGCGGCAGTTGGCCGCCGGCCCGCCGCATTTATCAAAGAAAGGTAACACTTCAGTGTTACCTTTCTCTGCATCTGCGGTGGGCCGGCTGCGGCGGGCGTGGGGCTGCAATTGCAAAGGATCTGTAAGTTGCTTACTTACAGATCCTTTGCAACTTGCATCTCTGTGGCAAGGCAGAGGCCCTGGGGGTTGGTTCCTGAAGTGTGAAGCCCACGCCTGGGCTGAAACCGGCCCGCGTGGGCTTCAGGAACCGGCCCCCAGGTCTCTCGCCATGAGTTTACATCGGCCACGGGCCGATTGGCCGACGCCCCAATCCGACCCTGGAGGAAGGTAATGGCGTACTGGGACGAGGAAAAGGGAGGCATAGGTAATGCAATTGATTAGTAATGGGGTACTGTGTCAAGGGAGGAGGGGAATAGAATGAGGAAGAGTGAGATGAGGTAATGGGATACTGGGACGAGGAAGAGGGAGGCGGGTTAATGGGTTACTGTGATGTGAAAGAAGGAGGCAGGGATAATGCAAAGGATTACTAATGTGGTACGAGGAAGTGGGGTTAAATAACAAGATTACGAATGGCGTATTGGGATGAAGAAGAGGCAGGAGGTGGAAAGGGGTACGAGGAAGACGGAGGAAAGGGTAAAAGGGTACTGGGACGAGGAAGAGGGGGCGGGTTTAATGCAACGGGTTACTCTAATGAGATACTGGGGTGAGGAAAAGTGAGGCGATGTAATGGGGTACTGGGCAGAGGGAGACATACGTAATGCTATGGATTACTAATGGGGCAATATCACCAAAATCACATGTCCTGCGCCGTTCATGATCAGAGTGTAGACAGCAAGGATTTACATCCCGAAATCACATGTCCTGCATAACAAGGCCTACAAGCTGGGTAGGGAAGGGCGCAGCACCTGCCAAAATAAAAAAAATGCTTTTACCACAAGATGTGCTACACCCAGAGTTCATAAATCAAGGGACTCAGACACCAGAGTGAATTTTATAGGCATCCCAACCTTTCCCTTTCCTAGGATTCCCCTGGCGTGAGCTCCAACTGACTGGGGACCTACCATGTCAACTCACCCTTTCTTGGAGGGTTCTCAAGGACCCTTTGGTGAGTCTGGCGCAACAGACCCTCTACCTAGCCCCGAGTACCACCAATACGGAGTGTGAGGCCAGAGGATGGACTAGGTGGGTGGTGCCATCTTGCTAGGTGGCGTCAGGCAGGCCTCCACACTATACCAATAACTCACGCCAGAGTACCTGCCCTCTACCCCTTTTTTACTATCTAAAATCATTACTTAGCCTAAGCACCCTCCCCACTTAACCTTTAACGCTACATAACATTCCCATTAAACCTTTACTCCCTACTTAGCATTTTAACCTACTTAACATTTAATTAATATCTATACAGAACACGTACGTATATATATTTACATACCGCACATAAAACACTATGTCACAATGGGGTGACTGCTGCAATAAGTCACCCCTTTCTCAGTCCCTTCGTGGATCTGTCCTTGGTTGCGCTGGCTCTGTTCTGGCTGCGACAGGGCTAAAGGCAAGGCTGGATGGTCGGCTGGGTTCAGGCAATGCTGAAGAGTGGGCTGGCAAAAGCTGGTGGCAAAATGGCTGGGGCCTGGCCACAATGTCATTCTTCTGCGTGGCCCCATCCACCAGATGGGGCCACCCACGATCACTGCACTCCCTGCGCTATGCGCAAAGTCCTGGGCAGGCCCTGTGCGAGTGGAGGTCTGCCCATGCTCATTGCGCAGGCCTTTTTTATCTTCAGGGTGGGCGACGTTTGCTGAGGGTGGGCCCAGCTCACCACCACACCTGGGGCATTGTTAATATATTCTGGGTGGCCGCCGTTGGCTGGGGGGCCAAACTGACATCACAGCCACGCATGACACACTATGTAAACCGTGGGGGCGGCCACGTTAGCCTGCGGGTCACCACCCCGCACCCATGTTGACTTCGGGCGGCGTCCCCATATCACCATGTTCACCGCAGCACTCTCCATGGCCATCTTGGGTTGGGCAGCGTCTCCATGACAACGTGAGTGCTGCTGATCTCACCGCTGTGCTCCGCGGCCTAGCTTCGGCTTCTGGCCCAACCCCTCTGTAATGTTTCGTTAGATGCAGGGGGACGGCTGCTCCCTTCACCCGGGCTGCTCCAATGGGTGGCCCAGGGCATTTCTTCAACCGTGCTGCTCAATTGAGCAGCCTGGGACTTCCTCCCCATCTTCACCTTCACCTGGGTTGGCTGGTGGGGCCAACCTGGGGCTTGAACTTCACCGCTCCACCCTCCTTGGTGTAGGGCACTTCCCGCTCTTCACCGCCCAAGCTGCGCATAGCATACGCAGCCCAGGAGGACTTCTTGGAAGGGCCTGACTCACTGGCCATGAGGTGGGCCGACAAGGGGCATGGCCGGGCAGTCTGGCCTGAGCCCCACTGCACATGCCCCAGGCTGTTCATTAGTTGGCCCATGCAACACCTTGCCCGCTGCGTGGTCCCTGAAGTCTGCTGGACCCGTCCGGTCTGGCCCACGGTTTGGCTGACATCTGCCAGGGCCCTAGGCTGGCCGAACTTCCCCACACATCAGCAGCTCAGCCCCCTGTTCCGCCTCCTGGGGGCTCTGCCTGCATCACCGGGCAACATTTTCAGAATTGAGACCATGGGGGCCCGCTCGACGCAGCAACCTCCCAGTTAAGTCCTTTTTCTTCTTTTCCTCACTTTCTCTCCCTCTCCAAAAGTCATTTTCTCAACTGTCTTTCTTTTAAATCCTCTCTGATTCTTTTCTCTCCCCTGCCCAGCCCATTCCTGGGCAAAGGGAGTTCTATTCTATTGATCCTTCTTCTTTTCTTTTTAAACATTCCATCCATCCCCATGGTTTAATTAAAACATGTATTACCCTGGTATCTGTGTCTTTATTTCTAGAAATTCCCACGGGGAAAAGCATATTGCCACACTAGCCGGGCCCCACAGGGGCACGGACTACATCCTGCACCGAACAAGGTCAGACATTGGACAACATAATCTAAATCACTTGTTCTGCAATGCTCATTGTCACGATGCAGACAGCATCACTATCCCCCTAAATCACACGTCCTGCACCGTAAACGGTAACAGAGCTATTTCCCCAAATTGAAAATACGGTACTTTCTATGCTTGAGCTCTAGACAGCAGAACTATCTCCCTAATTGAAGAGCACTGCTTCGCAAGAAAGTAGAAAATTACCAGTAAACTAAAAAAGAGCACAAACGACAAAAACAGAGCTTGTGGAACCAGTCAAAAATAACAAAAACACAATTCTCGGACATTCTTCGGCAGGCATCATACAACCTTTTTAAAAAGTTGTTCACTTAATAGCACAATTCAGTCAACACCAAAGTTACTGCCAAAAGGCAACTGCACTGCCCCTTACTCGCTTTTGTAGTGCAAGGAGCTTTTAATGTGATAGTTGGTACCTACCGGGCTGCGGGGAACACCTCACACCATGTGCATATGCTAGTCCCAGGCAGCCCCTTCCTACCCTAGGAAGGACAGCCCTTCAAATATGGATCAATAAAGCGCAACTGTTTTTGCCCTCGTTCCACTATTTAGCTTTGGCACAATGTTTTACTGGTACATCGGCCAGAGAACTCTACCTAGAAAGGTGCACGAGAGACTGCCAATACGAGATTGCAGTGTTATTGGAATGTTCATTTTATCCCCCAACACAAGCCCCTTTTCTGTCACTGCCAGGAAGCATGCTGTTCTTCACCTTCCTGTAGCGCAACACACCCTTTAAACCAAGGTGTTGCACTTTTGGAGCACTCCACACCCCACCTTCTATCTGTTCTGGTTTTTGTTTCATTGTGAAGAACCCCTGTAGGGTTGGCACATTACTCGAAGAGCAAAATCCTGGTGCTGCCTCAAACTCTTAAGGGTTGTCGCCATTGAGGGCTGGGGAAATGTCATTTTGGCCTATTTGACAAGACTTTAGGGGCTTGCGGCACACAGCATGGTAGACCCCTAGGAGGAACGAGCAGGGGCTCTGGTATCTGACCCAGGCAAAGCATTCTTACCCTACCCAAACTGGCCCTGCCCTCGACAAGCAGAATTCCCAGCAGGCCCCTGAGCACAGCACGCACTGGGGCACGCTAAAGCAAGGAATCTCAGCCTGCCAACCAGGTGACTGCAGCCCTCAAGTGTGAAATAGCCCATTCTCTGAACCAAAGGTTAGGGGATCCGGTAACCCTTAGCATGTACCCTATGGTAAAATTGTGTTTCCAGACTGCCCCTCCCCCTCATCTGCCAACTTGCTGATGCTGGTTTTATTGCACATGGGAGGCAATGCATCTACTTGATACAGGGAGAGGAGGAGGAGGAGGAGGAAGCGAGAGAGAGACAGTAGGGGGAGAGAGAGAGAGAGAGAGAGAGAGAGAGCGAGAGAGAACGAGATAGGGGGAGAGAAAGAGAGAGGGGAGAGAAAGAGAGAGGGGTAGGGAGAGGGGGAAAGAGAGAAGGGGTAGAGAAAGAGGGAGGAAGAGAAAGACAGGGATGGAGAAGGGGAGAGGGAGGGATATTGACTGTGGCAAACGTGAGCTAATTAATCGGGACCTGTCTGCAAGAGTTCAGGGGTAAAGGTGCATGGCTTCAGGTTGTTTTGACTTGTGAGGCTACTCCTCCCTCCCCGACTAATTGACTTCAACTCTGACTGAACCATGGCTAAGCTCTCCTCTTTAGCCCAATCACATTCTCCCACATGAGTGGCTAACCAGACCCAAAGCGCTGTAGTCTATCAAAGTTTATCTGCCAAACCGATAAACACATTGGCACACAGGAATTGGGTACTACCGAACTGCCCCATAAACACCACAGATTTCACATCTGCCTACCCCAATGTAGTGATCATTTTTAAATATTTTTTTATTTTATGGTCATCGTTAAAACACATTTTCAACCTTTAGCAACATCACCACATCATTTTCAGCAACAAAATCTCAAAACAGTCGAATATGCAAATATTCATAACAACCTCAATTATTGTTTTATAAAACCATAGTAATAAAATGTTTCCTCAAGAATAGAAATAATATGCAATAGTTATTAATGACAATTATACAAGTTAAGGAATAGTGTAAAGCCCCCTCTTTTCTACAAGTCACCCAATTTAAACTTTTTACATAATCAACTACTGCCAAAACGATCCATGTGGGGTAACCGCTCAGACATTTGAGCCAGAGGCTTTCACAATCAATAAAATTCATATTATGTACACATTTCCCAATGCATAAATTAGTTTTCAAAAATTGATTAGCAGAATTTGCTAATTGAAATATTTTTGATTGGCAAACTTATTTGATTAAAAAATTAGTACAACATTGCTAAATGTCACCAGAAGTTAGTTGTACCCCGAGACATAACATTAGCAAGAATACAGCATATCAATGTACCTCTAAAGTAATACATTAGTGCAATGAGTGTCTGCAAAATGTAAATGTTCGCTGCATGAATAGACAAAAAAATAGATATGATACAAAAGCCCTGAAAACATTTTTTCAGTAAAAAAAAAAAAAAAAGATCAAAATAAATGATCTAAAGAGGGAATGCTGCCCAAGACACCTAAATGTCAACAAAAAAAAATAGGATACCCAAGAGGTCGGAAATATCTTCTCTAAACGGATGGCACACAGGCAACACATTTTGTGACTCCACAGCATTGTGGAAAGTGTGAGTGGCATGTTAGCAGCAAATTGTGCGATTTAATGCCCATCAGGCCACCAGCACTGCCCAAGGATAAATAATGCCCATTTGTTGCCAGCACACTGGTGTGGCTGGGTTGTCACATACTTTCCAAGCTCCAATTAGTACACACTTTTGTTTTGCGTTTCAAGAACCACAATATGGTTTTTTAGTTGCAAAGTATACAAATCACTCAAGGCAACCACTTTTGTGGGAGTGTTTGCACCACCCAAAATAGAAGACTACAAGTGTCAGCCCTGCAGCAATAACACAACCTGCTTGCAGGAGGCCTTTTAAATATTATTCAAATCTTGTGCTGCCCGTGGCACCGAAGACAAAGGATATTTTTTGGTACAAAAAGATGGGCTACGCTTTGCTTGCCTCTTGGGTAACTCTTCTTTGTTATCAAAGTCAGTGTGAAGGTCCACTCTTGCCTGTTATCTTCCTCTTCACACACCCATTTCAATTCCTACAAAACAGGCAAAGTGCATCTGATTACCCACAGCAATGTGCTTACTAGGTGGCTGGAAATAATATTTCTCCCACCCGAACCGGTAGGAGAAGTATTATTGCCAGTCAGTTGCTAACACCGAGCTCCGCAATCGGGGATGGTGTCGGGGCCTTTCAACCCTTACAAACGATAGAGGCCTCGAGCCTCAGGGGAAGGGCTACAACTGCCCCATGTTGCCAATCAGCAGTCTTGTATCCGTGCAACGGCAAAAAAAATAAATTTCTCCATTTTCGTTCTGTAGCTTAAAATATTTGCTTTGCAGTGCTCGTATTAAAGCTGTGTTTTCTCTTTCCACAGGCTATACAGCCTTCTAACACTGGTTCCTTCATATCGGCCACTTGCTGACAAAAAAGAGTTTATAGCTCTTCAGTGGCCAGTTAGTGTGTAAACTTCCAGCTGGCTAGCTGCCTCATGATAATTGGCGGCTATTACCATTTCTCACCATTAATGTATATATCCCACGGGTGCCTATCTCCCAAGAGGGGGCGGGGCATTGGGGGCACACATCTTCAGCCCGGCCTGCCTCCACTAATACTGCCAGGCCTGCAGAAGACCTTTTAAATATTCTTTCAGTATTGTGATTAAAGCGGTTGTGGCACCTTTAATCACAACACTGAAAGAATGTTTAGAAGGCCTTCTGCAGTGGCTGTTTTATTAGTGCAGGGCTTCAATGCTTTAAAAAGAAAGTCCAAACGTTCTAAGCACCCATCCCTGGAGTAATACAACATATACTTGCCAACCCTACCGATTTGGGTGGTAGACTACTGCTTTTTACGCAGTCTTATTGCCTACAGATTTCAGTGTCCAATCCTACCGATTTCCATGCCTGCCTGGCTCAGGCCCAGCCAGCCCAGATGGGCAGCGCACCATCCCCGTCATTCGGAAGGTGGGAATGTTAAATGACCCATTAATTTGATGGATTTGTGCATGGCCACAGTTGATGTGAAACAGACTCAGGGGCACAAAAACAAATCCAGAAAGGGAGGAACAAGAAGGTCATGTTTTAAGAGCAGGGACGGCATTAGGGAATTACAACCTTTCCAGTCGAAAGGGGCCATGAGCCGCAGAGATGGCACCAGAAACTGCCCCCCCATGTTGCCAGTTAGCAGTTTTATAACACAGCACTATAGTTCTCTCTATATTACTTTTGTTCTGGGGCTTGCCTTACAAGATGGATTTGAGGGAGCCTTGCACCCGTCAGTTCCCTTGGGGTATACAGAAGTGTTATCACCTTGTTGCCTTTTCACACCGGTTCCTCCACAGCAGGCACTTGCTGACACAGACGGATGTATAGCTTTTCAGTGGGTATTTCTTGTTTCAGCTCCCTGCTGCCTGGCCATCCAGTGATAATTGGTGTCTGTTAACCCCCAGATGTATTTCTTTGTCATTTTATTTAATTTTGCTAAACCTTTACCCTCATAAAACTTGATCAGGGGTATCATTGAAAACTTTCCATATTTAGAATCTTTCTTCCACATCTGAATAGCTAATGCATTAGCCCTGAGCCTAAAACATTCCTTGGTTTGAGCTTTATGAGGATTGCGTAAAATTGGGAAGACCAGGTAAATAAAATAGTCCACTCTCTCCAAATTATCATTACCAATCATCCAATTAAAAGTCATCATTCTTTTTTAAAATTTAATTTGCATTATTCTTTTCGTGAATTAATTAGTAGTGAGTTATCCTTTGCAAAAGAAGGGAATTAATTAATCTTTCAAGGCCAATTGGGGTACAATCAAATACCAAGAAATCGCCCGTCTATGCAATCCAGACAAACTTGAATGCATCCAATTTAGGGGAGACAAAAGCGATGTGGTCTATACATTCATTCATATCCTAAACATACAAATTAAAGAGGCAGGTTGCCAATATGGACCCTAGCCTCAAAGCTGTTTGCGTCATAATTTTACGCGATAGTGTTCTCTCTTCGTCAATCCTAACCTGCATATTTGATTGCTCATGCAAGCCAATAATCAACCTTGATAGCGCATACGACTACCCTAATTAGACAATTTTGTCCAAAGATGATTTCTATAAACCGTGTCAGAAGTGGAGGACAAATCTATTGGGACTACGTATATAGGTTCAGACTTATTCATCCATACAAGCTCCTGCAAGCACCTCAGTAGGTAACCATTCAAATTGGTGCGGTGTTGCTTTCTAAATCCTGTTTTCCATTTTGTAATCCTACCAGCATTCACTCCCAGGTTTCTAAGCGGATCAACAAAAGGGAGGCAAACACCTTGCTGTCAGCATCAAGGACAGTAATTGGTCGATAGTTTTTAGGATCTATCCTGGATCCCTGCTTAAAGATTGGTACTATATACAATGTCCTCCAAGAGGTTGGGCCATTCTCTTGATTAAATATTTCCCAAAACAGTATTGTTAGTATTAGACCAAACAAATGGATTGCCCATAAATAGTTAGACACCATATTCAGACCTGGAGCCATAGAGTTACTAGATTTCATTATTATTTCAACAACGACTTCCTGATCAAATTCTAACCTCAATGCTACGCAGCACAGATTTTGTCTCTTTATAGTATATGGTTTCAAAATGCTCAACCCATGCTGCTTCAACCACCACATTATTTTGCTGATCTGCCTGGGAGGAGCCAACCTCATTAATAGCTCTCCAAAAGTAGGCAGAGTTCTTATTTCTAAATGTCAGCAGCATAAACTCTGCATCTCTGAGACATACATGCATGTTGACTTCCCAACCAATTCTTATCGAATTGCTTTAGCCTTTAAATCTTCAAGGTGTGGGCAACCACATCACCTACCTCCTGCTTCTTAATCTTTATGACCACAGTACTTCATTCGCTTTTTTTTTTTCAGCCAAGCTTAGGTCATAGTCGTGGGCATCTTTTTAAAAATAAACTCCATCTGACAAGCTGTAGATTTCTTCTTAGGCTGTGCCTTATTTAAACCAGCCTCAATAAAATTTGCATAATTATCCAAGTTGAATTTTTAAAGTTTCCATTCAAATGATGTTTCATGCAACGTCACTAAATATTTCTAAATTGAACCTGTCCACCTAAGTCTCCTTCCAAGATATCCTATTGTTGCCAAGGTTAGCATTAAGATTCATGGGCCCACATGCAACCCCCTTCCTAACAAATATCAATTTCTCACAAAATATGGTCACTCCATAATGTTCTCAAAACCTTGATCGACTTACATTTGTCAAATAGAAAGTTATCTACAAACATGTAGTGTAGTACCGATTCACTCTTGCCCCTGTGCCAGGTTGGTTGACTCTGTATATCCCGGGACAGCACCATTTAACATCTGTAAACTAAAACCAGAGAGACACAGGCACCATCTAACACCAAGTCGACATTTGTTTGACAATAAATTGATTGTGGGGAAAAAATTCAAATTATCATCCATATTTTCCAAGTCAGTACAGGAGTATTTTAAATCTCCCGCAGACAATAACCCCCCCCTCCATCAAGGAAGACCACTTGGATATAAAATGTGTAAGAACCGCCAAGAATTTGTCTAAATTACAGATGATCATGTGCCAGTATACATTAATAAGCAAGACGTGTTTAAGTTAATGAGGCAGTACCAATGCCAATTGTACCGCTACTGCCCCTTGTTGAATATTATATTCATTGTCCAACTCAAGGCCCCTACAGGATTTGAGGAGTGTCAAAAAACCACCCGCCGGACGACCCCCATTACTCTTTAAAGCAGACTGGAAAGCTATGGAATATCTATCCATAATAGGACACGCAGTCAACCATGTTTCTTGGAGTAGTACTACCTAATGTCCTTTCAAGATAGATCCCACTTCCGAGTGCGTTAAAAGATGAGAGTTCCCACATGTATTCCAGGAAACAATCTCAATGATTCCATAACCCTAAAGATTCTGCTGCGAAGATATTTTGGAGGACACCTGGAAACTATGGCCAATCGTTATGGGTTGCATTCTGCAATGAAGCACACGTCATCATATGCACCTTCGTACGGCCTCTGTCGCCTTCTTTAAAAGATAGCACAATGTCATTCAACCCATTAAAAGACAATGATTTGTTAGTAGACATTACCTCACTTATTGAGTCTGTCCTAGAAGGCATAATAACACAACCTATTCATCTCAATGGCACGGACTACTTGAGAATGGTGTCATAGACCATTTTTGAGCCAATATCCAATATAGAAGCATCTATTCTATTGGAATCTATAAAGTCTACCCTATCAATATCCTTGTTGAAATAGCTGTGAGATTGGGAACTTCCACGAAAAGGGCCAAAATACATAACCTATTCAAAATAAAACATCGATTTTCCATTGGGAGACTCTCTTCTAATAATCTATTTTGCCGAGGATATTCGGTTACCTTGTTAACCAAGTTTGGCTTACCAATATGTAGAACCATACTCTGCCTCTCATCTTTCCATCGACCAGCTGCCCGAATTACCCGTGCCTTTCAAGACCCTACACACAGAAGATATTTTACCAACATATACCTTAGCACCATCATTTGATCCCTGCTTAAGGTTAGAAGTAAAATATAGTAATCCTGTTACCCACAGGCAGGACATACTCGCCCTGAACTTCACCTGGATTACAGCTGACACATCTCATGCCGCCAAGTAACCCATTATCAACATTGATCCAATGTCTGGGTTCCGGTAATGCATTTTCAAGATCGGTTTGCACACAGAATGTCGTAACCAACTTCTCAAGAGGTGCCCTAGGTCAGATTTTGGCACGCCCACCAACATCACACAGTTGCAGAGAGTCAATTGATATCACCTCCTCCATCGAAGTACCAATATCCAATGAATGAGCTTGCCCAGCAGAACATGGTATTTCAAAACTGCCAGATACCCTATCAGCAGTATTCAAACATTCGTGGATTTATACGTTTAAGTTTCTCATGAATTTTCTCGAAGAGGATCTATTCACCTTTTTAGATTTCATACTTTATGCCTGTGCAGGAGGCCCCCCTTTTAGACTTCCGCGCTGACTGCTTGCTAGCGTTCATTACCGGAGAGTCCCCCGGTCACGGATTTATGTCATAATTTCGAAAAAATAAAATTTCGAAGCCCAAAATAGTTTTTTTTCTTTAACCCATTTCACCAGATATGTATGAGGGGGGAGACCCCCACACCACTTAACCTTTTTTATTCACTTAACCCAACCCCCCACATATATCTGTTGTGAAATGTTGCGCTGAAAATTCAGTATTTTGGGCCTCGCAGTGATTGCATCTGTCATTTTGGTATGATGCCCTCAGTCACCTCAGGTGGGACAGATCTACGAGCCTCCGTCCTCTCACATAAAATATTTATAGGACTTGCTTCATCAACCTGCACAATGCAATGCAAATCATCACACTGTGTAGCTCAAACCTAGTTGATGCAAGATCAGGTTGGTTCAAATTCCCGTCACTCAGATTCGGAGTCTGCTTTAAATTCACTTTATGGGAAATATTAATGGGAAGGAGAAGCTTCTTTAATTCAAGTTCTTTTCGGGAATTGTCCATTTAACTCAAGATGTATTCCAGAATGACTGAATGCACTTTTGTCTCTGACTTAATGTTCACATAAAGACACAAACGAAGACAGCACGTAATTTTAGCCCAAAAAGACTGAATGGCTGTTATCACAGAGTTTAAATTGTCAACATGCCTTAACAAGTAACTAAGCCCCTGGGCTGCGCCGAACCAGGAGTCTAGGTACAAGAGGTATCAGTTGAGGCTCTCATTACTGCCCCATCAGTAAAAATGGGGCGAGTGTCTAAGCATGAGCGGCGCCAGGCATGGGCTGGGGGGTCAGGGGGTGCAGCAGACCGTCATCAAAGTACTGTGTGGCCCAACCCGGGCCCAGACTGCAAAAAGCTGTCACATTTGTCACCTCGAAGAGCGGTGAATTTACTTACTTTAAAACATATTTTTAAACTTTAAAAGTAAGTAAATACACCGCTCTCCAAGGTGAGAAAATAGAATCTTTTACAGTGACTGCAGCATCAGCAAACGTGCTGAGAACAAAAGCCTAACGTGCAGAAGACAACAGCCTGCTCAGGGGATGACATCATTAGATCCCCTATGTGGAAGCGAAAGGCTTAACTGCTTGGCTCTACTTTTAGCTGGCCCATGCCTCCAATGATTAGCGTGCCTTTGTTTAACTAAATAGCCTGGGAGATGCAGAGGTGTGGACAGGGAAGGGCCAGAGAGGGCCCAGAGGGAAACAGGAAAGGAAAAAAAAGCATTTTTGTTTGTGTGTATGCGCGGTTTGAATGCATGTATATATGTTTTCATGCATGGGAACGTGTGTGTGTGTACAATTGTTTGTATGTGAGGGGGAGTCTAAGTGCATGTATATGAATAAATGTGATGTGAATGGTGTACATGGGTGCGAGTACGCATGATAATGCAGTGTGAATGTTCTTGGTGCTCATGTGAATGACAGGTGTGTGCGTATGTTTCTTTGTCTCAGGCACCAATGAAAAAGCAACACCGTTGCAAATGGCAATTTATTCCTTTTGTGACAGACTGTTTGAATAGTACCCTATGGGGAGTTTTTTTTATTAAATGTGATGCAAATTGTGCATTTTAAAGAATATTTATCCAGCAACACTGGTCAAAAATACTAGCCGCATAGTGAAGCCACTTATCAAACTGGCCAACATTAATCCAAAAAACTGGCCCACACTAGCATTTTGCATTGTTGCTTCGAGCATTGCCCTGTTGCCCTACAGGCCAGTCCAAGATCGGCACGCACAGTGGAGAATGAACATTTATTTGCCAGAGCATGGCATGTTTAAATGGCATTTTTGGGCAAAGCTAAGCCAACTTGAGTGTTATTATGTTAAGGAGGGGTTGCAGTGGGGGCTAGTACTGCAATGGGGCTAGCTGGGTCCTACTGTGGCATTGAATGTTGTATTCATATTAAGGATTAAGCCAGCTTTGTGAGTGTTGTTACATGGGGAGGTCACCTTACTGCGGTATGGCATGGTTTCTGGTGTTAAGGTCAAAGTCAACATAAGTGTTCTTACATAGGCGGGTCAGGGGAAGCCTTTGTGCAGCTAATAAAGCAATGTTTTCTCACTGTTGCACGACATTTTCTACTGACATTAGGGGGCAAATACAACATGATGAGTGTTCTCATATGGAGGATTTGTGAGATAATGATTTGTTATTTTTATAGCGCTTTCCCCACAGCACTGTACAGAGAACATATTTACATAAAATGATCACCCAACCGAAGTTGGTACTCATTTATTGACCTCAGAAGGATAAAAGGCTTAGTGGGCCTTGAACCGGCACATCACACACAGATTGCAGCAGCAAGTGGTCAACCCGCTAAGCTATTGTACCAGTTAACCAGCAGAGGCATATTTTCTTACTGCGGTATGGCTTTTTTTGTTTAACTGGCATTAAGACAAAGCCAACAAGAAGGAACAAGTTACTTACCTGTAACTGTTGTTCTCCAGCATGGGTCTGGCATGGATTCACATGCTCATGAATATTCCCCGTCGTCAGGCTGGGAATCCTCGGTAAAGAAAAAAACAGTATCAGTTTCGTTTCTGATCTGTCTTTCGTAGTAATAACCAATCACTGGTCTCTGCGTCATACTGACCACAGCCAATGACTGCCCTCTACCTAAGCACCGCCTCAGGCAGCCATCTTCAGATTTGGAAGTACGTGAAGTGGCAGTATGACCAAGTGAAGAGCCGCAGAGGGGTAGGCGGGAGGGTTCGCATGTGAATCCATGCCAGACCCATGCTGGAGAACAACAGTTACAGGTAAGTAACTTGTTCCTTCTCCAGCATGGGGACTGGCATGGATTCACATGCTCATGAATAAAGAATACATAGCAGTACACACATGCACAACCACGGGAGGTGGCAAAGGCTCAACATTAAGCATTACATCAAACTCAACATTAAGCATCTTACCTCCTCACCAGGCTCACCTCAGGCGAACAGGTTGCGCAGCACTGCTTGGCCGACCCTGGACTCCTCCCTGGAATCCCGATCGACGCAGTAGAATTTCGTGAAGGTGTGCGTCGACCTCCACGTAGCAGCCCTGCATATGTCCAGCAGGGGCACACCAGAAAGGAACGCCGTGGTAGCTGCGATCGCTCTGGTGGAATGGGCTCTCGGACGACCAGGCAGCGGTCGGTTTGCCAACCGATGACAGTACATGATACAGCCGGAGAGCCATCTGGAAATGGAAGCCTTCGAGAGAGCCTTCCCCTGATTGACAGGTCCAAAGTTCACAAAGAGTTGTGACGTCTTCCGAAAACACTTCGTGCGGTCCACGTAGAACTTCAGCGCTCTAGCCACATCCAGCGAGTGCAAAGTCCTCTCAGCCGGCGACGAAGGCGACGGGAAGAACACAGGCAACACCAAGGGTTCGTTGAGATGGAAGTCCGACGGTACCTTGGGCATGAAGGAGGGGTGCGTCCTGAGCACTACCCTCGTGTTGTGAAAAGTCAAGTACGGGGCCTTGCAGGAAAGGGCCTGGATCTCTCCCACCCGTCGTGCGGAGGTGATGGCCACAAGAAACGCTGTTTTCCACGACAGAAACTTCAACGGGGCCGAGTGCAGAGGCTCGAACGGAGGTCCCATGAGCTTGGTCAGCACCACGTTGAGCTCCCACGCCGGGGCCGGAGCCTTCACCGGCGGGAACGATCTGAACAGTCCCTTCCTGAACTCTTTCACCAGACGATGAGACCACAGCACAGAGACGTCCGGCCCGTGGTTCTGGTGTATCGGGAGATCGCAGCAAGATGAATCTTGATGGACGCGTGTGCCAGTCCAGCTTTGGCCAGCGTCAGCAGGTACGGCAGTACCTGGGGAGCCGTAATCCGTAGAGGGTTAATCTTCTGTGCGTGGCACCAGACAGAGAACCTCTTCCATTTGTGTCCGTAGCATTTAAGAGTCGAGGACGCCCTGGCCTTTGCAAGAACCTCTCTGCAGTCGGCCGGTATGTTGTATCCTCCAAACTCTAGCGCTGCAGGAGCCAGGCCTGCAAGTTCAGCGATTTCGGGTCGTGTTGGAGGATGGCGCCTCCTTCCCTGGAGAGTAGATCCGCGTCCACCGGCAGCTTGATTGGCGGGGACGCTGACAAGTCCAGAAGGTCCGGGAACCATATTTGCCTCGGCCACGCAGGTGCGACGAGGATCATCCTGCACCGTGACCTCTTGAGCTGGTTGACGAGCCGGATTAGCAGTGGCAAAGGAGGGAACGCGTAGAGGAACAGGCCCTCCCAGGGGAACGAGAAAGCATCGCCCATGCTCCTCGCCTGGGGAAACCTGCTGGCGAACCTCCGGCACTTGGAGTTCGTCGCCGTCGCGAACAGGTCGATCTGGGGTGTGCCCCACCGTCGGAAGAGGCGATCCACTAGATCCTGCCGTAGTTCCCACTCGTGGCACGAGCGCAGCTCCCTGCTGAGTGAGTCGGCGATGGTGTTTTTTATCCCTGCCAGATAAAACGGCACCAGAAACATCCTTGGACAGTGCTGGGGACCTGGTTCCGCCCTGTTTCCTGATGTAAAACATGGTGGTGGTGTTGTCGGTGAAGATCCTCACCACCTTGCCCTTGAGGGACGGAAGGAAGGACCTGAGGGCCCAGAACACTGCACGGAGCTCCAGGACGTTGATATGGAGGGACTTCTCCGTCAGGAGCCAGAGGCCTCTCGCGTGCAGATTTTCGGTGTGCGCTCCCCACCCTTCCAGGGAGGCATCCGTGGTCACTGTCTCCTGGTGGTCTGGGGTCTGGAAGTCCATGCCCGCCGTCAGATGCGCGCGGGTGCCCCACCACCGGACCGCTCGGCGGAAACTCTCGTCGAGTGTGATCCTCTCCTCGAAGCCGCCCGTCGTTTGGATCCAGCGCGCGTCCAGGAACTCCTGCAACGGGCGCATCCGGAGCCTGCACATGGGAATGAGGTAGATGCAAGAGGACATCATTCCGAGGAGGGACTTGATGGACCTCACCTTGGCCGCGTCGGAAACCAACATCAGCTGTACCTTGCCCAGGATGGACCTGGTCCTTTCCTCCGACGGGGAGGCCAGAAGGGACACTGTGTCGAGCTTCGCTCCCAGAAACAGTGCGTTTTGCGCGGGTACCAGGTGGGACTTGCCGTAGTTCACGGAGAATCCCAGGTCCGTGAGAAGTTGGACGGTCCTTGCCGTGTGCTCCACGGCGAGCTCCCTCGTCTTGGCTCGGATGAGCCAGTCGTCCAGGTAGGGGTAGACGTGGATCCCCTCGCGGCGCAGCTGCGCCGCCACCGGTGCAAGGCACTTGGTAAATACCCTGGGTGCCGACCGTAGTCTGAAGGGGAGGGCTTTGAACTGGTAGTGACGCCCTTGGACCACAAACCTGAGGAATTTTCGGTGCCCCTTTAGGATGGGAATATGGAAGTAGGCATCCTCCAAATCCAACGACGACAGGAAGTCTCCTTCCTCCAGCTGACCCAGGACGTGCTGGAGGGTGACCATCCGGAACTTCTGCGCCTTGATGAACTTGTTCAGACGTCGCAGGTCTAGGATGGGGCGCCATCCTCCCGTCTTCTTCTTCACGAGGAAGTATCTCGAGTAAACTCCGGAGCCCCGAAGCCTCTTTGGGACGAGTTCGATGGCGCCCTTCCTGAGCAACGCCTTTACCTCCAGGAGAAGCTGAGGGACGTGAAGCTCTCTCCTGGCCACGGGGGGACGCGCGGGCACCTTCTTTGAAACTCGAGCGCGTGGCCCCGGGCCAAGGGGTCCAGCACCCAACGGTCGGTGGAGATGGACTCCCACACGCTGACGAAGCTCGCCAGCCGGCCTCCCACCGGGGTGCTTCGGTGGGGGCCCGACCCCACGGCCGGTTCAATCCTGTTTCGACGAGGCTTTGCCGCCTTGACCTCCTTGTCGACGACGGCGGGGTCCTCCAGACTTGCCTCGTCCTCTGTAGGCCTCTTGAGACGACGAGCGGGCCGCTTGACGGTAGGTAGAGAAACCGCCGCCGGAACCTTTGGAGGCGCCCTTGCCTCCGCTGCTCCGAAAGGGCGTCCGTCGTTGCTGTAGAACCCCAAGGGCCCGGGCCGTCTCAGTGTCCGCTTTAATGGCCTGAAGGGAATCGTCCACTGTTTTCCCAAACAGGTTGTTCCCATCGAACGGCATGTCCAGGACTCTGGTCTGTACGTCTTGACGAAAGTCCGTAGCCTTGAGCCATCCACGCCGCCTAAGGCACACGCCGTTGCCCAACTGGCGAAACCCAGTGTCGGCGATGTCCGTCGCAATAGTGATGGCGTGGTCCGACGCCACCTCACCTTCCTGTAGGATCTCCAGGGCATCCGCCCTCTTGTCGTACGGTAGGAAGTCCAGCAGGGGAGCCAGTTTGTACCATAGCTCCCTGTCGTAGCGGGCCAGGATAGCCAAGGCGTTGGCCGCTTTAATCGTCGTCGCTGCAGACGAGATGACCCTGCGTCCCATAGCGTCCAATTTCTTTCCCTCGCCGTCCGGTGGGGAAGTCGATGTGGAGGCCGCACCCCCCCGCTTTCTTCCTGGCCGCCGCGGAGACGACGGAGTCCGGGGTAGGCTGCGCCCGGAGGCACAGGGGGGCCGCGTCCGGGACCCGGTACTTCTTTTCGTACCGGTCTCTTCTAGCTGGCGTCGTGGAAGGGTTCTTGAGGAGGGCGAGGCCCTTATCCCAAATGTCGTCCAGTAGAGGCACCGCGAGGACCGTCTTCCTCTTGGCCTTGCGCCGTTGATAAAGCAATCCTTCCTTTTTCTTCTCCTCAGGGCAGAGTTGGAAAATCTTGGATGCCCTGGCGATCATGGAGTGGAACGATCCAATCTCGTCGGGCGGAGAGGCCCTGGTGGGAGGTGACGACGGGAGATCCTCGTCGTATACCTCGTCGTCCGTACCCGTCGCTGCCGTGTCAGTCCCCGTATCATCCCCTCGGGTGGACGGGGAGGAGGGCTGGACGGGTCGCGACGGCTGAAAAGGCGGTGGAGGGTGAATCCTTCTTTTCTTGGGAGGGGGAACACCCAAAGGTCCCGGTTCAGGATCCCCCGACGGGAGAGGCTCCTCTGTCGGCAACGGTAGTCTCGTCCTTATCTCTGAGCATAAGGACTGTATAGCCAACAAAATGGCCGCCGAGTTGTCTTGCGGCGCTGGCAGAGGGGAATCCGACGGGCGATCAGGGGCCCCGTCGGCACCCTCGACGCTGACGTCGTCACCTGCGTTGGGCTCCATCCCGACGGGCCGGTCTTCATCCACGCCAAGGCCGTGGCTTAAGACCTCGATCAGCTCTTCCTCTGAAGCCGAATCTACGACGACGCCCTGCCCCCCTTTTTCTTCCCCGCCGGGGATTTCACGGGGGTCCTATCGATGGGCACAAAAGAGGACTCCCTCCGAGGTGGCAGGGAGACTCTGAGCCCCGAGGTTGCCACCACTGGTGTAGCCTCCACAGGCTGAGCCAGGGCCGCCGCGACAGTATCGATAGAGGGCTTGGCCGGATGGATTAAGGCCTTCACCACCTTAGGTGCGCTCACCGCTTTATCCTTGAGGGGGGGACACTGCCTCGCTCCCCCTCCGTTGGGGCCTTCGAGCTCGACCGGGGCCTCTCCAGGAGCTTCGCCGGGTGCTCGCCCTTCCTCTTACCCGACACAGAGCGTTGGCTCGTGGCTGAAGGTGCCGGGGAGGGTGCGCCCTGCCTGGCGCCCGTAGAGCCCGATCGTTCGGCGCTCCCGGTGCCAGCGGACTCGCGGTGCTTGGCCTTGTGTTGGACCCCCGTCGCCGGGGCGTCCTCAAAGGTCTTAGAAGACCGCTCGGATTTCTTCCTCTTCTTCTCGCCTGACGGGCTCTTCCCTTCCAGCCAGTTGGCGAGGCGTTGGTGGCGGTCCTTCATGGTCCGCTCCGACATATTGCCGCAAAACGCACAGTCCTTCTCCACGTGCGTCTTGTCCTCATGTAAGCAGTAGAGACAAAAGGAGTGTTCGTCCTCCTTAAAGACGTTCTGCAGCTGGCATCCAGGGCAGACCCTGAACAGCTTTCCGGGCGTCGAGCTTCCCTTCTCCTGGGCCATGTCCGGGCCTGAGAAGCTTCTGGAGTCCTCCAAAACGTAGCTCGACGAAATCTTCACCCTTGAGGGGCGCAGAGGAATCCGACACGGGTCCCCATTGATCGGATGGAGAGTCGGTGGAGCTTGAGGCTCTTTTGACCGGAAAAAACGAAGTTTTGAGAAAAAATGTGAAAAAATAGCACTAACGCTCGAGAGCAATAGCACAAGGATCCCAACACATGAACGTGCGGTAAAAATCTGAAGATGGCTGCCAGAGGCGGTGCTTAGGTAGAGGGCAGTCATTGGCTGTGGTCAGTATGACGCAGAGACCAGTGATTGGTTATTACTACGAAAGACAGATCAGAAACGAAACTGATACTGGTTTTTTCTTTACCGAGGATTCCCAGACTGACGACGGGGAATATTCATGAGCATGTGAATCCATGCCAGACCCCATGCTGGAGAACATGTTCTTATGTGGGGATACAGCATATATTTGCAGAGCCAGCAGAATATGTTTTGTTACAGTATTGTTTCTTTGTGGGCAAAGCAAACATGAGTATTTTCTGATGTGGGAATCCTGCCATATTTAGGAGTACCAGAATAGACCTGTTTGGGCACAATCAGTATGAAAATGTTTTTTACACTTGCGGGGTACTGGCATACAGTGGGCAAAGGTCTTATGAAAATGTGTTTGAAAATGCTCCTGTGCATTGTTGGTGACTACTTCTAATAGACTTTTTCATGGCTTACCTAATGTATCACCGAAGGTGTACTGTAAAATTCACCATTTCAACCCCTTATTTAAACATTTTTCTCTGGGAGATAACCCCTCTGAACCTACCTGGGTTGGTCCGCTCTCCCTCACTACGCTTGGTAGCTCCTACGGATTCGTTCAGGCGCAGATCACGCCCAGTTCCCTCTTCAGGTTCCCTTTAAGGTGAGACCTACTATGTTGGCTCAAGGCCCCACTTGTTAAACAATCCTTACACCTCTGGTGAGTTGGGGGTGAAAGATGCATCCAATGGAAGACATAATATCTATTCATCCTCGTCGGCGCGGCAGGGGGAATGACGGGGTCGGGTGGGGATTAAGAGTGAAATAGGTTTAATGACCCCACTGACTACCATCTTTCAAAACTGCCATTCAGCCCGCAAACCTTTTGTGCCTGGCTCCGCCCCTGTGTCCAAGTACGAGTCGTTCTAGCATTTCGGCGTCAGTATCCGAGGAACGATGGACTTCTTCTACCACAGTTAAATCTCCGGAGACTCCCGAGATACCATTCGAGTCCTTTGTGATCGTATTACAAATTATGTGATTTTCATAGCCTTTTTTTGTTTGCTGGATTCGTACTCCTGCACAAGTCCTCTCCAAAGCCGCCCCATGGTGCAACATTTTATCCGAATAAACCAAACTCTGCAACTCGTACATAGGTGTTAACAAAAACAATGGACAAACGAAAGGACTCGCCCTACTCTTCTGAGACTCCAGCTGCTCACAATGCCAACAACAATGAACACATTCCGCAGTTGTCAGCGCGGAAAAGTCACAGTGAACGGAAGAAAGTTCTTAAAAGCCACGAGCCACTGCCTGCTGCAGGTCTGCACTTTCCCCAACGCTAATGCCCTTCTACTTTTTAGTTTGGGCCATTAGGAGGCACAGGCCTAAACTATTGCATTAAAGCAGAGATGGGAGAAACGATATGAGGAGGGACAGAAAGTGTTTAGGCGTTTGGTCGTTTGCCCATCCATTGACTGTCCTGGTAATGCTAATCCATATAGCCTTTACCACCCAGTTCCTGCCCATCCCGCCCAAAACAACTCCTCATGTGAACTCTTTGAGCTTGCTTTAATCAAGCCTTAGCATCAAACTTTGCAGCCAAGTGCCAACCAGTGTTTTCTCAAAGCAGTCTTCTGAGAGTTAATAACTTAATTCAAGCTGTAAACACGCTACTGGTGTAACCAGGTCTGCCTTCAACCACTCAATTTGTTAGCACTCTACACATCCTTCACTGAAGTCCTGTTAAAAATGTGCAGTGGCAAAGCCAACCGTGTTGGCTTGTGTATAAGAATTAGGCATTTGCCAGGCACTGCTAGTAGATGCCCAGGTAGTCGTGCCATTTTGCACCTGGTACCATTAATAGCCAGTTAATACCACTACGGCAGTGCCTGGCAAGTGCCTTTCCCATGCCTACACAAAAGCCCAATCTGTGGGCAATGGCAATGCTTTTCTTACTGAGCCACGCACAAGTCCACCATTAGTGGCAGAAGTGCGCTATACAAGATCACCTACATTACACGTACAAAATATAGTACAGGAAGGTCATGTGCAGAGGATACATTAATAGGAGAGAAGAGGGAATCAGTGGGGAGGTGGAATACCAGCTGACAGCTTGCGCGCTCCTGCAAGTGAAAAGAGTTGACGTTTTAGGACAGTTTTGAAGCCATATATTGTGGGGAAAGACTATAGGTAGGCAAGTAGTGTGTCACAGTGAAGGGGCAGGGGGCACATGATTACACATGAGAAGTAGCACAGGAAACACACAGCACAGATTAGTTAAGGAAGGCCTTTCATTACACAGTGTGTGAGGCAAGTAGAGAGGAAGAAAAGTTACTCTGGGTTGGGGGGGGGGGGAACAGCTGTGGAAGGATTTAAAGACTAGAAAGATGAATTTAAAAAGGGAGAACATTCACCCCGGCAGCCATTTGACCTGGAGGCAGTGTGCATATGTGGGTGAATATTGCTGCAGAGTGAAGAGGGTGCAGAATGCAAAGTTTCGTACCTTGTTGAGCGAGATAAATGAGAAAAGTGAGCCCCATTAGAGGCTGGAACAACAATCCAGCCTGCTGAGAATGGGGGAGTGTTAGGTGGATGCTCATATGCTCATAATGTACTTAGTTTATGGAGTTGTGTCTCCGCAGTTGTATACGCAATGTATATAGGTTACTTATTGCTCATCATTCTCATAGCATACCGTTGGATGACATAAGATCTAGCTCAGGTGCTTCCTGACTACGGTTGCTATGTTTACTTGTTATGCTATAGAACAGGAATGCTGCAGGGTGAAGGGTTCTGGTTAGAGCAGTTGACTGTTGGCTCCCTGGCTGGGGGTTGCTAATCTATGTGCTCAATAAACTTCTGTCTTCACCATTACAGCTGTGGTTGTTTGGCCATCCACTTACCCACAACATGGAGCAAATGAGATTCTGGACAGATTGAAAGGTGAGTGTAGTGATCTAGCATCTGGCAGGATGAGCTGTGTGTGTGCGTATGAGTGAAGTGGAGCTTGGAATGGGGGGCGAGGCTTGGAACCTTGGGTTCATGGGAGTTCCATGGGATGACGGTTGGGAGAGATAGAGAAAGCCAGCGGGAGTAGAAGCTAATTACCTGCTCTCCTTATTTACCTTCATACCTGAAACTGTAACAAAGCAAGCTTACCTTTCCTACATACCTGGCTCTGGAGTGGTTCCTGTGTCCTGCCTGTTGATTGATGCCACTCCAAGATACTACAGTGAGAAATGTGCCAATTTTACGGATGTTGAGGTGGTTAAGCCAGACAGGCAGAAAGAGTTGGTGTAGTTTCAGGTCACAGTCGAAGATACCCTCCTGACTGAGCCAGGAAGGTACAGCGTTCATTCATCGCCAGTTTTGTTTTTTCCCCTCGCTGAGTTTTTTGCCGAAAAATGTCAGCTGAAAACAAATAGTCGAAGAAATATGGTGGGAGGGATAAGGGCATATAAGGGGTAAGGGTGGTGAGAGGATAGAGAATAAATAAAAGTGAAGGAGTGTTTGGGGGGTAACTACCCCAAATAAAATAAAAAATGTGATGAGTTTTTTCGGCATAAGGGAACTAAACATTTTCCACAATAGCACTTGCCATGGCATTTTCAAGATGATCGTAGTGCAGTTAGCTGTATACCTATGTATTCATTTTGTGTGTATTTGTGTTTGAAGTTTTCTTAAGTGTGAGGGTTTATGTCTTATGTACGACACTTCCTTGTAAACTGTGCAAAAGCGTATTTCTATGTACTTTAAAGAAATTAACGTTTTTATACATTGTGTAAAAATGGATGGGGAAAAATCAGCAGTGATTAGCGCTAGTGTCTGTGTTCCTGGTGCACCCATCACAATAAAACATACTTGCTTTACACCCAACAGTTTTCAATGAACATTTTATGTATTTTCCGATTCATTTAACGTGTGGTTTGGGGCGTTACATATACATTTTATTAGGCACCAACAACTGTGTCTGCTCATGACAGAACGCAATGTAAACACTGTGGTATGTTTGTGTGAAATAAAAGATGGGCTTGTAAGAGATGTAGCCTACTGGGTAAAGTGGAGCCAGTTAGGTAGACACAAGTCTCCGTTTTTCCACCTTTTTCGTGAGGAAATCACTGTACCTCAAATGTAACAATTTTCTTAACTTTTCAAATCGAGATCACCCAAAGCCGATTTAGTTATGTTTGTACTGTGGCAATAATACCTGAGCCAGTGGGCTGGATTTAGCGGTAATGGCCAGTGGCTCTAGTCATAGACCCGAGCAAAGTGAGGGCCTTAACGATGGGCCCTGGATCGGGTGGCTTGGCTCCTAGGCATCTTGAGGTCTCAGAACAAAACATTCATAGTGTTGTTAATGGATGTTATGTGGAGCTTTGTAACTTCATCAAGAAAGGCCTGGACAGTTTGGGATTGTCAGTAGAGTGAGAAAGGGAAAGTGAGGAGTTCTATGGATGCATGTGTGGTGAGCTCCTGGACAATGCATGTCCATGAGGTCTTGTGGATAATACGTAGCCTTTACACAGCTTTAACTTGGCGGTCAAAGTGTTTGATGTAATAGCTTGAGGACTTCCATGATGTATGTGGAGGTAGGAGTAAAACAGGTCTCTGTGATAAAGATATTTGAGGCACTACTGGCATAAGAAAGTAGTGTTCCTGGTCTATGATGGTGATGGTTCTAGTAGGTGTGGCCCCGGTACATCAAGACTACACCTATAACATTGGAACAGTACCCCAATTAATATATGGTTCAAAACAAAATAGCCTTTTGTCTGCTTTAGTGCAGTTTGTTATTATGTGAAGCATAAACTTGTAGTTCTTTTTACTTTTGCGATGTCACAACCTGTGGCACCACCAGGGAAAAGGCCATGTGCTATCACTTCCTGTGATGTCACATGGTACATGTTGTCTCTTCCAATTCCCCTTGCATTTTGGTGATTTGAGGTCCCTGCAGGTAGGTACAGGTAACGGGTGGCAGTTCCTTAGAGAAGGAATCAGAAGAGGCACATGAAGAGTTGGCTGAGCACTGGATGGGTGCCAGCTCTGCTGGAGTAGCGGCTGAGAAGTCAGCAGTGGAGTTGGAGGTGGGAGAGTGGCTTGGATGGGAGCAGGGAGAATGAAGGAGGAATGGTTGCTCACGAGCATTACAGGGATTTGAGATTTTAGCAGCCAAGTAGCCTGCAAAGGCATTAGCAGAGAGAGAGCGGATGGAAAGATGAGCAGGCGGCTAACAAAGAACTGGAGGGTCCTGGAATGCTTTGCAGGGATGAGAATTGAGAGAATAGGCAAGGTGGGGGTAGTAGCATGACTTAGGTGGGCAGAGGACAGCTTGAGGAGACATTTCTTATAAGTAGCATATTTCCCCCCACCCTAAAACCCCCTCTAGCAAGGTCTGGTGTGGAGGAGCACTTCCAAAAAATATTGCACAGAGGGGTCTGCTGACCTTATAGAAATCTGCAGACAACTGAAAAATATTAGATGCCCACTAACAATCGGAGCCACGCTAGGTCCACAAATGGGAAATACCCCTCCCACGACTCGTTAAACAGACTTGTGGGTTTGTGAATCGGTCAGCAAGCTCAAACATCACTAACAGGATTTTGGTTGCTTTTGGGAATATTTGTAAAACATTGTTAGCAAACAACCAAAAAGAATGTTTTCAGGACCCGATGCCAACCTCTTTCGCGGTTTGGTTTAAACCCATTCAGTATTTTCCTTTTAGATCAGAGCAAAGTTAGCCGTAAGAGAAACTGCATGGGAACCAAATGTTTTGGCCCCCAAATGTAGCATTGCTCACCCAGATGAAACTTTCCAAAAGAGTTTACCAAGTTTTTTTATTCACACGTTTTGTGCATATACATTGAACAGTGGTAAATCTATACGTTTCTAAGAAGGTGCTCTGCCCATTGGAAAGTCACCTTACCATAACTACAGAGTCGCTATCAGCAACTCTAAATGTGTTCCTTTTTACTCTGTCTCATTTATATATGTATGGTAACTCGAATGCAACACAAAACAGAGAACCGTGGACCTGAACTCCAAGTGGCTCTCTCCGTATACTGCAAGCAAAGTAAAAACTCTAAGGCTGACTCTTGCGGTGCTCATGAGAAAATTCCAGTTTTATTTAAGGCATCATGATAGGGAAAAGAAAGTGAAAAACGACGTGTTTCACAACCCACTTGTTGCTTGTTCACGTATGGCTTACTGAGTATAATGGACACATTATATCTAAAAGCACGATTGGAGTGATACAAACTCTATGGTTCCCAGGGACATTATCCTTTCTATCAGGTAGTCTATGGCCTGAGTGTAAAGCTAGGAAAAGGGCTGTAAAATACATTGGCCATTGCTTAGTATTATCTGCGGGTCATTGGAGCTTTATGTGTAGTTAAACCATTTAGTGAGTCGAAAAACGGTTCTCCACTAAGTGCCGAAATGCAACAGTGTTTTAAAACTTTGTTTTAAAGTTGCTATTTAACCCTCATAAATGTCGGGCTTGTTTATTGTCTGAGCTTAGTGCTCCAAAATTACTCATTGTCATAATTGTGGATATGTCTCCCTGACACAACGGGCCATGTCCTCCATTGCATGTGATATTTTGCCCAGAGCAACTGAGACATCACTTCGTTAGTAAGTATAGCTGTTTGGCAGGTAAGACTTGGTTGGCGGTGTTAAACCAAAGATATTTGCAAATACCTTCTTTCGCCAGGAAAAATCAGAAAGTTTTATGATGCCTGGTCCTAGTAAACTTCGTAAATGTTGGTCCGGCTTTGTTGCGTTCGCTCTGAGAGCGACTTAGAATTTGGTCATCCTGCAACCCAGAAGGTACCCCGGCATACGAGATTTATGTCAAATACTGGTTAGGGGCAATTGTATTTAACAGTTCATGGCACAAACAGACTAAAGATATGCCTAGCTTACGATGGCCAGAAAATGGTTCTTTTGATGTATCCATAATTCAGCATTTCGAATCTGTATTATTAAAGAATAAGGCTAGACCCTCCGCCTTTGATGTTATCCGCGACTGGCGCAAAGAAGCCACGCAGAAGATCAAACACGAACAGAAATTTGATTGAAGACACATGTCACAGGCTGATAAAGCTTTGGTTCATGATCAACAAAAACATCAGCAAAATAATAGAGAGATAGACAGATATTGTCAGCTACAAAGAACAGAAATGTACCCTGTTATACCTACTACTACCCAAGACCCCATAATAGAACAGATCCTTAATAACCTTCACCAACATCTCCTTCCCTCTGCGCCTCCTCCTCCCTATGGTCAACCACAGATCCCATTAGTAGTAGGGCTCCAGGGCCCTAAACTTCCTCCCACTTTCCCTGATCCCCAAAATGTGCCCCCCTCAATAGAAGGTGATGTATAAGATGTTAGTCTAGATCCTCCCAGTGAATATATACATGGCCCTTTGACCAAAGAAAAGGCTTGGAAATTATAACCTTTTCATTCGGAATACACAAGCCACTTTAATGCCTACCCAACGCAGGAAATTAAGGGAACAGGCTGTTTGGTTAGTATTGAGGGGAGTCAGACAGAATGTGGTTGAGGAAGTACTAGAAACCCAAGGTCCTAAACGCCAAATTGTGTGAAAATGTTTGAGTGATGAGATTCGAATCAAGTGGGAAACAAAATTGCCTTCGGGAGTTCCTAGGGAATTACTAGATTTGGATTTAGCTGCCTTCTCATGTCATACGGAGAAGGATGCCTTTTCACTTGTTAAAGGACTTTGGGAGATATTTGATTAAATGAAGGAACTAGAGAAAACCCGACTGGAATTAGAAACTGAAACCAATACTTCTGGATATTTCCAACAACCTGTTATCGTTGCATTATGTAAAGAGTCTTGTGTGTCAGCTGAAGAATTACAGTTAATAACACATACCGCACTTAGATGGGCCACCACTTTCACCCCTCTTTCAGTAATTTGCAGTACCTTTTGTCAGTATGTCCCCCAGATGCAGATGCATGCTATGAAAGTAATGTTGGATGCAATTACATGACAAAACAAGGAAGGCGAGTTAGAGAAATCTGCAGAGTTGCAACACTTGAAACTGACAATAGATAACGCATCCATAATGAGTATCCCAGAGCAACGAAGTCACTTAACGGCACTTTTAAAATTACAAAAATGACCTAGTTACCAGCTCCCTATGCGAGAGGTGCCACCTGTTTATATACCAGAGCAGGCTACGCTTGATGCTCAAGGAAGCCCTGTCCTTGATAATCAAGGGAAGCCAATTATGCAGCCCGCTAAATATGATACCCAATTTGTTCATGTACCTTTTTTCAGGCAAGAATTAAATGCATTAAAACAGACGATTCCTGATATTAGGAAAAACCCCACTGGGTTTTATAAAGGATTAGAGGCTGTTTTAAATACCTCTGTCATCACGAGTAGGGAATTGGAAACTTTGTTCTCAGTAATTTTGCCATCAGATATTTGGACACCCATTAGAAATGACACTGACCCTGCAACTTTGAGGAGGACATAGGACACAGTTTTCCAGCTTGATGCTAACAGTACAGCTGGCGAAATTCCCTCTCCGGCATTACTTAACCTTCCCACTATGATAGTTGCACAGCTCAAAAGGGCGGTACCCAAGAAAAAGATTCATTGGGATAAGCTGGCCACATGTGTCCAGAATAAAACTGAAGGGGTAACTGAATATTTTAATAAGTTTGAGAAAGTATTTATTGATTTTTCAGGACAGGAAATGGCTACGCTGGCGGGGAAACAATTAATTGTAGATACATTCATCTGACAATTGTTACCTGATATTAGTGTTCTTATAATGCAATCAGAAAGTACTTGCCAAACCCAGTCGTACAATTTGCATATGGCTCAATATTATGAGAATAGAGTAAATGTCGAGAACGAGAAAGCAGAAAAGTATAGAGTGGATCACAAGACAAGAGTGTTAATAGAGCAAGTACAACAAGGGACTAGGGGAGGTCCATTTATTGGCTCAAGAAGAAGAAGAGGTGTTGGTCCATTTGTAACATTTTTTTCTACCAGGTCGTAATCAGTGTGCATATTGCAGACAGAAGGGCAACTGGAGAGCACAGTGTGCAGCCTTATTCAATAGGGGAAGCAGAATGCATCGAAGAAGGGGAAGAGGATGTCAGGGAGGACAGGTAGAAAGTAAGGGTGGATGGATATCACCTAGGCCAGCGATTGCCCTGTGTCAACTACTACGGTCCCTATTTACTCCAATGTTTTTGATAATTCAAGCAAGTCTTTTGTCACTAATCAATACAATATTGAGGATTTCTCTTGGGAATTCTCAGAATAGGACAGCCCTCAAATGAAAATGGAACCAATCCCCATCCCTGTGGATCAGTCAGGACCCTACGTTCACATGAGAGTTGGGAGACTGGAGCATTGGTTTTAGTAGACATAGGGGTGCAAAAGAGCTCTTACTAATATTTCAGTAGGGTTTGCTGGAACACTTGTAGTTAGTAAAGTATCCACCGCAGGGCCTGTCCTTTTTAGGACCAGCAGCTAGTGAGATACTGTTCTTATTAACTACACAGTGAGGAGAAAATGTACTGGGGTTACATTTGCTGAAAAAGATTTGTGCTACTATTTATTGTACACCAGGCGGAGTACACCTTAGAGTATGTCCGTCAAAAATGAATCCGTTTTTCGCAAAACCTTTGCCACCCGAGTTTGATAACATCCCCGATACTTTATGGGCAGTATCAGATAATGACATTGGTCTTATGGATATTTCCCCAGTAAAAATACAAATTCGACAGGGAGCAATGTATTTGTGTATTCCTCAGTACAAGGTATCCCCTGAAGGTTATGCAGCCCTTGAAACAATTGTCTCAGACTTAGTAAGACAAGGGATCATAGAAGAAATAATGTGTGCAATAGCCCCATTTTACCTGTTTTTAAAAAAGGGTACACTGGTCTACCATTTCGTCTTGTTATTGAGTTAAGAGCGATTCATAAGATTTTAGTACCTCAGTTTCCAATAGTTCCAGACATTACTACCATTCTTAACATGATACTGCCATTTGCAAATTATTTTTCAGTAATTGAGTTAAAAAATTCACTTTTTAGTATACCATTACATCCAGAAAGCAGATTCTAGTTTGCTTTCTCCCTCGGTGGGAGAGCGTATACTTTCACTAGAAAACCACAAGGATATACAGAAAGCCCAAGCATATACAGAAGGGCACTTAAGGAACAGTTGGGTTCTTTGAAATTGCCAGAATCTGTTCCATTGATTAAAAATATTGATTTGCTTATAACAGCTCCCACGGAGGAACTAAAGCTTCTTTTAAGAAATGTCAGTATTGTAGACCGGAGGTAGCTTATCTTGGGTACCTCCTGTGGAAGGAGGGTAGGAAACTAGCACCTGATATAATACAAGCAATTTCTAAAAATGCCACATCAAAATCCAACAAACAAGTTACAGCGCTTATAGGCGCTGCCTCCTATTCTAGACAATGGATACCCAATTTCTCGCTTACAGTCAAACCTTTGATAAAACTCACGACTAAACATGTACAGGATCAAGTGCCACGGACTGTTGAACATCAAAAGGCATTTGTTTTGTTGCACACATTGCTTTGTTGTGCTGCCGTTTTAGGGACTTTGGATTATAACAAGGAATTTGTTTTGTTTGTGCATGAAATTGATGGATGTGCTTTGGCTGTTTTGACATGGGAACATGGAGGAAGGAATAGACTGTGCAGCTATTTTTCCTCCACGTTAGACCGTGTTGTATGTGCTTTGCCTAAATGTTTGCGCGCAGTAGCAGCTGCAGCTTTTTCTGTAAAACAATGTGAAGGTATGGTTTTAGGTCACTCTTTAACCGTGATGGTACCTCACTCGGTCGATGTCTTTTTAAATAGTACTCAGACCCAATATATGACTACGCCCCAACTTACTAGATATGAATTGATAGTGTTAGCACCACATATGAAAATTAAGCGCTGCAACACACTCAACCCCGCTGAACTTTTACCGATACCAAATCAGGGTATCAGGGATATTGAGGCAGTCGACCATAATTGTATCTTCGTAACTGAGGAAGACACCAAGGGCCGAATTGATTTGCGAGATACCCCCTTCCGCAGGCAGAAGGAGAATTTTGTGACGGATCATGTTTTAAAATGCCAGATAGGACTGCAACTGCAGCCTATGCGGTTACTACTTCAAAAACTATAGTAGAAACTAAACAAATATCCTTTAATTCAGCACAAGTAGCAGAAATAATAGCTTTGACTCGTGCTTGTGAATTATAGGAAAATCTTTCTGTAAATATTTTTACTGACAGTACGCTTTCGGATTAGCTCATCATTTCAGAAAAATATGGGTGGAAAGTGGATTTTTGACTTTGCATGGAACTAAGATACAGCATGTTTCCTTAATATTATGACTGTTGTCATCTCCAACGCTACCAAAGAAACTAGCAATAGTTAATTGTGCTGCCCATCAGACAATAGTGACTGAAATTCAAAAAGGAAATGATTTTGCTGACTACTAAGCAAACAGCGTTCGATTGTACCTCGGGGATATATAATGCTGAGGATACTAGAAGGGCTCAGGACTTAGGATGTACGGAGGAAACCTTTGTCAGCATTAAAGAGATACAAGCAATGGCCACTGAAGAGGAAATTAGGGGGCGGCAAGACAGCTGTGCTATGCAGGATGAAGAAGGGTGTTGCGCCACAGGGTGTTAAACAGTGAATGCTACCTAATGCTTATGTACCCCTGTTGTGCGTATGACCCACGGACCCGCCCACATACATGCTAAACCTTTTTGTAAACAATTGGAAAATGTTTGGTGTAATTCATTGATTACCGCAACAGCTGAGAATGTGGTTAGGAACTGTGTAATATGCCTAAGCCATAATGTAGACCGAAGGACTACTGTCTACACATGTAATTTTGACCCCCCTACCTTTCCATTTGAAGTGTTGCATTTTGACTTTATTCAATTAGAAAGATGTAATAATTTGAAATATGTGCTAGTAGTAATCTGTGCCTTTAGCAAATGGAGAGAGGCTTTTCCCTTGAAAGATAATACTGCCATCTCCACTGAGAAAGTTACGTTGAAAGAGGATTTTCCCAGGTTTAGATTACCCAGGGTAATTTGGTCTGATAATAGCCCCCACTTTATTGCAGAAGTAATACGAAATGTGTGTAAAAAGTAAATTTCACACAGCTAACTATTCTCAAAGTGCTGGGTTAATTGGGTGCCACAATCAAATTTTAAAGAACAAAATAGCTAAAATACATGCGCACACAGGACTTAAATGGCCAGATGCTTTACCTTTAGCATTACTCTATAAAAGGACTACAGTTGCGTCCAAATCAGTGCTATCCCCTTATGAAATTGTTATGAGCAGACCAGCTAATGTTTGGCCTGCTCCTAGACCACGATCATGAGTACCCACTGCTTATCGATTGATATATGATAGGTTATTTATAAAGCGCTTCATACCCGGAGGTTTCTAAGCGCGGATCCGGGAATCGAACCTGTGTTGCTCTGTCGTCTTGCTTCCAAGGCGAGCACGTTGCCCTTGAGCTATCCTCCTGAGATTGTTGTAAACAGTTGCCTGAACAATTGTGTTCTATCCACCAGCAGGTGGAGGATAGTTTACCGAAAAAAATGTTGCAAGAAGGATATTGGGTGAAGCCTCGAAACCTGACGATGGTCAATAACTTTCAGTGAAACACTGCACTGGAACCACATTGGTTAGGACCATACCAAGCGTTATTGGCCACCCAAACTGCAGTTCGAGTAGAGGGGAAAACAGCATTGGATCCATGCTGCTCACATCAAATTGGTTCCTTTGCCCTCGCCCTCTGTTGAACATCATCCTGTTATCTGAAATAATGGATTCTTCCACCCCCTGTGAGCAAAATCCCTCGTCAAAATCTGAAATTAAGTCTTCAATACAGACACCCATCTTGTTCAAAGATCATACTATTCCGGGAGCAACTAGATACAATGCACGACCCAGGAAGGAATAGGAGTGCCCACTGGAAACCTACCAAGTGCAGATCTGGTACTGTGGTCATACTGTGCCCACTGGAAACCTAAAAGTGCGGGTTTGATATTGGGGTCAGCCTTGCACCTACGCGAAATCAGCATGTCCTGATACCCGTGCACACCAGATAACGGGGTATCAAAGGACTGAAGAAGAATCTGCATTATAGAGTGGCACCCATTTGGTGAACAGACGAATGAAAAACAATGATGTAACTTTACCTTCACACCTTCTTGTTCACAAAAACTATGGACAAAGGAAGTCTGAATAGTAATATTGACATTTTGGACGATTTTAGTAGTAGGGCTTTCTGCCTTTTTTCTGGTTCCTTGAACAAGATTCTCTGCATCTTTTAAAAACACTTCTCCGAAATGACACTGAGGTTACTACCGAGCTTCCTTTTACTCCCATGTCTTAACCCATACTCATCACAGTTCCTTAACCCATACTCATCAATGACCTATGCTGATGCAGGCTTCATTTATTTGTATAAAAGGAGAAGCTGTGTACTATTCAGGCACTTCACTTCTCCACCCTCCATGAAATACTGGTCGTGGATGAACCTGAAGTCTGTTTGAGTGTATGATATGTGCAAAATAAATCTTACCTTGCAATTTTGAAACTCTCAGATACTCTACTTTGTTTGAATTATAGCGTTTACAAGTCTCAAACATGCCATGCAGCTACTGTGCGTGGAGCATGGCCTTCGTCAATGCCCGAAGCACAGATACCTGGCCTGATGATCCCACACAGCATTTCCTGTGCTCATACCCTGTACAAACTCTGATCAGGTCATGGATTTTGGGTTGCCCAGGCACAGTGATCTGTGCCATCATGTCAGTCATATGTCACAGCCCTCGGTTCCGGATACAAGGACCCTGCATATAGCATGTGGTCATACCTGAGTGACAATAACTCTGCTTGTGTGCCTGCAGAGCATGTTCTGTCACTATGTCCCAAGCGAATTGAATTCTATGGGAAAGATGAGGTGGAATAGTGAGGTCCATAAACCTGCAATCCAAGGCCGGACTTTTCTGGGTTGTGAGGGTTCATTCATCTAATGAGAGCATTCACCTGAAATCTCGATATCTTAATGTTGCCAGAAGCCAAGAAAACAGATTGAAATCACACTTTTTGTATATCAGAGTCTTCCTATCTCCTCCTCCCTCCATCACTCGTTGGACTAGGGCCCTGCTTGCAAATATATCCATTGCTGAAGGCGTGCGGCATGATAACCACATGTTTTGGCGTTGAACGAAGGAATGCCAAAAACACAAGTTATCATGCCACGGTGCACCCAGTAACAGACAAGATACACAAACCTGTGAACAAGTGCCTGTATCTTGAGCCCAATTCACACTGCATTGTGCCTTCACTGAGCCCGGCACCTGCTAGGCTCTAATCAACTGCTTAACACTGGGATTCAACTCAAACCGCTGGAGTCTCATTCGCCAACTCGAACCAGGGATTATGCCACAGCTCGCCCTAATTCGGCCTCGAACTGCTGCTTTGCAAAAACACACATAGGCGCAACATCCTGTTTCGACAATTGCCACCGCTGAATCAAACCGCTGGAGCGTCACTCCTCGACCCTTCCCAGTGGTAACAACCAGACTCTACCCCAAAGGGATTCTGATGAGCGCCCAGACCTGCTTTGCCAAAATCCACCTCCAAACAACAGAGAGTTACCACATTCGAAATTGCCTGATGCTCGCTTGCCGTGTGGGCACAAAATGTACCCGAACTGAGCTTGGTCCGCTCGCTTCACTGCTAAAAGCTGGGTTTGACACCATCAACCCGCCAAAGTCACAATACAAGGTACCATCGACCAATAACTGCCCCCATGGTCCATTTTGGAGCCCAAAGAGTGGTTAGGTCACTTTTATAACCTTTGCACCCCAGACATATCTTTTTAAAGAACATTGTGGTTATTACTTGCTTTACTCCCCCGATTCATTACTCATAGTGCTGTATTGTGCTATCTTTGCTTATTGTCTGTTCTTTCCTTAGCAGTGGGTCGTTTTTCAATTTAGTAATTTTTCAGATTTTTTTTATTAAAGTATATCTATTTTTATAGAACCTCGAATGGACATTTCCTTCATTTTGGACTGTTATGCTTTGCTGTTTGTGTCGCTACAGCTACACAGTCACATTCACACCCCTCTTAAGAGCATAGAATTTGCTTTGCCCATGTGACCAAAAAAGGCAAAGGAGGTATCTCTCTTAACTGTACTTGTTTTACCTTTATGATTGGGCTGGCTCGTGCTTTGTAGCAATGTGAGGGCAGAGTGGGCATTTCAGCCTCTACTCATCCTTGTACTTCTGCGGGGGAGAATCCAATTTGTCACACTGTTGCCCATGAAACCTCCAATCTGCGTTCGTTCAGGTTTCTTTCAGTGTGCCCAAGGCATTGATTTTAATCAGCGTAAAGCAAATGAAGCAATTAGTGCATGATGGAGACAACCACTACAATGGACTTTAAAGCACAGAAATGATAATTTCCTGCAATTAAATCAGGAAAAAATGAAAGGAAGAAAAAGCATTGTATTGCAAATGTATATTTAAAAAACACAGAGTACATATGGACAAAATGCAAAACTACACAGATAATTTATGCACAAAGAAACTCGGCGGGATTCTCCCTTAAAATAGGGATTACATCCCGGCTCTAGATAGGAAATAATGTTTACAACATGTTTTAGAAAAATATATATTTTAAATAAATAGGAACACGGAAATTCTGAAAGCATTTCCACTGCGAATGGCTGTCAAAAGGCCCTAAAAGTCGTGGTTACTTTCGTTATCAAAGTCGTGGATGCTCCCCAACCAACACAAATGTCACTGCCCTAGTGTGGGCAGGAAAATGTACATCTACCTACAAGAAATTGTACACGTTTTGATGTGAGATGACCTTATTGGCTGTCATAGGATTGACCCAATTACCCATACGATTTTAGTCACATGAAAGTGAAACTGCCTGTCAGTAGACGATTGCCACGCTGTATTTTAAGTGCGTAAATGCAAGTCAGCCTTAGTCTAATGGCAAATTTCACTTGGCAGCAGTGTTTCGCATTAAGCCAAGCCACTGCCACACCTTATTTATTATTGCTGGTGCTTATTGCGTGTAATGATGCGTATGGTACTTGCATTTCGGGTAAGAAAATTACTGCAGCGGCGGCTTCCTGTATCCATGAAAAGACATCAAAGAATGAAGGCCTGTGACCGAGACTGCACGGGACACTTTAAAAATACAAAACACTGTTGTTCCCTCTTTAAAAAAAAAAAAAACTGGGAGAACATCTCAGCTTTTACACTTCTTACGCCTTTCTTTCTGAAAGAATGAAAACTGCTGCTGCAATCTGTGTGCAGATTAGCAGCAGGACTATTCAGCCATTCAACCTTCTGCGGTTGATATACCGGACAAGAAGGACTGACTGACAAGGAGGACTACAGAAAACAAGCTAGTTGCTATTGAACGTTTCTCAATCTTGGCTCCACAGCATCTGTGCCATTTTTCATAGTGTGTGGATACCATTTGTAAAAAACGATCTGTCTGTGGTTGCCATGAATGAGTAGGGGGTTCCTACCAACCTCATAACCATGAACATCCTTTCTGGCAGTGCTTGGCTGCCCACTGTTGACTTTCAAAACATTTGCCAAGATGTTTACTTGGGTGCACTGAAAGTTTCATTGTTCCAAGCACCCGTCTCTGCGAGAGGTAGAGAAGCTTTGTGTGGTAATCCACCATCACAATAAAGAATCTGAGGCCCCCTCAATTCACCAATGGGCCCCATCAGATCCACTGCCACTTTACTCCAAGGCTGGGCCGGTAATCGCACTGGAATGAGAGGAGTCTCTCTCACCACCTTGTTTTTAATCGCTGGCCAAGCACGGTACACACTCCCTCACTTTCCTCTCTACACAACTGTACATTCCAGGCCACCAGAAACTTTGCCTCAACCTTCTTTCAGTGCTTCCGGAACTCAAATGCCCTAGATGAGCCAAATCAATCGCTTCCATGTGTTGAAATCACGGCAAAAATGGCAGCGGACACAAAATATTGCGGCAAAAAGGCAGTGGTTTTGCCGCCGCAATCCATGTAAAGGATGCGGGGGGACACCCCTCAAATCCCTGTATCCATTATACCATTTAAGGGAGGCGGGGGACATCCCTGCAACCACCATTCCCTTTAAATGGTGTAATAGGGTATACCTTTAACGGGTCAAACCACAGCATTTTTGCAGAGATTCTTTGTACAGGGGACATTTTTGCCACGATTTTATCACTGCATACCAATCAATCTTTCCCCAAGAGCTACTGGCTCCCTTCCTGAGCCCACCCTCTATCAAAGACAACTCGTCTTTTACTTCCATCAAACCATCTCTCGCATCTCTGGTACAAGACTTCTTTAGTAGGCCATCCTGACACCATCCACTCCTTGATACACTTCACAAACTTATCACAATCCTCAGCCAACTCGCACTCAAGCGCACCGGTATCAACAACGCTCTTGCCCACAGGCTTGAGGGGAACACACATGGCCTTAGCCAACACCCAGCTAAGTGTGTGTGGTATGAGAGATGTTGAGAGCAGCAGAGGCTTTGCTTATTTATTTAGGAATGCAGTGAGGCCTGGGCGTGTGAAACCAAAACCGAATCTCTACTTTGAGAGCTCTGTATTGAAGCTTTATAGATGATTGGGGTGGGGGGACTGCAGTGGTTTGTGGCAGCCCCTTTAACTTACTGTGATTGTGTCATTTTTGATGTACAGAAAGATGTTGCCTATTTTTCTTTCATTTCAGACCCTGAAACCACAGCATTAAGAAAAACGTCATAGAAATAAATCAAGTTGTGAAATGTCGCCATCCTGCACGACTTGGAATTGCAGACTCAGAAGAAACATCTAAAACACGAGGAGTCCTTTTCCCCATAAGCCATTACATTTCACCACGAGTCATGAATCTGCTGTAACATGCCATGAAACTGCACACACGCGCTGCTTCATTTTCTGTTGTAGTAATGAAATGGACCTTAAACGTGTCAAGCCATTGATTCAATATGGGTCATGAAAATGCCACTAAATGAACTGCAAATGATTCATACAAGAGTCGAGGAGTTGGGCCATCCCAATCAGGAAACTGCTTATGAGTCCTCATGGACTATGCCAGACCTCTAGGAGAGTCCTTAGGTTCCAGGACGCAGTAGAGGTTCATAGATACATCTTTACTTGTTTTATCAGATGTTAGAGAAGCAGCCTGACCACCAGTTTATTTGCAATTGTTTCCACTAAAAGTGGATTTTCTGCACTCATGCCAAAAATGGGGAGGGGGTAGCCCAATGAAAAATAAGGCAAATCCCTCTGCCCCCTTCCCATCTACCACTCTCCTTTCAGCTCACAGCAACCCAACTCCCCCTCCTAAGTCTGTCACTGTACTCTTGATCTGCAGGTCCGAAGGCACTCTGAACTCCTTGTCCGATCCCAGTTTCGTTCTTGACTACATTCCCACTGATACCCCCATCGTGCTCAAGAGTGGCTTCAACCTCGCCAAAATATCCCCCAACAGTCAGCTTAAACTAGACAGCCTCCTCTCTGAACAATACCCTAAGCTCCCTTCACAACTTAGTTAGGCACTCCCAATGGAACTTTCTCGACCTTGTCATCTACTCCTCGCGTTCTTCAATGAATTTCACTATAGTCCCAGACCCTGCCCACTTGCCCACTCTATCCTACACTGCAGTATCAATGTTCCTACGCCACTCTCCTGCTCGTGCATCTATTTCAAAACAAATTCAATCCCAACGCTGAACTGGCAACCATCCTGTGGATTACCAACCACTGTTTTGCCTCTATTGACCCCCTACTAATGCTCATGGAGCTCGCATCTGTCAGCTACTCCCACCTCTCTCCCCCTGTAACTACTCCCTTTCTCGAGATTTTCCCTTCCTTCTACAAGGTAGCCAGCATCCTACCAATCCTAAAACGCCATTGATTGATCCAAGAAATCACACCAACTAGCACTAGGTTCCTCTCCTTCCTCACAGTCCTACAATCTTGGAAAGACGTGTGTTCAACAGGCTCACCACCTGCCTCGATACTATGGTCTCCATGACCCTCTCCAAAATGGATTTCAAAGCTGCCACGCCCTTGCTTATGTGTTCAACTTTCATACCTCACCATCATAAGGTCTCCTCTACCCTTATCTTTCTCAACCTCTCGGTTACCTTTGATATGGTTGATGACCCTTTTCACCTTCAAACCCAGGCTGTCCTTGGTATCCAATAAACCACTCAACTGGGTTCCTTCAGACCTCTCACTTCATACCCTGTCCATCTCATGGAACACAGCCCCCCTCTGATCCGAACTCCCTCCCTGTAAGTGTCCACCAAGGCTCCGTCGTGGACTCCTACTATTTCCTTGTTACACATCCTCCTTCAGTCCTCATCTTTTGGGTTCTCCTCTCCTCCTTTGGGTTCCACTGTGACCACTTTATAGACAACACCCAAATCATCTTCTCCTTCCCTACTCTAACTCTTCATCTCTCTTTACGTATTCATGACTCTCTCGACTCTGAGAAACCAGAGGGTATTCTTCCCTGTAGAGCCCAGGAATCCCTTATTCAGGTGTCCAGGACACATCTATCGCTGTTGGATCGTGTTCCTGGGGGTGGACTAGTGGGGGAGGATCACCTGTGTAGGGGAGCCTGGGGTTATGTTTAGGGAAAACCTCAGGTGAGATGCGGTACCCTCACGGAGAGAATGGTGTGGGGAACAAAGTCCCTAAAGCTTTTATAAACTATTCCCGGTCATCATCCCTTCCACCCAGGGAATCTTCCTTACCCAAAGGTAAAACCAACAACCCATTAATATCTGGTAAAGCCATTAAAAACCACAACTCCCAGAATCCCTGCTATTGTGTCTTCTACTCAGATGTTACCAATCATTTTGCTTCATGACCCACCAACAATTCCTTCCGGAAAACCCAATCTATCTTGACAAAACATTATCTTTCTCAAAATCCCCTCTGTTTAGTCCATGATTCCGACTATCCCTGTTTGCTTCATAATCCCTACCAATCCCATCCCTCTGATTATCACTTTCCGAAGTCCCAGTCAAATGTTACCAACAACTACAGTCCCCAAAAACCGTCTTGTTTATTTTATGATAACAATCCTGGTTATTCCCATTTGTATCACAAACCGCCCGATATAAAGGTTGTAATTCCCTATGGAACCTTTCCCCTTTCCAACACCAACACTTCCTTACAATATGACAATAAACAGACTAATGTCAAAGATGTTCATTTGGCATGTCCCCATACAAGGGTCAGGCAACAGATCAGAATCACACACACCCAACGGCCCTTTCCCTTCCCCACAGGGATAAAAGGTGGAGCAAAAGAGCACAGAACGAGCAAGGCAGACCGCACAACGAGACAGCTATCCAGACCCCGGCAGTTCAAGGAGGAGAAAGTCAGTAAATATCAAGAGGCTGATGAGGAGAGACACAACCTTGCCCTTTGCAACAAAACCCAGAAAACCATCCACTGAAAGAAACTTAAGACCGAGGACAATAGCAATAACACAGTGAATATCGACACTGATAAGCCGGAGCGAGGGAAACTCCTGCTTCCGTGGAACTGGCCTTGCCTCCAGTAAAGAGGAACGGCAAGAGGTTCATCACAGCCGGTGAGTCGAGGGGAGAGCCGATAAGAACTGGGCTGTGGTGAATGAAAATTGCAAAGTGAGAACTATAGCATTGTAAAAGGGAGACCAGCTGCAGAAAGGGGCCAGCACCACGTGGGTGCTGCTCTGAGAAACTCTGGTCGATCCCCGATTTGAGCAAAAACTACAACTACCAGAAGGCTATAGGAGAGCCGCAAAGATAGGTCAAAGTGGTCATACAGGAAGTCAAGCAAAATCCACAAACAGTCGAGAGCCTTTGACCTACAAACTTTAAACAAAGTAAGGGAAGTGAATCACGCCACATAAGAAAGCAAGGGAAGTGAATCCCAAAAACAATGAAAGTATAAGTGAAAGTGAAGTTGGCAGGAGTGAACACAACCAAGGGATGCTGATGAAGAGGGGGCAAAGTCTAATGTGCCAAGAAACAGTGTGTTGACAAAGAGGGAACTCGGCTGAGGGATGTCAACTGGAATGGTTTAAAAAGACATTAAGATTTATGAATGAGCGACAAGCTTAGTTAACCCGGAGGCGGGAGTCTGAAAGCAAAGAGGGGTCTACGCCCAGAAGTGGGGGACCCAGGGGTGAAACCATCACCCAAGAAATACGTGCAACAAAACTTTGTGTTGTTTGAAAACCTTTCAGACCCTCTGGATCAGGAGACACAACCTCCAAGGCCCCGATATCGGAACTGTTTTTGGTTACAAACCTGGAGCTCCAGGGGGTGAAAAACTATCACCCCCATACCATGAGGAACAGGGGTCAGCGCCCAGAAGAGGGGACACTTTAATTAATTTCATGCTGAACTTCTCAAAGACTGAAGTCATCTACTCCACTCAGCCTCCAATTCTCTCCCATCTTCTTTCACACATCCGGCCACCCGTGGCTTGCTCTATCCATCTCTCAGGGCAACCGACCATGGGGATCTCTGACAGGGACCTTAATCTCCACATCACTGCAACCTCTACAATAAGTAGGATAAGTCTGCTTAATATTGGGATAACCTGCCCTCTCTTCCCCCTACCACTATGCCAAAACCCTCATATTAACTTGTGTACTAAGTTCCCTTGATCACTGTGTTGCCTCCTCCTTTCCCACCACTGCTCATTCTACCACATGACAAAGTTCTTGCTACATGCACCTCTAGAATCTACCCTGCTCTTTCCCCACTTTTCATCCCATAATGGGTGGCTCTATATTAGAACATTATCCTGGTTCAAATTCCTACTGCTTGTTTTCAAGCCCAAACACGGCCTAGCCCCCGCTTACCTAGCCAACACTACCTCTTGCTACTCTCCACCAGGCAACCTCTGCTCAAACTCCCTCCTAAATCTCCCTGTTCCCACCCTTCTTCCTGTGCATCCTCTCGCTTTCACTTCTTCTCCCTTCTCACCCCTCATCGAATGTAATGTAGTACACCTACATATCAAAAACAGTACTACCATTTGCGCCTTTAAATCTGCACTCAAACTCCACCTCCTCAACTTGTTTTCTCAGGCACCTATTAGAGTATTGTCCCATATTCTGCTGGCTTTTGCGGAGCATTACTAGTCACTCCTCCCTAAACAAATAAGTTTAAAAAAACAATCATTGGGTTGGCCACCAGGGGAGCCCGGATGAACAACTCCTTCATGTGAGCTCCGTCCCGAGGTCCCAGAAAAGTGGATTGAGCCCCCACTTGGGACCCCCCCCTTAAGTATCCTTGACGGAATGGTGTGGGAGAGGACGTCTACCATGACATGAAAAAAAGTCCGGCGAAAATCGTGCAGGTATTTGTGGAGAAACGTTGAAGGTTCCGATCGCCGGCTTAACTGCGCAACGCACGTGAACTCCAGAAGACTACGGAGGCGACTGGAAACTGGAACAGGGATAGGAACGGCCTGGAGGGAGGCTGAGAAACGTTGTGGAGAGGGAACATCGATCGGAACCGTCACAACCGATTTGAAAAGGTGATCACAAGCAACCAACATCAAACACAACACGGCGCCTCTACGCAGTGAGTTGAATCCACCCCCGGACTGAAATGCTACACTGCCCCGGCCCGCTCAGCCTCATCGCAGCCCATAGCGGCGCCGCTTAAACACACCCGGCGCTCCGCACGGAGAGTCAGCCACGTCCAACCGGGCCCATTGTGAGAATTGGCATTCGACCCCAGGCGAGAACAATACTACCAGAGCGGTTGCGAGGGCCGAGTGACCACGCCCCCGCGCCAGCTACATGGAGCAAGAGAGACCCCTCTCTCGCCGGGTGAGCGGACCCGGAAGGGGGGATTTCACAAGCACCCCCAATCAACATAAAGGATATCATACTATAACAGAGGCCTCGCAAGCGAAAACGCATGGTATATACGGCAGGGGACATAAGATAAGCCGTAGGCATTCTGTGAACCTTGCGTATTAGTTGGAAGTAAAAGATGGGATGCATTGAACGAAAGTAAAGACTGTAATACACTCATATACGCATGGAACCAAGCTGAATCCACCTACAGAGAGCGACACCCTCAGATCTTGGGAAACTCAGAAGACAGATAGAGACCAAATTTGGAGAAACCAAGAGGGCGAACGCTCCCTGTGACCCAGTCATTAGCGCTCCTCACCCAGTGACACATATTTCATGGCGGACAACAAGAGGGGAACAGCCCAGGACATGGGCGAACAACTTCACCAGGACTGAGGGTTGGGCCCCCAAACCTGGGGCATGTGCCTCCTCACATACTCTCCTGGTGGTCGTGCCACCTCAACCCCAAACTTGAGAAGCGGCATCGGGTGCCTTGAACCAGGTGTATGAATGCGAAACAGAAGCTAGCCACCTACGCTTACAACCCGACTGCTTCCCACTCTACCGACCCCAAGATGGCTTCCACACCGACTCCGGGTGCCGAAACTGCTGCCACCAAAGGGGACATGGCGGTGCTACTGACTGAAATAAAAAATATGAGTGCCAGTATTGGCGGCAAAATTGACAAGTTCACGCAACGGCTGGATAAAATAGAAGACAGGGTTGAAGGAGTGGAAAACAACCAAGCCTCAATAGACACTTTAGAGACACAATTGGCTCACAGAATAACGAGTCTGGAGGAGAGAGAAGAGGAGATCAAGCTTAAGATGGACGATTTGGAAAATCGGGAGAGAAGGAACAACCTTCGCATTTTCGGAATCCCAGAGCAGGAGGGGGAGACGGAGGCAGACCTTAATACAACGCTTCACAATATTATCAAACTTCTCGTAACAGATGACGACATTGATGAGCCCAAAACGGAACGCATCCATAGAGCAGGTGGCCCGCATGGGGGCCCGAGGTCAGTACTTGCGCGGTTCCACCGCTATCAAGATAAGACCAGAGTCCTTGAGAAAGCGATGAGTGGAGGCACCATCACCCTAGGGGGAGCGCAAATAACAATATATCAGGATCTCTCCTCCCTGACCTTAGCTCTCAGGAAAATGTGTAGACCCCTCACACAGTGGCTGAAAGAACGAGATACCCGATACAGATGGGGATACCCCTTCTCCCTCCCCTTTGAACATGAAGGCACAAGGATCGGACTGAACTCAGAAGAAGATATTAAAACATGCATATCGGATTTGCTTGGAACACAGGACCATGGAGAAGATCGACAGGAATCTCCAAGAGAAGGGAGGGCATGGCATACCCATGGCCCAAGGCGTAAAAGGGTGAAAGGTTGGAGGAAATATCGTAGAGGCAACGTATCAACAGATGGGGGCGACTAAATTTCAATAATCATGGAATGTTTGACATATATGTCGCTTGATAATGATGAGCATGTACATTGTCTGAGGTAAGATTGCAATGACTGATGCTCGAACTAGAACTCCAAGATGATACCAAAGAGGGAAAGTCAGGGGCTCAACTAGTAATTTGTTGTATTATTTTTTGTACAGGGACCGTGAGGTAACGGTCCCCACTAGTGGTTCGGTGCCGGGACAGTTCCGTCAACTGAAACCGGTCGAAAGCCACCACATGGAGGGAGTGGGGAAGGCGACAGGGAGGGGAACACGGGCTAAGGGGAAAACTGAAGAATGGACTAGTGCAGAATACCGAATCCACAAAAATGTCACGTGGCTACTTGAAATTAGAACAAGTCGGCGGACACAAATGATTGATGTGCATAATCTCGGACTATTTAAAGATGGCCGCCGCTGAATCCCAAAGCAGGGGCTCCATAAGGGTGGGAACGCTCAATGTCAAGGGTCTTAACTCACCGACCAAGAGATCACTGGTCTATAGAGAATTTCGTGGCACCAAAATTGATATCCTCCTCTGACAGGAGACCAAGTACATGAAAGGTGATGAGAGGCCCGTATTGGGAACACAAAGTGGAATGGAATTATGGGGCTCAGTCCCATTGAGGAAGGGGGGGTGTGGGAATTCTCATTAGGAAAGGAATCAATTTCAATATTGCCAAGACCTGGTCAGACATGGAGGGTCACGCTTTACTAGTGACGGGAACCATTGGAAACGTGCCTATCACAATTGCCACAATTTACGCCCCCAATGTGAACCAGATGAGATTTCTCGCCAAAACAATCCCCAAAATCATGTTGGAATCCTCTGGCCATGTCATCTTGGGAGGGGCTTTCAACATATGGGCCCACCCCACACTAGACCACAAAACCACAAGCCCCACACCACAAGACACTACCAGACAGGCAAACACTAGTTTTGCCGAAATGATGAATCTGTATGGTATGGTTGATGTATGGAGACAAATGCACCCCAATGAGAAAGCCTATACGTTCTTTTCACCCCCACACAATACCTTTAATCGCATTGATTACATTTACCTCATCAAAGAAGTCCACAATCACTCAACACACTCAGAGATTACCCCAATCACATGGTCTGACCATGCTATGGTCACCATCGATGTCCAATGGGAGCATCTATCGCGTAAAAATGGAAAATGGAGGTGTAACGAAACTCTGTGGAAAGACCCTGTCTTTCAGACGGGGTTGGAAACCGAAATTACTGAATATTTTAGAATTAATAACACAGGTGAGGTCACCAAGCAAGGTGTTTGGGATGCGGGGAAAGCAACTTGGAGAGGTATCCTTATAAGAGAGGGCGCTCGGAAAAAAAGAGAGAGAACACCGATTGAAAAAAGAATTAGAGAGGAAATCCACCGGCTTGATAAAGAGGCGAAAGAGGGGGACATCCCAGACCAGAGTAGGATAGATGAGGCAAGGAAGAAAAGAGAGGAGCTCCGCCTTCTAGAGCATGAGCAAATCACCCGCAAACTACTGCTATTAAAACAAAGGTTCTATGAGAAAGGGGATAAAGCAGACGCATTATTAGCGGCCAGATTGAGGGAACAACGAGCAGAACGCAGGGTCCGAGAGATAGTGGACGGGGGGCCCGGCACAGATGTTAGCAAAACTACTATCCCTGAAGCATTCGCAGACTTCTATGAAGCGCTGTACACCCCAGAGACAGTCCCGAACTCGCACGACATTGAGTCATATTTAAACAACATAGCAATGCCCAAAATAACCTCGGCAGAGTCAGCCTGCCTGGAAACCCCCATAACGGGGGAAGAAATACAAAATGCGATAAAAAGATTGATCCTAGGTAAATCCCCAGGAGAGGATGGATATACGGCTGGTTTTTACAAGTCATTTAGTGCCCAACGTACCCCTTTCTTGGTCGAGCTATTTAACGAAATCCTGGAAACAGGCAAACCACCTGACTCCTTTGCTAGGGCCCTTATCACGGTGATTCCGAAGGAGGGAAAGGACCCCAAAAAATGTGGATCGTATCGCCCCATATCTTTGTTAAATGTAGACGCAAAAAGCTACACAAGAGTCCTTGCTGCTGAATTGAATCACATATGCCCCATCTTGTCCACCCCGATCCAGTAGGCTTCATACTAGGCCGGCAAGGAGCCGACACTATGCGCAAGACACTACACCAATACATGCCTCTGCAAACATGGTGGGAGACCCAACCTTGCTCTCCATCGATGCAGAAAAAGCTTTTGACAGGGTCAACTGGGACTTTTTAATGTACCTCCTGCGCAAGAACGGTATAGGACCCAGGTTTATAAGGGGAATCCAGGCAGTATATACAACCTAGAGCGTTGGCATCCGTCAACGGAGAATATTCCAGGTGGTTTGAACTAAAGCGAGGTACCAGGCAGGGATGCCCACTGTCAGCTATTCTGTTTGCCCTCTCACTTGAACCACTCGCACAAAAGATGAGAGGCGACACACAGATAGAGGGAATCCACTTAGGACAGGCAGAGTACAAAGTGTCACTTTATGCTGACGACATACACCTACATCTGACCAATCCGGAGACGTCCGTCCCAAGAGCCATGTTCCTCCTCGAAGAATATAGGCGCATTTCCGGTTTTAAGATCAATCGCACTAAATCAATTCTGTTCCCTCTGAAAGGGTCTGTGGAGGAAAATGAAATCAAATATTCCCCTCTTGGCTTATGCATCGAGCACAATGAGTCGAAATATCTAGGGATACGAATTACAAAGAGCATAGAAACCCTATACGAAGCCAACTTCCCTAAACTCCTTGAAAACTTCCATGCAGACCTTGTTAGATGGAACAAATTAACAATATCCTGGTTGGGGCACCTTAACGCAATAAAAATGGTCTGGCTCCCCAGATTCCTATACCCCTTTCAAATGCTACCCATTCACATTCCAGAGAGCTACTTTCTAGAGGTTAAGAGGGCAATCCTACATTTCCTGTGGCAAGGGAAGAAGGCAAGGATAGCATATAACACTTTGACACTACCCAAGGAAAAGGGTGGGTAGGCCTCCCGGACCTCAAACAATATTATAAGGCAGCCCAGTTACGAGTGCTAATCCCCCATTTACGAAACCAGAGCGAACCACAATGGATTGCAATGGATAACCATTACTTCCACCCGGCAATGGTGTCAGAGTGGTTGTGGGCCCCAAGAAAGAGAATACGGGCTAAAACAAAGGTGCATCCGATACTGGCAACTATCTGGGACATATGGGAAGAGGGCACAGAGACGAAAAAGATCACCACATGGCCGTCACCCCTAACCCACTTATGGTCCCCGGGCATAAATAATCATATCCCCAACGTTGAGAGATTCCAGACTTGGTAGGAGGTGGGGTTGGAGAGGGTGCGTCAGCTGGTACGGAGCGAATCCTTCATAACACTGCCAGAGCTAACAAAAGCGCTAGGAATAGGAGTATTGTCCACATTCCACTATTAACAGATAAAACGAGTTTTGACCAAACAGGAATGGAAGGAGAAATTGAGTAGAGAACTCACCCCCTTTGAGAAACTACTCGATTCCAGAGCAAACATGAAAGGCCTGATTTCCATCATGTACAAGACATTAATAGAGGCGGGAAAAGGAAATACAGAACATCTCAGGGTAAGATGGGAGAGGGACCTGAGGACAGACATAGATGGGGATACATGGGATAAAATGTGCCGCGCAACATTCAAAACTTCAATATCCTCTCAATATAAAATGCATGCTGTTAAGCTCTTACACAGGTGGCAATATGATCCAAGCAGGCTATCCAGAATGTATCAAACAACTAGCCCCTTGTGCTGCCGTGAATGTGGAATAATTGCGGATTATTGGCACATGTGGTGGGAATGTCCATGAATTAGGGTTTCCTGGGACGAAGTCCTTGGATGGATCAGGGCCATAGATGGCATCCAGAGACTTGCAGACCCTTACCTACTCTTTGGGTTTGAAAGAGATGAGGATGAATGGAGAAAAGTACAGGGCCTGGCCCCGCATCTGTTGCTTGCCGCTCGAGCACTCCTAACAATAAAATGGAAATCCCACACGGCCCCTTCCGAAATAGAATGGGTTAATGTGACAATGAATATGTGCACTATGGAGAAAATAACGGCATCCTTGCATGGTAAATCGTCTCAATGCGATACCCTATGGGCAGACTTCCTGGATAAATACGCACCTGAGGTAGTGAATGGGGCAGACACCGCCCAAGCTTAGTTTGAATTATGCGCCCCGACGGTAGAGTAATGGCACCCTCTTAAATCCCAGAAATACATGATTAGACGTCACAGAGTAAGACCAAAGAAACTGAACTGGAGACGCAAGAGCGCCCCCCAACAAAGGAGATCCCTAATAAAATGGAGTAAAATATCAAGTACAGAACCCGTAGACACATTAAAATTGGAATATACGCACGGACATGCACTAATCTAGGAGTTATAGACCCAGCCTGGGGGGTGGGCTGAGGAGGGGGGGAAATTGATGAAACGTGAGCGAGAGAAGTAACTCGTTGTGCTCTGTCAAAATTAGTCACCAGATCGACCTGTGAATGTATGATACTATGCTAGGGTCCCCACAGGTACAATATTTTTATGTTCTTTTGTTGTTCACTTCCTCTTTGTTTGCTTCTCTGACAATATTTTGACGTACAAATATGTATGTATGAACACTCATTGTTTACTTACTCTCGAATGCGAGAAAATTGTTTCTTTTTCTTAAAACCTAATAAAACCAAATTTAAAAAAAAAACAATCATTGAAAAAGCCAACAGAATAGTCTGTGGTGTGGTGAAAATATTTTTTTTATTCATTCACACACACATTTTGGGTGTGGGGATATGTTGGGGATATAATGCAGAGTGGAGAGAGGGTGCAAGAGTGGATGAATGAATACCAATTTGAGGATTGGTGAAGGAGAACGAGGGAGGATGTGCAAATGAATGATTGTGAGGACAGATGAACGAACTGGGTATGGTGCTGGAGAGGCGCATAAGAGATTTAGATGATGGATGATGACTGAAAGTTTAAGGGTATGTTATAGTGTGAGGATGTATCAATGGTTACAGGCATAAGTGTCTTATGGAAGAATGGATTACAGAATAACCATGTATCAAAGGATGAGTGTGAGTGGTGGACAAATTAATGAGGATATCAAGATAGGTGAATTTGAATATCAAGATAGGGAATGTGAGGAGAGCAGTGCAAGCACCGCAACACCATGTCAGGTGATCCCACCGTTTCCCATGCAGGAGCCAGGACATGTGAGCATTCCCAACATGGCACGCATGGGTATGAGAGTAATAGCACATACACTAACTAAACGAATGACCGGATCATGACACGATACATCAAGCTCTTTTAGCAGCGGCACGTCATCCCCATTTCCACAATTTCAGCTTATGTGGGAGAGGATTGTAGATGCCATTTCAGGTGCTCATTCTGCCAGGAGCCGTGTCTTATGATGTATGCAGTTGACACAGTCATATCCTCCCCACAAACTGGAAGGGCAGTTTTTGGTGCCAGCAGGATGAGTGGCTTCAACATTAAGGCGGTAGGTCATTCATGGATTATTTGCGCCGAAAAAAAAAACGGGATTTGTACCCCATTCTGCCCGCAAATCCCTGTTTAACAAATGGGGATTTGCGGGCAGAATGGTACACAAATCCTGTTTTTTTCGGCGCAAATAATCCATGAATTACCCCCTAAAAATGTTGTGCTATGTTAATAGATTTATAATGCGCACTATGGCATGGGGGCATGAAGGCGCAGGGCAGGCAAACTGACATGGACACAAAAAAACATTATTCATGAGACAACCTGTGTTCCCCAGGGGTTTAATTCTCACAGGGATCGCCTCAGGGCTCACCTAAACAGGAAGGTTTTCAGATTATTTCTGAATTGCTTTTGTTAAATTGTTTCACGCAAATCCGGTGGAATGGAATTCCAAGCCCTAAGAGCGGCTGTACAGAAAGCATTATTTCTCACTAATATGAGTTTGGAATGGTCAAGAGGTTCTGATCATTGGATCTTTGTGTTCTCCAAACTGGTTTTGTTTCTAAGGTTTCCCTTAGATATTCCGGGCTGGTTGCCATCAAGCATGTATGTGTTATCCCCAATAGGTAGAACTAATTCTCACTCCAATTGGCAACCAGTGCAACTTCTTCCGTGTTTCAGAGTCACAATCTCTTCTCTTGAATCCTTCAATAATTCTTTTAGCACTATTTTGTGAATCAGCTGGTGTCTAGAAAAGTCTTCTTTGCTGATGCCCAAAAGGAAGCTGCTGCATTAAGCAATTTTGGAATTTATGGCCGTCCTGGCCACTGCTTTGCAACTCTTCTTAGAGAGAAAAGGTTGAATTTATGATAACAGTTTAGGATAATAGGCCGAGGAAGAGACAAGGTTATTTACCTGGGCTCCCATATTGAATGTTTGATCTAAATACACTCCCAGTGTTTTGACTTTCTTTTGCACCTCTATCTTGCAGTCAGCAATTTGTAGGTATTGGTAGTCTGGTATTACTGGTCCCAATAATCATTAACTCAGTTTCTTTGTCATTTTAGGCAAGTCCATTTTTAACCATCCAAGCTTGAATCAATCCATATATTGAGTTGATGGTGACAACATCCTTTTCATAGGCACCAGATAAGGGATTCAAGGTCAGTGTTGGAGGTTTCAAAATTTCACGGGAGAGGCATAAATTTGTGCCAGGGTACTGAGGGTAACGAGGACCCCTAAATGGTGTAGGGGATTCAGGATGTTTCCCCTGATAAACTTTAAAATAAGGGGTTGCAATGGTGCATTATACTCCTAATTTGAAAAACATTGGATAAAAAGCTGTACAATTTACAAACAGTTCTCTAAATTTACACATAAATAAAATCAGTAATTACCAGGTCACCAACAGTACACCGAGGCAGTTTACAACATGTTCCTAATGCCTGTGTCTACAACATATTCCAGCATCGCCATTGAAAATCACTTTCATGATGGTTCATCCATCAAAAATATTGGTCTCCTCACCATTAATGTTATCCTGAACCGACCACTACGGGATAGCTTTTCAAATCCCATAGCCTCCGATTCTGTGTACATTGACTTCACATATTCTATGAGTACGCTCACGTAATTGGAGCAGGGTCACTAAACAATTGGTCTCGGATCTGATTGTCCACCAACCAGACACAAAACCGCAAACTGAGAGTAAGGATTCAAACTATTTATTCGGAAATCTGGAACAGTAAGTACATTGTAGTCTCAATTGACATTTTAGGCCCCTTACTTTATGCAGTCTAAACTATGCCTGACCACAGCAACAAAAATGGTTTACATCTGAGCTCAACTTCGTTTGATGGAAGGTTAGAAATCTAGAAAGTAAATGGCAATGCTCGGATAGTGAACATGACCTCTTCTCACGTAAGCAACTTCAATCAGATTACAAAAAGGAAATAATTAAACCAAAAAAAGTTTTTTTCTGTCACAGAATTGACATGGCCCCCAACACCTCGAAGCAGATCATTGAGGTAGTTAAAGAGCTACGCAAGGACACACGTGACCCATCTATCACTCTTACACAGTCCCTTGCGGAGCAACCAGTCACACATTTTATTGGGAAAACAGAAGAAAAAAAAATAATCAAAGCAGAACTGGCTCTCAAACTCAGCTAATAACGTGTTACAATGTACTACTGCGGTCAACAAGTCCACACCCAATATCATCATGACGGAGGTTACGGAATTAGGTCATCACAGTATTTCCCACCTTCTTGCCTCTGCAAAAAGTTCTGGTTTTCCTCTGGACCCTGCACCTCCAGAAATAGCAGAGGAAATAAGCCCAGTCTTTGCAGATAGCTTCATTATCCTTTGGAGTTGTCCCCTCAGTCTAGAAACTCTCATTAAGTCATTCCTGAAGAAACCTTCTTTGGAGCCCTCCGAGTTGTCGAACTATATCCCTTTCTCACATCTACCCTTCCTCTACAAACATCTGGAAAAGGTGGCCGTTTCTCAAATTCAAAATGCTGTTGAGGCAGGACATTTGCTTGATAAATCTCAGCTCGGTTTTAGACCCATGTGTATTACAGAACTGGTTGTTTTGGATCATCTCAGGTTTAAGGGCGATAAGAATGGAACATGGGCTTTAATCCTTTTGACTTGTTGGAGGCTTTTGATAGCCGACCATCGAATTCTGCTGGAGAGGGTGTCGAACATGGCATCCAGGGTATCATGTGGAAATGGATCAAATCCTTCTTACAAGAACGCTCCCAGAAGATTCAGTTTGGTCAGTTTTTCTCATCCTCATAAACACTGGACTCTGGAGTTCCTCAGGGATCTGTGTTATCCCCTCTACTGTTCAATCTGTATATTCAACCATTAATGCAAGTTCTCCAAACAGACTGAAGTGACCTATTTTCACAACGAGGATGATACCCAGATCCTGGTGTACCTTGGATCCCGGTGTACCTTGTAGAGAACAATAGGCACCTATCTGGCAAGATCAAGAACTGACAAATGCCAATTAAGTCATGGATTGATATGGACTATTTGAAAATGAAACCCTACAAGACAGACATTTTGATCATTAAAAAAATAAAAATAACACGTGGACCGCAGCCTGCTGGCCTGAATCCTTTGGACATTGTCCCAGCCCAGGTTCAGAGAATCTGGGCATCATTATTGACACAAACTTAACTCTGGATGCACAAGTTAGAGCAGTTACAATATCCTGGTATTTTGTCGTGAAACTAAAAGAAACATTTTCCTTATTTCGCCATTTATCATCAAGTGTTTGTATGAAACGCTGCTCACGCCTGGATTTTAATAATGCTATTTATCTGGGTTTACCAAACTATGCCATTGCCAGGCTTCAAAAAGTACAAAACATGGCTGCAAGGCTTTTAATGAAACTTAAGAAGCAGCGGCACAGCTCTCCTGTGATTCGGTCTACACTTGTTGACAGTGAAAAATTGAATTATCTTTAAAAGTATGTGTATAGTCTTCACATGTCCGCAATACCCCACTGCAATAAAACTTAACACCATTGCCAGGTTGGATTCTATTAGACTACGGCTGGACAGAAGACTGAACATGCCAGAATGTAGGAAAGGGAGAGCGGATGGTCGCTCCTTCCAGGTTCTGGCCATCAGACTTTGGAGTTCCCTACCCTCCGACTTACAGAGTGAATCTAACAAATTATCGGTTCCTAGTGATTGCATCAAATGCAAAAGCATCGAATGCAAAACCATCGGAAAAAAATGCATCGAAAAATTATTTTTTTTTTAAATGGGGGGTCCCCCAAGCCCCGTTTTTTTTACCCCTTCAAACCCATTATAGTAAAAAATAATATTTTTTTTTAACCTACAAACATTTTTTTCGCTGCATATTTTTTCGATGCTTTTGCATTCGATACTATGTATTCAATACAATGCCTGGATACCCAAATTCTCTGTTAGGAAAAGATGTAAAACTCATCTCTTTAATCTATGACAAGGTCATAGTACTTTGGTTGTCACTGGTCCTTTAACTCAACTCCTGAATATAGCTGAGATACCTCTTAGGTGATTGTTGCTCTCTATAAACTACCCTATAATATAACAACCACAATATATGCCAGCATTCATAGTGTACATCACTTTAATGTGTTGCCCACAATATATGCCAGAAATGCCAGGATCAATCACTTTCACGATGGTGCATACACAATATTAACCCACAATACCAAAGCAAAATAACATTCCTGAACCTGTGTTCAATGCATGTGCCAATATTGCCACAAGAAATCACTTGATTATGTGCCCACAATATATGCAGGCAATGTCACTGTGGATCCCTTTAAAGATGTTAAACACACAAAATATGGCCGCATTCTCATTGAAAATCTTTCATGATGCTAAACCCACAGTATTTGCAGGCATTGTCACTGTAAATCACTTTGATGATGTGGTCCTCAACGTAGATGACAGCATTCCAATTGTAAATCACATTCATGTTGTGCCTACAATACATAGCAGCAGTCATACTGTGAACCATTTTCTTGGATTTGTATTTATTAAATGTATAGAGCGCTTTCCTCCAAAGTGCTTTACATTACAACAACTGGATACATCGAATAAGTGGAAGCTTAAATACAAAACATGAGACAAACCATCAAAACAATATATAAAACATTTTGCCTAGGATAATAAAAGAGCAACTGAACAGAGGAAGGGTAAGAGAGAAGAGAAGGGTTAAGAAGACAGGGAATGAAGAAGGTGAGATTTTAAGGAGGAGCGAAAGAAGGGGTATGAGGAAAGGGAGCTAATAGAGAGAGGGAGACAGTTCCAGTGTAGGGGGGTCAAGAAGCTGAAAGGATCGGAAACGGGAAGGGGCACAAGGAGGCGGAGAAACAGTAATAAGGAAGAGATCAGCAGATCGGAGTGGGCGTGAGGGAGAGTAGAATGAGAGGAGAGAGGAAAGGTAGGGAGGGGCGAGATCAGGGGAGTTGCTAGGACTGGAAAAGACCCGGGGCTAAGCTGATGTTGGAAGTATTGGGACTGGGGGCTATCTAGTCTTTTGGCTGTAGCTCCTGAGATTCTATCAGGGGCTACAACCAAAAGATCAGGGGCTGTAGCCCCCTTAGCCCCCCCCTAGCAACACCCCTGCGCGAGATCATGAAGAGATTTCAAGACGAGACAAAAGAAGTTAAATTTAAGTTGAGTGTGGAAAGGAAGCCAGCCAAGATGAGAGAGCGAAGAAGAAATTGAGTCATGAGGAGAGAGAAGGCAACGTGTGCGGATGGCAGAGTGATAGAGGGATTTCACAGGAGCAAGATGGGAGGCAGGGAGACCAAGGAGGAGAATGGAGCAGTAGAAAAGGTGAGAGAAGATGATGAAAGAGATTAAGAGTTTGGTGGCATGGAAGGTGAGAGAGGAACAGATTTTGTGAATATTGAAGAGGTGGTGGCGACAGGCACGCGAGGTAAGAGAAATATGGTGGGTAAAGGAAAAGGAGGAGTCAAGGTGGAGGCCAGGATTACGAGCGTGGTCAGAGATGGGGAGATAGGGGGGGAATGAAAGGAGGGGAAGGCGAGGTGGAGGGAAAGAATAAGATTTCAGTCTTATCAGTGTTGAGGGAGAGGAAGTGGGAAGACAACCCGTTTTTGATGGCAGAGAGACAGGAATAAAGATTATGGTGGATGTCAGATGTGAAAGATGAGAAAGATAGAAATAGCTGGGTGTCATCAGCATAGAAATGGTGAGAGATACCGAAAGAAGAGATGATGGGGGCAAGAAGGGCAGTGTAAAGAGAGAAAAGGAAAGGGCCCAGTACATAGCCTTGGGGTACACCGAAGTCCAAGGGGAGAGTAGGGGAGGAGCGACCAAACCAAGAGACAGCGAAAGAACGGGGGGGAGAGGTAGGAAGAGAAGCAATTAAGAACAGGCCTTTAAAACCAAAGGAAGAAAGATTGTTGAGGAGTAAGGGTGATCAACAGTATCAAGGGCAGCAGAGAGGTCGAGGAGCACAAGGGCAGATGATTGCTTAGTGTAGCGAGTGCTAAGGAGGGAGTTGATGAACAGAGGTGAGGGTAATTTCAGTGGAGTGCTTAGGGCTGAATCCAGATTGAGAAAAGGTGAGAAGATTGGAAGCAAAAGCTGAGAGTTGAGAGTAGACTAAGCATTCAAGAAGCTTGGAAAGGAAAAGAAGAAGGGAGATTGGAGGCAAGTAGAGGGTTAGCAGAGGTTTTTTTTCAGTATGGGGATGGTAGTAGCGTGTTTGAAGGGGGAAGGGAAGGAGGCAGAGGAGAGACAGATGTTGAAGGAGGTGAGGAAAGGAATAAGAAGAGGGTAGATTTAGGAAATACGAGGGATGGGGAGTGGGTCAGAGGGGGCAGCAGTAGGGTGAGTTACGGACAAGAGAAGGGAAATGTTGGAAGGATTAACAGGGGAAAAATTAGACATGTAAGATGTAGGAGGGTTAAGAGAGGGGAGTAAGGAGAGCAAAGACTGTTTTGCCACAGCGTGAGTATTTTGGATGAAAAGAAGTTAGCAAAGTCAGAAGGAGAGAAAGGAGAGATAGTAGAATGGTCATGGGTAGGCGGGGAGAGAAGGCGAGATAGGGTCTGAAAGATGCGACATGGGTGAGATGATTGGGACTGGAGGATGTTAGAGTAGAAGGAGCGTTTAACTGAGCTGAGGCAGGAGTCATAGAGAGAGTGGTAAGAGAAGAAGGAGGCTTGATTAGCAGGCGAGCAGAATTTGAGCCAACGTCGCTCAATGCAACAGAGGAGGCGGCGCATAGACAGTAGTTGGGACAAAAGCCAGGGCTCAGAGGGTTTGCTGGTAGGGTGGAAAGAGGAGAGAAGGTGAAGTAGGTCAACGTTGGAGGAGATAGAGGAGGGCAAAGAGGATAAAGCATCATTAGCCGAGAGAGGGGAGAAATAAGAGAGAGAGGGGGAGGGAGGAAGAGCAGGTGTCTAGGAAGAGAGAGAGGTTAAAGTTACAGAGATCCCGTCGAGAGAAGGAAGTGGGGGAGGAGAAAGGAGTGGAGGAAGAGAGATAGTTGGGAAGATGCAGATTCTTGATACAGCATGCTCAATATATGCTGATATTGCCACTGTCACGATGCTGGTCACCCAATAAATGCAGGTCTTTCCTCTGTACATATCTCATGAAGTAGCCATACTCCCCCACCATTTTTCCCCATCTCACTTACACACACACGTGCACAGAGTCTTACACACACACACACACACACACACAAATATGCACAAGCATTCAAGTGCATACACACTCCCTCATACGCACACACAAATTCTTGGCATCTACAACATCACATACACAAAAACGCATAACATTTGAAGCATGCATACACTTTTAAACCTAGTTTGTATCCTGTCCGGTGGAGAATGGGCCATCGAAAATGATCATGGACAGGCTAAAGAAAAAAGAATAGGTGGAACATGCAGTGCCCACGTACATACCAATAATAATAATATCAATTTCTTATATAGGTTTCAGAGCGCCAAAATAACAGATGACATGATTATCCCACATAGCGGTAATCCATTTATCGACCTCGGAAGGATGAAAGGCTTAGTTGACCTTGCTGGGATTCAAACCTGCCACAACCGGCTGGCCACAGATTACAGGGAAGAGCGTTCAATTCGCTGTGCTATCTGAGTAGTAGTAGGCAGTGGTGGGGAACTGAAGTTTGGTTGCCCACCAATGACATCCCACCGAAAAAAGAAAGTGGCACTAGTATTCTGTGGTGCAGCTCCTTCTGCATGCTCTTTTTTTTCTTCTTTTTTATTTTAATGTGGTTAATAAAACCAGCTCAGTCGGTAGCCGACCTATGTCACAATACCTTTCTTTAATTAAGGAGGAAAAATTGGAGAGAGGCATCAGTGACATAGATGTGGGCTTTTTTCAAGGTATGGGGCAGGGAAGAAGAGGAGGGACAAGAAGCAGTGCTGAGTGAGGCACAGGAGCATTCATCCAATCCCAATGTGCTTAAAGTTCACTTGTACAATTCTGGCACACACCTGATTGGATGAATGCTCTACAGGAACAAACAGCAAGTCAAACTGCTTTATAGACATGAATCTGAAAGTCCAAGTACATACTTTATCCAAACTGGGTTCACCAAATTTCAACCAAAGTGAAGTACTGGGGTCCAGGTTATGTTTCTCGAAGGGTTGAAACAATCACTTTTACGATGCTCTGTATGTATGTATATGTATATATACATATGCATTTTCTCTGACTAGGCAGGGTGTGGACTGTGGCAGTCAATACTTATGTCCTCTTTTCTTAGTTAACATTCACAAACAATTGCACCTTGATGTGCGACAACACTTGGGAAACAAGGTGGTGAAGCCTCAGCCTCATAATTGGACCAAAGTGTGTGATCCTTACCAACTCGTTTAATCTCAAAGTGACTAACCTGTCAAAATTGCCAGTCCCTAAATGTTTCTAAATTGTCAGCCCCAAGAGTGATTTAGATCAGTAGACGCTCTTCACAAAAGCCTCCCTCATGGTTAAAGTGACTATAATGTGGCAGAACAAAGAGTGCCGATAAGCCTCACCTTTGCTGCCCTCTCAGCTACATGTAGATGTCCAGGCATCATTTAGAATCTCAGTTAGGATCTTGTGTAAAGAGCTTGAAAGTAGAAAAGATGGACCGAGTGGAGGGTAGTTATGCGTCACTTGAGGTTTTTCTATTTATGATAGTTGCCCTATTGAGTATTTTCATACCCATATCTATGGCTATAGTTTTTTTTATTAGGAATGGTTGTATGACAATAGAGCAGGTAGTGCCAACTCACGTTTGCCACTTTTAAGCGCTCTGTTCCTAGGCTGGATTAACAGCTTTTTCCTTGGTGCGTGCATGGCAGAGACAGGGACTCCGGCAAGTACTGGATTTCTGGTGAGCACGGGTGTCTCAAATCGAGTGATTTCTGCAACAAAGCAGCTCTGGCAGGCGATCGTGTTGCTTTATATATAATAATGACCTTTGATATATTGCACACCACAAAGTATTTCATTTCTTTGCTCACTCATGGCAAAACCACTTGAAAACGATGGCCCTCTTCTAATCTCAGTCTGTGTGCGGATACGAGAACCTTCTGGTCTATATCCACTGTCTATGGTATGGTATTCCCCAATGCTTCCAACCTGTCTTCTGTATCCATGCCTGAGCACTTGTGCATTCTGGGAGGCTACTAGTAGGTCTTCTGTGTATGTGATAAGGACTGCGCACCTGTATCATACAGCTAGGCATCTGTGACATGCAGATATACCATGGACTGCATACCTTCCTTTTGGCTTCTATTGTTAAAATGTGTCCTGTATGTAAGCTAGAACCTAGGACTCTCATCATGGGCTGCTAGTGTTGCCTTTAATGGCACTTGTTTAGTATGATTCCAGCAAGGATAAGGGGGGGCTGGGGGAAGTGCAGACTTGAAGAGTGTACCAGTGCTTTTTTCGATTGCTGCCTTAGCAGCCTATGTTGCTGACCACGACAAAAGGTGGTGGAAGATCAAAGATTCAAGGACTTATTTATTTTTTCGGGTGGGGCACTGAATGCGTTTGCGCCCCGAAATATTCCATAACACGAGCCTGCCTAATACTTCCCACATTTGTATTGACATATGGTGCCTAATTGGACTGGAGCAAAGAAGACAAATGTCGCCTACAATAAAACTTCAAAGAGAAAGAAAAAGGGCAAAAACGCGATTGCTTGAAAATGCAAGTCGGGGTTTTCAGCTTTTGTCAAAATGGGTTCAAATGTGGCATGCAGGGTTAGACTTCATATATATGGGTGGATGGCCGTTCCATGAGACCCTGTGAGGTGAAAAGGAAATAAAGAATATGATACAAAGTATATACAAAATAAAAATAAAAATTGCATGAGGGAGTTTCTCCATTAAGCAGTTATAGCTCTAGTTTAAGAGGTGGTCAGGACTCAAGCATATGACTTGGTTATTTTGTTGTTTCCAAAGTGCCAGCTTACTGTACTCTTCTTTCTCTTTGTTATAAACAAGACTTAAAAGTTGCTTACTCAAGCAGTAATGACACTGTTCCCACCGAGGGCAGCAGAGAACCATATAAGTGGCACAATTCAGGCTGCATCAGCTTATCTTGGTTACTCTGGCAGCACTACCACCAAGGGTCTCTTGAACCACTGTAAGTACAACTACAGAGAATGCGGAACTTAGCACTCCAACAACAAGAACCAAATCACAATAAGAGCTGGTACAGCATTGAACAACGCATTTGTACTTATTGTGTCCACCCAAGCAAGAAGTAAGGGTGTCTGGGCTTTACTTCTGTGAATATCAAGTGGGATCTGCAGGTTCAACGCAGCAGGTACTTCACGCCCACAACCCTCTTCCTCGACCCAGTTCTTATGCATTGAGGTGTCCTACCTCCAATCTGAGAACCCTTAACCCCATGTTGGTAACCTGACTTTATTGGCTTCGGGAGGTATAAAGCCTCCCTGTTACCAACAATCCACCGTTTTTTTTCTGTCTTAAAGACAGGAACTCTGAGAGTCTGCTGGTTCCCCTTCAAAGTGTGCATTGTATGTAGTGGGCTTTGGGGGGACCAGATCATCTACATCTGGTAATCTAACTTAGAATTTCCTTTTGGACTTGAAATCTGGTGGCTTGGGATAAGTCGCAGGTTGGACCCCACCGCGAAGATGTATATTGCACCAAGGACTTGTGGGCCATTGGCCTTAGTGCATGCCACAGGAAGTGGCAACTGTGGAACATTGACATTGAATCAGAGGCCGCAGTCCTCCAATACTCTGCTAGCGGAGGCAGCCCGGATGAACAGCGTAGAGGGGAAGGTCCATCTGCTGCCTAACAATGACGAAAAGACCAGTGGCGGATTTATGAAAATGCCACAATGGAGAACATGCACTACTGAGCGAGCACCTAGGAGACATAGTATTCACAAAATGGTGACAGCTGCATCGTGTGAAGTCTGAAGGGCTTTGTGTATTACAATACACATGGGCCGGAATATGCTCTATGTGACTTCATGAACAGGTAGCGCAGGAGCAGTTTGTGAATGTAGTGCCAGCAGGATGGCACCTGTTGTGCTTCTGCAGAATTTCCTGCTGCAGTTACCAATATGGCTTTATGTCCAGGATGCTACACAGATCCCAGCGTTAACTAAGGTTGCAGGCATGCTACATGTCCGTCATCTCTGGAGTGGGGCGGGGGTTACACTCCAAGTTGGACAGATAAGGGTGAAACTAGGATTCAAGGCTGTTTCACCAATTGCTCTCCCTAACTTTACAACATCTGTCGCCAGCTTCCACCAAATGCTGTACATTGGTCACCCAAGGGCACTTCCAGAAGCAGCCGACACTTTGGTTATCAGCAGTAGCACTAACCCTTTTACCCTGAAACAATGCTTTGAAAAGGAGGAACTCTCATGATGTGACAACCAACTAGATGATCCTATTCCTCGTGGGTTAGCGGTTGATCTATTTTGTCTGCTTAAACATACCTTGGATGAGAATACAGTTAAGATGGAGAGGGTCAGGAGTGAGTTTGACTTACACTCCCTGGGGGATGATGGACTGTGGTAGACTCTCAGAGAGCACAGCTCAGGTGTCATCACTATGTACTTGGCATCAACTGTATCAAACAGTTCGAGATGCACCCTCCCTGTAAGGTGTAGGTTTCCCCTCCCTTTTGTATTCCACAAAGCTGCCTTCCTTTAGGGGGATGACACAATGCCTTCACCATCTATCCCTTGCTTCAATGATACAGAGCTGGTAGCTTTTGTGCGTTTCAAGCTCCTGATTTATCCCTTTAGGAGACTTGCTAATAAATATGGTCCTCTTGTGAAGGTGATTGATGCCTCGACGTGGAAGCTCTTTCAGGGGAAAACTGGAGAGCTATTTGTGTCCCACTAAGGCTAGAGTTATGGAAGGACAGAGAGGTTAGGTCTATAAAACACCAGCTATAATTTGACATTTTTCCTCTCAGTTACTGATGTGATGAATCTAGTGAGATCATACCAGAAACTCTGACATGGGTCTCTTCTCGTGTGGCCAGGGAAAGGCAGCCACTACCTGATCCTGACCCTGGGTGTGCTATTATGCGTGAGGATCAAATGGGAGGGTACTCATGTCGAGGGGAGTGGGAGACATCTCTAAATTCCCCTAAGTTTCTAAAACCTTAATGGCTTATTGTGAAACTGACAATTGTAACCTAAAAAAAAACAAGAATATTATGGACTTCAAGTCCCATAATGCTCATGATACTGAGACAAGGAAGAGGGGCTCAGAGTTCATGAAGTGTGATAAGCGGTCTAGTTGTTTAAATAGAAAGCACCTGAGCATGACATTTACAAACTTAAAAGGAATTTCAGGTGCAAGAGCAGCAGCAGGGAGAAGCCGAAGCTGATGTAGGCGTATTGGCAGCAGCAGGACGCTGTGTAGGAGATGTGGAAGAGGTCGGAACAATGGGGGCCATGCAGAAGACACGCAGCAGGAAGCGGTACTGCAGCAAGCCACGCCGTGTGGGAAAGAAGCTCCCGACACGCCATGAAATGCTCCAGCAGTGAATTGAGAAGTGTGTGGAGCTACTAGGGCTCCGTTGAAGGTTGGCGCACAAGACTGCAGACCAAAAGGAGCCCACAGCAACACCAGCGAGTCAGACAGAGATGTCAAGGCATACATTGAATTGGCCTGAAGCAGGCGACCCCGGGGCGCTCTGAAGGAGACTGCAAGGTGACAATCATTTTGAATACTGAACCATTGAATTAAGGCGAACTGGGCGCCAATAGCGCACCATTGTAACCCACCTTGCTAAAGCCAGAGAAGAGTGATACAAAGGAACATTGGGTAAAACTCTCCCAGAAAGAGATGTCACGTGAGAGACCATTGTAACCAGCATTGCCAGCAACCAAGAGGTTGCACGGCCAGAGAACCAAGGCTGCGTGAGCAAATTGCTTCTTGTATAAGAGACCAAGGGCGAGAGAACTGTAACCTGATGTGCCTAAAGCCAAAAGACAAGCAAGAGAACCATTGTCCTTTTGTGGTATATCAATTTGGGAAGAAATGTAACACATTATGTTAAGAGCCAAAAGACTATCAAGAGAAGCAGTTGTTGGTTTAAATATCCTCATTTATGGTTCTAGTGTGGAGAGTTTAGAACAAACATTACCATAGAGTACAAATTGTAGTAGTAGGAGTTTTATCCTGGCAGGCGAGTATACCAGGAAAAGGACCAATTGTAGTTGGTCCCGTCAGGCAAGTATCAGGAAGAAGAAGACGATTTAAAGTACTGTGGTTGTGGTAAAAGGTTGTGGTGGAAAAAAAGTGTTGACTGCTTCAACTTGTCTTGATAAACTGTTGCATTTCAGAAGTGACTGTTGAACAACCCTCACTAAAGTATTTCTTTTGAAGAAGAAGTATGATGTATTAGCACGTGTAAGAACACTTTCATTTTGATTTGTGAATTTATGTTTGGTGAAGAAGACTTGTTTTACCAAGAAGGGGTTATTTGGAAGGAAAATACTTGTTTGATTAGTGAGCAAGCCTTTGGAAGAGAGATAATCACTTTGCCAAGTGAAACGATATTGGATGAAAAAGAATGTGCATGTTGCATTGTATGGAACTTTGTTATTGCACAGAACGTTCTTGAAACTGAACTTTGTTCCAAATATTCCTGAATTGATCCAGTGGAAGGGAACCCAACCCTGGTCACAAGGATTACTGGTCAAAACTTTTGAGTTTGAATTATTTATCGGGATTTTAGACAGTCAAACAACCCTTGCATAAGTGTGTTGTGTATGTTAGTGTGAGGGGCGTACACTTTGTGGGCACTATGACATTTTTCTTTAGTCTTAGTTTGTTAGGTAGACACATCCTTGCTAGGTATTGAAAGATATGCGTTTGTCTCACCCCTTTTTATTTAATAAAAATTGAAAGATTGTGAGAAATCTATACCTGTTTATGCGTCTCACATTTCTGACCCCTCACACTGAGCAATTAACTTTAAAAGTGATTTTGGTATTGGGTGGTTCTGTAGATCACTAGGGGTTAACTTTGGCTCAAAACTGTTGGCAGAAGTGTATTGTACCTGGTCTTTGTTGGTTCTTTCCAGGGGCATGTCTTCACCTTACTGCTACTCCGCTCCACCAGGGCTGATGACTCCGATATTACATGCAAATTAACTAATATGGATGCATGTTCCCTACGTCTGCTGATGGCCACAGTCCCTATGAAGCGCTTCTAAGCCACATCAATGCCAGTGAACCGAATATCAGGTATCAAAACGTAATTAGTAGAACTGCTCCACTGGAAGGATCCCCAGGGCTAGCAGGGTCGTGGAGTTCAATGCATCAAGTTTGTGAAAGCAACTTCAAGTATTCACCAGTAGAGGAGCCCCTGCATAATGCAGAACGCGCAGAATGCGTTTTGCATTCTCAGTAGCCCAAATTGCTCCAGAGAGATGTGTGCTACAGATGATGCTTTACGGGGAGATTTGACAGAAGCCTGTCAATCTCAGGAAGATGTTTGATGCAAACCAGAACAGGAAGTAATGCCAACTAACCAAGGAGCTGCGTCGAGTTCAGGGACTGAAACGTTCAAGTGGGCTGTCAGAGACTATTAATTTCTGGAAGGTTTGGATATCGGAATCAAGGAGCGAGCATGGAAATTCGGGAGACTAGATCGAGTTCGGTTTGGTCTTTGGCCCACTGAGAAGAGCGGGACAATAATAAAGAGGAAACGTGTGGCAAATGGCAATCAGTTCCTCCTTAAATGTAATTCAGGCTTTTGGGCCTATACACCAAGCTCTCGGCTAGCATCGTTTGAAATGTACGCACTACGCTTTTAAGTGACAGTTACAAACATCGCCTCCCTTAAACAAAATGACATGTCTGACCAGATTGCAACGCTACATTTTAGCTCGGATCCATGTAAGTAAATACCACCCCTAGCAAAACAAAAGAGTTGATGGCTGGAAGGTTTAGAATAAATCTTGACCTCTGGCATTGCTCTGGGCAACCCTCCAGACCATCGTTCTTCGCCTGCCAAGCCATTACAAAAGGGGAAATACCGCCCCACCTGGGTTTCCTCAATTCTTCTAATAGCCCAAACACAACAATAATCGGTGAACGAATTTTTCATTCTCTTTTTGGAGGAATCGGGAATACACGTCGACAAAACCATGTTCCTGATCACTGAAGGCAAATGTGCGCGCGTGTGAGTTGTGTCAGCTCTTTTCAAAAAGGAGGGGTTGGGGTACCTAATGGATGTGACAGAATTGTCTACATTTCTAATCCCGATGTCCCTACTTGACTAAACAGTCTGATCTCGGACATATGACGTGACTCCCTTGATTCAGTTTCGTAATTTGCCAATGTGTGCACGCAGATGTAAGCCCTGTGCATAAAAACCGGCCACGTACACTGTAAAGACGTTGGATGCGACTCTGCAAGTGTTTTTGCCCCAGCACCCATGCTGCACGCACACCTCCAGGCCAACTACTCTAGGGCGAGCTACTTCGTGCTTATTACCCTCGTTTTTGCAGCATCATTCGTACAATGTAAATGTACAACGGCCCAACTAAAATATAACGAATCGATTGATATCTATTGTAGTGCTGAATTTGCAGCAGTAACATGCTTTTTATACAAACACTTGTTGACGCAACCTTTGAGCTGGTAGTTTATATTACTCTACACAGTGGCCGCCTATGGATGAAAGGCCGAGTTGGGCCTGCCGCGGCTCAAACTTGCAACATAACACGGCTTTCCGCGACGTGCGCATAAGCCCGCTGAGCCACCCTACCAACTTCTGGCTGCAGTGGCATCATAACACACCTTTCCGCTACGTGCGCGCAAACCCGCTGAGCCACCCTACCAACATTTGGCCGCAGTGAGAGCTAACGTCATTAATGGTATTCATGCAAAAATTAAAAGGTTTAAACCAAGTGACCGATGTCGTTTTTTTTTTCTTTTCCCCTATTTGATTTACAGGGGTCCGGTTACCCACAACTGCAGTAGGTCTGTATGTGACTGAACGTGTGATTTTCAGAATGAGGGTACGCTCATGTCTGTCCCCAAAACACTGCGGCAAAGATGGGCATTGTCAATGTAAACAAACTCCAAGATAACCGACAACAGCATAAATATCGAATACAGACTTAGTAGGAAATTAAATGGCTGATTTCTTCATACAGGGTACACAACACACAGGCTGGGCACTTGTTTAGGCTAGCATAATAACTTCCCAATCTAAAATGGGGTCAAATAATAAAAAGCGCCCTGAAAAATCTTTCAAAGAGATTGAGCGCAACATTACTAAACTCAACCTCGATAATTAAACAGAACAACGCATAAAGTGCTTCTGCGTGTAGTGGAGGTATAAAACTCACTCCGTAAACAAAATTGTTTGCACAGTGGATTCCGAAAAACAGAGCTGGGCTTCAATCCCAAGAATCAACTGATATGACTGGCAGGTAGACTCTATGAACATAACAGTGCTTTAGGTCCATGATCTAGGAAATGTGCATTTGTTAACAGTACATTTGGGTCCCAAGTGAGAGACATATAGGAGAGAGAATCGGCAATTCCTGCCAACAACATGCATGTGCATTTAGTATGCTGTAAGGTGATATTTATAGTATGGATTTAAAATAAAATGTCGGAATAACGCAAGAAACCAAGACGGGCAGTCTTGGAGTTGCCACTCCCCAAACACACACGTCTGCGAAGTGTTTAGGTAATCCGAACTCCCCCCGGCCCCACCCCCGCAAAACAATGACAAGTCACTGACTGTCCCAAGAAAGTGTATGGAGTGTTTGTATAGACATGGCAACGAAGGGATATAGGATCATATAGACCAGCTAAGAGGATGTGGGAGAGGCTGATAACTCCACGCACGTCCAGTTATTTTCCACATATCCTCCAACACTGAGTACAGTTGTCATTTGATATTTATTGACGAAGGGTTAGCTGCGAAAAACGATGGGTGTTTTTGAGTTCTGGGTCTTCCGTATACCAACCGACTCTCCCTATTGTGGAAGGAGACTGGGTTGTTTGATTCCAAAGTGTGGATATGTTACAGCATGTTTTAAGTTTCTCCCTCTAAAAGGCACGTTGTTTCAATACAAGCCAATGAGAAAAAGTAAACCTCTCTCTTGTTGGCGCAAACGTCTCCCGCTTGAGTGTACTCAAGTGGTGGAGTTTACAGAAAAAGACACAAAAGGACAAAAAGAAGGAATTTGCCGAAAGAAAGATATTAAATAGTCACTGTTAATAATAGTGCGGGGAGGGCAAAGTACGAAAAGCAAAAGGGAAAACGGGAGAAACGAAAGTACAAGGCTAAAAAGTAGCATATAAATGACAGGGCGGGAGAAACATATATGGGGAATGATAAGACAGCGAGTCAAAACGAGCACATGTTTTGTTTCCCCGTTGAAATGAAAGGACAGGTCTTCAAATCTGCCAAGCCGCATTGAGAAAAGCTGTAAACAGCGTGAATATGTGACTGTTGTGCGCGCGTGTGCGTGTGTGTGTGTGTTTGGGGCGAGGAGGGCGGGGGTGGGGACGTTGGGGGACATTTAGCCCACCCCTACCCACCGCTACTTAGAAGAGAAGTTGGGGTGGCAGTAAACTTGCTCTCCTAATAGCAGCTGCTGCTATCAGTGACAGCCTCCAGTGACAGCTGTCAAAGCCCGGCTTACCTTTAGAAAACTGCTGCTCTTAACGCGGACATACGGATAGTTATAAAAACGTCAAGCAACGAAACTGGTGACAGGAGGGTACTGCTTCCTTCCCAGGCCCCAGCGGGGCTGGGACTTGGGTGGGTTTGAGCTGCCCCTCCCCTGGTGCGGTAACCTCTCCGGCAGTCAGTCACTTCTCCCCTCAGTCTGCGCTCACCCTCCGGCCTGTCTCTCGCCACCGGCCATCTTGCTGCAGAGAGTTGAAGGGGCTGGGCGATGACTTCAGTTCGGCACTCTTCGCTTCGCCGGAAGCCTGAGAAGCCATCTTGGTAAAGGTAAGGGCAGAGCCCCTCCTTCCCCTCCGCTGTCACTGGGACTCCAGTAAACAGCAGAGGGAAGGAAACGAAGAGCTGCAGCCTGTGACTCATAGAATCCCTAAGGGTTACAGTCAGCCCTCGGAGGTCCCACCCTACCCCTTCCTCGCTGCAATGGAAGAATACACTATTTTCAAAGTTCGCTCGCTCCTGGCATTTCGTCTTTGCTGACATCTTGTTATAATTAGGAGTTTCTTTTACTTGGAGACACGCAGAGTTGTGGAAGTACATTTGGGAACCCCAGCTTACTTAAAATACTATTGCACTCATGCAATAAACTGCATAATGTAATTCATTTCGAAAAGTCCACAGAAAGGTCCTTATTAGTTTGGGACGACAGAAGCTACCGAGATCGTTTGATTGCCTCTTACTTCATATTAATGGCGTCTCAGAGGTGCCATTTTCTAGTTTTTATTCATATTTCAGTCATAGCAAACATACTAACATCATAGAAACATAATGGATAAAAGAGAGAACTTTTCATGTACTAAACTCATTCATTAATTCCTGTCTTCACAAAACGAATACAAATAATGAACTAGGTACTAGCATTTTTAATAACATTTTTTTTTAATTACCATATGTTATAAAATAACCTGCAAGGATCCAGCAATAAGGAATCCATCAAGTATGAGCACATGTCTTAATACAATGTATCCCCTTAAAAGATAAGTATACAATAATGAATATATATATGCATGAATGTGCTTCATTTTACCAAGGGTTAAGGTGTGACATCAGCTCTTTTAAGAGCTGTGCTCATCCACTGCACCATGTCAAAGCACCCGTGCACCCTTTCCTGCGCTTGCAGAGAAGTTTAGGGGGGACATATAGCGGAAAAGGATAGAAAAAGCAAGCTGCAGTGATCTCCACCGTGTAGATACAAAGTCGCCTCACGGCTGCTGGTGAATGTTTAGACTTGAATAAATACTGCTGAGAAATCCAAATCAAGCATGCGAGGGATCTTTCATTATTCCGGCCTCCACAGTGGCAAAGAGTTCCAAGATGTGTTCAGTGTCGCCGCCACCCAAAGGGGGTTGTCTTACCAGACCCATTGCTGGTTTTCTAGAGCACCTGCGGAATGCAGCAATATGCAAAGGGTTACCCCTCCACCCATTTCCCCACAGACTCAAAGTGAACCACCTATTGCGTGGGCCTAAGGGTAGGCCCAGTAGCAGGCTTATTTAGAAGCTTTGATGGAACCGATTTCACCCCAGAAGGAAGTCTGCCTTACTTCACAACGCTTTAGGCACTGAAGGCCAATGACTGTTGGCTGCATACAGCCAAGAAACTGGACAGCTCAGCACACAATGAAGTCTTCACAGATGATGAAACGAGATTGGACAACAGATTTCGCAAGGTACCCAGAATAGTACTTGAATGCCAGAAGTTTTCCTCGATATTACAATCACCATCAGAATCTATAGGTGACTTTGTCACTGCCTTGAAAGAGTTGGCAAGCACATGCACATTTGGGAACAATGGTGATGACCTCACTAGAGAGCAGCTTATTATACATTGTTGTGGCCCCAATTCGCAGGATGCCTTGTGTGTGAGTAAAGACCCCACACTTGAACAATCCACGATGACTGCATTTTCTCTACGGTCCATCAAGGAAGTTAAACACAATCAGATCACAGAAGAAGTCTGTATGATTAAGCAGCAGCACCCAGCGGTCGAAGTGTACGAAAAGAAGTAGTGGAACTATGTTCCCTGCTGGCCTGCACCCCCTCCCCACAAACCCCATCACCACGTCCCCTCCCACACACAATACACCCCCCCCCCCCAAACACTTGCACCTGCTGTTTAAGGGAACGTTCAGTGCAGTGCACTGAAAGTGCAAGTTTCAACTTCTTCCTACACTGTTATTTTAAAACGAAACCATTCCGGAACGGTTTCTTTTTAAAATAAAAGTATAGGAGCTGTAAAAGGTAATTTAAAAAAGTAGAGGAGCACCGCTCCCGACCGCTCCAGCTCACTTCAACCACAGGCAGCACCCATATAAAGAAAGGCATAACATGGACTGCAAACCTACGGATGACAGCTAATGCGAACGCCCCCGGACCACAGGAGCGCCCCCTGACCACAGGAGAAAGTCATTTGCATGCAAGTGCTTGCAACGTGGTGGCCGCAACCACCTCACAAATGACAGGTCTTGTCCTGCCATAGACAAGGAGTTCATGCAATGCTACAACATTGGACAATCCAGGCAATGCTGCACAGTTGCATTTGTGTTATGCACCTCAGAAGACCAAGAACTAACTGAACAGCTCGAGAATCTAGTTATATGCGTTCAGAATGATACCAGACCTCGAAGTTAGCTGTTCTGTAATGTCAAAATCCATGGCGCCTCAACCAGTCTACTTGCAGACTCAGGAACTGAATACACCATCCTGCCACAAGACATGTACTTCATGCAATTCTGCAATCATAGAAGCAAGCTATATGAGGCAGACATAGCACCGGGTGCCTACAGAGGGCATACAATAGACCAACTGCGGTATAGGAATAGCAACATTTTCTTCAAAGAACGATGAGCGACAGTGAAGGTTTACATGTCAATGAAGGGACCAGCATTCCTAAGCTGGGATGACTCAAGATTTCTAGGGATCGAATTACACCCATGCTCTGCAGAACAAGTTTTCTTCATCCAGCACACAACAGATTCGGATCTCCTCTCCCACCATCACAATGTGTTCCACAAATCAGCACAGATGCTGAGGTAGTATCTCCCCAAGAGTATCCTACATTCCTGATCTCTACCAGTCAAGCGTATGGTACACCACATTCCCCCGACAGCATGAAAGATCTCAATATGATGCTCAAAGATGTTGTAAAGACTCGGAGGAGGGTGTCTGTACTTCTGCTCTCTATATGGTAGAGGAGAGGCACAGAGGACCCCAGCCAAGATTCTCTATTATTGGTAACGTAGTCGAGCAATCAAGGCCTAGCTTCTCAGGAGGTGATGCAGGCTGGTTCTTAAGTACAGTGTAGTCACCAAGCCCCCACAAAGGAATGTCCACACACTGTATTACTGAAAACACAGTCTTTATATAATTAATATTCAAAGGTATGTACACTATCACAATAATGCACTTTGTACTCAGAAATCAACAATGGTAAATATATACAATTCTAAAGTGGTACCACTAATATTATCAGATCTCATTAAAGTGCATCAACTATACTGTCTGAATGTGACACAGATCAATACCAAGGAAACCAGCAATAGAGATAGGAAGGAAAGCAAGATGGTTGAAACAATAGGCAGAATTCTGGCCCCTACCACTAGACACAGTTCTGTGTGGAGATCCCCCCACGTGGGCAACCTGTAAAATAAAGATATAGCACAAGCCCAGTCCATATATTGCTCAATAGTCTTATTTCCTCCTATAATGTTTTTACCCCCCAAATGTACCTGGTGGAGCAGAGTTCTTCGAAGAAGCGTCGATGGATCCTTCTTGAGTGACCCCCTTTCAAGCAGGAGTCACGGATCATCGAGTGGCGTCGAAGAAGGTGTACTTGGCGTCGACGGCGTCGATGAGAAGGTCGAGGGTGCCGAGACCACGGCGTCGATCCAGGCGGTGCTCGTCGGCGACGTCCTGCGAGGATGAGGTGTGCGGGGCAACTCGACGATTGATTGTTCAGGACCGCAAAGAGTTTCTGAAGAACTGTGGCCCAGCAAGGGCGTCGAGTCGTCAAAGTCTTTGTGGTCTCTGGGTGGCAGGAAACCCAATGGCAGATTCTCCCTGGCGTGTCGGTGGCCTTGACTCTCTCCGGCAGGATAAAGCGGTCGTCGTGCGGACAAGGGAGTCCTTCGATTCAAATGTTCTTAGGCAAAGGAGTGGGCGGCTCCGGTCATCTGCGGCACGGCGTCAAGCGGTCCCCTCTTCTGGGGCAACACAGCTTCGACAGGCCTCCAGCGGTTACACAAACCTGCGAACCCTGGTCGATGGCAATGGACTTCGACAGCGACAAAGTCCGGGTGCTTCACATCATTCTGCTCAGCGGTCCCCGTCTCCGGTCAGCAGCCTTTTGAGGGTCTGACTTCCAGAGAGCTTCGGCGAAGGTTAGCGGTGCTCGATGGTCCCTTGGAGCACAGGAAGAGGGCGCCTTACCAGGTCCTCTCTCGGATCAGTCTTCGACGAATTCGGCAGCTTTCAGATCAGGTCGAAGCAAATGCAACAGCAAGTCTTCTTCTTCCAGCTGGGTGTCGAGGATCAGCAGTTCCAGTTACTCTTCAAGTGTAGACACAGCTTCTGAACAACTTCCAGTGGTGAGAGGTCCTCAGATATACTATTCTGTTTCTCATCCACACTGCTGGCTCACACTCAGCAGCCAATCATACAGAAGGGCATTCATGCAGTCAGTCAGCCAATCAGGCACACCGTGCATTCAGGCCATCCTCCTCCCTCTCAGACACTCACAACAAGGAATGTGGATTGGGACAAGTACCCAGCCATTCAACACTACACACTGCATTCAGGCCAGTTTCGGGCAGGGCTGTATCAGTCTTTGACTCTCATATCAGAAACCAGACAGCCACAACAAGAAGTGCATATTGGTCACACACTCCATTCACCCAGGTCCCGCCCACAGGGTGTACCCACAACATACAGTCACTGGGAAGGCTCCATCCAGTCTGGACTGGACTTCACAACAACACCATATGTGGAACTTCCACCCAACAGCCAGTCAGGGGGAAGGGACAGAGTCAGGGCTTCCCAGGACTTTGGGAAAACAAGGTAACCGGCAATAGAAAGCAAGAGGCCAGACAGGCCATCTTGTTTCCTATCAGGAATCAAATGATTCCAATGGCAGGGCTTGTGTATACAAAATGAGGATACTCGAGCACCTGTCAAATTCAGCATGGAGCTGCCACCAGCCCATACCCTGTTCAGCGGGCCACCCACAGGTCCCAAAAACTTACACTAGGGGCACAGGGTTGTACCCCCACCCATGGGTGCCATAAGGGTATCCCATGGGTCTGTACACCAAACAAAAAACAGGAAGAGGTGCACTGCCAGGAGTCCCACATGGACTCCTGGGCAGAAAACAGCACAGAACACAATGAAAAGGGACTACAGGACACGGACAGGGAGGCCCTATCCCTCCAATGCATTTCCAGCATCACAGATGTGTTGCAGCAAACCATCATCGAAGCAGTCGAAGCTAGGGAATAGATGGGTCCCGTGGTCCTCATGAAAAATCAAGGTGTACAAGGACTCTGCATGACACTCCGCAAGACTGAACACCTGCATCAGTTATGACTTCTACCAGCTGCAAACAACATCACTTGACTTTTGTTGCTAATCGAAGAGGCTAAAGTCTTTTTAAAGCTGGATCTTAAAAGTGCATACTATCTAGTCACCTTCACCCTGAATCAAAGAGCTACACATCCTTCATCATCCCAGACGGTACTTTCCAATAAACCAGGATTCCTTTGTGCTGTCCTCTGCAGCGGCTATACTCCTAAGGCTAATCACCAATTTACTCAGTGACATACCCAACATTGCCTTCTCTCAACATGACTTTCTAGTCTATGGTCTGGACAAGGACTCACTGCCTCACCCTTTGCAAGGTACCACAAAAGATTGAAGACCGAGGACAAACTCTAAATGGAAAAATGTAAATTTGTGTAACCAGAGGTCATTGGCTCCGTCTTACCCTCTGGAATAAATCACATCTGTGGTGAACCCCACATCATTTTTGAACAAATGTATTTGTAAAGAGCGTGCACACAGATGTGGCTTTGGTCGTATACTCGACGGTTGTCATCCAGAGCTCTTTGGGTTCTTGCATGGCTTTTTTAACACAGTGGTCTGTGATATTCCTATGTTTCACTAAGTCCCCCGCGTGCATTAGTAATACGGCACCCTATCATGCTGTCGGGGGGAAATTCTCCCGGGGTCGGCTGGGTCGTCCGCGGACCTCCGGGCAGGGAGGCCCCAACTCCTCCCGTATATCCCAAAAGAGATAGAGTATGAGACACACGCAAGAAGCAAGGTGATTCTGCTGTTTATTAAACAAAACGGCAGGGATGGGTCAAGGATCGTACGCGTCCGTCCTGACACTCTCTCAACATCGTGGGGCTCGATGGCCCTTTTTACTTTGGTATGACGCGCTACTTGAGTCACCTGAGAAAGTTAGCAAAAAACCTATCGCCACTCTGGATTGGTTCCCCGAGTGGTAGGGTTAGTATAGCATACGTATAGAGAACGCTGTTAGTGGTTAAGGGTCAGTCAGGTGGTATACTTGGGTTGTCCCTTCAGTTTGATACATAAAAATTGTTACATGAAGACCCCTGAGGATTGGTCAATGTTAATGGCGTCAGTGATAAGGGCCCCATGTTCTGATTGGTCCACCCGCGAGCCCCCCAGTCTGGTACCATCGCTGTTCCCAGCTCGCGGTGCACCTGTCATTTGCAACAATGTTTCACTATGGGTATGTGCAGACAATGTGAGGATTTATTCATAAGCAGGAAGGCCGACTACTCCCACCGCCGCAGATGTCCATTGAGTCACTTAATTGTATCTGCCTGTGTCTTGAGACGGGGATCCAAGCGCCTTCTTCCTCCTGGGCTTGGCACCCTATCAGGTTCGGCTTGGTCACGTGAGGTGGGACCGTGGTTGAGGCAGAATTCTGCACAATTAATATTGCATTTCTCACTGTGTGCCTGGCTTATCTTGCAGGTGTGACCTTGGCGTCGGCTTGCGGTATGAGAGTTTGCAACGCTGTGCCCTTGACTGTCTGCTTTCGCTGGGCTCATTCTGCATGGTCAGCAACCGAACTCTTGCTCATTCAATGTTCATGGAAGCTTTTGCTTGTGGCCTACTTGGGCCTGGTGCATAGGTGGAACCGTTTCATACAGAGCGCTTTAGGTTATGGTATCATATTGCTCTATCCCACGTATCGTGTCTTCGTTATATTTCTCATTATAATACGTGGGCTTAGGAGAAGCGTGAGCAAGCCTTTTTAGATGAGTTCATTGTGCGTCTTGCGTTTCTGCATTTTGGAAAGCCTATGTGGAAAATAATAAAGATGCACGTCCGTGGGTGTGTCCGTCGCCTACGTCATAGCACTGAGTATGTTCTTCGTGTGGATTGGTGTGGGAGTGTCCGGTGTGTATGTTTGCACGGGTGTGCTGACCATTGGCTAGGTCGTCATGGCATCTCTAACAATGTGTTGATTTGGTGCGGGATGGTTCAGTCGAGTCCATCCATGCCGCAGGTGTCGGCATGTGCAGGGCAGGCTGGTGGGCAGGCGGGTGGGCACATCCGTATGTTCCTGTACCAGGGTATTTGGTCGTCTGGTAGCTGGGCAAATTCCTCTCGTGGCGGGTGTCTGGGCCGTGATCCTCTAGGCCAGGGTTGAGAGGGGATTGGTGGGAGCCTTTTGTTCACTTTTCCCACTTCAGTCCCCCCTCTGGTCGACTTGTCGACCACAAACATATCCTTTTCCTTATCTCCTCTCACTCTCCATATTTTAGTTACTCCTCCCAAATGCCCATAGTGGTTAACATGGTCTTCAAATGACCAGTACATATACACACAGGTTCCTCCAGGTGTGCAGTATACCCATTTCCCTACGTAGCTCCTTGGGTTTCTTGGGTTTTCGAGCTTCACAGATGGTGGGTCCAGGTGGTTGGTGATGATCTGGTTGCGCAACCTCTCTCTCTCTTTTATTATTGTGCCTGTGTGTTGGCCGTCATCTGCTGGCATCAAGGGGTGCATACCGACCATATTGATAATCTCGTCTGTGGTGCGTGCCTTCCGGGCCTTCCAAAATCTTATTATGATAAGTGCAGCTCCAGCCAAAATAATGCATCCAACTATAATCTTCAGTCCATCTGACAGCCAAGATGGCATCCATGACCATAGCGTCGAAAACCAGCTCTCGTCCTTTTTCACACCTTTACTTTCATCCATCATTTTGGAGTGCATTTGGGCCAATTGTGATACTGCTTCTGTCAGTGTACCATTGTCAGCATCGTTAGCAGGAATGAATGTGCAGCATGATTGTCCTATCTTCGCGCAAACTCCTCCTTCCATTGCTGTGAGGAGGTCCAGTACATATCTGTTCTGTATTGCTACCATCCTCACTGCTCGCAATTCCTCTTTTATTGCGTTGAATCCATTTACTGTAGAGTTAATTGTCATCATTAGTTCCCATCTAGTTATCTGGAGCCATTTTGCGTTTGCGTAAGCCTGTAGTCCCGGATGTATTATTGAGGAGAAGAACATTGCTGCTCTGCTGAATAGTCTGTGTTCTGGCGGAATTGAAGTGAGTGCTGTTTCCGACCTTCCCCATAGGTAATTTCCTGTCAGGGGTTCTCCTTGTCTTTTCTTTCTATTCAGGACAGTGTTGTTGCCGTTGTTTTGGTTTACTGGCCCCTTCTGAAACTGTGCAGATCTCTTCTTCCTCTTGTTTCCTTCATCCATTTTGGGTAAGTTCGCCACATTCACATGTTTCTGGGGCACCACTAGTGATGGTACATTAACGTGTACCATTGTGCATACACCATTCCACAGAGGGGGCAGTGTGTGGTATGCCTTGTCTCCACAGGCCCAGTAATGGTCCATTACTACTGCTGTTCCTGCTCCCCCCTCAGGTAGCTCTGTCACGCTTGCACAGTTGGTGTTGTATCCTACGTCCACTTCTCCTTTATGTTGGTAGCATACCTTAGGTGCAGTCATCGACAGTATTGTTATTGGGTCTTCATCCTTCTCTATCCACGTTAGCATGGGTACGTACTTGACGCAAGTCGTCCAACATCTGTTGTTGTGTTCAGCAATAGTTGTAGTATCCTCTCTCATTACCATGTTGCTGCCAACCACTCCTGTGTCCCATTTGTCACCCAGGTACACCTTCCCTGTTATTATTATCAGTGGTCTTTCCCAACATCCTTGTTTACCAGGAACTTCAGTGGCGTACCAATCACATGGTAGGTACTGTAGTGTAACTTTCTTTGTTTCTCCTTTTTCAGGGCCACTTGTTATGTATCTGAATGCTTCAGCATGTAAACTGGCCTTGTGGTAACTCAAATAACTCTTAAGAAAGTTATTTTCGTACGGGTATGTGTCTCGTGTTTTCCATACCAGGTGCACCGTGTTCCCTTGAAATCTCCCTTTCGTTTGGAACAGTGCCAGGTATATTATACATTGTGCTGTTTTTTCATCTATTTCCGTGGCAACGAAAGTTCGCGAAGCACTCATGGCGTATGGGATCAATGAGCAGACGTAGCAGCTGTCTTCTGTTGTTCGTTTACCTATTTGAGTCATGTGTTGGTACCACATGTTGTTTGAGACGTGTGCTGAATTTTGTATGTAGTTGTCAATATCTTTATTGTCTGAGTATGTGCTGCGTTTAGCTATATTTTCCTTGTGTGGAATTTTGCTAGTACCACCTGACGTAACACCTGTTGCAGCTGGGGGTGGGGGTATATTAGGTTTGGATACAGCAAAAATATTGATAGCATAACTGTTCCGCCATACAGAGGCAGCCACGAACCCGGTGATCATCAAAATCCCTATCATCTTTATTACAGAGGCTAGTCTCACCGGCATTTTGCTCTTACCTTGCTGCAGTCCGGCAGCTAATTCTTGCGCCGTTAAAGTTGCCCACCTCAAAATTCTCAATATGCTTGTTATTAGTGTTAGTTGTTGTTTTCAAGCTCTCCCTATCAAGTAGTCGTTCAGTGCCCAGGCGAAGAGCTGTTCCCACGCCAATCTAAGTGACCTATCTCTTAGCACAGGCAAGTATGGGCGGAGGTGGGGCATTGATTGTTCTATGGCCAAGAGAAGTGCTGTGTAGTAGACACGTACCCTCCTCTTTTTCAGGTACTTTGGCCTTCTTATGTAATAGACAAACTGGTCTGATAATTCTTCAGGGTAGTTATTGTCTGAGGGTATCATCTACTCCTCCTGGGCAGTGAACTTTGTTAGTTATCTGTTTTCTTAGCAGTACAATAATATACCGTTCCTGCATGTGCGAGAGAAAAAAAAAGAGAACATTCAAGTGTTTACATGTGTATGTGCAAAACAATGTCCTTCAGTTGGGTTATTACTGCAGTGGGTAGAGGGGGGTCGATGGGCAGAGGGTTTGGTGCTCAACTGGTAGAGGTTTCTTTACTCTTTGATCGTGTGACCATGGGGTGGGCGGTATGGTAATTACCCCTTTCTATTTCAGTAGTTGTCTCTGGGGAATCAGGGGGGTGGCAGGGTATGGGGACACTTTGGCCGTTAGCTGCGGTAGAAGTCCCTTCCTCCGTTGGCGACGCTGTTGCTGTTCTTTCGAAGGCCCTGTCGGTGACGCTAGGGCGGGTCTGGAGTTTGCAGATCTTTACGTCGTGTAGGTGATTCCAGGCACGTTTGTCCTGTAGCTTTACTGCTCTCGTTGATACTTCCTCTACCAGGTGAGGGCCAGTGAAGCATGGGCTGTTCCACTTTCTGTTGAAATTGCGGAGTAGTACGTGGTCACCTTTAGCAATTTTGCACAGTTTTCCCTTTTCCAATTCTTTATCCGCGTCTTCTTGTTGTTCACTCTTAGACCCGCCCCGCGTGCGCTCGAGCTGTTGAGACACAAACACTACACTAGTAATCAAAGAAGACACATATTGGTACATTTCATCACCAAGGACAGTTGCAGTACTCTCATGATCGGTGAATGCTCTTGATGTTGGCATCAGAGGAAGGCGCATTTGACGTCCGGTCACCACCTCGTGAGGGGTGAGGTGGTGGTCGGAGCCTGGTCTATTCCTTAGCTCAAACAGGGCTAGCGGAAGGCAATACAGCCAACTCTTCTTTGTTGCTTGCTGTATTTTTGCAATTGCCTCCTTTAATAGGCCATTCAGGCGTTCGCATATACCATTGGCCTGCGGGTGATATGCACATGCAAATTTATGCTTGATGTTCAGTAAGGATGTGATATGCTGGAACATTTCATTGGCGAAATGCGGGCCATTGTCTGACCGCAGTATTTCGCACACCCCCCACCTGGGGAAGACCTCCCTCACTAGGAATTTATCTGCTCGGAATGCATCTGGGTGTGAGCAGGGCCCTGCCTCAATCCACCTCGAGAATGGGCATACAACTACAATCATATACCTATTTCCTTGACATACGTTGATCATATCAACATAGTCAATATGGATGTGTCGGAAGGGTCCCTCTGGCCGGGGTATGGTACCTTTTATCACCTTCAGCGTGTGACCGGCCGTGAACTGCTGACATGTGAGACAATTGCTGATAAAATTTGACACATGGGAATTTAACTCGGGGCAGAACCAATCTTCCCTAATTCGTGCTGCAATGACTTCCTTGCCTGTGTGGGCTGGGTGGTGTAGTTGGCTCAAGGCGGTGTTCAATAGTGCCAGTGGCATTACCATCTTTCCAGTGCTACCCTGGCGCCATAGTGCGTCAGTTGGCGACATTGTACATCCTCTTTTTACCCATATTTCTTTTTCTGCCATTGGTGCAGCCGCTTGTAGCTCCATTATCTGTGTGGCTGGGAGATGGGTGTACCCTTCTCTTATTAACATCTCCTTAGCTATTCCTCTCCCTCTCCCTCTCTCTGACTCTGGGGGGTTCCATATCTCGCCAAAATATGCAGCATACTTCGCGTGTGCGTCTGCTGCTGCATTCCCTTTTGAAATATGGTCTTCTCCATTAGTGTGTGCGGTGCATTTGACCAAGGCTAATTCTTGGGGGTCATTTATTACTTCAATTAGTTCAGCCAATAAGAGGGCATGTTGCACTGGAGTGCCGTCAGCTCTCCTAAACCCTCTTCTCCTCCATTTGGACAACCCTGAGTGGACAGTAGACGTGACATATGCACTGTCGGAATATATGGTCACTCGTTTGTCAAAGCTTTCCTTCAACGCCAAGATCAGTGCAACTAATTCTGCTGCTTGAGCAGAGTAATGCTGTGGTAATTGTACGCATTTCATCGCCACACCCACCGGTACCTCTGTCATTTTTACTACTGCTGCCCCAGTTCTCCTGATCCCGTCACTTTGGTCAATTGTTGATGACCCATCAATGAACAAGAGCTCACCTCCCTCTAGTGCGTTCTCTTCAACCTTTCTAGTACATGAGTACATTTCAGTAGTCTTTGTACAATCGTGTGCATAGTCTCCTTCCTCAATTGCTTCTGCTATGAACCTTGCAGGGTTGACCGTGCTGCATCTAACAATTGATAGTTCAGCTCTAGATAATATTATCTCATAACCTGACGCCCTCTGTGTTGTTAGTGTGGACTTAGGCTTGTTCAATATTGCAAATAGTGCATGTTCCACAAATAGTGTGGTTGGGCACCCCATGGTGATTGCTGATGCTTTCTCTACCGCAAAGGCAGCTGCGGCGAGACCTTGTTCGCAAGGGAAATGACCTAGCATCACAGGATCCAAGTGGCCGCTGTAAAACGCTACTGGTTTGTAGCCCATGCTTGTTTTTTGAGCCAACACTGCTTTCATTACTGCTGAGTCGCAATGTGAAAATATAAAGAATTGTCGTTCATAATCTGGGGTGGCCAGTACCGGAGCGGTTGATATTGCGTCTTTCAGTTCATCAAAAGCCTCTTTCATTTCCTATTGTTCACCCCAACTTTTTCTCCCCTTTGTTAGCTTCTTTTAACCCCTCAAGTAGGGGTCCTATGTATGAGCTGTAATCAAATACCCATGCTCTGCAGTAGTTGCACAGGCCCAGGAACTGCTGTAATTCTCTCACTGTTTGTGGCAATGGCGTTTTTGAAATGGCCTGTGCTCTTTGTGGTGCAATCTTTCTTCCATATTGGGATATGAGCTGGCCAATGTAAAGTACCTGTTCTGACAGTACTGTAACTTTTCCTTGTCTACCTTGTAACCTTTTTCAGCCAATATTGTCAGCATCTTTAATGAGTCTTCTCTGCATCTTCTTTCGTTTGTGCTGCAAATTATTATGTCGTCAACATACTGCAACACTGTGCTTTCTACCTCAATGTTACCCAAATCTATCTGTATTACTCTGTTGAATATTGAGGGTGACTCGCAGCACCCCTGTGGCAATCTGGTGTGTTTCCACTTTGTGTTTCTGTAAGTGAAGCTTGTCAGATCTTGTGAGTCTGGGTGCAGTGGTATTGAGAAAAAGGCATTTTTAAGGTCGATCACTGTAAACCGTGATGCCTCTGCTGGAATGCCGCACAATATTGTGGCCGGGTTTGCTGCTATGGGGTATTCTGCTTCCACTATGTTGTTCAAAGGCCTGAGGTCCTGTATGAAGCGCCAAGACCCACCTTTAGCCTTGCGCACTGGGTATACAGCTGTGTTACATGGTGATTCTGATGGGACCAATATGCCATTATTTATAAGGGCCGTTATTGTTTCATGTATGCCCTCATCTGCCTCTTTTGATAGTGGGTACTGTTTCACTCTGGGGAGTATTGCACCCTTTTTCAATTTTATTCTTACTCCCCCTATGCTTTTTATACACCCCACGTCATAGGGGCTAGTAGTCCATAATGATGTGGGTACTTTTGCCATATCCTCCTCAAAAAAGGGAACTGGGGTGGACGTGGGTGCCTCAAGCGCCATTGCAATTTTCTGTGCCACTTGTCTGTATGTCACCCTTAGCCATATTTCTACACTCATCATAAATACCATTTCACCTTCTTCCTTTCCTCCTGAGAAGAGCTCCTCATCTGACACCTGGGTGAGTCTTCATCCCTCTGCTAGTGCTATCACTGCCCTCCATGCTCTTCCTTCTCTGTCTTGGGCATGTACTGCAATGTAATCAGCGGTTGCTATAATACTCTCTATGTCCACTGAAATCACCTTTCCTTCTGGTTCATTGGCTGGTGTTTCTGGTCTAAACAAATACGCTGCTGGCCTCCTCCAGATCTTTCCTTCTATCCCTGGCATCCATGCAAATGCCATGTCTGTCCCGTACTGGAACAGTTCACCATCTACTGGCTCAGCCCTAATCACTGTCTGTCCACAGTATGCTTGCATAATCTGTCGTGCAGTGAGCATGTTAATTCCTGGAGTGGAGCAAATTATGCCGTTCTCCGTAAAGGAGATCGTCATATTCAACCTGCTCATGATGTCTCTTCCCAGTATATTTACTGGTGAGGCCCTAGAATATAAAAGTGGGACTGACATGTCATAATCCCCTATTGATAAGGGAATTTTATCAGTAAACGGAACCAACCCCCTAGCCCCAGAGAATCCTTGGGTGTTCATGGCTTCACCTGGCATCTTAAATTTACCTTTCCTTATGCAAGACCGGGTCGCCCCGGTGTCAACAAGGAATGGTAATTTTTTGTCACCTATCGTTACCTCTATGCGTGGTTCCTCCGCACTATTAGGTGTTACCGACAGGATGGGACACACCAAGGTCGTCTGTGGGCTGTCCTATTGAGGGTATAATGATTGACCACTTCCTGTGTAAGGGTTGTGTTCCAGGATCGTCACCCTACCCAGTTGTGTTTGCTGTAGTTGGGTATTGGTAGAGGTTATGTTATGGTCTTGGACTTGTGCAGGTTGCTGTACTTGCTGTGCTTGGGGTTGTTGTGTTATCGCTACCTGTTGTTGAGGCGGTGGATATGTCTGTGACTTTTGTTGTGTTACTAGTTGTTGCTGTCCATTTCCCTGTTGCAATGTCTGCTGTTGCTGGATGCCCTGCTGTTCCTGTGTGAGCTCTTGTTATCCCTGTTCACTCCACGATTGTGTGCCTGGTCTCACTCTACATGTGCGTGACATGTGGCCTACTAATCCACAAATCCAACACACCAGTGGTTCCCTGTTCTGCCATGGAAAGCTTCCTGTGTTGTCCTGGTATACTTGTTGCCCGGTGGGGTAGGAATTTCTAAGTCCTCCCACCTGCTGTTGTGTGTTATATCCGTATCCTCTCCCTCTCATTATTCCTCCCCTTCCCCTGTTGTAATTATAATACCCAGCTCCTGGCGTTGAGTATCCTCCTCCCATGTTAGTCGTGTATGGTTGGAGTGGCGGCATCTGTTGTGTTACCGTCTGCGATGATTGTATTTGGGAGGGGTCTTGTGCAGCCACTACTTGTGTGGGGCTTTGAGTCATTGTAGTAGGTGTAGTTATTAGTGCGCCTTCCATCGTGTATTTAGTAAGTTTTTTCTGTACTAGTTTAGCCTCTTCCGTTTTCCTGTCCTCTTCCTTTTTTTTCATTTTTTCTTGCCATGTCCTGCAATGATGTACTATAGTCAGTTGTATTTCTGGCCATGCTTTTGCTTCCATCCCCACTACTTTCTTCAGTTGTTTCTGGACTGCTTCTGGGAGCCCCTGTACTAGTATATGATAGAATATTGCTGGTGTTTTGTCCCATTGCTCTCTAGTTTCCATACGCCACTTCTCTTGAATTTCCTGGATATAATCAACAGGATCTTCGTTCTCACGCATCTTGCGCGAGGTAATTGCTCCTATGTCAGATGTGTCTGGATACTGTACCCTCATTGCCTGCCATAATGCATGTCTGCAGTTTGCGAATGGTGCCCCATCGTGAGAGGTGTTTGTTATTGTGACCCCGGGGAAGCCCGCTCTCTTCCAAATGTCATCCGCAGCATCCCCTAATATTGATATTAGAAGGCCTTTACATCAAGTTTAGATGGGCATGTTGCACGTAATGAGCGTGAGGTGGTGGAGCATGTATGACGGGGCGGTGACGGGGTGGCTTCACGTGTCTGCCTTTCCGCTATTCCTTGCTCTTCCTCCTCACTTCTCTGCAGTTCTTCCTTTCTCCTGCAGATCCATGGTGAGTCTCTATTTGTCCGGGTGGTGTATATTTTATCTAGGCTTTCCCTTTCACTATTTCTTCCTTCCTTCTCCATTCCTTCTTCTTCCTCACTACAAAAGCCATTCATAAATGGCAACCCCCAAACTGTCTTTTTCTCCCCAATCGTTACTGTTCTTAAGTCTATTAGGTCCGTTCCTCCCTTTTCTTCTTTACTAATCACTCCCCTTTGTGCCGATGTTGTTGCTACTTTAGTACCTCTATATACATCCCTCCTTACTTCACTCTCCCCTCTCCTATCTTCTCTTTCCCCTTCATTTCTCTCCGCTATTTCTCTACCAATTTCCTCTCTTTTCCTTTTTAATTCTTCCATTAGTTCACTACTCATTTTTTCCAATATCTTTTCATCTTCTTTCTTCCTTTCCCATCTCTCCCTCTCCCGTTCTAATATACTCTCTATCATCCTCCCTTCTTCGTATTTCCTTGTCGCTTCTGACACTAATCTCTTCTTCCATATTGCCATTTCTTTTTCTTTCTCCTCTTCCTCTCTTTTCCTGTTGCGCAGTGTTGCTCTTGATACCCTTTCTGCTGCTGCCTTTAACCTTTCGGCTTCTCTCCTTTGCTCCTCAGTTCGTTCTCTCATTTTTCCCAACTCATTCTTACCTTCTTTCCTTTCCCGTGCGCTCTCTCTTTCCCCCCTCTCGAGCTGCTTGATCAGTGCATTCTGCTCATCCCTTAATTCTGCTAATCGTTCCTCCAAAGTCCCTTCCTTTTCTCTTAACCGCTCTTCCCCCTTTCTTTTCCCCTCTTCCCCTTTCATTTCACTCTCCCTGGTAGTATCCTCGTCCATTTTCCTTACCACTTCCTTCTCTTCTCCTGTTAATGAACCTCGTAATTTCAATAGTATCTGCGCAGCTACCCACTCATCATTTCCTACGTCCGTAGTCTGCTCTTCTTCAGTCCTCCCCTCCCCTGCTAGCGTCTTCCTATGAGCTGATCCCGTTGTACTAGACCGCTCCCCTCCCGTGAGGTCACCTGTAGCTGTATATGGAGGCGGGCTGTATGCCGGGTTCGAGTACCCCTCAGCCGCCCTTAATTGTTCTCTTGCTATTTCTCCTAGTTCTCTTAAAGGATACAACCCCCCTCCCTCTGTTTTCACTACCTTCGCTAGGGGTATATCGTCGCTCTGTTCCTTTTTTATTTCATTTTCTTTTGAGTTGTCACTCTTTTCTCCTCCCTCTTGTCCGTTCCCCGTGTTCTGTTTGCCTTCACTCTCTTTTTCCCCATTCTCTCCCTCCTCCTTAATCTCCTTATCTCCCGTTGTTTCCCCTACAATGAACATTCCGTTTGGTCCTGGTCGGGACCCTTGGAACATCCTCCATAAGTTGAACACCTCCATGTGGTGTGTCAACTTCTTCCCCTTGTATGTATTATGCAGATGGTTTAATAGTGAGTGTTGGGTATATGGATCGAAGCTACCATTAGGCGGCCATGGTGTCGTCATTTTGTTGTCCGTCCCCTGTGTCCATTCTATGCTATACTTGATCAGTTTCTCCCTATGGGGTGACAGTGTTTTACATATGTGTTGCAGCGGAGTAGTGAGGGTGTTCCCCCACCCCCCGATCCTGCCCCGTATGACATAGTAGCGCTCCACTTGTTATCCTTCCCCTATTTGGTAGCGGTTATCTCACTAGCAGTTTACAATATACAGCCTTATATCTTTACCTGGCCCCGTAAGTTTGGGGACTTGCGATAGTCCGCTAAGGAAAAATAAGTAAAATATAGTATTTACATTTGTATATTCTTTTCTTTCGTTTCTTCCTTTGTACAACACCCTTACGGCCCCCTGAGGCCGAGGCGCACGTAGCCCCCTGTGGCTGCGTGCCCCTTGTGGCGTTCTTATGCTGCCGTCCTACTTTCACTTGCCCCTCCTCCCTCTTCTACACTTGCCGTGGCCGGCGTTCTCCGTGCGCAGCCACGTCCCCCTTTTCGCCTTCCCCCGATCAACTCATTACCGTTTACCTCTGTTTCCACGCCCTTAACACTGCTCTCCTCCCCGCCACTCAAAAATAAAGATGCCTGGTTCTCGAGATGTCCTATGAAAGCCCTGCTGGTGACGTCACCGATCTCTTCAAACTACTGGTAAGTTCTTCATATATTCTTTAAGTCCAAAATACACTTGCAATCTACCCCCGTTAACCCCACAGCTGTCTTCCTGTCACTCCTGGAACAAGGTAATCAATAATATAATCGGACTGCGCACGCTGCGTCGCCTCGCGTGTGATACACCCCTCGACAGGAGGGCTTAACCAGCCAATTATCTTCCGTATTGGGCAACTAGCTAGCTACCGCCTACAGGGAAACGTCATCTATCTATCGAGTTTCCTGCTCGATCAATAGGGATCCTCATCTACTCATTGATCAATAATTGCCAAATCGTAGGAAACCACGCACACACACCCGCTTACACATGGTCGCGACCTGGGCCAATCAGTTTCTATGAGCGGCCGCACGTGATATTTTCGTGCTCCGCCCCCTTCTCTCCCGTAACATAGCAGACTGCTCTCGCACTCGTCCGGCTACCATTCATTTCATTGCCAACACTAAATTATCAAACCTTCGCCGCGCACCTGTGCAATACCTCCCGTATTCAATTCCTCCCCCCTCCCTCACAATTTCACATTGCTTGTTGTGCGTGGCATACTCACCAAGTTCTCTTGATGCGGGGCCGCTCGACTGCGTGCACCCCTCCAAGCGGCTCGCCACCTCCCCTCGTCTGGACTATGTCTGGACACTCGCCAACCGCGGGCGGGATACTTCTCAACAGGCTCCCGAGGGCCAATATCCGGATTGCGCTGTCCGGTCTTCTCGCAGTTCCGCGATGGTCCTGTAGTCCTCAAAAAGGGGGCAGCGGCAGAGGGGGCCGCGCCGCCGGCCTCCTCGCAACGGGAGTACTTGGAAAAATAAAATAAAAGCGGACCTTAAACAGATCTCAGCAGTGCCTCCAACTTGTCGGGGGGAAATTCTCCCGGGGTCGGCTGGGCCGTCCGCGGACCTCCGGCCAGGGAGGTCCCAACTCCTCCCGTATATCCCAAAAGAGATAGAGTATGAGACACACGCAAGAAGCAAGGTGATTCTGCTGTTTATTAAACAAAACGGCAGGGATGGGTCAAGGATCGTACGCGTCCGTCCTGACACTCTCTCAACATCGTGGGGCTCGCAGGCCCTTTTTACTTTGGTCTGACGCGCTACTTGCGTCACCTGAGAAAGTTAGCAAAAAACCTATCGCCACTCTGGATTGGTTCCCCGAGTGGTAGGGTTAGTATAGCATACGTATAGAGAACGCTGTTAGTGGTTAAGGGTCATTCAGGTGGTATACTTGGGTTGTCCCTTCAGTTTGATACATAAAAATTGTTACATGAAGACCCCTGAGGATTGGTCAATGTTAATGGCGTCAGTGATAAGGGCCCCATGTTCTGATTGGTCCACCCGCGAGCCCCCCAGTCTGGGACCATCGCTGTTCCCAGCTCGCGGTGCACCTGTCATTTGCAACAATGTTTCACTATGGGTATGTGCAGACAATGTGAGGATTTATTCATAAGCAGGAAGGCCGACTACTCCCACCGCCGCAGATGTCCATTGAGTCGCTTAATTGTATCTGCCTGTGTCTTGAGACGGGGGATCCAGGCGCCTTCTTCCTCCTGGGCTTGGTACCCTATCAGGTTCGGCTTGGTCACGTGAGGTGGGACCGTGGTTGAGGCAGAATTCTGCACAATTAATATTGCATTTCTCACTGTGTGCCTGGCTTATCTTGCAGGTGTGACCTTGGCGTCGGCTTGCGGTATGAGAGTTTGCAACGCTGTGCCCTTGACTGTCTGCTTTCGCTGGGCTAATTCTGCATGGTCAGCAACCAAACTCTTGCTCATTCAATGTTCATGGAAGCTTTTGCTTGCGGCCTACTTGGGCCTGGTGCATAGGTGGAACCGTTTGATACAGAGCGCTTTAGGTTATGGTATCATATTGCTCTATCCCCAGTATCGTGTCTTCGTTATATTTCTCATTATAATACGTGGGCTTAGGAGAAGCGTGAGCAAGCCTTTTTAGATGAGTTCATTGTGCGTCTTGCGTTTCTGCATTTTGGAAAGCCTATGTGGAAAATAATAAAGATGCACGTCCGTGGGTGTGTCCGTCGCCTACGTCATAGCACTGAGTATGTTCTTCGTGTGGATTGGTGTGGGAGTGTCCGGTGTGTATGTTTGCACGGGTGTGCTGACCGTTGGCTAGGTCTTCATGGCATCTCTAACAATGTGTTGATTTGGTGCGGGATGGTTCAGTCGAGTCCATCCATGCCGCAGGTGTCGGCATGTGCAGGGCAGGCTGGTGGGCAGGCGGGTGGGCACATCCGTATGTTCCTGTACCAGGGTATTTGGTCGTCTGGTAGCTGGGCAAACTCCTCTCGTGGCGGGTGTCTGGGCCGTGATCCTCTAGGCTAGGGTTGAGAGGGGATTGGTGGGAGCCTTTTGTTCACTTTTCCCACTTCAATGCTTCACTTCAATCCTCCGAAACTCCAAACGAGCCGCAGAAGCCACCTGGAGAAAAACGCCCAACCTTTCCAACAAAACTCAACTCTCGATAGCAGCCACCACCTACAAAACTGCTATCCTTAAGGCCAAAAAGAGACATACGATAACAGAATTGAGAACGCCAAATCTAAAACAAAAGAGCTCTTCAATATCCTTAGGGAACTCGAATCCCCCCCCACTCTGGCTGAAACCTGCGTGAAAGATGCAGACTGGTGTGAGAGGATTCAAAAAGCCCTTGCAGACAAAATCACCATGTTACAATCCAAAATCGAACAGAAAAAGCTCAGCCTATCCAAAAAAACAAACCGCCCTCCGCCCACCACCCCCAAAACACCTACCTGCCCCCCCTTCTCCTTCTCACCAGTTTCCACTAAAGAAGTAGAAAGCATCATTAAGGGCCTCAAGCCCTCTAGATGCCAAGGGGACTCATGCCCAGCCCCCATCATCCAAGAAGGCGCCAACACTCTGGCCCCCTTCATAACAGCCCTCATCAATGCATCCTTCAAATCAAGCTCAGTGCCCAGTAGCCTCAAGGAGGCCTGGGTCATACCACTTCTAAAAAAACCTAATCTAGACCCCAATAACCCAACTAATTACAGGCCAATCACCACCGTTCCCTACATCCTGAAGATCCTAGACAGAGTGGCCTACCTGCAAATACAGAAGCACCTGGAAGACAACAATCTCCTGGGTCTCAGACAATCCGGCTTCAGGCCAAGGCATGGAACAGAGTCAGCCCTACTGGACCTAAAAATCCAGATGGACGAGGCAAAGGACAAGGGTAATCTAGCCATTCTCCTACTGCTAGATCTATCAGCTGCCTTCGACCTCGTCGACCATCAGATCCTCACAGAACATCTGAGGACCTCAGCGGCCTTCTCTAACCAGGCGACTGCCTGGATCCAGTCCTTCCTAACCAACCGAACCACCCGGGTCTTCTCCCCAGGGGCATCAGCACTCCCTGTCCCCATCACCTGCGGCGTTCCTCAAGGCTCGTGCGTCTCGCCGACTCTATACAATATCTTCACAAAGCTATTGTTTGACCGCCTAGATAATCTAGGTGTCACTTACACAAACTATGCTGACGATACCCAGGTTCTCATCACCCTATCAGGGTGCTACGACGAGGACTCCACCAAAATCAACAACCTTTATTTAGAGATCCAAGCCTGGATGGCAGAGCACGGCCTATGCCTCAACGATGAGAAAACTGAGCTCCTCATTGTCGGCTCCCAACCGCGGCTAAACAAACTAGACCCCCGTTACGCGTCCATCAACATTGACGGTAACCTAATCACAGTAGCCAAAGAAATTAAAACCCTCGGGGTTTATCTAGACTCCACTCTCTCACTCAAAAGACAGGTGAACGCAACTGCCTCTTCAACAGCTTACACCAATAAGCTCATCAACGCCTGCAAACCTTTCCTATCACCCTCTAGCTGCATTACACTAGCCAGAGCGTTAGTGCTCTCAAAAATTGACTACTGCAACACCCTCTTTCTTGGCTCATCAGAACACAACCTGAACAAACTACAGGTACTGCAAAATAATGCCATCAGAGCAGCCCGCAGTATCCCACGAAACGCCCACATCTCCAGCTTCAGACAAGATGCTCACTGGCTCCCAGTACGAGACAGAATCTCCCTCAGATCCCTCGTCATCGTCCATAAATGCCGCTCTAACGACGCACCCAAATACCTGGCAGACAAGTTCCACAATCACACCTCAACTAGACCAACTAGAACACCATACGCACACTGCCTCTCCGTTCCCAAATTCTCTCTAAAAAAAGCAGGCGGCGCCAGCTTCCCGGTCCTAGCTGCCAAACTATGGAACGCTTTGCCACCACACCTTAGAGCAGAACCCTCATTTTGGACTTTTAGAGCCAAAACAAAAACATGGCTTTCCAACAAAAACGCCGCTTAATGCACTTCCTCTCTGCTTGCCTCTGTTGACCACCTGTAACCCGGTCTACTACACCGTTGTTGTTTTATCACAATCTGTACTGTATATTTTTGCCATGCTGTAACTGTTTTTAAGTCTCCGGCGCCCAGCTACCCCAGGGTTCGGTGCGCGGTACAAATAAATAAACTAAACTAAACTAAACTAAACTTAGAGCGGATCATGGCGATAGCAGCGACTAAAACTGAAGTGTTGCCCACAACAGACATAAAGCTGCTGATGCAAGCACATGAACAGGACAGGAAGCAGTAACAACAGAGGCACAAATACATCCAAGCCCAGTCGAGTGGATCATGCCATATTATCGGCCAATGGAAAGTATGTGCAAAAGTTGCTACATTAACTAAAAAAATAAATGAACAACAGCACTGAAAAACTTTCTAAATCAATCTTGGATTTTGGTAAACACCTGTTGGTCGGCGAAAAACATTTGGACAAGCTAATGATCGGGCGGAAATGGCAAGTAGAATGGATGATTTGGCATCAAAGATGGAGGTGTTAGTCTCAAAGCAAGAACACCCAAAATAATGTTAGATTGACGGGAAAACATGTCAAGTGCTGAACTGAAAGAGTTTGTAGAGGGTCTTTTTTGACACAATTTACATTTGCCAGATGAGGCTGAGGTGATCACAAATCACGATCGCAGAGTTACCTCAGAATTTCAACAAACAACGGTGTTGATCCCATATGTACTGACCCGTGTGCACTTCTTTCATATAAAAGAAAACAACATGGCTACAGCTTGAAAGTCCAAGTACATACATTTTCATGTTGCAAAGATTGTACTGTTCAAAGATTTATCTCAAGTCACACTTCTCAAGATGAAGAAATGGTATCACTGCACATCCCACCACTGCACATCCCAAAATGCAGAATTTTCACAGCCCCATTCCAACGCATACATATGTTGGGGAGTGAGTGCAGGTAACAATAAATGTGGCGGGAGGTTGTGGAGAGCCTGCGGGTAGTCTCCCCCGCATATATGTATATATATTACATTTTGGTGATGCACAGGAAAAAAAAGACGCAGTGATCACATAGATCCGAAGAAATTAGGGGTGGTCACATGCTGGCTAAGGGTCAGAGACATTAGGTATAGATGGGGATTCCAATGCAAACTATTTTTTACCTATGATAACCGCCAATATTGAATCTTTCCATAAGGAGGACACCTCTGACTTGATGGAGATACCGGGAACAGAAAAAGCAGCATTTGATCTTGAATCAAGCACAAGTGAATTTAGAGGCTGAGAGAAAAAACTGCAAAAGATGAGATGGAGGCCTCACCCTGGAAGAGAAAGCCAGTCAGTGTCATTGGACAATGCCTGATCTAGATGCATGGGCACCTGTATATTTCCCTTCTTATATATCTGTTGTTAAGGTTGGCATTAAGCTATATAATTTGTGTTTCCTATGGTGATGGTGAATAGTTGTTTACCAACAATAGACCTGAAGCGTAGTTATAAAACATCACGTTTCAGTTAAAAACGACAAAGGCTATGTTTTTTGATGTTTTGTTTCAGTGGAGATCTGACATTTTGGATATGTTCAAGTTGGGGCTGGGAAGTCACAGGAGTGGGCTCTTCCAGGATCACATAACCACCATGTCGGCTCAGCGAATTATTATGCCTCAAATCATTTTTGTTTTGACTTTTTATTTTATAATGTGTAGACTAATTGCAGACAGAAAGAGGTTGCTATGAGATATATTCGATGTAGGTTTAGAACATTAGAAGCGAGCAGGGATTTGATATATCAATTTTCTAACAGAAATACAAGATGTTGAATCACTGAATATTGATGCTGAATGTTTGGGGTCTGAAAACACCAGTGAATAGAAGGGCAGTCTTACGTAGATTACAAGATTTAAATGCCTCTTTGGTTTTCTTCCAAAAACTCATCCATTAGTCCAAGATGAAAAATGGATGATGAGCATGTCATTGCCAACCCAAATTTATGGATCAAATAATACAAAAAGAAGGGGTGGCTACTTTTAAGTAAGCAAATATGATTTTTAAATACTAGCCTCTGCAGAGATCCAGAAGGAAGATATAGGATGATTAAAGGTACAATAAAGAGCCAAATGTTCCCCTTTATCATGTGATTTACACCCCGAGGCAAGGCCAAAAGTTACTTTTTGGCTCATTGATGCTGAACCAGGGGGCAATTGTAGAGGGTTAAATAGATTTCGTGCAATATTTTAATTGTGTACTAGACCTCCTTTTGGACAAAAAAAGTCCCCCATTGCAAGCTAACCAGAAATATGTACATGCAATAGCTTGCATACTTCGGGAGCTTTCCCAATTGAAGCAAAGAGGTTTTTCATGGGGAAGAGAAAGACGTTACTCACTATTCAGTGGTCCACTGGAGTATTCATGGATCAAGGTGATGGATGTAGAGGTAGTTCAGAGGGTTTCATCAGATCATGCCCCAGTTCTCCTTACGCTAATAATAGACATTTATATCCTCTCGTTTGGAAACCTTGGCAATTAAATGATTTTATAATTCAAGACCGTACTGTTACAAAGGATATCTCAGAGGCTATACTTACATTTTCTGGACCTACAGACTATTAGGAGTGCTGGTAATGCCATTGTGCAGGGAGTAATTATTAATAGAACAAGCCCCTTTAAAAAGTCCAGGGGAATCTGATGCCGAACTTTGGAGGCAGAGGTCTAATTCAACAATTCGGAGCACAAAAATAAAGGTACATTAAAAGACGGGGGGTGTTAAAAATAGCAAGGAATCAGCTAGAGGTACACCTAGCCGCTACATCTGCATAGTCATTGCTTCAGACGAAACTATTTTGCAACATTTTACACCTTTAAGAGGAACAACGCAATAGTCTCTGTGAGAAACTAGGTGTCTCACCCACTAGTCCCGAGGATCTGTCATCCAGGTGGCCAGGACACACCCATCGCTTTTGGATCCAGTTCCTGGGGGTGGACCAGTGCGGGAGGATCACCTGGGTGATTGGTCTTTGGGGAGTGGGACACCAGATGGTGAGAGGCGGAATCCCCTTCCCTGTAACACCTTTACACCATCCTACCCTGTAGGATATTTAGGAACTCTACCCCCCTTTTACAACACAAACACTTTCTCACGGACAGCCAGCTATGGGAGAAAACAGACTACAATGGCCAGGTGAGGTCAAGCAATTAATGATCATCACACACACACCTGACTTCCATTATGCTTCCCCACACTGATAAAAGGCAGAGCGCGAGAGCACACCCTGAGTGAGGCAAAGTACACAAGGAAACAGCAGTTCCGAGATAGCACTTTAACAAGAGAAGAACAATGGCAAAAGAGAAGACGATCGCAAGGAGGGAAGTTCCCTTGACCCTTTCAACATGGAACCGTTACTTTCCTGAAATCGTGAGACGAGAAAGTGTAAGACCATGAAACCAGGCTGAAGAATCCTGCATTGTGAGTTGGTGATACTCGGGGCTCTCCCACATCTATAATCAAGGTGGGGAGAAGCAGCAGCCGCCATGGTACCTGCAACGGGTCAAGCAAAATCCTGCACTCAGTGCAAAATCTTTGATTTTGATGAAGTAGAGAAAGTTTGGAAAAGTAGATAAACTTGGTCCAAGCACAGCGGAGGAAGAGACATTGAAAGTTTGGAGATAAAGTGGGTCTGAGCATGGCAGAGGGGGGCCCGGGGTGAACAGAAAATCACCCGAGAAGTTGTACACGTGAAATCCAAAGAAGAACAGAACTTTAATGTTTGTTGTGTTACATCAGGCCCTCTGAAATAAGGGACTTTTGAATGACAAATAGACCTTGCTACAGAAGACACTGATGTTGAGGTTTTGGACTGCATCCTCATGCTAGAGAAGCCAGAGAATGTGCTAAACTCAAGTGTGCCGCCTTGTCCTGTGCTGAAAACGTGGGGCAGGGAAGCCAACGGCTGAATATCATGACATATCATTTCTTGAACACGTTTCTTTTGCATAACAGTGTTTCCCACACTATTTGTATTTAGAAGTAAGGATTGGCAATAGGTTTATTAGTATAGGCCCTTTTATTTTGACAGAATCGACTAGGACTGTGTTATTATTATTTGATGGTTGGCGCTTGCTCCCATGTTTAGTTTTAGGATTAGATAAGCATTTTTCAAACCCAATTGAAGTTCAATAAATACCCTTGAACTGTGATCACTTGTGTCTGTCTTACTGTTTGATACCATGCCTTCCCTACATATGGTGTCAGGAGTAGTATGCGACTCAATTGAGACAAATTGAGGAACCCTAAAATTCTAGAAACTTAGTCATAGAGCCTCATATCCTTCTATCACCACAAAAGAATCCATAGGCTTTGATAGCTGTAGCAGCAGAGAAACTACTATCCCTCCAGGAAAAGAGCAATGATTCCCACAGACCTAGTCCTAATACCCTTCCTGGGTGTTATATGAGATTGGCTCCAAAATCTGGCCTGGCCTTGAAGTTCGGTCTGGATGTCCAAGCGGGCGTCATAGCTCCCAACCTCTGGTGAGACATAAAGTTTCTACTGCAGAACCATGGCAGAACTCCATTTGAATGCCATCGTGGGGACAAGAATGCACAGGGAATTCTTGAAAGAGCTCTATTTCCCCGTGTTATAGAGAGTGAACCAAAATAAACTGAGAGAAGTACCTTAGGCTTTGGGGAAGCTGATGAACCATCTACCACTGAGGCAAAGAGGGAAGAAGAACCTACCATCCTTCCCAATCTAGCCTTTTCCCAGCAAAATGGTCCAGCACTCGCAGAGGCTTTCTTGTGGTGATTCCTGAAGGGGAAGGATTAGAGAAGGGAAGTCCATTTTTATTCCTAAAGCAAGGATTACTGTACAGAAAAGAAACCTCCAGACTAGCCTAAGTAAAACCTAGTTAGTAATCCCCAAAACCCATCGGAAGATCATGCTAGAGATTGCACATTCTCATTTGACACAGGGACACTTGGGATAATCGAAGAACCAAGCACACATCAGTGGGAAGTTTTACTGGTGAGGTATCCATGCGGATATAAAGAACTTCATTCAGACATGTGAATTATGTCAGAAAACCAGTATGCATATTCCCTGGCTCCCCCCTCTGAACCCTCTACCAATAATAGCAGTCCCTTTCTCCCGAATTGGGATGGATATCATTGGACCGATGGAAACCCCTAAACTGGGTAACAAATATGTCCTCGTAATTGTTGATTATGCTACCCGAAACCCAGAGGCGTTCCCCATGTGGAACAACAAAACCCAACACATTTTAAAACATCTATTGCCATATTTTTCCAGGGTTAGTTTCTCCAAGGAAATTCTAACGGATAAGAGATTCAATTTCATGAGCAAACCCATGGGTGAAGTCAAGTAATTGCTCAATATTTCCACCTTAAGAACCTCAGTTTACCACACCCAAATGGACGGATTGGTAGAAATATTTAACAATACACTTAAGATGATCCTAAGAAGGTTGGTAGACAAGGACGGGAAAGACTGCGATCTCACGATTCCCTGGGCCCTATTTGCAGTAAGAAAGACCCCTCAGGCGTCCACCGGATTCTCTTCTTTTGAACTACTTCATGGTAGAGAACCAAGAGATGCCCTAGACATACTCCGGGAGACCTGGGAGGAGAGAGAAGAGGCACCTATTCCCATCTCTCAAACAGCTACCCAAACAGCTACCCAATTTGGAGAACATATGCAACTTGTTTGAAATCTAGTCTATACTCAGATGGAAAAAGCCCAAGCACAACAAAAGTCCACCTACGACAAGAAGGTAGACTTAAGATCTTTTTCAGTAGGACAAAAGGATTTAGTACTCTTACCTACCTCTGAAAATAAACTTGTCTCAAAGTGGCATGGGCCATATGAAGTACTAGAGCAAACATGGACCTGTACCTATAAAATAGCCCAACATGATAGGAAACAGAAGACCCACCTCTACCACGTACATCTCTTAAAAGAGTAGAAAGGAAATCCTTCCGCAGCCACTGCCTCGATACTGTCTTGTTTGGTACCGGAGTAAATAGATAATTTTGAATTCATTCCCCGAAAACCTACCTAGTCAGTTACAAGAAGACTTAAAAGATTTCGTCACAACATTCCTCTATGTATTCTGTGAGAAACCAGGGAGAGTGCACAGCACATATCATTATATCAGAACTCCAAAGGGAAAAGTGGTCCATTTGAAACCCTATAAACTACTGGAATCCCGTAGACAGATAGTGGTTGAGGAAGTGAACAAAATGCTAAGGGCAAATATTTTCTAACCCTCTTCAAGCCCACAGTCCTCCCTTATTGTCTTGGTCACAAAACCTGATAATTCCTGGAGGTTTTGCATAGACCTCTGACAGGTCAACACCATCTCTGACTTTGATGCCTATACTATGCTGTGCATTGACAAATTGATTGATGAACCTGGAAATGCCACCTTTCTATCAACCCAAGATTTAACCAAGGGGTACTGGCTTATCCCAGTACACAGGCCTGATAAGGAAAAGACAACTTTCTCGATGCTCCTGGGACTATTCCAGTTCAAAGCCCTCCCTTTCGGCCTACACGTGGAGCCTGCCACTTTCCAACAGCTTATAGACAGGATATTACAGCCCTACTCCGATTTCTGTGGGGCTTTTATTGACAACATAGTCATTTATAGTAGGACTTGGGAAGAACATCTTTTCCATCTCTTTACTATTATGAGAGCCCTCAGAAAAGCCGGCTTAACTGCCAATCCATTCAAATGTAAGCTGGCTCAATCAGCCGTGAAATACCTCAGCTTCTTTGTAGGGAATGGCAGTGTCCAGCCGATACGAGAAAAAGTGAAAGCCGTCCTAGATATTCCCATGCCAAAGACCTAGAGAGACCATAGAATATTCTTAGGATTAATTGGTTGTTATCGTAGGTTTATCCCTAATTTGTCAGGCAGGACAGCTAGGTTGACAGACAAATTAAAGCACGCCGAACCCCAGAAGATTCATTGGACTGACCAGGACGATGTATGTTACAACAGCTTAAAACAAACCCTGTGCCAGAACCTGTTCCTAAAGGTAGTAGATTTTTCGAAAGAGTTTGTGCTACAAACTGATGTGTCACTTACAGTGTCAGGAGCAGTTCTGTCACATGTTTTGATGGATTAGAACACCCTACCCTATTCACTTGTCGAAAACTCTTCCCAGGTAAATAAATGACTCTGTGTCAGAATTAGAGGCCCTTGCCATCAAATGGGCCATCACACATCTAAGATACTATCTCCTAGAAAAAAAGTTCATACTTGTCACAGATTATTCTCCATTAGTGTGAATAAGCCAGTGAAAGGACTCTAACCCTTGAGTCATGTGACTGTCCTTAAACCTGCAGCCCTACTGTTTCACTGTGGAGCACTGAAAAGGTAAAGCCCAGGGGAACGTTGATTTCCTTTATTGGTTTCCATGTGAAACAGATGCGGATACATCGCATAGGGGAAGGGCATGTGAGAAACCAGAAGGTGTCTCACCCACTAGTACCCGGGGATCTGTCATCCAGGTGGCCAGGAAATGGCCATAGCTTTTGGTTCCATTTCCTGGGGGAGGACCAGTGAGGGAGGATCACCTGGGTGAGGGTTTTTTGCGGAATGGAATACCAGATGGTGAGATGCAGTGTCCCCTGACCTGTATCACCTTTACCACATCCTATATTGTAGGATATTTAGGAACTCTACCCCCACCGTCTTTTACAACACAAACACTTTCTCATGGACAGCCAGCTATGGGAGAAAAAAGTCTAACACCCGAGCAGTGTACCTGACAATTCCCAATACAATGGTCAGGTGAGGTCACGTAATTACTGACCATCACACATACCTGACTTCCATTATGCTACCTCTCATGGAAAAAAAGACAGAGCACAAGAGCACACTCTGAGAGAGGCAAAGCACATGAGGAAACAGCAGTTTAGAGACAGCAGTTTAACGAGAGAAGAAAGACAGCAAAACAGAAGTGGATCACAAGGAGGGACGTTCCCTTGACCTTTTCAACAAGGAACCGTTACTTTCCTGAAACCTGGAGAATAGAAAGCGTAAGACCAGGAAACCAGGCTGAAGAATCCTGCATTGTGTGTCAGAGATACCCGGGCCTCCCGCGTCCATTATCTAGGCGGGGAGAAACAGCAGCTGCCGTGGTATTGTCCTTGGCTCCAAGAACCAAGCAGCGTCAGTGAAATCAACACAGACGGTGAGTTGTGGAGACTGATACCAGTCCAGTCTGTGTTGAAGCCAAGGTTGCAAGCAGCAACATTTTATGGCAAGCACTGGAACAAACATCGTTAAAACTGGTGTGATATGAGACGCAAGTAAAGTTGAACTGCTGATGAGTGATTGACTTTAAAATCAAGATACAATACCTTTGACAGAGTGTTCCGGCACCATGTGGGCGCTCAATCGAAGGTCTCTGTAGGGTATCGAGCAGAGAAGTGGCAAAAGTGAAAGTGAAAAAAAGGGTATATCAAGAAGAGAACGAGTAATTGTGAATCAAAGTGATCCTGCGACTGGTAGAGCAAAATCCTGCACACAGTCGAAAATCTTCAATTTTTATGAAGTAGAAAAAGTTTGGAAAAGTAGATACATTTGGCCCGAACCCAGCAGAGGGAGACCAATTGATGTTTTGTGATAAAGCGGGTCTGAGCCAGGCGGAGGGGGACCCGGGGTGAACAGAAAATCACCCGAGAAGTTGTACATGTCAAATCCTAAGAAGAACAGAACTTTAATGTTTGTTGTGTTGCATCAGGCCCTCTGAAATAAGAGACCTTTGAATGACAAAGAGACTTTGGCACAGAAATCCCTGATGTTGAGGTTTTGAACTGCATCCTCATGCTATAGAAGCCATAGAGTGTGCTAAGCTTGAGTGTGTCACCTTGTTCCATGCTGAAAACGTGAGGAAGGGAAGCCAATGGCTTGAATATCCTGACATATCATTTCTTGAACACTTTTCTTTTGCATGACATTGTTTCTCACACTATTTGCATTTAGATGTAAGGACTGGCAATAGGTTTCTAAGTACAGGCAGACTCGACTAGGACCGCGTTATTATTATTTGATGGTCGTAGCTTGCTCCCATCTTTAGATTTAGGTTTAGATAGGTGTTTTTCAAACCCAATTGAAGTTCAATAACACCCTTGAACTGTGGTCACTCTTGTCTGTCTTACTGTTTGATACCATGCCTTCCTTACAACTCTTTGTAACTAAATTTAGTAATCTGTACTCTCAAAATTATATACCTTGCCTAACCAATGAATGTGGCACCTAGCAAATTGCAAAAATGACTGACATTGTTCCATCAGAAACTCACCATGGAGGAGCTTGTTAGCCTGGAGAAAATTCTGAGATTTGTTTCGTACGTGAGTCTCCCTAAATTGACACAGATGCAAATGGAGGATTTGGAATTACCAATCACAGTGTGTGAGGTGGATCGTGCAATCAAACCCTGCCCAGGGGAAGTCTTTCACCCAGATGGGGTTTCAAGTTTATACTATTTAACTTTTATGCATGTCTTGATCCCACATTTCAATGAACTATTTAAATCATTTGTAGATTCTGGGCTGATATCTTACTCGATGGCTCAATTTGTCACAACCCGTTTGCTGAAAACAAATGAGGCATCCACAGATTGTGCATCATACCACCCCATAGCTCTTCCTAATGGAGATGTGAAGATTTACAAAAAAAATCTCACCACTCCATTGATGGGCGGTCCTACCCATGCGGATATCACCTGATCAACTAGGGTTCATAACAAACAGGACTGCTCAGGACAATATCAGGTGGATAATTGATGTTGTTCACTGTGGGACATTGACAAGCAAACCATTTGCCTTGATGGCAATAGATGTGAACAAGGATTGTGATAGTATTAATTGGACTTATGTTGAGAAACCTCTTTCAAATCCATGATACTAAACTGAAAGGTACTGGTGTTCAATCTGATTCTATTCTAAAAAGAAGAGGTACCCACCAGGGATGCCCTTTGTCCTCTTTGACTTTCCCATTATCAGTAGAACCCCTTGCTCAGGCAATAGGAGATGACCAAAATATAAAAAGGGTACAGTGTAATGGGCAGTCACATATGGCAGCTTTATATGCTAATGATATAATTATTTTTCTGGGTGATAGCAATTCTTGTCTCCCAGATGTAATAAAACTCATGGAACAATTTCGGGAGATCGCAGGATTTATCATTAACAACAACAAATTGAAGGGATTCACTATTACTGAGCCCCGATAAGTAATTTGCACCCGGGGAGGGTGAACCAACCAATCAGTTGGCTGGAACAGCAGGCGAGAATACACAATCCCTGCCCTCTGTTCCAGCCACCCAAGGCCCGTCCCCAAGTGGAGCCATTTATTTTCTTTTTGATAATTTGAGGAGGCAGCAGGAAGCCTCTTCCTGTTGCCTCCCCACCTTCCCACCTCCCCACCTCCCAAAATTACCCAATTCCCCTCCGCATCCCCCCACTTACCTGCAGGACCAGAGCCTTACGCTGTGTTCCTGGAGCTCCTACCATCTGGCCACCATAGACATGAAAAAGGGACTATGTCCGTTTTCCACATGGTGGCGGCTGTGTTTTTTTCTATTTTTCCTCAGGAGATTGACTGCGCAAGCAGCACGTTTTTCTCGGGGGAAAATAATTCAAGCCATTCAGACCCCAGACAAACCCATGGGTGTGAATGGCTTTCATGCCCTGCCAGTTTGGCAGACATGACCGGTAATGGCCCACACCCTGAGCTGAGGCCCTTGCAGCCATTACAGACCATGTCCACCCTCCTGACACAGCATAAATGCCACATTCTTCGAATATTAGAAGCATTCCAAAACCAATAGTTTGATGATTCCCTAGATTATTTGAGAGTAAAGATTACTTCATTTTTTAAGACTTTATATAGGGTGAATATGCCATCAGTTTGAAATTTAAGTGAGGAACAATTGACACAATACAAGAATGTCATGGCAAGATGGCATCCCAGAAGTAAAAATCCCATTATTTCCTAGACTATTAAATATCTTTCAGGCCTTAAGTGTACATATCCCGTTCATAATGATTAATTGCCTAAAAGAGACAATTTTCAAGTTTATATTAGCACAGAAATCCAAAAGTCCCTCACATAATGTTGTTACATGAAATGGCTCCAGGAGGGTTGGGGGTCTCGGTGTTCAAGCAATATCTTTTTGCTACTCAAATCATCCCTATTAATAGAGTGAGCACAAACTCATGGAAATAAAAGATGGGTGAAAATTGAGCAGAGAATCAAGGATTTACCATTACTACATTTACTGTTTCTTCCCCAGAAATAAAGATTCACAGGGGGACTTCTCCTAGTTTCCACATCATTCTTGTTAGATTAATGGAATATGAGTTGTCAAGCAGTGGGTATAGATCCTGGATTGGGTCCTTTACCCTGATAACTTTAAACCCGGATTTCTCACCAGGGATGACAATGGGAAAGTTTAGCAAATGGGATGTTTCTGGACCCCTTATCCTAGATAATTTAGATTGTGGGTTTCCACCCATCTTTGAAGAATGTAAATAAAAATGTTCTTTAAGGGAGGTAGATTCCCATGTATAAAAATAAGACACTATCTTTCACGTTTAGAGGTATTGGAGGCAGGAATAAGAACACCTGTTGGGTTGGAATGATTAGTAACTGAAGGGACTGACGGAGGGCAAATTTCCCAATGTTACAATGTGCTAGATCCCTTTTTGTCTGTGAGTACACAAGTGTGTACGGTTAAACGCAAACAAGAATTGTGAATCTTAATATCACACGGATTGTTTCTTTGATATATTAAAGAGAGCCTGGAAAAGCTTCAAACGCATACCAGTCAAGTAATGTACATATAAGGTTTGCTTCAGGTGGAGTATGATCCCACAGAGACTGCATAAAATCAATCCATACTCATCAGAAGATTGCTGTAGGGGCTGCTAGAATATAGGTACCCTTGGTCATATGTAGTAGAGTTACCCAGTAGTACAATCCTGTTGGTACAGAAGCTTGCAGGGTATTTCTGTGCTGATGGGGGAGGTGGAATTCAACTTCCTATGGACCCATTGTTAGTGGTACTGGGAGATATTAAGATACAGGAGATAGACCCAATGTCTGAAGCTACTACTGTTTTGTTAACTCACATGTTGAATGCAGAACGACTGGTAATAGCACAAAATGAAAGATTGCAAGATGTTTATGTACACTGACCTTTTTGCTAAGCTTTGCACAAATAGATGAATTGTAAAATGTCCTCTGTTTGTAAGATTCTGTAGAGGGGTAATACTTGGATATGCCTACATAAATAGGGTCCGAAGTTTGTACGTTTCTTTGAAGTTGGAGGAAATGAGTTTTCACCTTTGTGTGTGTTTTAATATTGTAGTGTTATATTGACCTTTGTTGAATATTTAATATAACAATAAATAAAGCTTTTAAAACAAGACATTGAGCATTTCCCCTCCATTGGATGAGAAAAAAATTGCTCCATGACCTCTTTTACTTTGAGTGGGAAGTAGATATGATCAAAAAGTGCCTAACCTGTAGACATTTATAGAAATCTACACTGAGAAAATAAAATCTGTTCACTAGCTCATGGAATGTCACGCGAGGGGGGCCCGGGGTCCGTGCTCACCTGTTTATCCTTGAAGGCTTTCTTTTTAAGGGAAGGATCCTTCTCTTTCTTTCTTGGGGTTTGAGACTGGAAGAGATATGGGCGAGTTTCCCCCGATGCCACCCTGCCGGCCTCCCAGCCGAGCGGGCTGGCCTCCGGGGCCACTGCCCTGACAGTGCTGGTTTAGATGGCAGACTCGGAGTAAGTTCCAGGAAGGATGGAGGAATCCAGGAAGGAAATATCCGGAAACTGCTGAAGGTGTCCGGCGGTAATGCAGATTCGGTGAGCACCGAAAAGGGAAAGTAGCAGGGAAGGACAAGGAAGGTAGGACACGGCAGAGCTGAAACAGGACAACGGGAAGGCAAAAACAAGGGTAAGTCCGCGGGAGAAGCGCTGAAGTCAACCGAACGTTGAGTCACGACGGCTCGCATGAGAGTGGCGCATATCAGCTGATGCAGTGAAGGGAAACTAGACCGCTGCAATAGCGATCTGGGCAGCGGTGGCCATGTTGGTGGAAAACATGGATGCCGCGAGACGATTTCTACGTTTCCAAGCAGTCCAAAAGGGGCGAATCCAGGAATTCATGACATGGAAATATGATATGGCTGTAAATTGCCCAGGCCGATTTGGACCCCAACTTCTGATCATAGTATTATATTGACAAGCAATAATGGGGGTAAGACCGAACTACACCCTAAAATAGTACAGCACTTCCAGTTTTGGGAGTCTAAACCTATTCAGTAATTTCATGTATTCTAATTATAGCTTCTTGCAACTTAATCCTTACTTTTTTGAAGAATTTGGGATCCCCAAATGTACCCCACCCCTTGTCCAAATTCCCCTTTCAAGATTAACATATCCCATGGCAACTGCCCACCTGTGGATGGGTCGACACTGCTGCATAGTTGTAGCATTGTTGGTCTGAGAATGAAAAGCCACAGTTTTCCCAGTCCCAGTACAAGCAAGCACTGTTTTGTCAGAGTCTCTTCTTACCCCATGTAAAAGTAGAGATGTTTGACGTTTACCTCCACAGCCACAAAAAGATCAAGATGTACCATTACCACTTAAAATAAATATACAACCTTTGCAAGTAAAAATAACCACACTAAATTGAATCACTGAATCCCTGAGCCAGGTATGTTTGCCACTTCTGCATTAAAGGCTGTGCCTCTCTACCCAGTGGGTCTAGGTTTTCTTTTCCAGTTGCAGTTAGGTAAAGGGGTACCCTAAGTCTAAGTCTTTGGGCCTAAGTCTTTGGGCCTCATTACAAGTCAGGCGGAATGGGTTAATGGGGTCCGCTAATGGATGCAGACCCGTTATTCCCATTCCGCCTGATTACGAGGTCACCGTAAGGTAATACCAGGCGTCCTTACGGGGCCCGCAATCCCCGTTGTTAGCTCCCTCTCACATTCCCATTGAGCCCTATGGGGGCTCGAATGGGAATGGGGAAGATCCGGGCCCGGGTTCCCTGAGGGAGGAATAACCGGGCCCTCCAAACTCGGAATGGCCCGGTGATTCCCCATTCAGGGACCCGGACCCAGTTTTGGAGGCAGCCATGCCGCCAATAGCGGCATGGCAACTGCCAAACCCATAATGAGGCCCTTTGCCTTATTTACCTGGTTGGCTTGACATTAAGACAGTCATATAACGTATGTAATGACATATATCTAAGGAAGATATTTATTTTGCTAAGGATTCTTTTCATGGGAGAATGACCCCAATTTAATACCCTCTCCCACTCACAGTGCAAGCATCCCACCACATAATCCTGGGCACAGAACAGGCTGTTTTCATCAGAATATTTTGTTTTATCTAAAATATGAAACCAAGAAATTCAAATGGGTCCATATGCAGGGGAAGTCACCAACAATGTTTCAAATAAATACAGGCAACTTTACTAAAGAAAGGAACGCACAACCTTCCTTCTATTGCCTTGTTAATATTTTCATTCCAATTCGCACAAACATCCACACATGGAAAAAACATTGAGTATTTGTATTTATTTGAATTTATACAGCACTTTTGCCAAAGTGCTTTAACAAAAAAGTAGACTGGAACAAAAATGTAAATGCAAAGTTGGCAGTACAAATCAATGGTTTATGGAGGAGACAGAAGAGACAAGAGGTGAGCCTTTAGGCAGGTACGGAAGATGTGACATCTACGGGAAGAGCAGATAGAAGAAGAAGAGAATTTCAGTGAAGTGGGGCAAGGAGCGAGAAAGGGCAAAAACGAGAGGAAGCACAGGGGGGCTTGGGAACAGCGAGATGATAGGTAGAATGAGAACGAAGAGCACGAGTGGGGGACTAGGAGACTAAGGATGCAAGATGGGGGGGGGGCAAGACCATGGAGAGATTTGAAGACAAAAGAGAGGAACTTAAACAGAAGACAAGATTCAAATCATAAGATGGAGGTGGCTAGAAGTGAAGGGGACATCAACGCAGGAGGAGAAAAACCGAAAAGATGAAGAATAGCAGAGTATTAATGGAACAAAGAGGGGTAAGACGAACCGCAGGGAGACCAATCAAGAAAGAAGAACAATAGTCAAGACTGCAAAAAATTTGAGGAGAGATGAGAAGTTTGGAGGCGTGTTAAGAAAGGAAGGGGTGAGCATGATGATGATTGAAGAGCAGAAAGATACAATTGCGCACAGTAAGAGAGATGTGAGTGGAAAGGGAAGAAAAAAGTCAAAGAGAGTGCCAAGATTCCGGACAGAGGAAGAGAGGGAGAGCTGAGAAAGGGGAACGGGAAGAATCGAGGGGGGCAAAGGGATAGGATGGAGGGAAGAAAAGAACTTCCATTTTAGGTGGGTTAAGATGAAGAAAATGGGAGAGCATCCAATGTTGGATGGAAGAGAGACAGGCAGAGACTTAAGAATGAAGAGTATTAGAAAACTGAGAAAAGGAAAAGAAGATTTGAGAATCATCAGCATATAAGTGACAGGAAGGATGAGATAAGTAAGGAAAGAGGGATAGTGTACAGTGAAAACAAAAGTGGGCGAAGACCCGGGCCTTGGGCAACACCATATAAAAGTGGAAGAGCAGCCCAGGATACAAAGTTGGAGTGACTACAAAGATAAGATTTAAATCAAGTCAGATGAGAGCCAGAAATGCTCAAAGAAGAGAGCGATTGAAGTAAAGTAGGATGAGCCATAGTGTCGAAAAGCCACTGAGAGGTCAAGTAAACTCAGAATGGAAGAGAGCTTGTTGTGGTGTGCAGAAATACAGGCATCAGAAACAATCAAGAGGGCAGTTTCCATAGAGTGTGCTGGCCTAGAGCCGGACTGGAGTGGGGGAAGAAGGGAATGGAGATGGAGATAGGAAGAGATTTGAGAGTAAACAATTTGCTCTAGAAGCTTAGATAAGAAAGAAAGAAGTCGGGCAGAAGTTAGCATGAAGGGAGGAATCAAGCAAAGATTTTTTGAGAATGGGCATAACAGTGCCATGTTTGAAAGTGTCTGGAAAGACAGAGAAGAGAGAGAAGTATAGTAAGATAGGGGAGGTTCTGAGGATAGACCAAAGGGATGAGCGTAGACTTAATAGGGTCCGTGGGAGAACCAGTGGGATGGGCATGAGAAAGAAAATGAACAGTATTAGAGTCAGTGAGGGGGGGAATCAGAAAAGATGGGGAGAAAGAGGAGGGAAGGGTGAAGGGGAGGGGTGCTGGAGGTGACTAGACAAAAGAAGTGTGAAGATTGTAGACATGGGTAGTAAAATAATCAGCAAGGTCGACAGCCGAGAGAGAAGAAGCCTGAGAGTGGGCACAGGCAGAGAATACTATTAAGAAGTTGGAAGAGACAGTGTGAGTGAGGAAAACAATTGATGTTTAGAGACTAGAAGAAGAGAGTCATAAGAAAAGTGTGCAGAGGAAAGCAGTTCCAAATCAAGGGAGGATTGAGTGACTGTTCTAGGCAATATGATCCACTACCTCTGAATAATAATTATTCTGCATCTATATAGTGCTACAAACCCTCAGGCATATGAGGGCTACTTTTTATTACCCACGGTGTGTGGTGTTCATTTATCGACCTCGAAAAGATGAAAGGCTGAGGTTGGCACTGCCGGGATTGGAACCTACCTCAGCAGGCTCTGCACGCATGTCAAAGTGAGAGCTCTACTCGCTGTGCTATTTGACCGGCTATAATATAAAATAATAGAACATAATCAACAATTAACATTGATTGTTTGACTTTGCTTTCTTTTGAAATCATCAGTCTGCAGTATAGAGAATTCTGTCAGAAATCTATGCCCCCTGAAACAAAAGGCAAAGCAGTACTCAGAATGAGCTTTTAAACAAATAAAATTCACTTTGCTTTTTCTGAAACCTCTGACAAGTATTGGTATCAGAGAAAAATACTTGCTCTAATATATATTTTTCTGATTCTTGGGCTAATCCTAATCTAAGATTTTGGGCACACTCTGTGACAAACTATTGGTTCCATGCTTGGGCATAGATAAAATTGCATACCCTTGTGGTGTCCGATTAGTAGTATTTACTTATTTTGTAGACGATGGGGTTCACAAATTCTCTTTCTTTATGGAATTAAGTTTAAAGGCACCTAATTTCCTTCCTTTTTACAAGGAATCACTCTCACCCTCACTTTACCCCAGTTCAATGCCTTTATTAAGTTGGCGTGCAAGTGCAAGTGGATCTTGGTAACATGATCCATGCCCCATCCACCTGTCAATCACTGCTAATCTGTTGGTGACTTCCTTTTTTGCTGCTCTTTTTCCATACCTAAGCAGCCCTCCAGCCTCCTTTCATTTGTACTTGGTGAGCAGGTGAAAGAGGGTCTTGGTCACATGAGTTGAGCCCCTCCCACCTGTCAATCACTGCTAATCTGTTGGTGACTTCCTTTTTTGCTGCTCTTTTTCCATACCTAAGCAGCCCTCCAGCCTCCTTTCATTTGTACTTGGTGAGCAGGTGAAAGAGGGTCTTGGTCACATGAGTTGAGCCCCTCCCACCTGTCAATCACTACTAATCTGTTGGTGACTTCCTTTTTTGCTGCTCTTTTTCCATACCTAAGCAGCCCTCCAGCCTCCTTTCATTTGTACTTGGTGAGCAGGTGAAAGAGGGTCTTGGTCATATGAGTTGAGCCCCTCCCACCTGTCAATCACTACTAATCTGTTGGTGACTTCCTTTTTTGCTGCTCTTTTTCCATACCTAAGCAGCCCTCCAGCCTCCTTTCATTTATACTTGGTGAGCAGGTGAAAGAGGGTCTTGGTCACATGAGGTGAGCCCCGCCCACCTGTCAATCACTGCTAATCTGTTGGTCCCTTCTTGTTTTACTGACCTTTTTCCCTACTTAGGGCCTCATCCTGAGTTGGGCGGTAGCCCTTAAATCCGTGGATAACGGTATTAGTGCCTCCAATACCGCTCTGCCGAATCACGAGCCAGTGCAAATACTGCCAGACCCAAAACATACCAGCGCAATTACAGCTGGTGTTATTACAGCCGGCGCTAATATCATCGACAACACAAAGTGCAACTACAGCCGTATCACAAGTGCATGCATGGCTGCATTAGCGCCGAAAACTGAGAATTACCCCTAGCCTCCAACTGGAGCTAAATGAACCAGGTGCCAGGAATCAAGCCACAGGTGAACACTATGTACACCTGAGGGCTATATAAAACCTATTATATAGCGCATGGACCTTCAGATGCAGTACAGCCAGGCTAAGACACAGGGAGTACAGGGGTTGGGGGAATGAAGAGGAGGAGGAGAGCAGCCCCAGCAAGGTGGGCACCCATCCCCAGGGTCAGGCCATCACCTTGGGCCCTCAGTGACACCCATTTTGTAACTGAGTACCACCAGAACAGGGAGACCGTCACTGAGCTGCTGGCCACAATACATGATGAAATTTGGAGCAGGATTAACATCTGTAAAGCTGTGCCCCCACTGGTGAAGCTTCCTGCAGTTCCTGGGGACGGGCACTTTCCAGCACTCCGTGGCCATGATGCATGTCAACATTCAACACAGTCCTAGGTCAGGTGCTGGAGGCCCTCCAGCGCCATGGCAACCAACACATCGTACTGCCCACCACCCAGGCCCAGGTGAATGACATGAAGGCTCGCTTTTATGCCACTGCATAACTGCCCAATGTGATAGCAGCCATCATCGGCACCCATGTTGCGTTGGTAGCGCCACAGGTCAAAGAGGTCATATACAGGAACCGCAAGCACTGCCACTACATGAAAGTGCAAGTGACCTGTGGCCCTGACCTCATTATAACCCACTGCTGTGCCCACTCCCCAGGATCCACCCACAACTCCATGGTCCTATCAACAGCACACTGCCGGGATACATGGAGAGGCACAGAAGACAACGGAACTGGATAGTGGATGAGTACAAACCCTGCCACATATGCACATTGAAGCACTAGAAATAAAGGGGGGATAACCATAGAAAGAATTGCATGTCAGGAGGAGGAACTGGCAGCACCTGTGCAGCCCCTGCACCATCGATGGGGGGCATACAAGAGTGTATGAATACGTTTCACACACCTGGGCACACACATGGTAATGGACACACACTGCTACCATCACAATGACACATCAGACCGCATGTACCACAATGCGTCTTGAATGTGGATCAGTGCAGACCCACACCGTAGCACCCAACAGCATGTCCACCCGTGCCACAGCCATATGCCCTATGGGCAGTCAACCTGAACACGCCACCGAACACCTGCCACAAAGTCACTGTGTGCATGTACAGGACACATACACATTGCATGGGCCCGATGCACACAAGAATGCCCACAGCTAACAATTGTCAGATACATTGAGACTGCAGACTCATGCATTTGACAAATGACTGATGTCCATATTCCACCCCATGCAGGTGAGTTGGGAAATCCGAAGCTGGTGTGGCTGATAACCCCTGTGCGTGACCCACGTACACCACATGAAACCACCTACAACCAAGCCGGACCCTGTCAAAGTGGGGAAAATGGTGTTGTTGTGTGCTATGCTCCACAACATATGCCTTAGAGGAATGAACCCCCCCACCCCCTGACGCTGACAGGCCACACACAGAGGAAGATGAAGATGACGACCACGTGGCAGGAGCCAGGGCAGACACCCACAGGGATGAAGTGAGGGAAGGGAGAGTGGCCCGACAGGCGCTAATCAACAATAATTTTTTGTGCGTTGACCTGACCCAGTACACAACCTGCACAGTGTGAACAAAGAGCACAAGAACACAATAATGAATGTCCTTGCATGTTATTTGTTCAACAATTTTTTATGTACATTTTTCTAACTCCATCCCCCTCCCTCCACCACCCCTAACACCCCAGCACACAATCTCTCCTCTCCCCACCAACACCCCAGCACACACTCCACCAACCCCACCCCCACCAACACCCCAGCACACAATCCCCCCTCGCCACCCTCCATCATGTCCATGGTCATTCAGGCCAACAAGAGTCATGCCATTCACGATGGCCGCTATATGGTGCTCTCTTCTCCCGACCCCCGACATTCATGAAACATGAGCGCAGCTGGCGCATGGACCTCCGCCTAGCGGTGCCTTGTTGTGCTTCGTTCGTGGGGGTGGTGGAGGTGGATCCAACAGAAGCTGCCACCTACAGCTGCTGGTGTTGTAGGGCATTGCTCTCCCTCATCTTCTCTGCTAGGGCAGAGAGCCCCTTGGACATCTCGCGCACCCTCTTTCCAAACCCTGTCAGTGAGGCTGTGCAGGCTTCGACAACACTCCTGGGCCGTGCATTGTCACGGGCCATCCTCCTTCCGCTTGGATGGCGTTTCTAATAGCCTGCATGTGCTGACTCTGTGCTGTTGCAATGTTTTCTATTTGGAGCTGCCGTTCCTCCATCCCATTAATCTGCTCCATGGCAGCTAGCATGGTACCTGTTGGCTGGGATGGTGAGGGGGAAAGTCCTTTAGTGGGCCTGGCAACTGGGGAGCCATAGCTGGTGTCAGTGTCTGGTTTCGGGGTGTGTGTGTGCCACCAACATGATCGGACCTGTGGGCTTGGTCTACGCTCTGACTGGGCTCTCAAGTGTGTTGGGTGATTGAGGGCTGCGTCTGCGGGTTGGTGTCAAGGGCGCGCTGCATGGTAGCCATCACTGCTGCTGCTCACCCCTTGTTCCTCCTGTATGACGGTTGTCAGGGCTGTGTCCTCCCTGGCAGCCTGTATTACCATGGTGGTGTCCTCAATGGCACCAGGTATGCTCCTGGCAGTGTGGGCCTGTGGTGTGGACGTGCCGGTGCTGCAGTGGGGTGTGTTGGGCTGCGGCTTGCACCTTATTGACATGTGGTATCCCCTTCGCAGGGTGGTGGTGCTGGCTGTGGTGTGTGAGGATGCTCATGAAAAAGGACCCACTGTGTCCTCATCCCCTGACGCCTCTGGTGTAGCTTGTTTGCCTGTAGGGGGCATATGGGATGGCATTAGAACACATTCCCTCACGCGTTCGGCATACATGACAGTAATCACATGGTGAGGGGTGTGGCACGGGCCTGCTGCATTGATGCACAGGCCTGGTCTGCTTGCATTTAGTAGTGGATTGACTACAATGGGGACACGTGCTGGAGGGCGGGCTTGAGGGTATGCAATTGGCTGTGGTGGCATGGCAGGGGTACATTGCTGGCCTAGTCGTTGCTTTGATTGCATGCATCAGGTCCCCATTTACAACTTGACTGTTACGCATGATGATGGGGTGGGGTTCTGGTACTTGTCACTGCCAGGTCCCGATGGGGCACTGCTGTGCCCCACCATGGCTGTGTGGTGCTTGGTGCTTAGATGTGTCCCTTGGCTGCCCACCCCACTGCTCTGGCTCACACAGGGATGGCCTTGGTGCAATGGCACATGGGCGCTGCCGTAGGTGCCTGTGCTGGCTCCCACCCGCTGCCCACAGTCACAGTGCCCGGCTCATCAGTAGTTCCACTGGGGGATGCTGTGCTGAGCTGTTGTAGTTACATGCAAAGAGGGGGGTTTACTCTCCTTCAGCCATATAGGTGCCAGCGCCCGCCCTGACTTCTCCAACTCCCTTAATCCCCTCCATGTCAATCACAATGCTACATTATTCCTCCCAGGGTGTCAGGTTCAGTACAGGTGGAGAACCTCCCCCTGTGGCGATGCTGTGCTGTTGATGGCGGGACAGGATTCCCCAGACCCGCAGGTCATTCCAACGCTTGCAGCAGTCTTCCCTGTCATGGGGGAAGTGGCCGAGTGCCGACACCTTCCGCCTGCCAAATCTGGGTGCAGCGCTGGGAGGATGTCATCTTCTGCCTGGGTCCATATAGCTGAGCTTGGTGGGCCACAACCTCATCCACGAGTTCTGCCTCCATGAACTTAGGTTTTCTCAAACAATCTTGGCCTGCCTTGCCCTTCGACCTCCCCTCAGACATGTTGGATGGTCTGGAAGAGTGGATGGCTGTGATTTTGGATGGATTATGATTTCCAATATGGCTGCTGCTGTGTTTCCCGTTCCGGCGGTGACGCATTTCCCACCAGTGCTAATAGCGTGCGCTAATTGCTCTGGCGCTCGGCCGTAGAGTTACTAGCATCGGGTTTTCAGATGGCAGACCGTTTTCCGGTGCTGTTTCAATCAGGCGCAATTAGTGATACTGCCATGCCCATGTGCGCATGACCACATACTTTTGATGCAGTGCTATTTTCACCATGACTCCCTGCGGTAACACTATTTCCGCTCGGCGGAAATAGCACCCGCATAAAGCCGAACTCGTGATGAGGCCCTAAGGCAGCCCTACAGCCTCTTTTTCTTTGCAGTTGGTGAGCTGGTGCAAGGGGTGCTTGTTTCCGTGACCTAAGCCCCCCCATGTGGCTAGCCCTGCCCCTTCTTTTCCTTTCTTAACTATGAGATCAAGGTCATCTCTCGTCCAGGCTTCCAAAGTTAAGGGCAGATGAAGAAAAGGCCAAATCCTGTTTGGACTTCAAAGACCCAGGTCCCCAGGACCGGAACCCCTTCACTTTTATCATCAGGTAAGCTCCCTCAAATATCAACCCTCTTGCCCAACAGCCCATCCCTACCATCACCAGTCATTGACAACCATGCCAGGCACTAACCAGCAATATCATGGGGACTACTTAATAGCAACATCACCCATATCACCATAGATCCCATCAGCATTCCATCATCCACCACTACACGAACACTGTTGCCCAACAATGTCCCCTCAGCCATCAACCATAGAGCAAATGGCGCAACTTCATTACCACACATGACTTGGACGTGATCTTCATTGCTGAGATGTGGATGACATCCACCTCCACCCACATCCTAGATATCCTCAGAAGCCTTTCCGAACATTGAAGACCTCTGGAATCTCTCATGGAAGATGCCACTAAACTTGATGTCAAATGGGATTACCTACATCTGACGAACCAGTACTGCAATGTGCTTCTCAAAGAACTAAACACCAACCTCACAACAAAAACCAACCTCCATGCCCCAGTTAAACAATGCACTCTCTGACAAATCTGAGGAGTTTGTCACCTCTCCGTAATGGGAAACCACCCCCAGTGGGACTAGGGAAGTGAGCCTGCTACACTTAACAAACCCTAAGGGAGAGGGCAAGCAGTATCCCTCTGGAGGTAAACCCTCCTTGAGGGACAGGGAAACCCCAGAGGTAAATATAAAGTATCCTTCTCCTTCCTTACACCATGTTACCTTCATGGGGAATATGAGTATTGCTAAGTGTAATCCCACTAGAATGCATGATTTAGTGGATAATAAGGCTTCTGGTTTCTCTCCACTGAAGCCAAACAAAAAATCAGCTTACACAGCAGTTTATGCAGGCCCAGAAGGCATGGCAGACTTTGAACCAACCAGATGACACGTGCAGCCCAACCCGTGCAGCTTTAGTACATCGGCATATAGAGAAGAGTTGTGGTTGGTCCCAGGAGGATGTCAGACGTGGTGTCCTACGGAAAGAGCAGGGAGTACTTCAAGATAGAGTGAAGGTATGCGCAGAGCCGCCCGACTCTCCCGCGTTATGTTATGTTATGTTAATAGCACTTATTTCTCACACGGTCGCCTCATGGCATCATGGTGCTGGAGAAAGGAGGAGGCAGTATCCCGAAGCAGAATAGTTAACCAAACAGATGCGTTTTCAGCAATTTTCTAAAAGCCCAATGATTTGAGAGAGTTTTCACAGCCAACGGCAGACTATTCCACAACTGTGCCGAAGCAACCGAGAAAGCCCAACCCCATCCATCAAAGAGGAGCAGAGCAGCAGGCTGAACCAGCACCAATGTGGAACTCGGCTGAGGACCTCCCGTGAAAAAAAACACCAGACGCCTTCTTGGATGCCCTGCCAAAGTCAAAAAGTTATGCAGTGGCACCAGGAAACCCAAGGCAGGTCTGAATCCAAGAGAGACTCAGATGCATGACACAAGGTGGAAAAGTTATCAATAGACTCTGCATGGAGTAGAGAGTACCAAAAAGCCCCAACATGGTGAAGAGAGAGACGAGAGAACCCAAAGTGGTGTACAGAGAACTGAGAAACCCTGACATGGCGCAGAGAGAATTAAACATCCCCAAAGTGGGGAAGAGAGAAATAAGAGACCCTGAAGTGGAGTAAAGAGAATCGAGATGGGGGCAAAAGATCACCAAGAGATGCTGTGTTTGGTTAAAGGAAACCAAGAGACACCAGTGTGGGGGTAGCGAGCACCCTGTGATCCCAAAGTGGGGAAAAGAGAGATGAGAAAATGCTGGAATGGGGTAGAGCGAACCAAGAACCCCTGGAGTGAGCGGAAGCAAGAGTTGAGACATCCCAGAGGGGTAATGAGAGACCCCAAAAAACCTGAAGTGGGGACAGAGTGTTAGTCTGAAAATAGGAGGCTACTGTAAAACTATGAAGACACACCAGTCACGAAGGACAAAGGTATAAACAACAGTTTATTCACATCAAGTGCGGACAGACTTTACAAATGCACAGCATACAAGCATAGGAAAAGTGAGCCCCAACTCGTGGGCATACGGATGTTTTATACAGGATTACAATATCATGATGAATTTGGGCTAACTCACCACGTGATAATTGCTTGTGACCTAAAGACCCATGAACCTGGTCAATTCACCATGGCAACATGTGTTTGAACACTCCATGTCAGCCTGCAGACTATTTTACTGTCTCGGAAGCAAAGCGCAGAGGGTGTGGGAGGATATCGTCTTCTTCATTGCCAGGTAACATTCCTTGCACTACTTTATCTATGTTTGTGCGGAGCAAAAAGGTCAGTCTGCATGTCTACTCAGTAGATTGTTCAGTTTGTTCATTTCAGAAACCGAATATGCAGTAAATTGTGCTTTGCTTTAATACTCTGGATTGCACGTTCACAATTATCTGTGGAAAACAAGACAGTCAAGGAAGGCAGAATGGCAACTATTTACAGATTAGCTATGTTTTTGCCAGTGCTTCAAGGTTCTCTGTTGCAGAGTTCAGCGTGCTCAGTGATTATAGCATTCCTGTGTGGGGGCAGGTTTTAGGGAAGCTTCCAAAGCTGTGACTTTGTGAGCTTTCACCACGTTCTGAATTGAAAACTCGGAAATGAGAGCAAAGCAGCCAAGATGGCGTTTTTGGATACCACAATGGCTCTGTTCAATGTGTATGTTCAATGTGTATGTGTATGTGCTTAGGCCAACATTATAATACAAGATATATCTACTTTTACAAATCCTCCTTTTGGCATAAACCAAAAGCGCTAGAAAAAAGTGACCATGTATCATCGTCATCATCAGAACAACCAGAGTCATCACTATCCTCTATATTGATAGACATTCATTGTTTGATAGTGGCTTCCTGCATTATCAAGACATTAGATACATTTACAGGAGGATGAGGACCAGGTCTAAGCTTCATTAGAGATTTAGAACAACAACTACCCAATGCAGAACCTAAGACAGGCAAACATTGAATACAACAGCATAAAAATAGTATTATCCCAATGATAATAGCAAGTGCTGAGAAGATTTTCCAACCCCAGGTTTTCAGCAGATTCCAAGCCCATGTTCCTATGTCCCAATTCCCTTCAGCAAAGTGAACTTCAGCACTAAGTATGTGTAGTCGTTTTATCGCTTGGAACATCATGGGGGAGGAGTCAGGAACGAACACACAACACGCGGATCCGACCATTTTGCATACACCACGACGTTCAGTTAACATTACTTCTAAGACCATTCTATTCTGAAGAGCCACTAGTCTAATTGCTTTTTGTTCCAATGTCATGTTGAACAAGATGTCAGTAGTCTCATTAATTGTATTCTCTAAAACTCTCGCCAATCTCCTAATATCTCATGAATTAAGGACTTGGCCCCAAAAAGGAATCATGGCTTTTGCCACATTGCCTAACACCTGGATGGGTGTGTCATCATCTATTCCTCCCCTAGGGCTATGTTTCAGTAAGTCTGCAGTGGATGTGACATAAACCCCAGGTAACAATATTCCCAAATAACAAGTCCCCCTCCAATCTTTCAGTAACCAGGGATGTGCTTCTCTTCCACAAACAAAATATATGGGTCTCCCCAAAGTATAAGGGCCTATTTGTGTTTACTAAATCAGCAGTATTCACACATTTATCATATGCGCCCATATACCGGGATCCTTCTTTTTTCAAGCACAATGATACTATCTCTGGATCATGATTAATGGTGTAAGAGAGAGGGGCTGCATCCCGGTTCCCTACAGGTGCCATTTTAAATGAGATCATAGATTGATAGGGTCTAGAAGGTTTATCAGAGTTTCTAGAGGAGGCAATATGTGTCGTACTCTTATTTGCAAAGACAGAGCACCCTAGGGGTAGCAATACCAAACAATCAAATTCATTGATGTTTGTCCCATCGAAGTTACCAGTGGCACTATCGTTCCACTGACCAAAGAATAGGGCTCTAAAGGATGCATAACACAAAGTCGACAGTGGAAGTGGATAGATGTACCATCCCAAACCTTTCTCACTGTGTTTTGGTAGGTGAGAGCATACCCAGCAGTTGGCTTTATTCAAGATCGCATGTGTGGCATTCATAATTTGTATGAGTGTGTTATTGTGGTAACCTTCTCGATGCTTCAAATCATGTGGTCGAAGAGTGTGAGAGTGCACATAGAGAGGAGATAAAGTGGGGTTAGCAGTAGGCAACAGTATATTAAGCAGATGTGAACTCTCCAGGTACCATAATATAGGTATCAAAATGATCATAACACAGGCTGCAAGCGTTATTACAATTCGTTTTTCCTTTGTTGAACATAGCCCTCTAGATATGGGCTTTCCAGTAGCGATGTCAATTCTGTCCTGATTTGCATGCGCCCCAAAGATAGGCATAGTTTTAGGGTCCGTTAAGAAGCCTCACTAAAACAGGCTTTATAAGTTCATCTGTCGGTGGCACTTGACCAGTGGCCTATCTTGCTTGTAGTCTTCTTCTGGATCAATGAATGTCTCCGTCTTCTTTTCCCAGCCGCACTGTTACTCCAAAACAAAAATGTTCCTGCGTCTTTCAGGGGATTAGAGGGCGAAAGTTGTTGGTTTCTTGTGGGTGCAGTATACAAAAAACACAGATTAAACTATTTCCTAATCTAACAGAAATGTAATTCCCTATCTAGTTCTGTGGCCGAAGATTGTACCTTGTGACTCCAGGTACAGTGTGATCGGTGAATAAAGAAACAGGATCTGAAGAAAGTGAAGAATTCTCAAGTCGTTTGGGCTCAAAATTTTGCCTCTGATCAGAATAGCCATTGTGCACATCTTTGCAGTCAGGATTATCAACGACCCCCTCCTTAACCCATTTGTCATAGGGTAAAGGCAAAGGTACTCGTTTCAGGTGCACTGCATGGATCCAATGATGTTTTCCGTCTACTCGAACAACAGTCTGAGTAGCCAGTAGCACCTGATATGGTCCCTTCCAACGAGACGCAAGGCAGGACTTTCAAAGTCCTTCACCAAAACAAAGTCCCCAGGTCGAATGCGATGACCAAGTTCTTTGTATTTCTCAGGCAAAGCAGCTCAAACCTGTTGGTGAATCAAACGCAGGTTTTGAGTCAATTGGTCACAATAACCAGTTAATAGCGAATATTCTATCTCGTTCAATTACTTTGGTCTAGGTGCATTTCATATATTAGCAGGTCTCCCCATGACGATTTCATAAGGAGAAAGTCCTGTACTGGATTGGGCTGCTGTTCTCATTGATAGTAAGGCTAAGGGTAAAGCATCGGGCCATTTTAATTTGCTGTATGCACATATCTTTGCTAGTTTATTCTTAAGGATACCATTGTGACGTTCCACCAAACCGACACTCTAGGGCTGCCGCGCTGAATGGAATCTCTTATCGATTTGTAGCGCCTTGCATGCTTGTAGTATAATAGCTGCTGTAACTGGGCCTCAGCTTGTATCTCTTTCACGCCACTAACACCCTCCTCCATCATCCCAGTGTCAGCAACCCATTTAGTAGAATCTAACACATATATCTGTGAGTGAGGGTCAGTACCAGTCTGTTTAGCTATTTTGTCTGCAAAGGCATTTCCCTTTCCAAAGTCGTCAGTCACCCTCTGGTGTGCTAAGCATTTCAAGATAGCTAATTGTTTGGGAAGGGCTAATGCAGACAATAGATGAACTACCAAGGGACCATGCTGAGTCTTTGTACCATGAGATGTTAAAAATCCTCGTTCAGCCCATAATTTGCCAAAGTTGTGAGCCACTCCAAAGGCATACTGACTGTAAGTGTATATGTTAACGCTGAGCCCTTGGGATTTCTCACAAGCTCTAGTCAAGGCAACTATCTCTGCAGCCTGGGCGGAGTTGTGTGGAATTCTTTTGCTTTCAATAATGCTGTCTAAAGTGGTGATTGCATAGGCAGCAGTAGAAGTGCCATCAGGTAATTTAAAACAAGAGCCATCACAAAACAACTCTCCTGGCAATGTTAATGGTGTATCGCTCAGATCGATTCTGCCTTTTGTATCTTGTTCAGTAATGTACAGACAGTCATGGGATGCACTATCAATCCAATCCTCGCTTAAAGCGGGTAAAAGTTCAGCCAGATTCAAAGAACAGCATCTCTTAATTTTGATGTGAGGTGCAAATAAAATGAATTCATACCTTGTAAGGTATGAATGTGAGCAGATGTGAGATGCTGAGTCTGTGTTCTATTTAACAGAACATCCACTGAGTGGGGTACCACTATGGTCAAGGAGTGACCCAAGACAACACCCTCACATTGTTTCAATGAGGTGACAGCAGCAGCTAAAGCCCTTAGACATTTTGGAAAGCGCATGCAACAGGGTCTAACATGGAGGGAAAATAACCACACAGTCTACTTCTTCGCCCATGTTCCTGTGTCAGAACAGCCAAGGCACACCAATCCCTCTCATGCACGAACAAAACAAAACCCTTCCTATAACTTGGTGTGCCTAAAACCGGTGCTGCCCAACAGGATGACAATTTACTAAAACCTGGCATGTCTAAACAAGCAGTTCTACCATGCCAATATTTGAACAAGTTCAAATCAAAACAACATCAGGCAGAGCACTGTCGGTTTTAAACAAACTCACCTGATTCCAATGAGAGGTCTCCCATCAATTTATTTGAAACCTCGTTGTGGCTGGCTGCCTTCCCAAAAAGCCTCTAGCCTGAGTCTCTTGCCGCCAGGACCTCTAGGTGAAGTGTGGCGTCCGGAGCTCGCAAATAGTAGTCTGCTGAGGAGTCGCATCTCAAGATGTGCATGGGCCCCCGATCTCAGTACGTCCACTCCGCCCTCGCCAAGCGATGGGACCTGGTCACAAGAGCCCCACGTTGGGCACCATTCTTTTAGTCCGAAAATAGGAGGCTACTGTAAAACAATGAAGACACACCATTCACGAGTGACAAAGGTATAAAAAACAGTTTATTCACACTCGAGTGCAGACCGACAAATGCACGGCATACACGCATAGGAAAAGTGAGCCCCGACTTGTGGGCATACAGATGTTTTATACAGTATTACAGTATCATGATGAATTTGGGCTAGCTCACCATGTGATAATTGCGTGTGACCTAAAGACCCATGAACGTGGTCAATTCACAATGGCAACATGTGCTCAAACACTCCATGTGACCCTGCAGACTATTTACTTTCTGGGAATCAAAGCACAGAGGGTGTGGGAGGATATTGTGTTCTTCACTACAAGGTAACATTCCTCGCTACTTTATCTATTTTGTGCTGAGTAAAAAGGTCGGTCTGCATGTCTACTCAGTAGTTTGTTCATTTTGTTCATTTCAGAAATAGAATATGCAGTGAATTGTGCTTTGCTTTAATAGTCTGGAATGCACGTGACAATTAGCTGTGGAAAACAAGACAGTTAAGGAAGACAGAATAGCACCTAATTTAAAGATTACCTATATTCGTGCCAGTGCTTCAAGGTTCTCTGCTGCAGAGTTCACCATGCTCAGTGATTATAGCATTCCTGTGTGGGGGCAGCTTTTAAGGAAGCTTCCGAAGTGGTGACTTTGTGAGCTTTCACCGCGTTCAGAATGAGAACTCGGAAATGAGAGCAAAGCAGCCAAGATGGCGTTTTTGGAAACTGCGATGGCGCGGTTCAATGTGTATGTTCAATTTGTATGTGTATGTGCTTAGGACAACATTATAATGCAAGATATATCTACTCTCACAAGAGAGAACCATGACATCCAGGGTGGGCAGCAGACACCCAGGAAAAACCCAGAGTTGACAGAACAAACCAAGACTGCAGGGTGGGAAAGTTGTAAGAAGGAATATACAGATGAAGAGACTATCTGATTCAAACAGGTTGAGTATAGCCCCAAGAAAAAGAAAGTATTCTGCATGAGAAAGACTATAAACTAAAAGAACTGTAAAGGTTTGAATATAGACCATGCTAGAACTGACAAAGGCAAAGCCTAGTACCCATGAACGTATTATTCTGGCACAGCCAATGACATAAAGGAGTGGGGGACCAGAAGCCTTAGCCATTCCTTAGCCAGGGGAGGTGATCCCAGAATAATTCTGTTTGTTAATCCTTGTATGTGGAGTAATGGGCAGGGTAGATCAGAATAGGTTTCTGGGCAGAGGGCTGTATTCTTTTGTATTTGGACAAACTGATCTTATACTTTCCTTGTTGGTAGAATAGGGTTTAGCTTTTGTCTTTAGTGAGAGAACAAGGGTGGGGGTGGGGGTTGGAGGGATTGTTTTAATAAACCTTACTAAGAAAAGTATGTCCATCTCCTGATTCTGATCTACCACAACCTTGAAGGCCAAATCGTCTGCATCATGGTGCACCTAAGAATTCAATGAACGAACCACCAGAAAACAAGAAAATCCTGCAGTGCAACCAACCTTGGCCTGATCAAGGAAGTCTGTGCTACTCGCAGATGACTGACCACCAAAGCTAACACCATCTACTACCAAAACACCATAGCCAATAATGAAAGCAGAGCCCTCTTAAAAGCCATCAAGCACTGCATCAATCCTCTGCCCGACCCACCGGTACCCCACTCCTTTGAAAAATCCCCTGCCATCAACTCCTTCTACATCATCAAGTTCAGCATGATCCTCCAACACTTAGACATCAGCGCCACATCTGACAGCACATGGCACATCGCAAAACACAGCTAACTGGACGACATTCGAGATACTCACAATGGAAGACCTCACCGCCACCAAGCATCCCTGAGGCCCACATTGTATGGAGATGACATCCTCCCTGCCTCCGTACTCAAGCCCCTTCTGACTGAAGTACTACTCCCTTACCCGACAATCATCAACAGCTCCCAAGCTCAAGGCAGCTTCCCATCAACCTTCGTGTCTGGACAAATCCTCCCTCTTCTCAAATATCCAACACTGGACCCTGACAACCTCAGCAGCTACTGCCCCATCACCCATCTTCCTTTCCTAGGTAAGATCCTTGATAAAGCATTTGCTACTCAATTCCACCAACATCATCAAGCCAGCGGGCCTCCTTCAGTCTCACCAAATCTGGCGTCAGACCCAGATGCAGCACAGATACGGCTACCATCAAGGTGATGAGCATGCCCTTAAAATCGTCAATAATGGTCATCCTTGCCTTCTTGTTACCCTTGACCAGTATTTGACACAACAGACCACCAGCCACTCACCGACAATCTGCATTGCTGCATCAGGATTTAGCAAAATCATCCTCAGCTAGTTAAAATTCTACCTTACAAATCACCACCAGTTCATACCAATGGATTACTCCAGATCACCAACCCAACCTATCACCTATGAAGTCCTGCAATGATCCACCAACTGCCCTGTGATCTTCAACCTTTACATGGAACCACTTGGAACCCTCCTTGTTCCACACAATAGCCACATCCCCCAATACACAGATGACACACAGCTGTACTTCAATATATCCTCCAACAAAGAGAAGCTAAAGGCCAGCCTCACATTGAACCAGTAGTGGATGCCCAGTGCTTACCTGAAACCTAACCCCACCAAGATTTAATTCCTAGTGCTGACCAACAACACCCAACCCCCGGACATCCAGGCCTGGATCTCTGCTCTGAACATTAAGGGCCTCACACCCCAGATGGCCACCTGTGGCAAGTCCCTTGGGTTTGACAGACACCGCTCCTTCAAACAGCACATAGCAAGGAAGACACAAATGGCTTGGTACCAGCTTTCTCTCCAGTGGTAAATCAGGCCCTTCATTCCAGAAAACAACATCAGATCTGCTGTCTAAGCCTTGGTCCTCTCTCACCTGGATTCTGGCAAGGCCCTTTTAGAAGGCCTCCCAACGACTACCCTGACATCCTTGAGATGTGCCCTCCATGTTGCATCATGACTCATCAAAGGGCTCTGCAAATTCAGCCACATGAGCTCAACCCCCATCTAACTACACTAGCTCCTGCTGAAAGTTTGTATTATCTTCAAATCCTGCTGCTTCACCTACAAGGCTGTCACCTTGAAGTCCCCATGCTACCTCACTGAGAAACTCAGCATCTCCAGAAGTAAGAACACGTGCAGACTTGAACTCCGGTGCAGGAAGAAAAGAACCGGAAGACAGGTCTTCTCTATCTATGCCCCAAGATTCTGGTAGCTCCTCCCCATCAAAGCCAGACTCACCACCTCACTTTTACAGTTCAAGAAGGTGCTCAAGACACTCCTCTTCAAGGAATACACTCTCAACTCCCCACCGTATCTGATAATGGGTGACCTGCTCCCCACTGTTTCCTCTCCTGGTTGCTTGTAGCTCCCTTGCTGTGAAATCGTCCACCCTTCCCCTCCCCTGTTGTTAGTTTCCACGCTCTCCGCCTCTTCACTTCTTTCATCGTGCTCTCTCTCTCCCCTATGATTGTAAAGCACTCCATTCCTTCCCGAAGCTAGGTCAGCACTCAATAAATACTCTAATGGAAATAATAATAATAATAATAATAATAATAATAATAATAATAATAATAATATTAATAATAATAATAATAATAATAATAATAATAATAAATACATTTCCATTGCTATATTGACTATGGCAGGTCAAAGATGTCCAGAGATCACCAAAATTACTGGATAAATGCCTTGTTATGGTGAATCTACCTATGCTTTGAATTTTAATTATGAGTCACAAAGCACATTATCCTTGTACTATAGCCCCCCTTACAGTGACATAGCTTATAAACAGAGTTCCCACAAAATACTTTGAATTTCTATCTTGGAGTTAAATAATGCTCTGACCTCATGTTAAAAAGCCTGGGGCAGGTAGGGCTATAAGCCAGCTTCAGGCAATACCACCAGGCAACGTCATCCTTTCACTCTATACACCTGCTCCCAGAAATACTCTGTTATCTGTTTTGTCTTTGGAAAGGCCTCTGCATTTAGTCCCACATGGGAGAGGACCTGTTTAAGGAAATGTTCAATTAGCTACTCGTATTTGGAGTCCCCTCCTGGACGCTCTCTTGCCTTTCTGCTGTCACACCATTCTCTCCCCTCATATGTGTTTGAGTTTAATACCCAGCAAAGTCTGCCCACGCAGCATCATTTAATCCAGCATTTTTGGATTGGGCAGACCATGTGATAGGTTCTCTTCATTGTTTTACACCAACTAGGGCCTTCGTCCTTGATTATATTTTCCCAATTAATTCACTCTGTCATAATAGAAGGTGTCAGCTGCAAACTAACTCTTCCCCCAGGAATGAAATATTCATTTGTATTATGATTCCTTGCATGGACATGTTATGTTAATACACATTATATATTCAGATTCACAATGGTATTCTGAATTCAGAGAAACCCTTGATGTTTTTGTCACTGCTTGCATAACAGCGTTATTAAAATATGTGAATGTATTCATACGTCATACACTTTAAGCTATCCCTTTTATATGCATGTTTCCTGTGTTTTCCCACTGAATCTAAATCTGTGTTTAGTTTTTGAATCCGACCAAGGGTTCCAAAGTTACAACAATACAGTTACAACAATACATGTACTTCAACTGGTCACATTAAATGCATTTTCTACTGGTACACTTTTTGTTATCCAACTATTGCTTCCCTTACAGGCATGTCTTTCACTTGTATCAACATACCCATCTGCTATCTTTAAATAAAGGGCAATTTTAATATACTGCTTTAACAAAACCGATGGGCAATCTTCATGAGTCCTTATTACTCTGTCAAGGTTGGAGATTAGGGCCTGTTGGAGGCACCTGCTGGTAAAAATACACATAATGAACCGCCAGACACTGATTGTATTGACCTTACAATCAGCTTAAAATTCAAGCTTATGGATTTGAGCTGAATCCCCAATATAAAGTTTGCATTTAGTATATTTTTGTGTCGTTTAGAGAAATGAGCCCTCAAGTAAACACAGATGTGCAATTAGCCTATTTAATGCCTTGATTAAAGTAAATGTGTTGGAGTCTGCAAATTTCTACATTTGAGAAAGCTAAAACTTGGACAAATATCCAGTTTCAGATAAACCAAAGTTCACAGCTTAGGTTCACAGAATGTAAAAAGTACACGAGATATGTTTTGTCCCATGTCACAGAAATGTGCTATTTACATGTTTACTCATAATGACAATCTGATGATATGTGTATCCTGCCAATAAATACAATAAACCTGCCATGTGATTTCTAATAACTATCTGTGTATTATTTTCATGTAGAAGATTGCAATTCAAATCACAGGTATTTTCCACTTTCATTTTGAATGAAACATGTGAAAACATCTTCAACATCCGTTTTACTTTCATTACACCCTACAACATAGCATGTTTTTCTGAACATTCTGTTTTGTCTGTTTATCATTAATGACTTGCTATTTCAGCATAAAGATATTCTGAATTTAAATGATCAGATAGAGAGTATTACAGTTAACTAAATAATATTATGTGAATAGACTAATATCTTTTAGCATGTACTAGGTAGCCCACAACCAGACCAAATTGTGGAGCACAGTTAAAGATTTCAGGAACTGATGAAAGTGGATTGGATGTAAGTACGACAATTTTGTCCGCATTGCAGGGCAATTTAACCATTTAACTATTAACCAGAACAGAGGGTTTGATACTCCCCTTCCTTTGTATCCTTTGAACAAAAGACTCAATAAAACTAGCAAAAAGTAAAGCCGAGAGAGGGCAGCCCTGTCTGATTCCCTGCCTGATTCTATACCCATTGGAGTTTATGCCTGTGAGTCCAACTGCCGAGCACAAACATTGATAGCATTCTTGAATTCTTCCAATAAAGGGAGGTGATATATCCATTATTGCCAATTGAGCCCTGAGAAATCCCCAGGACATCTGGTCGAACACCTTCTCTTCATGCAGGAAGTTACAGGCAAGCTGGAGACCCCCGGGTGCCAGATCTGCATGATCCATTTTGCTTTATTTAGGTATGAAACCATGTTGGTCTTCATGAATATTGTGTGTTTGCAAAGTGTGGTGCTAAAATTTGAGTGTAAACCTTATTGTCTGCTGAGTTATCCAAACTGTTGCTTCCCAAGAGTGTACACTATGCCACATATTAATGTATCTACATTACCTAGGATCATGGGTTTCTCATTGTCTGAAAACCTAGCAAGTACCCTCGCACTTTATGTCACCAACTGGGGATATCTATTACGGGTTCCTCCCCTATCAGCGATCTATAATGAGCAAAGTTTGAATGTTCAAGCCCCCTTTTATCCTAATGTGTATTTTTAGATATCCATGACTTTACTACGTCACAATTCATCATTCCTTTATGGAACTGTGAACATTCTGTACATAAATCCACAAATCCAGTTTCAGACACACCGGTGAAAATGCATAGGATTTCATTTACTTGGCTGTGATCTACAAAATGCTGAGCTCGCTTTGCATGAAATGCTGTCTGTCTGTACTGCACACACAGCACAGAAAAATGCTATTTGCTCTTAGTTAAATAAAGTCTCACTTAGCTTTGAATACTGTTAGAAGACAAGGTGCATTTCTCACTTAAATACTAAAGTATTCCATTTGGAGTCAATCCCCCTAGTGGTATGTCTCCCAATACCACCCATTTCAGGAACTTAACAGGGAAATTATTCTATATTTTATATAGAACTTGGAGAACATAGCAGGGAAATTATTCTATATCTTATCTAGAACTTTTATCTAATTGCATTGAGGAATTTCTATACTCACTTTGGATAATTATTTTAAAGCACAGAGACGTAAATGGCCCACATAAACATCAGATATTCTCCCTAGTAAGCCATGTCTCTCTGCTCTTCACTTTGTTCACCTCTCGGAAATCAGGTATGCCGCAGGTAGAATCTGCATCAGGCTTGCTCTGGGACAAGGGCAACGGTCTCTGCCTTTTTAATCTCCAGATATTATATCAGTTCAGTACTCATCCAGGGGACAGAAGCTTATCTTCTGCAACCTTCAAAATCCCAGAGCTCCCTGGCACTTCATGTGGGTTTCACATCCACGTATTTCACAACAGTATCTCATATTACCATCACAATTTCTGATTTTTGAATCCTTTCCATTGGCTTTTTTAATATGTTGACAGTCTCAGGGAATACACCCCTTAATTCCATGGGTCAGAAATATTTTAGCATGTGACAGGGGTTCATTCCGAGCAGTTTGGAGTCATAATCATATTGAATTCCATATCTCCTAATAGCAATATAAAACACTGATGGAATATGGATTTCTAGATTCCCATGATCATCACGAGTTCAGGAATATGTGACATACTTGTGAGGTTAATTCTGACAAAGTTATTCACATTTATACAATTTATCAATTACTTATCAATATTAATATATCATCTTTTGTCATGATATGTTGGGGAGACCCGTACAGTTTCAGAACAGTTTTTTCTATTCTGAACCCCTGCATTGGAAAGTTAGAGGCAAAATGTGTTTAATTGCACTAAATAGTATGGATTTAAAAAGCCCACTTCATTCCCATTGAGGTGGGTATGTCAAGACTTCTGTCAGCCTAATGAATCATGTGAGCAGCTCGCAAAGTACATTTGTGAAGCTATTGATTAATAGTAGGGTCTGCCATGTTTCTTTGTTTGATTTTACATTAACTCCAGATGGTGCGGAGAGTGTGATAAATCTGATTATGTCATCACTCCTTTCCCTGGGATAGCCCCTTCCCATGTTGCCAGGGACGGCAGCTGCTAACAGATCCTGACCCTGGGGGAGGTTATATGAGGGAGGACCATATGCGGGAGGCAACCTCAAGGGGATGACACAACATCATTAGATAAGATCACATACTCCCTTTCCATACTAGGGATGTTCCCTCTCTTCCTCATGCCCAAATGGCATATTGTAACCCCCCCCAAACCTTTGGCAGGTTTACTTCAAATATTCCCCAACGTCACACAAGGAATATTATGTCAACAACTGAGACAAGGAAGAAGCAGGGAGCAGTAATGATTACTCACAGTGAGATCCAATATCAGCTTCCTCAACATCTGTCACAATGCCTGCCCACAGGCATTCGGAACAGGTCCATCTGTCCAGTGAACAGGCACCCAAGAAGACACAGGAATTCCCAAAACCCCGCCTATATGGGTATGGGGCTATATGGGTTCAGTCCTGGTGCCTACGGCGCCAGGCTCATTTTGCCAACTTTAAACTATGCAGGTCATCCTGCAAAGAACTCATGTACAGGCCATCATGAGGCCATGAAGGGACTACTTTCCTTTAGGAACTATTTTGCTGCTTGGGTGTGGTACTGGAACCTCTTACCTGGGAACTAATTTTTTGATACTATTTAAACCACGCCCGAAGAGCAGCACACGCTTCGCGTTATTCTGCATCTTAGCAGCGTAACGCTCACCGTGTCTGCAGTCCAGCATCCAGTCTACAGCCACACCCGTCTTGTGTCCGGAGCCGATCCTAGAGAAAAGGAAAGAAGAAGAGAAGGTTAGAACAAGGAGTTTTCCATTTGGTCATCATCTTTTCCAGGAACAGTCGCACCTGTGGATAAAGGAAAAAGACATTAAAATAAACCGCGTCACATTGCCAGCTGCAGCGCCGCGCCATAGTCACCTGTCTTCGGAGCATCTCCATGACCTCGCCGCCCGAAACATCAGCATCTGAAAAGACAAGAAGAAACAAAAGGTGAGCTGGGTTCTGCCAAAGACATTCTTTTACTTACCGCAAGATACTTACTCAGAATTTTACCGCTCGAGGCAGCGCTGGTCACCATCCTACGTTAGACATTTTTGGCAAGGCGCTGCACCTGCAAAGAAGATAGAGAACTATTGGTTAATTACATTTGGAACAATATTACTCGCTAAATAGTGCTTGGTACAAACTGGCTCTTACCTAAGCGCTACCTTCATCCATCGAGGCAAACTCACTCCTTGGATCTGGCTGCAAGGGAAAAGGTATGAAAGGAGCAAGAGTGAATTAACAGACATTTGAACTCTAAAAGAACTATACATTCGGTTTACACACTATGTACCTCGGAGTCATTGTTGTCTGGAACTCTGCCAAATACCTTCAGATCAGTGAAGTAACTGAACTTCTACGCGCCCCTGCACTCCACGCAGGATGGAGAGTTCATCCTTCCAAACAATAAGGTGAGACTTTATGAAAATGAAATTCTGGAAGTTTTCAGGGAAAATAGTGTTAGTTTAACCTCTCTACCACGGGTGGCTAATCCCCTTTACTGCTTTTAGGAAAATATTCTTGCGGGCCGGGCAGACGAAACTGAGTGGGCAAGTGCAGTCAATCATCGCTTCGCTATGAGTCACACTGGTGGAGACCGCAGCAGTCCAGTGTTACACTTCGGGCTTCCCCGCGGGCCTCCTTGCAGAATACGACTTCTTTACAAGCTTCTCTGTGGACCAGATACAGGCTGCCATGGCGCCTGTACAAACTACGACGGACCCCTGGTCAGCTGACACATCTTGTACGTGGAAGACGTACGGCAAGACATGCCCCTTTATGACTATAAAACCACCGTCTTTCAAGGGGCTCGTTGCTGCTAATTAGTGTTACAAGCTACACGCGGTTACGTCCGTTACTACTTCGTGTCTTCCACACGATTCCTCATCTGAACTCCTGGTTTTGATCCTTGCTTGACTATTGGATTGGCTTCTCTCCTCCTTTATTCCTGTAATGCTCGTCTGGTTTGTTGACTCGGAACGCTACTGGATCCGGCTCCCTTCTGTCTATTGCGGTACTTAATTCCAGGTTGCCGCTTCTGCATACGGAACCAAAGCAGAGGACTTGCTGTCAACTATCCGGAACTTTTCTACACCTACTCTGGATGCATGTGTGCTCAGGTACATACCTAATGGGCAAATCCCATCTCTGCTGCTATTTTCTCTCCACGACTTGTTTGGATATTTGTCTCCTGATGGATTTTGGGACATTGAGTGACTATCATGTTAACTTGTCTTCAAGTGCATATAAACGCTATGCTGAAACTGCACCAACCCGGCACTAGTGCGACCCTCGTGCCGTCCGGGGCTACTTCCCTATACTAACATTCCTGTTTGTTATTTTCTCCTTTCGTTGTCTTCTGTTTCCTGGATCCCTTTCCTCAAAATATTTTATTTCAGGTTAGTTGTTACCAATTCGATATATATAAGTTGGGACTGATACTTTAAAAGGCTCTTTAGACCATTCCCATTCATTTGTGTTATTTCTTGTAGATTCACCCCTGGGAAGCTCCACTCCAATACGTATCTAGGTAGTTTCCCATTAAATTCAACTGTTCTGATTACTTGCCTATACTTCAACACTGTCTAATATCTTTGTATTCCTTTGCAGCATTGGTATTGGCGGTGTGTGTTCTCCCCGCTCTATTATTCAATTGACACCTCTGTCTGTCCCAACTAAAATAGCAGAGAGGTACAATGTAGAAAAGAGCCCCTCTTTGAGGAAGCCTGAGTCTTGTACTCAGGTGAGCTGGGATGGAAGGCTGAATATCGATTCTTGTACCACCATCATCTCCAAGGTCACTCCTCCGCATCTTCGGCCTATTTCGGAGTGGTGAGTAACATCCAGCTTCGTTCGATGCCCCTGTGGAGTCCAGGTGAGCGTAACAACATCACATTAGAAATACCATGACAATAACTGGGATCAGAAATAGGAATGGAGCAATCAAGATGACTAAGTCTGGTCATCCAATGCAGCGGTCTAGTCTGCGGAGACTGTACAAACCTAATGGGAAGTTTAAATCCACCACAGCTGACAGATGTGAAGAAGAGGGAGAAGTGCAGAAGTCGGGTGATGCCGTGAGTTGGGCAGACTCTGGTCAAAATGCTGTGAGACAGAACATTTAGCAAAGAGGTGCAGAGGTGAATCTCAATGGCGTAAGGAGAAACCGAGTGACAGAGGGACCACTGCTTGAGAGTTGAAGGAACTATGTACAGAGGAACAGGACCCTGCGAAGACACAGCAGCTTATGGAATGCACACTCAGCCAACAAACAGAATGGAAAAGAAGTGCAGAGCACAAGGGGCATTTAAAGCACCCAGTAAACCCAGGGAAGATGAACAGGTTATCAAGTTGCCTAAAATGTATGCTGCCCCCTTAAAATCAGGGGAGAAATGCAAGGTGAAACCTGCAACAGGTTTACCATATTTTTGAACCGTGAGACGAACGGGTCACTGGACCCATGTTTAAGAAAAGAAGGAAAAGTAAATACAAGAGCAAATATTGAAACAAACTCTGCTAAAGACGAGCTGATGCACCAACATTGGGCAAATATCACTTTGTGGGCATAAGGAAAGATAATTGCATGCAAGTCCTGGCAAGAGATTATACAAGGCAAAGTCAACTGTTTAAGGAAGACTGCAAACCCACTGTTTTGAAAGAACTGTATGGAAGTCGTGCCAGGAGAGTATACCAGGCACAGTTTTTATTTTATTTGATTGTGCATTTTTAAGGCGCTTTGTAGAACAGAATTGTGTTTCAAAGCACCACAAGCCCAAATGGGAAAGGAACAGGGGAAATAATGACAATGGCAAAAAGAGTAATATGCTGTCGTGGTCCTACTAGGCCTTGTGGCATTCGGCCGTGCAAGTGCAACGAACAGAAGCGCAGGGGAAGGGGACAGAAGGGGGAACAGAGGAGTGTACAAGTGCTGGAGGAGGACTCGGGCTGGAAATTCTAAGGGGAGCCAAGGAGGAGAACCACAGGCTAAGTGATGGTGCAAGCAACTGGGATGTGGAGCCACCTAGAAGGGGCCCGCAGGACAGTGCAGTGTGTGGGAGGGTGCTGGTGTTGACTGGGAGGAAGGGCCTGGTATCCTGTGAGATTCATGAGGATCAGGCCACTGGTAACAGCAGCAGTGGGGTGATTAGCAGGGAAGGGAAAGAGGGAAAGTGGTAGAGAACAGCAGAATTTTGAGGAGTTTCCAAAACTTAAAGAGGTATAGGTCAAGTCTGAGAGAGGCATGGAGGCTGTTGCAAAGGGAGGCACCAGCCGAGGAGAGAGACCTGCCCCCCACTCTCTGCTTTGAGAAGCATTTGACAGTCAGAGAGTTGGAATTAGAGGAGCGTTGGGCTCTAGCAGGGGGGTATTTAGGTAGCGAATGTTGGAGATACTGCGGTCCCAGGCTTCAGAAGGCCTTGTGGATGATGCAGAGGGTCTTGAATTTGATCCTTGCAGACACCGGGAGCCAGTGGAGAGATTTTAGGGCTGAAGAGATATGGTTGCTGGGATTGAGGGCAAGGATAAGTCTTGCAGCCCTATTCTGTATTAGCTGGAGAGGGCGTAGGGAGGAAAGAGGGAGATTGAGAAAGAGGCTGTTGCAGAAGTCCAGACTGGAGAGGACCAGACCTCTGGAGACACTAAGCTTCTGAGGGAAAGTAAGAAAAGGAAGAATGCCTCTGAGGAGGTGGAGCTGGAAGTGGGACTTCTTGGTAAGGTCCATGATGTGAGGGGTCGAAAATGACTCCAAGGTCTTTGGGCTCACAAGATGGTGGGGGTAGACAGACCAAAGAGAGGGGCCTGAGGGTATGAGGAGAAGAGGGTACAGCTATCCCATTGAAGAGCATCTCCGACTACTGGCATTGAGACAGAGATCATTTGCTGCACACCTTGTCCGAATGGCGGACAGACAGCCACCGATGAGGGAAGAGGAAGAGAGGGAAGTAGAGGGAAGTTTGAAGGAAAGCTGTGTGTCATTGGCATAACACTGGAAATGAGGAGAGAAAGAGGAGATCAGTTGTGCAAGAGGGGGAGATAGATATTTTAGAGCCATGGTGATAGGATGGATCCCTGGGGGACACCACAGGTAGAGATGGTGTTGGTGGAAGATAAATGGCCCAGTTGCAGCTGGGAAGGGTGGTTAGTGAGGAAGGAGGTCAGCCAATCTAGTGCACAGTCTTTGATGCCGAGGGTGTCACAAAGTCATTTTATGAGGATGGAATGGTTGACTGTTTCAAAGACAGAGGAGAGACCAAGAAGAATGAGAACAGCAGAAGAGTTGGAGTCAAGATTTACGAGCATGGTTTCACTGGTTTTCAGGAGAACAGTTTCCGTGCCTTTGGATGCCTGGAATCCAGATTGATGGGGCCTCATTACGGGTTGGGCGGTCCGGAAATAACAGTGGCGGTAAACCCGCTGCCACTGTTGATTCTGGACCGCCCGATCTCCAGTCCTGCAGGCAGGAGGTGGCGTTCCCGCCAGGTCTGATCTGGTGGGTTTAACTCCGCCCGCCTGCAGGCAGACGTGGAAACACCAGCACCATCACTAGATGGTGCCGATGTTTCCACTTCCCCATTCCCATTGAGTCCTATGGGAGTCACAGAGGCGGAATGGCAATACAAGTCCGGCGGTAACCAAGCCGGAAAAACCGGCTGGTTGCCGCCGGACTCGTAATGAGGCCCATGGTCATGAAGGCAATCAACAAGATCAGTGTTAAGGGTCAGTTGTGGGAGAACCAACTTTTTCAAGAGTTTACCCAGGAAGGGGATAGTAGAGATAGGGTGATAGTTAGCCAGGCAGGAGGGATCAGGGATCAGCAGACAGCTTTTTTAGGAACATGTGCATAAGGGAGTGCTTGAGGGATAGAGGGAAAGAGCCAGTGGTGAAGGAGTGGTTACAGAAGTCAGCAAGAGCTGGGGAGAGAGAGGAAATATTATCCTTGATGGTTCTGGAGGAGCAGGGGAGCACCTGTTTGGAGGAGGCCTTCATAGAGCAGACCACTTTAGAAACCTCATCCGGTGCTATGGGCAGGAGGGAGGAGACTGAGGAGGCTGGGAGGAGGGGGGCCAATGTAGCCAGGGGAGAAGGCGTGGGAGAGGAGATGGGGGAGGAGGAGAGAGGTGTGGACTGCAAGAGGATTGGTGAGTTACTTGCAGATTTTGAAAAGTTTGGCCGTGTTGTTAGTGGCTCCAGAGGTGCATGCTTGGATGTGACCCACTTCTTGGAGCAGATAGAGCAGTGATATAAGCCCAAGGTCGGCCACTTCGATTCAGCAACCCTACACTTACATTTCAGAGATGCTAGATCAGAGTCATACCAGTCATACCAACTATTGCTTTTGGTGGCAGGTTTAAGACAGATCCTCATGGCAGGGTAAGGATGTCAAGGGTGTTAGAGATGACAAGGTGCAGGTTAGCAAGGAGAGTCAGAGGAAGATTCAGGATCGTGGGTGGAGAGGGATGAAGGTGGAGGCAAAAGTAGCAACTGATACTCGCTTCATCGGTCGAATGATGGCAAAGGAGGCTGGAAGTGTAGTGGGAGGCTGGGAAAGTGGGCACAGAGGCCCTAGGAGGGAGGAAAGGAGAGAGTGGTCAGACCGGGATAGCGGGGTGGTGACCGGATTAGAGAGAGGATGTCACCAGAGGAGATGAGGGCATCAAGAATGTGGTCAGCAGAGTGAGTCAGGCTGGAAGGAAGAATAGTGAGAGAGAGGGAGTCACAGAGGGCCCAGAACTGAGTGGTGGATGATTCAAGACAGTCGAGGTGGATGTTAAAGTCATCAAGGAGGAGAAGTGTGGAAGAAGAGGTTGAAAGGGATGAGGCAAGGTCGGCCCATTCAGAGAGGAAGGGGGAGATAGGGCCAGGGGGTCTGTATATAGTGGTGAGGGTTTGAGAGAGTACGCAAGACCCAAAGCCTACAGACAGGGCATTCAAAAGAGGAGTAGGGTTGAGTACGAATGATGGAAGCATGGACCCACTGAGGGAAGATCAGGGCCACACCACGTCCAGCCTGTTGGGTCTGGGTTTGGAGAGGATTTTGTAGCCCTCAGGAAGGAGAGTGTCAAGAGCAGTGACAGAGCTGGTATTGAACCACATAAGAGCGAGGACGTCCAGGTCAAAGTCTTCGAGAAGGAGACAGATATCAGAGGAGTGTTTGATAGCATAGTGAGCATTCAGAGTAGCTAAGTGAAGCTTGTTACCACCTTTTAATGTTTTCTGAGGGGGTGTAAAGGGGCGTGATACTCCCATGAGTGGTGGTGGAGAAGTGAGGGGAGAGGAAGCAGGATGGCAGGAGAAGGGAACATGTTTAGAAGAGAAGATAGGCGCTGGTCGAGAAAGAGAAGAATGATGAAGTAAAGGGAAGAGAATCTCAAGGAAGACCTATGGGTTTGAGATTGTGAATTATCCTGAAAGTGGAAGGAAACCTGGCAAGAGAGTATATCAGGTGGCTTGCGAGTCTGGGACATGCACCCAAAATTGCAAATACAGTGGGAAGAGGAATCCAAGGAGGACAGAGACCCTTAGAATTTTAAGATAAAAAGAAACCCGGGGAAGATAGCCATTCCCTGTTATTGTGAACACACCAATCAGCCCATTAACTAACCCTCCAGAGCCCTCCTTCCGTTTTAGATCTGCCAGAGCACCTGGAGATCATGGAAATGCCACAATGCACTGTATACATCACAAAAACATAACATAACATGTGAGCACTTCAGATTTTTATCAGCTCGAGGACCATATTTGAATTTAGTGGAATGCATTTCAATATATATTTAAGAGTGACTCTCTTAAAATTACCTCACATGGGCGGGGCAATACATTAATAAGAGGTCTTGGGCATAGCATTCTTTTGTTAAACTGAACTTCACGTGTTCCTTTGAAGAAAGATAGATAGGGCCTCATTACGAGAATGGAGGCAGCCATGGAGCTATTAGCTCCATGGCTGCCTCAGTTCCGGGCTCCATTACCGGGTTCGTGCAATGGGGATTTACCGGATTACTCCGACATAGGAGGACCCGGTAATTCCTCCTTGCAGGAACCCATCCCCATTCCCATTTGAGCCCCCATAGTACTCAATGGGAATGGGGAGGGAGGTAATAACGGGCATACTACATCTGGCCCGTTATTGCCTCCCTCTTCCCCTCGTGTGACCCGGATAGCAGGCCTGGTTTTATCAGGGTCCCTCGATGGGAAGCTCGTGATCGGCACTCCCGGAATGAAGGGGGCCGGTCCCGTACCGGCCCCCATCATTCCGGGAGCGCAAGCCTTATAATGAGGCCCATAGATTTGTTTTTTCTCCATTTCTCCATTTCTATTTCCATCAGCAATGTGTTTTCATGTAGGTTAAATATAAGTTTATGTTATATCAGACTAACGGGAGAACCAGCAAAAATGAGCAATGGCTGTGGCAAATTAAGAACCGCTATTTGGCCCTGCAAATTAAACATATTCTCTGTATAACCTCCATCAGTCAACCATGTAATTATGGGCCTTTGAAACAGTTTAAATAAGTTTCTCCCTAGTTGTAGTTGCATCATTTTTATATTTAACATTATTTCACATGCTTCGAATGAAGTATAGTACAAAATTAAAGAAAAGTCTTGTACAATGTTAAGCTTCCTTTTAAATTACATTGTAATACTTTCCACGTAAATGTAAAAATAGGTGCCAGTACTTTGGTTTTTTCACATTTTGCTCTCAGCTATTTGCAAGGAATGGTGTTATTATTGATTTATACAAAGTGTTGCACTGCATTTCACAGGCTCCATATTTCTTGTTAGCAGAGTTCAGCAAAGTACCTCAGTGTTTTAGCATAGTAAAATACCACACTTCCTGCTCATAATTCGAGAAAAAGTACCCCATAGATTATAACTAGGCACCTTTACAACATTTTGCACCCTGGTTCCACCAGTGTCAATTGTCATTCACATTCCCATAAAAGTCCCAGCATCCCTGAGCTTTGTTAGAGACAGACTGCAAATGGACGTTATCCATAAATGTTCAGTGGAATGAACATATTTGGATATCCAGAAAGGAGGAAGAATCCCAACCGCATCCATGATCAGGCAAAAGACCACACCAGCTCTCCCTGCATTTGCTGACAACCGGAAGCTCTGTGGATCTTCCAGCAAGCACGCTAGTGATTGCAAGATGGCGCAGATGTCCAGGGGGATGCATAATGCCTCAGAGCAGGTAGTTGAAGAAGATAGATGCCAGTTAATAGTCATACAATAAGAAGAGGGTAACACAAAAGGAATTAAAGACCAATTAAAGGATCAATGGGCAAACGGCCAATCAAAATAACCTGAGACGGGTCAGGCACAGAGAGAGAATTCCAGGCCGGCTTACACATTGACCACTGAGCCCAGGTGTATAAAAAGGGATGAGGAAGATCACAAATGGGTCAAGCCAGGAGAACGGGGATGTGCTGTTAATTGCTCCCTAGTGAAACAAGGGGATGTGACGGCATCATGAAGGACGACACAGACAACAGATTCTAGAGTCAAAATAATAACGTTTATTAACTTAAATGTCAGGATGGAGAAAGGCCTAACCTGCCTTATCCTAAGGTGGGATTTCCATACCTAAATAAAACTAAGGAAAGTCTGTGTCAAAGATTTCAGCTTAGGAATCTGTCTGTGGCCAAAACCTATGCTTGCCCTCACAACTATAACCATACAATGTGTAGGGATTTCAGCAACCACAAGAAAACCTGTGTTTAACTGTGATTCTTCCAGCTCTCAGCTTTCTTCAGCTCCCTTCCCCAAGTATGAAACACTTCAACAAAGTAAAGTCTCAAAGTTAATTTAGTTAAAGTTAGAAAGCAATTAGTCTTTTCAAATCTCAGGGTCTCCTTCTCCAAGTTAGAACTCAGGGTTCCCTTCCCCAAGCTCCAAGTGCCACACTTCAAAAGAAAACACAAACAGCCTGATTCATGGAATTATTTGCGCGTAAAACGCACATTTGTGCGCTTTTCTGCCCGAAAATCCCTGTTTGAGGTATGGGGATTTTCGGGAATAATAGTGCGCAAGTGTGCAATTTACGCGCAAATAATTCCATGAATCAGGGTGAAAATGTTCTTGTCTTGCACAGTTTAGTTAAATGTTGTTATGAAATATACAGTTTGGATGATTTTGTAGCTTTCACAGATGTTGAAAAAATCTCACTATATGTTAGGCTTCAATATCCTTTGGTTATCTGTTCTTTTCAAATCACCGTATATTTAAGCATACTGTAATTGAGTTCGAATTATGTTTATTTTTGCACTTCAATGTATGATGGTTTATATGGATTTAAACTTCCCCTCCTCTTGTTGACTTTTATCTGGTTAGTAGTACCGTTTTAATTCAATTCGTTTTTCAATAATGAAGTCTTTAGCTTAGGGTTCTTTTCCCCTTAATTTTGTGATTCAATAATTGTTTGTTTCACTTTAACTAGATAGTTCAATGTTCAGTCACTTTTAAAAATGTGTTTCTTGCCAAATGCGATCACTCAGATGTAAAATATTTGGCTTTGTTTAATTGTTCACAAGTCTAAGGGCCTCATTACACGGATGGCGGAGAACCATGGCGCTATTAGCGCCATTGTTCATGCCGGAAAAATACCGGCACCGCCTTGGCGGAAAGGGGAATTACCGCCCCATTCCAAGGTTGGCCGGGCGGAAATTCCCCCTTCCACCATTGCCCTTCCCCATTCCCATTTTTGGCCCATAGGGCTCAATGGGAATGGGGAAGGCGCTAATTACGGTAACGCAAATTGCGGTACCATAATTAGCTCCCTGGGTCCCTTTGCGGGTTGGTTTTTAACGCCTGCAAAAAGCAGGCATTAAATCCCCCAACCCGCAAAGGGACCTCGTAGTAAGGCGGTAAGGATTTACCGGTACCGGTATTTTACTGGTACCGGTAAATCCTTACCGTCATCCGTGTAATGAGGCCCTAAGTGTTTGTTTCATTTTAGTTCCTTTATTCAGCATTCTGAGACTTTCGAAAACATGTGCTTTGCCACACATGGCCACTCTGATACAGAGTATTTCCTTCAGTTAAGTAATTGACAAATATATTTGTTTCCCTTTAATGAGCCATTCAATGTTCAGAGACCTTTCAAAAAGGTGTATCACGCTACACGCGACAACTCTGAAACAAAGTATTTCAAGAAACGTTCAAGTTCACACGCAAGCACCGGGTTTCTCTATTTCCAGAAACTCACTGGTCGCTTTGAAATTTCATTCTGTAGCGCAGATCAGACAGCCTTCTCTATTCAGTGTTGGGGCTCCAGTTCCTGGCTGCCCCTCAGACACTTCTGGGCTGGTCCTCAACCACAGGGTATCAAGCAGGTTGATTTGAAAGGAAAGGCGCAGTCTCCCAGCACGGCTTCCTTCACCTTTCCCACTCTGCTCCAGGGAGACCCCACTCCCACGCCAGGCTGGAGGATCCTCTGCTTCCTGCACTGGAATCCTGGTCCTTCTTCTGTCATTCCCCTTCCCCACTGGGTTGGGCTCCATTTATACACCTGCAATCCTTTAACATTCTGCAGGTGTGGATGAGTGTTCCATTTTGCCTGACCACAATTAAAGGGACATGCCTGACCTTCACTACTCTTAGTAGACCTCTTCTTTGTCTCAGTACTAGAGTGGTAAAAGAGCATAGTCTTCATTGCTCGTAGTTCCCTCTTCTTTATCCCAGTACTGTCAAGTGTCAATGGTGCGTGGGGAAATTAGGGCAGCTGACTTATAATACCCTATAAAGGTTGGGACAGGGTTAGGTTGGTTATCATTAGGAAAAGAGGGATACCATGTCTTATCCAAGGGCACCCTATTTTTTCTCACCCTCCTTCTGGGTATTCAAGGCTTGTCTTTTCTCCTGGTGCTATTCTGACCGAAGTGAATGGGGTCACAATATCCCAAATAAGTTTCTGGAACTAGGGTTTTATTACAGCACGGAAAAGGGGAATACTGCATCTCACCTGAGAACATTTGACTCCCTTTCCACAGGAATCCTCCTCCCAGGTGATCTTTCCTCGTTTCTCTGCCCCCCAGCGTCAGAATACAACAGTGATGGCCTTTACTCAGCCACCTATGCAGAGGATCCAAGTGAAGTAGATGTGATGATGCTCTCAGGTTTCTCACAGGGACCACTACCTTGACCGAAGTATCCCACTTGCTAGCAGTACTGATACAAGGCAGAAACACCACCATTAGGACCAGTGGTGGGCAGGATGTAGTACTGACAGAAGGGTGTTGTCAAAGAGACCAAGTGAAATGAAAGTTCAGAGGACTGTACCCCCCTCAGAGAATCGTGAACAAGATGAAAACCCCAGAAGGCGAGATCCCTGGCAGGAGGTTGAGACTATCAATTGACTGGCAAGGACAAGGATTGGGGAGGTAAATAATCAATATAATTGAGACAAGAGACCATGCTGAGGTTCATGCGATTAGAAGGCAAGAGACCCTGAAGAGGTCTATAAAAGAGATCCTGGGGGTTTTGTAGGATCTTTTAATCAGGCGACTTCAAATTCAGGGGAACTTTCCACCCAGCCCAAACTAGGCACCCACAATTTTCCTTTATTTAATAAAGTTCTTTTTATGAATTTTCAACCACTATTTAACAGAAGTGATTCCTTACAGACTTCCTCCTTTTTTGGGACAAGAAACACACAGGGTTGCACAGAAGGTTTATTTATTAACCAAACAGAAATAATTGAATCAATTTAAAGATAAACACGTTATGCATCCATGAAATGCCAATGATGAAAAATAATCACCACACTATTCACCTCAGTATTCAATGCTAGTCATAGAAACAGAACATTTTGTAACGCACCCTTCACCACTTATATGCTTTGTTTACCCTGGGCTTCCATGCACGATTGATTAAAAATACATGAGGTGCCAGGATAAGACTTTCGTTTGTTAAAAGAAACAAATTAATTTAAAACTTCAGTGATGTTTCTATTTAATTACAGTGTAAACGCACATCTTTCTCACTTTCGATGGGACTTAAAACCTGAAAATGGATAGCGATGAATGGGTAGCGATGAATCTCTCATTCCTTTTTCTGGAACAACTTAGTATTAACAACAATATTCTGCTTGATTCTATAACCAGGAATCACTTGAATTATATTGTTTTTCTCAGAATGCACACAGTGAGATGTCCATTTATCTCCCTGATAGTTTTTTATGCTAGATATCTTTACACAGAGAAAAAGTCAGAGGATCTCACTGTTTACATTCCATGGACCTAGTCTATGAAATATATATTTTTTCAGAAACACATACGCTTCTAAAATGTTCCTTAACTTCTCAGTATGGACTATCAATTAATATATTCCCACCACTCAGTATTGACAATTAACATGGCTAGGCTTTAATCCAAGTCCCTTTATAGTATCCATCCCCTCAGGATTATTCACCTTTATATTATACTCACATAAGAATTTCTTGTAGCTGTCTCACAAACAGATGGCACCCTCTTATGGACTGGTTCAATTCTAACCCTCTAGGAACAGGTGAGAATCAGTAGGCAAGATGGGGTAAGCTTTCCTCCACAGCCTGTCTGCTGTCTCTGCCTCGAAGAAGGCCTAGTACTTGAACTCCTACTAGGCCTCACTTACAGGGCACCAGCAAAAATCCAAAATTGGTCCAAAAGGAGAACAATCTGTTCCCTCTCCTTCATGTTGTTGTACATTGTTATTATTCGGGGTGTTGTCAATTCTTCTTCTTCCTCTCCATCAGTCAGTGAATGAGCAAGTCAGTCTGCCCCTAGTGAGTGCGTGTTGGATCTTTTATAGACCAAAAATCCCACCTTTTTGAGCTGTGAATAATTTGGTCAATGTATGTGATTGGGCAATGTTCCAAAAGTGCTGTCATTGGGCATATTACTGACGGGCAGCCTTATGGGAGTAACTTCTAAAGCCAATTTCCCTCCCATTTATTGTGTTGTCATCTCAGAGATTTCTTGCATTATAAATTGTAACATTCTAAAATAGAAGGTTCAACACATATGACCACTTTACTAATTGGCTCATCAGATTTCTCACTCTGGCGCGACTCAAACAATGCAATTTTCATTATGATAGTACAAATTATTGCTGACTTGCTGATTTTTCCATTTACCTCAGTTCTATATTTATATCCAAATTATTTTCCCATCTCAAAGTAACAGGCTTGTTACTGGAGTGCACTGTTTCTGTGTGACAAAATGCAAATGTACCTAATTTGCATAATTAAAAATCATATTGGAAAAATCGCTTTTGGGCCATCTAATAGACATTTTCAAACTGAACAATTTAGAAATAAATGTGCTTGCTACGACACTCCATGTGGGAGATATCATCAGAAATATTAACCCAATATAGCATTTTTTCTTTATTCAAAATATTATAGGCCATCTGCAGTTAGGTCTGCTAACAGAGCATCTGGGACCTTTTGCTCTTAGTTTACAGCTAAAGATAATTATGCAAAACAGGTCTATGAGCCCCTCTACTGAGAGCGAATATTGCCAAATACCCTGTTCTTTGGGGAGGTGCCCATGCAGGAGGGTCTACAAACATGTTTTAGCTCACTGTACCTTTCACTTAGAAGAAATACATATTTGCATAACAGTCTGGTCTCACACACTTAGGCAGTCTAGCACCAAAATGCTATGCAACTCTCCTCTGAACAAGAGTACCAAAAGCAACCCCAGCCACGTATTTCAGTCTTGTTGGGCAGTGAGTAGGAGCTGTGCCTCTCTAAGCACAGTGAGCAATGGGTCCACATCTGGATTACCCTGGCCAATATAGAGTGAAACCTAAAGTTCCTAATAAAATACACACAAAGGTTTGGGAGCCCCTCTACCAAGAATCAACACAGCCAAATAACCTATTCTTGGGGAAGGCGCCCACTTGGGAGGGTTTAAAACAATGTTTTAGCTCACTGTACCTTTCATAGAGGAGAAATATTCATTTGCATATCCGTCTGGTCCTTCCTTTTCATTTTGTAAAACTTATCTTCTCAACCCTAAGTAACCAAGGGTAATCCAAACGTTGACCACTTGCTCACTGTGCCTTAGAGCCACTCATTTTCACTTCACTGAGGAGGCCCAACAAGGCCGAAACATGTGTCTGGGTTTGCTGATGGTACTCTTGTTCAGAGGAGTGTTGCCTAGCATATCAGTGCTTCACTGCCCCTGTGGGTGGGACCAGACTGATATGCAAATAGATATTTCTCCTCGGGGTGCAGTGAATTAAAACGTGGTTGTAGACCCTCCTAAGTGGGAGAAATTCCATAGAACAGGGTACTTGAGCCATGTTCGTTCTCAGTAGAAAGGCTCCCACACTCCTTTTAAAAAAATATATTGATGACTTCAGCCAGTTGGTAGCAAGTATTTTGAATTTTGATGTTCTTTGGTGTTTATGACTGTAATTCCTGCCTCTCTTGGACCAACTCCATGGTGTGGTAGATTTTCGGATAGACACTTTGTTTTTCCAGGTATCAAGGTTCCTTTTCTCAGGAAGGTCTGTGAGATTGAAATACCAGATTGAGAAAACAGATTCATTGGTCAAGCTGAACTATTATTACTATTTTAAAAGGTTAAACCCACTATACACAGATGCAGCCCATTAAAATGCCCTCTTATCAAAGGCCCACATTTTCAACATCTGTCGGTTTCATAACCAGGAACCTTGATTTCTGTAAAGGAAAATACATACAAACAGCAGTTTTTCATGTCTCTTTAAACTGCTGGGCTTTCACCGTGGATTGAGCAAGTGTACTTTTTAATTAAAGTTGCGGAATGCTTTCATTGTCCTTGGAAATTCTTATCTCTGGCCTTGTCACTCTATGTTGGTTTGAGGGGGACTTTTGCATGGTTTTCCAACTGCTTTTTACATGTTTGTTATTAACATGGTGCATTGCTCTGCATCCTTTCTTTGAATTAGATTTTCCTACACAAGAGCACTTGCAAAGGTCTTTGTACTGAGAAGGCAAAAGACCCTTGAAAGTTTCAAAATACAAGAGACTCTGAAGAGTATAAACAAGATACTTTAAATAGGTCTATGTTCTAAGAGCTCAAGAGACCCCAAAAGGTCTGGCCAAGAGACCCTGAAAAGGGCTATGTGATGAGAAAACAAAAGAACCTGGAGAGGTCTAGACAAGAGACCCTGGAGAGGTGTATGTGCTGAGAAGACAAGAGACCCTGGAGGGGAGTAGACATATGAGACCCCAGAGAGCACTATGTGCTGAGAAGACAAGAGGCTCTGGAGCGTTCTATACAATAGAGCCTTGTGGGGTCTGTGTGCTAAGACGAGAAGAGATCCTGGAGAGGTCCAGACACGAGACCATGGTGAGGCCGCCTAGACAAGAGACCCTGGTGAGGTCTATGTGCTGAAAATACAAGAGACTCTGAAGATATAAACAAGAGACCCTAAAGAGGTCTATATTCAAAAAGCCCAAGAAACCCTAAAAAGGTCTAGCCAAGTGACTCTGGAGAGGGTTATATAATGAGAAAACGAAAGACTCTTTAGAGGCCTAGACAAGAGAACCTGGATACGTATATGTGCTGAGAAGACAAGCAACCCTGGAGGGGACTGGACATACAAGACCCTGGAGAGCTCTATGTGCCCAGAAGACAAGAGACTCTGGACAGTTCCAGACAATAGACCCTTGTGAGGTCTATGTGCTAAGATGAAAAAAAGAGACACTGGAGAGATCTAGACCACAGATTATGGAGAGGTCTATATTATAAGAAGACAAGAGACCTTGCAGGAGTTTGGACAAGAGACCTTAGAGAGGCCTGTGTTCTGACAAGACAAATGATCCTTGTAAGGTCTAGAAACGAGACCTTAGAGAGGTCTGTGTGCTAAGAAGACAAGAGACCACAGAGATGTATAGACACAAGACATTGGAGAGGGCTGTGTGCTGAGAAGACAAGAGACTGTGGAGAGGTTTAGCTCACAGATCCAAAAAAGATCTATGTACCGAGAATACGAGACCCTGGAGATGTCTAAACAAGAAACCATATTAGATCTATGGGCTAAGAAGATAAGTGACCCTGGAGACATCTAGATAATAAACCATGGATAGGTCTATGTGCTGAGGTGACAAGAGACCCTGAAGGGGTCCATACAAGAGTCCATAGAGAGAGGTCTATCTTCTGAGTAGGTATGAAACCCAGCAGAGCTCTAGACTAGAGGCCCTGGAGAGGCCTATTTGCTTATAAAACAAAAGGGCAAGAGACCCTGAAGGGGTGTGGACAAGAGATCATATAGAGGACTATGCTCTGAGAATGCAAGAGACCCTACAGCAGTCTGTTCAAGGGACACTGGAGAGGTCTGTGTCCTAAGAAGACGTGAGACCCTGAACAAGTCTAGGCAACAGATTCTGGATAGATATATGTACTGAGAAGGCACAATACTCTGGGAAGATCGATGTGCTAAGAAGTCAAGAGAACCTGGAGAGATTTAGACAAGAGATACCAGAGAGGTCTATGCACTGAGACCACTTGAGACCCTGGATAGGTCTGTGTCCCAAGAAGACCAGAGAAAATAAAAATGAGGTCTAGACAAAAGACCCTAGAAAGTTAAATGTACTGAGAAGGCGAGAGACTCTGGCAAGGTTTATACAAGAGATCCTGGAGAAGTCTACGTATTGAGAAGACAAGTGGCCCTGAATAGGTCTTTGTGCTTTGAAGAAAAGGGATCATGGAGGGGACAGGGCATACAAGACCATGAGCGCTCTATGTGCTGAAAAGACAAGAGACCCTGGAGAGTTCCAGACAATAGACCCTTGTGAGGTCTATGTGCTAAGATGAGAAGAGACCATGCAGTGGTCTAGACAAGAGATCCTGGAGAGGTCTATTTAATGAGAAGATAAAAGACTCTGGAGAGGTATAAACAAGAGAAGTCTATGTTCTAAGAAGACAAGTGTCCCTGGAGTTTTCTAGACAAGAGACCCTATAGACGTCTGTGTGTTGAAAAGATAAGAGACTTTGCAGGCAGCTGGACAAGAGACTGTAGAGAGTTCTATGTTCTGAGAAGACAAGAGATCCTGGAGTGTCCTAGACAAGAGACCTTAGAGAGGTCTGTGTGCTAAGAAGACAAGAGACCACAGAGATGCATGGACACAAGACTCTGGAGAGGGTTATATGCTGAGAAGACAAGAGACTCTGGAGAGGTTTTTGTGATGAAGACAATATAACTGGGAGAGCTCTAACAGGAGCTGCTGAATAATTCTATGTGCTGAGAAGACAAAAGCCCTTGGAGTAGTCTTACAAGAGAGCATAGAGAAGTGTATATCCTGAGATGCCAAGAGATCCTGCAGTGATCTCAATGAGAGACCCTGGAGACGTCTGTGTGCTAAGAAGAAAAGAGACCATGGTGAGGTCTACATGCTGAGAAGCAAAGAGATTTTTTTGAGGTCTAGGCAATAGATCCAGGAGAGGTCTATGTGCTAAGACGAGAAGAAATCCTTGAAAGTCTTATCAAGAGACACTGGAGCAGTCTGTGTGCTAAGACCACAAGAGATCCCACAGAGGTCTAGACAAGAGACCCTGGAGTCTATGTGCTGAAAAAACAAGAAACCATTGAGAGGCATAGACACACAAGATCCTGGAGTGGTCTGCATGTTGATAAGACATGCGTCTCTGGAGAGGTCTTGACATGGGTCCCTGTTGAGGTCTATGTACTGAAAATACAAGATACGCTGAATAGTAGAAACAAGAGACTCTAAGGAGTTCTATGTTCAAAGAGCCCAAGAGACTCCGAAAGGTCTATCAAAGAGACCCCAGAGAGGGCTATATGATGAGAAAACAAAAGACCCTGGAGAGACCTATGTGCTGAGAGGACAAGAGACCCTGGAGGGGACTGGACATATATAGACCCTGGAGAGTTCTACGTGCTAATAGGACAAGAGACTCTGGAGAGTTCCAGACAATAGACCCTTGTGAGGACTATGTGCTAAGACGAGAAGAGACCATGGGGAGGTCTAGACAAGAGATCATGGAGAGGTCTATGTTCCAAGAAGACAAGTGACCTTGCAGGGGTTTGGAGAAAAGACCTTAGAGAGATCTACATTTTGACAAGAAAACAAATCCTTGAGTGGTCTGGACAAGAGACCTTAGAAAGAACTGTGTGCTAAAAAGACAAGAGACCACAAGATGTATAGACACAACACTCTGGAGTGGGATATGTGCTGAGCAGACAAGAGACTCGGGAGAGGTCTAGACCAGAGACCCCTGGAAGACATATATACTGAGAAGACGAGACACTGGAGAGGTCTAAACAAGAGACTATACCGAGATCTGTATGCTAAGAAGAGAAGAGACTCTGGAGAGGTCCAGATAATAAACCCTGGAGAGGTCTATGTGATAAAGGGACAATATACTCTGAAGAGGTCTAGACAAGAGATTATAGAGTATCTTCTGAGTAGGTATTATACCCTAGAGAGGTCTAGACAAGAGATCCTGGAGAGGTCTATTTGTTGAGAAGATAAGAGACATTCAACGGGTCTGGATAAGATACCATAGAGAGGAGTATGGTCTGCGAAAGCAAAAGACCCTGGAACAGTCTAGTTACGCGATCCTGGAGAGGTCTGTGTCCTAAGAAAACCAGAGATAATAGAGAGGTCTAGATAGCAGACTCTAGACGGTTACATTTACTGAGAAGGAAAAATACTCTGGAGAGATCTAGGTGTTTAGCAGTCAAGAGGTGCTTTAGAGGTTTATACAAGAGATCTTGGGGATGTCTACGTATTGAGAGATCATGTAGCCCGGTTACATGTCTTTATAACGACATATTTTATAACAAATGGACATAAACTGAACATTTTTTCAATGACAAACCCGTTTCCCACCCCTAAAAACCCACCCTAACCATTTCCCCACAAGATATAACCCTTTACCCCAACCCCACATACATTTTCTTTATGTTTTGCCGTTATAAAATTTTGGGTGTATGTACATGTCTATATACAGTTTTCATTATAAAGACTCCACTCCACAGTTCTGCTCAGCTATGCATTGAGGGAGCTTTCAATGCTAGATCCTTAACAGCTGCAAGAAATTGCCCCCCAAACAGGAGTATTGTTGGCTTTTTACATGTATGGCACAAAGTCGGTTTAAGATCTCTGGATCCCTGCTATGCTGAGCAATGCTCCGTTTTCAGCAGTAGGCCATTTCGACTTGCAGTGTGCGCTGCCCGCCTACCTGATATCATCTTCTGCAGGCCCCTGTCCTGCCGCCTGGAATGTGGACTTCTTTGTCTCCTGGCCAGTGTAACACTGCTGCTGCCACGGGCTCTTCTCTATGGTCCTGCCCCCAGGACATAGAGGAGCGTTGATGTGACTCTCAAAGGACTGCTATTTGAGGAAGTGGCCTTAGGGCGCCCTGAGCCCTGGGTGTCCCTTTCAAAGGGCAACCTTCTAAGGGCTCTGACTATTCCTTATTTCCCCTGTTCGCGCCTGATCATGCGCCAACTTGCTATTTATTTGTCCTTCTATCTACTCTCTCTTTTCTTTTCATGCTTAGCCTTATTCCATCCAGGCTATCCCGCCACTCCTTTCCCCAGCCAGTCCCTGCTCGCAACCATGAGTATTCCAACCTATCTTATTCTCCAATTGCTTTTGCTGCTGTACCTTTTTCATTTTGGCCTTTTCAATGCTCGCACAGTCTGTAATAAATACCACTCAATTCCTGATTCATTTTTTCATTGTGATTTACATTTTCTTTGCTTAACTGAAACCTGGATTACCCCAGACAATTGTTTTACACCAGCCTCATTTCACACTGCTTCCACTCTGTTTTCCCATCAAGGCATGGCAGGGGAACTGGGGTTCTTTTTAATGATTTCTGGACTCTTTTACCTCCCACTTCTGGTCCTCTAACCTTCACTTGTTTTTGAATATCATGTTTCCTCTTTTTCTAATCCTTTTCCTGTTATACTTCATGTTGTTTCTTTTATCGCCAGGAGCCAGGTTGCTGATTTTCTGATCATCTTGACCATCTCCTATCCTCTCTTCTTCCTTCTTCTTCACCCTTTTTCCTCGTTGATGACTTTAAATCTCCTTCTAATTCATCCCAATCTTTGCTGACTTTACTGACTGATTCTTATTGTCTTCATCTTTTTCTATCTCCCCCTTCTCGCCAGTCTGGCTCTTGTCTTGATCCAATTTTCGCTTTGCTCCCTCCTTCTGAATCTGTGTCTTTATATCCTTTCTATGCTTCTGTTCACTTTTTACTTTCCTTCTCGATTTCCACTCCTACTCCACCCATTTCCTCTCCCCCTTTGCCTTTTTCCATCACAATCTTCATTCTTTTGGCTCTGCTTCTTTCCTTTCCTCTTTGCACTCTTCACTTTCACCTAGTACTATTTTCTCATGTTTCTACCTGATCTGGCTGCTATCACCTACATTCTACTGTGCTGTCTGCACTGGACTCTATTTCCCCTCTATGCTCTTTCCCTGCCACTCGATAAAACTCCCCTGCCTTGGCTTACCCCTGATCTCATCTCCCTCTGTTGCCGTCTCCGTAAAGCTGGGCGGCATTGGAAAAAATCTCACTCACCCTCTGATCTTATTGAACTTTCTTCTTTACACTTCTCCTTTTATTCTCCTTTACTTATTGCAAATAAATCATACTTTTGGGAATTTATTGTCTCTCTTTCTCACCATCCTCGTTGTCTATTTCAACTTCTTCATAACATTTTGTTCCTAAACATCCTGATACGTCCTCTTCTCATCTCTTTCCTCCTCTAATCTTCTTTTCTTCTTCTGCTACCTCTCCTCTGCTTCTTGTCCACCCTCACACTCTTTATCTTCTTTTTCTCTTCTTACAGATTCTGACACTTCTGCTCAGTGCCCAGATAAGATTTTGAGGTTTACTCCCTATTTTTAAACTTTGAGAATAAATGTGATTTTGAGAGAGTAAAAATGAGTTTTCTCCTTTGCAAGAGAGTAAAAAGTATGTGACATTCTGCCGACGTGTGCAAAGAGTTAAAACGTTATGGAAATCAATACCTTGAGGCAGCTTTCTGCATTTTGACAGAAAAGTAGGTTTCTCTCACAATTAACAGATAAAGCACATGGTGCAGTGGCACAAACACACTGTAACAAATGGAACAGGTGAGCACTAACACTCCGAGTTTCTCTTGTATACAAAGCAAGGGTACAACAGCACTATGTGCTTTTTTATTCTTTGATCACACAGAACAGGTCAGCCTGAGTAGAAACTGGGCAGGCTTCTGTAACACAAACAGAAAAGGCAAGTCAGGGCAACCCCAATGCATGCTTTGATCATGTTAACAGGTGGAGATTAGTGAAAGGTGGAAAGCAAGGGTAAAAGAATCCCAAGCAGAACAGATTTTATGTTATTTTATATGACATCTGTACAGAGATTAGTGCCATTGGTATGGCCTCAAGGCACTGTACGTGAACGCCCTTGGAGGACCGAAGTACGAGGTATGATAATTGAAAGGAGGGTTTTAGAGTGTATGTGTGCATTTTAGCCAGCACAAAGGTAGGTAGGGGCGGCTAAGTCCTTGCTAACGACCCATGGAGATCTGAATAGTGGATGGGTGCTGTGATAGATTGTCAGGAGAGTAGGCAAGTCAAGGAGACTGATTATGTGCCCAGCTGGACCGAATTTGGCAGGGGTCATGTGCATTATAAAGTTGAGTGATTCATTGTTGAATTGCAGAGGTATGCGGGTGAGCAGCCGCACCCTGGGTTGGGTACGGCTATGTTCCATTGGGATGGTGTGCTGAAATGGAGATCAGGAATGTGTCTCTGCAGTGGAAGCTCCTCTTATGTAAAACAGGTGTAACATTGTCTTCCGTAGTGCGCACTCCACTCCCAATATAGAACAGGTATACCATGGTTCTCAGTAGATCATGCTTTCCTCAAACAGAACATGAAGATTGTGAGTTAACAATACAAGATAACCACACTTGGAACAGATAAATTGTGGTTCACAACAGTATACGTTCCACTTGCGTTGAGAAGAAATTGCATGGGATGGAGCAGTGCAAGCACCCTCACAATGAAGAGGTAAATTAAGACCCTCACCACATCAGTGAAACCGATACTCACATATAACTAGACCATCATAGGACTCAGCAGTCCAAATTACTGTCACAAAGAACAGTGGGAGAACCACCCACATAGAACAGGAACAGTTAATTGCCTCATCAGTGTAAGATGCTTAAAGATAGAACATATAACTTTAATAGCGACTGGTGAAAATGCACATGCTAACTCAAATCAGAAAAGCATTTCAGTAGCAGTAGGAATTCAGTAAACCATAATTAGAAAGAATTCAGCCTTAGAAATCCAAATGATTTCTATACCAATTCCCAGCCACTCCACAGCTGCTTCACATCCTAAAACATGTTGCAGAAAGGGATGCTAATATAATACATAAATCACTCAATACGCCTTTCATCGAAGTCCGTGCGCGTGTAAATCAATGGATGGGCGCTAAAATCCTGCGTGGCGCACGCTGGCGCACACGTCTTCAAACAGCGTGCGCCATGCGCACAGCGAAAGCGCAGATAGCGCAGCGCACACAACAAAAGTAGGCGTAACACGGGGCGTAACACGCGGAATGAGGAACAACGCGTGAAAATGTGGGCATCACGGGGGAAGTACAGGAGGCAAATGCGCGGAACGCCCACACGCGCGCCCACAACACGTATGCATGGAATCGAACGGGGTTAACGCGTGCGCCAAAAAAGACGCGCTAATCCGGAAACACGTACGCCAGCAGGAAGCAGGCGTACGTGGACCCGCGCAGCATAAAAGTGCACGCAATCAACAAACAAGCTCAGATGCTAAGATGAATACACCGTTCCTCACAGCAGTGTTCGTGGGATACCGCAGGAGGAGGAGGAGGATAGTCAGGGGCAGAAATTTTACACCCAGAACCAGCCTTTTTGGGATGCCTGATGACCAGGTGTATGGGATGTACAGGTTTCCACCTCACATAATACTCGACCTGGTGAGTGAGTGGGAGGATGACCTCACATCACCCACCCTGTGCTCCCAAGCACTGAGCCCCTTGGAAAAGGTGCTCAATGTACTGCACTTCTTGGCCACTGGTTCATTTCAGCGGACAAGTGCCATAGTGGGGGGAGGGGTGTCACAGGCCATGCAGTCACGCTGCCTGCATCAGGTGTTGGCCATCATGACTGCACGCCCATCAGTCCGCTGGCACATATACCTTCCCAGAACACCTGCAGAAAGGCAGGCTGTCGTCCAGGATTTTTACGGGGTGGCACACTTCCCCAAAGTGCTAGGTGCCATTGACTGCACCCATGTGGCTCTACATCCTCCCAGGGCAACTGAACACATCTACAGAAGCCGCAAGCACTGGCATTCCATCAATGTGCAGGTAGTATGTGATGCCAAGGGAATCATCACCTCAGTATATTCCAACTATCCATGGTCCACCCATGACAGTTTCATTTACAGAATGTCAACCCTAAACCGGGACCTAGAAGCTGGGCAGCACGGCGATACATGGCTGCTTGGTGAGTATAAATGCCCCTGAACATGCATGCATGTCAGATACTGAGTAATGTCACAACCCCACTAATGATACCCATCATCACCTCCCCAGGGGACAGTGCCTACCCTCTGTGCACCCACATGATGACGCCAATTCGGAACCCCACCACACCACCGGAGGTAAGATACAACACAGCCCATTTTGCAACACGGGGCAAAGTGGAGCGCACATTCGGAGTGCTCAAGTCACGCTTTCGCTCTCTTGACCGCACTGGTGGGCAGCTGCTATATGTGCCCCCAGTAGTGTGCAGGATCATAGTGGCAGCATGTGTCCTGCACAACGTTACAACACGCCGGGGCCTGCCGGTGGACATGGTGGTGCCCCCACATCCCCAACCACAAGCAAGGCTGCTGCACATGGGAGGGGAAAGGGCACGTGGTGAGGCAGCCCATACGCAGCTGGTGGCTAATTACTTCACCTAAAATCACACCCCTGTGGAGTGCACACAGCCCTGGCACATACTAGCTGACAATCAATGATGATGACACAAGGGACAATCAACTGTCACAACCATACCACCCTGAGATTGGTCACCTGGAAGTGTTACATTGTGTGCATCCCTACCTACCCAAAGACAACCAATGCTGTGTCACAAAAAGACACACACTTATGCTGCATGAATGACTACCCCCTTGCAATATACAACATGAAAATAGCACCATGTCACCCAACCCCTCCCCATCTACGCCACCCAACACACCATGGCATGTCCTGCAATGTGAAAGCAAACAAAGGAATGCACAACACATGACACAAGTGTCACAAAGTGCACTGTCCCAAATGGAAACAGGCCACAGACAATATGCTCCCAGTAATCAATAACAAACAGCAAACATGACCAAATACTTACCAGCAACACAATACAGCAACACAGCATGAAACATTGCCAAAATATGACAGTACAAACTCAAAGTAATGTAAGTCATGCAACCTCAATAAGACAGCACATCGACCCCTTCCAACTCCAGAGTGTTGCTGTCAGGCAAATGTGTCAGTGTACTGCATACAAAATCAACTGCATCTGCAAAGGGGACGGCCTTGTGAAGACATGAAGAAGGTACCTGCGGATAAGGAGGAAGACATGGATGCACAAGCACATATCAATACACCATGCAGTGTTCAATACAAAAACAACCCCCACTAGGGATGTCGACACAGTTATAACTACAGACTGCCCACACAGCTCATGGGAGCCCAATGTCACTGTGTAAGTCACTGTCACTTGGTCACACCCTTTGTAAGCCCTTTAAAACGGGAAGCAGGAGGCGTGTGTGTGTCAGGAACCCAAGCATCTAACCCAAACACAGGACAAGCCTGCATGTGCCCAGCCGGAATACACAAATTAAAAAAAAGAAAAATCAAAAATGGCCATGTGGGAGCCGGGGAGGAGGAAGGCCACCCAGGAGGTCCAAGGACAGTGCACACCAACACCCACCTGTGTGGATGTTGCGAAAAAAAAAACACCTCCATGGGCTCATGGCCTGCACGGCTACGCTACTGTGGGAGAAGTGCTGCTGTCGCTCTCATCACCCTCTACTGCTGCATCAGGAGGTGGTGGTGCTATGGGAGGCAGCCCACGCAAAGCCCTGGTATGGTCCTCCATTGCAGCAAGCATGCGGGTGTGGAAGGTCTCATTCTGGAGGATGATAGTACGGAGATCCCCATGCAGCACCTGACGGGTTGCCTGCATTTCTGCACGTATGGCCTCCCGTGATGCCCGGATCTCCTCCCGAGTTGCCTGCAGCTCAGCTGAGAGCGAACATGTGAGCGCTCCAGCTGCTGTTCTGTTCTCAAATTTGTGGAAGCCTCAGGTTCAACAAGAGTCTCCCTGAGGTTATGGAGGTCTACCCTCAGGGCTTCCCTGTGGCTCTGTGACTCTATAGAAATGGCTTCACACAGAGTCTCCAGTGCCGCCCGTCGCTCCATGTTGGATGCCAACATGTCTTCCCTGTGTGATTGGCAAATGGAGTCTGTTGCCTGGTGTTGTTGCTCCATCTGCCTTTCAGACAGGATAATGGAAGTGGCCACCCTCTCCATTGCCTGAGCCATCATTTCAACTGATGCTGCCTGTTGGGTTGCCATACCGTACATGGAGTTTTCCCATACAGTATTGCCTGGTGGTGTACGGCCACCGCGTCGGCGGGCACCACACCTGCTCGGGGCAAGGTGATCTGCACCTTGCTGTGCTGACACAGCCTGAGGCTGCAGGACTGCATTCCTCCTCTGATCTGCTGGCCCAGGAACAGGATCAGATGTTGTGGAGTGTGACCCTGCATCCTTAACTGCCAAAGGCGGACTTACCAACACTGACATCCCCATAGAGGGTTCTACTCCTGGTGCAGGTGGGTTGGACAGAACAGAATGCCTACCAGAAACACTCACCTGCGACGGTACTTAAGTCTCATCATCCGATTCAGCACCTGAATAGAGGTCTGGGGAGGTGCACCCAGAGACACCCCTGGACAGTATGGTCTGCAGTAAGATTGGGTTTTCACCCACCACCACACCACGTCCCCCACTGGTGCCCGGTCGTGCCTGAGATTCCTCCTGGGTCTGCACCATCTCCTCAACCTCAACAGCATCAAGTGCGTCATCACCTGCAAAAACATGAAAGACAAAAAAGGGAAACAGGCATTAGTACCATAGCACACACATAGGCTTGACAAGCCAGAGATCCAGTACATGATTTACACATGTCCCACATGACTATAACCCTGGCATGCATGCACTGTCACTAAGTTGGAAGGGGAGGCAAAAAGCAGACACTGATGACACCAAGATGGAAAAGCAACACATTTGCTGCATGCTGGGTAGCACTGGCATCACACATTAGCCTGTGAGTGGCATGTCCAATACACATACATGACACATGCCAGCACACAGATGGCATGTAGCATAGCCATGGTACATTTGACAAGTACAGCCATATATCAGTGAATGAGTACTGTCAGCCATCCATGTGAGATGGACATGATGAGCTGAAAAATGCTACATGGTGTGACAAAATACGCATGTGCCACTCACTGCAACATCCAGTGTACAAGAATACAGTGATTGCAGGCAGATGTACACATCAATGGTTGGTCACTTAAACTTCAAAGGAAACAACTATCATGTACCACATACAAACAGGCACCAAAAATCAATGTGAGCAGGCCAATACTCAATCAGCCTGAATGGTCTAATCATTCACATAACAAGATAACAAATGTGTGCCAATGTGGGGTGTAATCAATGACAGAAGCATGTCACATATGTGACAATAGGGCTGAAAAATGCGTTGCAAAAGTGGGAGAATTAAAACAATCAGCCTGAATGAACACTGAAAAATTCTGAACAATGTTGTTGCAAGATGACAGTTCAAGGGCTACTGCAGTAATGTGGCGCTAAATGGATGCTGTGGGCAGAAGGGATACTGTCATACCCAAATCCAAGGCCAGTGAATGTTTAGGAGGAAGCACATGGGTGACCCATACCACTCAGGTGCACACACCCTCACCTGGCACTCAATCAGAATCCGTCACCCACCCAACATACACATGGATTACACACACATGCATGGGCACTCACCGGACAATGCGTCGTAATCTGGTAGGTCTCCCACGCCTTGGATCTGTTCCTCTGTGATGAAGGTTCCAGCAACAGACTCATGTTCAGTGAGTTGGTTGTCCTCTTGTGGAGACCCACCGCCAGTCACCAGAGTAGAAGCATGATTTGAGGCCAGCTTGTTCTTTGCTCTGCGTTTCAGATCATTCCACCGCTTGTAGCAATCATCAGCTGAGCGCCTCACAAATCCAAGGGCACTAATGATGTCTGCGATGGTCTGCCAGTGTGCCTTACGTTGACCAAGTGTGGTCTTACACCCTGCAGTCACCACCATTTCGCGGCTATGTGCCGACACATAGGCCACTAGTGCATCAAGTTCGGCGTCATTAAAGCCAGGCTTACTTGACGTGCCGGAGTGTGTAGCCATGTCTGGGGTCTCAGCCTGTAGTGCAAGAGCACCCTTCTTCCTCTTTTTTTCCTCTTTTTTGAAGGTGGTGCGGATCCTGAGTGCCTTACGCCGCTCTGGTCAGTAGGTGCAGAAGCGCCGGTGGACTGGGTACTAGGAGTGTGCGAATGCACAATGACCATAGGTCTTGGTGCAGGCATTGGCTGCAGGGTAATGTTGGCAGGGGCAACGTCTGTTTGATGGACCAGGACCGACACTGTCCCAGCTGGGAGACTCAGAGCTGGCGTGGATAGAGCTGCAGCTGCCCCTGCAGCCTCCCCACCCTGCCTACTTGGGGCAGCAGATGACATGGCTGCCCCAGATCCACGTGGCCTGGTGACACCAACTTGCACCGCCACACGTGGCGTAGACTTGCTGACCTGGAAGTCAGCCTGGGAGTCATCCTGTGCCGGTTCAGGTGCCACAATGGGCTGGTCCAACAAGGGCTGAGCTGGGATGGTGTCAGCTACGTTTCCCACAACCATGGGGGCGGGGCATGGGCGTCTCTGATTGCTCCTCCACACATGGGGGTCTAGGGGCACCCTGCAAATCCTGGCCACGTCCCCTACCGCGCCCACCACGGCCACCTTTTGGAGGTCGGCCACCTTTGCCTCCCTTACCGCTTGGTCGCCTCCCAACCATGGCATTGATGTTGTGCGCATGGGAGTAGCAGTAAACGATTGTCCTGGGCAATTGGGGGTGAAAGGGGTAGGGTACTAGATGGAATTCGTACCCTAGTGCTCTAGCAAGGCTGTCTGTGACCCCTGGGGGAGGATGACGGGTCACACAACGCACAGGCACCCCAAAAACAAAAAATAACGTGCATGCAACCCCTCGTAGACCACTTGGGTGGAAAAATGAACCCGCACTACGCTGTGCCACCCAGAAACACAAAAATAAGCGTACGCGTGTTACACGCAGCCTACAATGACCTCTGAAGGGGTACGCGACACACGGGGCAAGCACAGTTGGTAAATACGTGCGCGACTCACCGTCTGCCTGGAAAAAGAACGTGAAAAAGACGCGCGTGTGCGTGTTGGCAACAACCCGGCCAAAAGAAGAATTGTACGCTGTCTGAGGAGACAGGACAAAGAAGAAGTGAACGCTGTTTGAGGAAACAGGCCCAACAAAAAAAATGAACGCTGTCAGAGGTAACAGGGAGTACGAACTTGAAACTCTGTGAAGTAATCGCATGTGAACCGACAAGAAGTACAGAATTCACCCACTCGCTCTCCACAAAAAGCACGTACAAGGAAATGGCATCCTACACGTACCTTTTAAACTGGCCCACACGTACAACGTCACTTACGCGTGTACGCGCTAAGGCCCTTTCCTCCAATTACACGAGCTGACACTCGGACGTGCAGTTTTTGCACGTGTACGATGAACATGCACCCGTGTTGAGGAAAACGCCCTTGCGCATCACGTCACAAACGTGTAGGCCCTTTCCTCGGATTACACGCATTCACACGTGGACGTGCAGTTTTTTGACATGCCCTGAACCACTATGCCCACGTCACGAGGGAAACGCCCGCGCGCGTAACGTCACAGAGGCGCTTACGCGCTAAGGGCCTTTCCTCGAATTACACGCAGATGTGCAAGATTTTCACGTGCCAAATCACTCTGTATCAAGGAGCACGCTCCCACCTGCCATCTGCTGCTGCCTGCCTGCTGCCCACCTGCCATGCTATTTGGTGCCTGCACGTAAGCCAGGGTTCCAGTTGCTGTGTCCACCCCTGCTGGAACAGAAGCCTCCCGACTGGGATACCATCGCTCCACAGCCCAGTCCCAGGACCCAGTTGCCCACCCACGCCTGCCTCGGGGGTCGCTATGTCGGGGCAAACACCATCTGAGACCACTGGCGACCCCCAGCCAGAGAGCCAGAGGGCCACCAGCTTCAGTGTGAAGGAAGTTGGTGTCCTGGTGGAGCATGTACTGGGGCATTTTGATGCCCCCTTCGGAACATCACGCGCCAACAAGAAAGGATGGGAGAGGATCTGGGACGACGTAGTGGTTGCCATCAACATGGCGGGGGTGGCAACCCGCAACATCAAGCACGTCAAGAAGCGCTGTGAGGACTTCAGGTCCAGGACCCTCTACAAGGCCCGGCGCCTTGCGGAAGGGGGGCCGGGTCAGCATGAGTGACATCCAGATGAGGGTCCTGGAACGCGTATGCCCAGCGCTCCACGCCCAGATCCTTCGGAGGAAGACCCGCCTGGAGTTGAGCGGTAAGTGGCCAAGCATTGGTGTGTGAGACAGGGCATGTTGCAGTGTACTGGTGGTCTGATACTTGCCTGTAAGTGTGACATAGGCCATGTATGGATGTGTGTGTGCAGGGACATCATGGTCATGCATGTGAGACCAGTAATGTGTGAACCACATGGTTGGTGCATGTGTTAAAATGCAACATGGGGAGCTGTATGCCAAATGCACACATGAAATCATGCCAGTCTCTGTTATTGTACATGGAGGGGGTGTGAGGGATGGGTGCTGCTGTCATGTACATGTATGGTGCACATGTGTGTGTGTCTGAGAAGTGTGTGTGTGACTTTGAAACGCCATAGATGCATGACACATGTCCGTGATGATGTGTACATTCACTCATGCAGTGCGGTCACCGTTGTAGGCACTGTGTCTATCCACTGTGTCTGTGGTGTACAAGCCATGATGCATGACCCTCCGGTGATGTGTGTGCATGGGATCAGTGTGAGCCATGATGCCTGTGAGTTTGAAGACAACATTTTGGTTAATAGAGGCCCTTGAACATGGATGCTGATGTTGATTGCAGGCTCCGTGCCTGTTTCTGCATGTGTGTTGCATGCATTCACCCATGTGTGGTGGAGGGACAGGATGGAAGTGCGTTTGACAGTGCCACTCATGTGTTATTGCTTCCTGTCTAGGGGAATATTGTACTGTACCCTGATGCTTGTGTTCTATGTCTCCCTCTACGCAGCGTCAAGTGAAGAAAAGGGCGGAGACGGTGCTGCGGAGCCAAGCGGCGGGGATGCCTCCACCGGGCGGCGACGCAAGGCCCAGCCACCTTCCCAGGACTTGCCATCATCCGGGAGCGAGGGGGCTGGTGCTGCGTCTGCCACTACGGCTGTGGCGGAAGGGCCGGGTGAGCCCCCACAGGGGCTTGCAATGGCGGAAGACGGTGTGGAGACATCCAGGTTGGTGGTCTCCACAGAGGAGGAGGAGCCCGCTACTGAGCCGCACATGGGACCTGGTGGGGGTAGTACCACTGGGGCAAGTGGTGCAGTCCAGGGCCAGGGTCAGGAGGCAGCACAGGTCACCACGGAGGGGCCTGTGCATGTTGCTGTCCTTGACCCTGTGACTGCACCACCATGCACCAGCAGGGATGCCCTGTCCCAAGCCCGTCCGCAGGTAGGGGAGAGTGTCATGTCATCTGCCTCTCCACTACCTGTGGACGAGGGGTCCCATGAACGTATGGGCTCTGTCCTGATCGGTGTCACATTGCGCACGCGTGACATTCGTGATGACGTGCGTTCTTCCTGGGCGGAGAATGAACGCCATCACGAACAACAGCATTGCGACGTGGCACTGTTGGGAGGGGCCCCGGTCAGTGGGTTCCTACATGTGACGCGCACTCTGGCTGACCTCTCCTCCTCTGTGGAGACTATGCGCCAGTCGTTCTCCCTGCCGTCTTCTGGCCCAGATACCACCAGGGCCCCCTCTGGACCTGGCCTGACCAACACAGCCAGCTTGTGGAGATCCCATCCCTGCCACAGTCGGGAGTCGGCGGTCCAGCAGGTTTGGACACCACAACTGGAGACCAGCTGATGGAGGATGTGCAGGCATCATCAGACAGGGCACATGGACAGCAGCAGCAGCAGCAGGAGCATTGCTCTAGGTAGGAGCAATGATGGCTCGGGGCCATCGACATCAGGGGGTCAGGCTTCGGCCAGAGGGCAGAAGGACCCTGGAATGGGTGTGTCTTCCGTGTGGCTGCGGTTGTGCCTGCGTATAGGTGCGGAGCGGCGGTGGGCAGAAGAGGCACGGCTCACCATGGTCAGGGTGGAGTTCTCCATGCGTCAGGCATTGAGGCGGGCAGAGGCCTCGAGGCGACTCGCAGGGAGTTGGAACAGGCCATGAGTGCCTCCCTGCGAGACCTCGGGGCCAGGATATAGGCCCGCCTCCAGCAAATAGACATGGAGTTCGATGATGCCCTGGCCGAAAACATCACTAAGTGAGCCGCAGGACTTGCCCGTCGCCATTGTAAATAGTTTATAGTGTTAGGTTTCCTTTTTTTTTTAATTTTGGGGCTTTTGGACTATGCCTCACACTTTTGTATATCATTTTTTTGTTAGGTAGGTTATTAGATAGGTTTCATTTGTTTCGTTGGGCTCATGGACCCTTGAAAATTGGATTGTACATAGTTGGACGTTGGATTTATTTGGACATTTTAATTTAATTTCACCATGGATCAATGGATTTACCTTTTTGTGTTTCATTTGGATTTGGTTTGGTGGACAGAGAGTTTTGGCCATTTTTCTTTTGGATTACTTGGGTTTTTTTGAGGAATTATATATTTTTTATTTGGACCTGCATTTCATTTCATTTTTGCCATTATTTTATGCTTTAAGTACTTTTAATTGGTTTTCTTGTTAATACATTTTGATCTTTTACTTCAATGTGTGGGATTCACTCATTGGGTTCATGCATGTTGACATGTGGGTTTACTCAATCAATGGCAACCTGTGTGTGTGTGTGTGTGTGTGTTTGACGGACATGTGTTGATGTACATAGTTGACTTTTGGTTTGTGTCATGAGATGGGCATGTCACTGCTGGGTGGGTCAGTGAGTGGGGGGATATGAGTGGGGGCCTGCTGGCAGGTGACCCTCACTGCTGGGGGGTGGGGGTGCTGGGGGACATGAGTGGGGGCCTGCTGGCAGGTGACCCTCACTGCTGGGGGGTGGGGGTGCAGGGGGACATGAGTGGGGGCCTGCTGGCAGGTGACCCTCACTGCTGGGGGGTGGGGGTGCAGGGGGTCATGAGTGGGGGCTTGCTGGCAGGTGACCCTCACTGCTGCGGGGTGGGGGTGCAGGGGGACATGAGTGGGGGCCTGCTGGCAGGTGACCCTCACTGCTGGGGGGTGGGGGTGCAGGGGGACATGAGTGGGGGCCTGTTGGCAGGTGACCATCACTGCTTGGGGGTGGGGGTGCTGGGGGACATGAGTGGGGGCCTGCTGGCAGGTGACCCTCACTGCTGGGGGGTGGGGGTGCAGGGGGACATGAATGGGACATGAGTGGGGGCCTGCTGGCCGGTGCCCCTTACTGCTGGGGGTGGGGGTGCAGGGGGACATGAGTGGGACATGAGTGGGGGCCTGCTGGCAGGTGACCCTCACTGCTGGGGGGTGGGGGTGCAGGGGGACATGAGTGGGGGCCTGCTGTCAGGTGACCCTCACTGCTGGGGGGTGGGGGTGCAGGGGGACATGAGTGGGGGCCTGCTGGCAGGTGACCCTTACTGCTGGGGGGTGGGGGTGCTGGGGGACATGAGTGGGGGCCTGCTGGCAGGTGACCCTTACTGCTGGGGGGTGGGGGTGCAGGGGGACATGAGTGGGACATGAGTGGGGGCCTGCTGGCAGGTGCCCATCACTGCTGGGGGACATGAGTTGGTGGTCACTAGTGCAAGGTGACATGTGGCCTGGCTGGGGGCATGCCCATGGTGGATGGACTGCCTGCGGGACATGACCAGGGGTGCTGGGTAGTCCCCTGTGGTGTGGTTTGCCTGCAGGGTCCGTGGAGGGGGTAGAGGGCACACCTGTGAAAACCCACACTACCAATTGACGTGTGGGACTCCTCGCGCACCCCCCTGGATACATGTACCCTGCTCTGACAGCAAAAGCACGAGTGGAACTTCTCCCGTACCGCGTTACTCACATACCCCGCTCGCACAGGGCCAATCGCGTGTGAAACTTCCCGCGCACCACAGTAATCCACGTACCCCGCACGCTCAGGACCAATCGCATGTTAAACTTCCTGCGCACCCCAGTTATCCACGTACCCTGCTTGCACTGGCCCAATCGCGTGTGAAACTTCCCGCGCACTCCAGTAATCCACGTACCCCGCTCGCATAGGCCCAATCCCATGTGAGACTTCCCGCGCACCCCAGTTATCCACATACCCCGCTCGCACAGGCCCAATCGCGTGTGAAACTTCCTGCGCACCCTAGTTATCCACGTACCCCGCTCGCACAGGCCCAAATGCGTGTGAAACTTCCCGCGCACCCCAGTAATCCACGTACCCCGCTCGCACAGGCCCAATCGCGTGCAGCGGGGTAAGTGTATTCAGAGGAATGCGCAGGGAGTTTTACAGGCGTTTTCGAGGTTGTGAGTCTGTGCGCCATGTACAGGATTTGTGCGCTGTACATGGCGCATGGGGAGGGGTTGGGGGTGTAACTGGCGCTGCTGCAGGGTCGCTGCGCCACTCTGCGCCACGGCTGGTTTTGGATGTTAAAATCCATGAATATGCTGTGCGCGGAAATGGATTTTAGCGCACGCGGCTGGTGCAGGAAGTCGCACGCGCACAGTGTGCGCCAGCCGCGTGCGCCACTTGTGCGCAGAATTCTATGAATTATCCCCTTGATCTCTTCTGTATATATTTTATTTTTTAAGACACAAAAACCTGGCCAATTACACAGTAAAGCAAACATGAATTGTATTGTGTGTTTTGAGGTTCGATAGCAGAATTGTCGTTTGATGTTTAATGAAAGTCCTAATTTCCTGGAACTAGTACTACCTAATGATATGCCACTGTTATGATAAAACAGTGCAGAGAGGAAAGGATTCAATGCTAAATTCTATATCTAATCTCATGGTCCCATTTTGGCTGGACAGAGTTAATGATTTGTTGTTTATATAGCTCTTTTCTTAAAGGACTGTACATAGAACATATTTACATACGAATTATCAACCAACCGAATTTGGTAATCATTTATCGATCCTTGCAAGAATGAAAGGCTGAGTTGGCATTTCCCGATTTTAAATCTGCAACCTGCATATCACTCACAGAACGCAGCAGCGAGTGCTCAACTGACTGAGCTATCTTACGCTAACATCCTTCAGAGGTCGGTACACTGACTGTCGACTGAGGTACAATAATCACAGTGCCTAGAAGTTGGACAGAGTATGCATGAAACGCTACATGAATAAGTTAGATCCCTATCAGGAGTATAACTACAGGGACAGGTTTTGTTGAGTTTCTATTTCAATTCCAAATGTAACTGTTTCTTGAACTTCATGGAGAGTCGGGGTTTGGATGTTTTAATTGTAGTTTTGAAGATTTGACAGAGGCTGGGACGCCTGTTATTTGTGTAATGACAACTGCTCACCCTTGAGCAAGGACTATGCTGCCACTGACCATTTATAGTAATTTACCCCATTGACTGGAAGTTAAGGTTGAATGGAAGTAAACTAGACCTTGCATACTCATCATTTTGCACACAGTTTTTATAATTAGTGAAAGTATGTAAAAGGCAACCAAAACATAAAAATGATTAGGACCCATTAGAAACAAAAACAGTTGCTCAGCAAAGATGTCTGGTTTCAAACAATGTATTACATTTGTGGAAATCCTTCTCCAACACCAATAATGTGTATGAACACACCATATAGATGCATCTTGATGATAAATTCACACAACACAGGAATTCTGAAAAGTACATTTTTGTCCTACTGGTGTGCTTTCACAGAAAAAAGCATAATTTGTTACTAAAGATAATTCTCAGTTGTAACTCAGTTGTCCATCTTATTAATTATATTATCCTAAAATGCTAGGAGAAAATATGCACAATGCATCTGTTTGCTCCATGAGCATCTAGAAACAATACAGATTAGAAGCTGAACCCAAATAAACCATTCCTTATACAACTGTGTGCTGTCCCTTTCTGAACGGCTCCAGAAAAAAGAAATCAGTTTCAGAGGCGTTTCCCCATGGCCTGCAATTACAGATATGTAGATAAAAATCAAAAGAAGTGTTCTGGTTTCTCTCAAGCAACCTGACCTTTGCACTGCCCTTTGCTCTAAACTGGTGCACATCATTACACAGGAAAAGAATACATCTGTCATATTTACAGTATTTTAATGCGTGAAAATGCGTGGTACAATGCTTATTTGGAGGCCTGCTTCGGCTTTTCTTATCCATGCTCACCCTACAGCCCCCCCCTCTGATCTTCTTTCCTCCTCTCTTATCCCTCAGGTTTAGCCCCACCTCCTTCTCTTTCTTATTTCACTCATTAACTCTTCCTTTTCACATTCTTGCTTTCCTACTATTTTCAAGCATGCTCTCATTCTCCCAATTCTAAAAACATCATCTCTTGATCCTTCTGTTCCTGCTAACTCTTGCCCTATTTTGCTTCTTACATTTCCTTCTAAAATATTTGAGTGGGCTGTATTTGCTCAGGTTGCTACTTTCTTTACTCTCTTTTACCACCGTTAAAATCTGGTTTCCTGCCCTCTTACTCTACAGAGACTGCTCTTTTGCATGTGTCTAATTCTCTTCTGTCTGCTCATCACTCTAAGCTTCCGTCTATTCTCATTTGTCTCAATCTTTCTGCAGCATTCGACACGGTTGATCACACTCTTCTTATTTCTTCTCTCTCCACTTTGGGCATTTCTGGGTCTGTTCTCGAATGGTTTTGCTCCTATATTTCTCAGCGGTCTTATTCTGTAACTTGGGTTGGACATACCTCTCCTTCACTTCCTCTTCTTTATGGTGTCCCCCAAGAATCTGTACTTGAGCCTCTCCTCTTTACTCTTTACACTGTGTTGCACGGCCTTTCCGCTGTCCAAAATTGTATGTCTTCTCACTTTCTTCACCTCAATCCCTCTAAGACTGAGCTTCTGTTCTTTCCTGCCTCAACTATTTCTCCTATTCCTTTTGCCTGTTTTTCTCTTTTCCTCCATCTGCTCTGCCCTTTTTCTCTTCTGTGTGCAATGTGGGTGTTATTTTTTATCCCTCGCTTTCCTTTTCACTGCATGTCTCTTCTATTGTTTGTTCCTGTCATTACACTCTTTTCAATATTCGCTGTGCTCTCCCTTATGTCCCATTTCACGCCACTAAACCTCTTCTCTTCTGTCTGTTTTTTTACTACTGTTTGTACCTTTTTCTTGGTCTTCCGATTTCTCATCTTCTTCCTCTGCATTCTGTCTATAATTCTTTGGTTCATCTCCTTTTCACTCTACCCTCTCGTTTTACTATTGCATCTTCTTTACTATGTATTTTATTGCTACCCTCTGAACCACGCCTTCTTTACCACTTTATTTCAATCGTTTTTAAATGTATTAATTGTCTTGCTCTTCCCTACGTCACTTCGCTGGTGTCGTTTTGCTCCCCCTTTTGGACTCTCCAATCTCAAAATCAGTTTCTTCTCATTGTCCCCATATCCTCATGTACTTCTTGTTGTTTTCCATCTTTTGTTGTTCTGGCCTCCGAACACTGGAATTCCATCCCCCTTTCTGTCCGCTCTTCTTCATCTGTTCGGATCTTTCAATCTAATCTCAAGGTTTATCTTCTATCCCTTTTTTCTACTTAATGATATGTGATCTGTTCCCTCCCCAGTTTGAACCGTTCTTGCATTACATTGATTGTACCATCCCTCTTTGATATAGTGTAATAGTGCTTTTGGCGAAAAGCACTTTATACATTCAATAAATGAAATTAACTTTAACTTTTCTTAGAATTTCCTTCAGACTGAACGATGGAACTAGGCAAGTGGTAGGCAGCAGGGTCTCCAGGGTAGAAATGATAGGGACAGTAGTGTGGAGGTGAGTGCAGAGGGAGCAATAGTAGAGTCAATGCAGGTTTCATTCATGCAGTGAGTAGGCAAACCAAGACTCCCAGGGTAGCACTCTGGGCAGCAGTATCCAAACTAAAACTACAGATATTCGTAGGATCTCTGTTGGATTTTTTGGTTGTGTGCCTGACTATATGCCCTGCAGAATCATTAGTTAAATGTTTAGATTTTGTTTTTTTTAAGAAGAGCAAGAGAAGATGGTCCACCCCTTTGTGCCCAATAACAACCACCATCGCACTCATGCTGCCTCCACACTTCCACTTTGCTGCTGCTCTCCTCCGGTGTCTGTATTCAGGTCTGAGTTCCTGGGCAAAACCTGTCATCTCACTTTCAGCGGGAGCACAGTACAACTACCCCTTCACAGCGGACATGCAACAAACAAGTGACACACCGCTTCAGTTCTCTGTTGCAGCACACAATGTAGTGCCCACTTGTCGGACCAATGTCGGTATGGCGTTACGTTAGGTTGTGTCTGCGTATGTCAGAAGAACTATTGAGGAGTGTTGTTTCTGCTGCTGGATCGGTGTAGGTTAAATTGTCTGTCTTTTAACCATTGAAGAGCCAGATTTGTAGACTTTTCCTGAATTTCACGTGGTCCTACAGTGTGCGTATTTCCCATGGTAGCATGCTCCAGTGTTTGGCCAACATGGTGGAAAAGCCGTAGCCTCTGTGTCTTTCTCTGAAATATCTTCTGGTTTCTAATAGTGGTTTCTTGATCTTAGGTCTCTGGTTGTCTGGTAGAGTGAGATTTTCTTTGGAGGAATTCTGCTGATTGACCTTCAAGTCCTCTGTGGGTGATGCAGAGATCCTGGAACTGGATCCTTTTTTTGATTGGTAGCCAGTGGGGTGCTTTCAGAGTCAGTGTTATGTGTTCCCACCTGTTGAGTCTTTGTAGTAGTCTATCAGCTGTGTATTGGATCATTGGTGTTTTTTGTGAGGTAGTCCGGCATATCTAAATTGAAAGAATCAGGGAGAAGACGATGGCCATTGCCTTGGGGTTCCAGTGTTAGTCATTTGCCCATTAATATTCTTAATTTCTTGATCATTCTACATGGTTTAGGTTCAGTTACCTATTTCTAGAGGCAAGGAGGAAGTGTTTCAGGCATGGCATGAGGCAGTACTATAATTATTTCTGTTTGTCTGGGTTGAGATTTGGGTAATTGGCCATGATCCAGTCGCTTAATAGCATAACTCTATTTCTGAGGGTGGAAGTGGGGTTTCCATTGTCAGTCATTTTGTATATGATTTGTGTGTCATAAGAATATTCCAACAGGGGAGCCTATACGATGTTATGATCTTCATCAAGGGGGTCCTATAGATGTTGAAAAGGAGAGTTAATATACTTGATCCCTGCACAGGTCATGGGTTTAAACTGAAAGGTGGGGAGTCAGGTGATTTCTTTTCTGTCCAGTAGGAAAGACCTCATCTATGGTAGAGTTGCGTAATGGAGTTCGACTTCTTTGAGCCTTCAATTAGTGTGCTGTGATTAACAGTGTCAAAGGCTGCTGAGAGGTCAAGGTGTACTGGGGCTGAGGTAATGTTGTCAAGCGTGGTGATTTTGAGGTCATTCTAAACAGAAACTAATGCTGATTGAGTGCCTCTTATAGTTCAGAAACCATCTTGTCAGTAAGTTATCAGATTCTACATAATCCAAGATTTTTTTCTGTATGCATAGCTCTCTAGCATAAAAGCTGGGTAAGGTATGTTTGAGATAGTGTGAAAGTGGAATGGTTCTTCCAGGTCTCCAGCAGTGTATTTTAGAAGTGGTCCTATGTAGGCATTCTTGAAAGCTTTTGGTAGAATTCCTGTTTTGGGTAAACAGTGCATTCATTTGCGAAAGTAGAAAGCTTGTGTTTAATTGTGAAAGATCTCTATGTAAATGTCGAGGGAGAAGGGGTCAAACAGATAGCCGGTTTTGTTGCTGAGTTTCATCAATGTTTTAAAGTCTGATTCAAAAATTGGTTTAAAGCAGTTCATCATTGGGGTTGTAGGGTGAAAGTCACATTGATCAGAGTTTGAGTGTTGCTTCCAATTCTGTTCCCTATTGCAGGGTTGATGACTTGCCGTATGCTTATAACTTTGCTTCTGAAGTGGTTGGTGATATCATCATATAGTTTTTGGGTAGGTGAAGGAAATAGGATTTCTCATTTCATTAATAATTTAGTAAAGTTCTTCTCTGGAGGAGATGCATTACTGATTAATTCAAAACGTTGATGTCTATTTGCTTTAATAATTTCTGCTCTATACTGGTGGATCCGTCTTTGGTAGGCAACCTTTTTTGTGGGTTGTAGTGTTTCCTCTACGTTTTATCAAGTGCTTGATTTTTATTTTAGTTTTCATAGGTGGGGTGTGAAACCATTTTCTGGATCTTTTTTTCTGAAGGGGTAATGCGCTTTAATGTGGTGAGGGTGCCTGGTGCTTTGGTTATCCATTATTTCCAGCATTAAGAATTCTGGTTTGTTGGGGTTAGGTTTGGTCCCTTCAATGAAATGTCCAAATTCCTCCAGCTTTAGATTTTTCCAGGTTCTCCTGGCAATGCTTTTTTGTTCTTTGTGAGTCAGGAGTTGATGCATGGGCATGTTGATAGTAAAATGAATCATTGGGTGTTTGCTCCATAGTACTTGATTGAGTGCAGGAAGTTATTAGGCTCTTTTTTTCAAAATATTACATGAAAGGTTTAGCCTGCAGTATCTGTCACTCCTTAGACCATTTGTCTGACTTTAAATGTGTCCATGTGGTACTAAGAGAAAAGATCTTTTCATAAAGATCTTTTCACAAAAGAACGATTTAGAAAGACCACTTTGTGACTGCACGGAGCGGTCTTTCTAAATCGAACTGTCACGCCCCTGTGGCACACGAGTGCGAGCAAGGGCTGACAGGCCCAGAGGAACCAGGAAGCACAGAGTGAGGAGAACGGGTAAGTGAGTGTGTGCACATGTGTGTTGGCATGTGTGTTGTTTGTCTGGCTGTGTTTTGGTTTTGGGAGTCTCGGGTAGGGGAAGTCTTGGGTAGGGAAGGAAGGGGTGGGGGCTGAGAGATGGGGTTCTTGCGTCAAAACACCCGATTTCAAAGAAATCATGTGGGAAAGGGTGGGGGGTGGTGGGTAATGGGGGGCAGGAAGAAACAGTGGGGGGCTCGGGTGGTGAAACCCCATGAATATTATTTAATTTAAAAAATGATTTTAAAGCTCTAAAGATAAAAAGACCTTTACAATGCTGGTTTTACGATCAATAGAAAATCGGTCATTGTAAATCGGTCTTCTTCTCTGAGAGCTTTAAAATTAGGTCTTTTGACATAAAACCGTCCAGGTAGGAGCTCAAGCTTTCGGGTGCAGACTATGTTTGCTCCTCGAACCAAATGTTGGGTCTCAGTCAGAGGGCTGTTAGATGTTTGTGTTGTATTGCTAGATTAGCAATTACGTCTGAAAAGTTGTCTGAGAGGGTTGGGTTGTATGATCTTGGTCTGTCCATTTGAAGGATGGAGAGGTTGGTTTGGTGGTTAAGTGTGAGGTGGATCAGGAGTCCTTCAGTTTCAGGAATCCATGTCTTGTGTAGTCTAGATTTTGAACTGTTCCTTGTGTGCTATGGCAATACCTCCTCCTCATCACTTGGTGGACTGGTTGACTTGGATGAGTTTGAAATTGGTAGGGAATGATTTGTGTGCTATTACTTTGCAGTCACATAGCAGCCAGGTTTCTGTTATAATGAGCATGTTGGTTCCTCCTTTACTAAGAATTTTGTGAATCTCATATCTGTGTTTACAGATGGAGCGGGCATTGTCAGACTGCATTGTGTCACGCCTCCTGCCTCTAGATCACGTGTCAGCATGACTGGGCACCTTGTGCTTCTTCCACGTACTGTGCATGAGCCATAGCTTGAGTTGTCAGATGGTAGATTGATTGCAGGATTGGTCAGCTGCATAGAAGCTGATGTTTCATAGTTAAAGAGGTACAGTTGGCTGTGCTTTTATTCTGAGGGTCATGTGCTCTGGGGCATCTGTGATGATGAGGGGCGACAGTTTCGAAGTTGTTGTTCAAAAATTGTATTCTCGAGTTGGTGTCTTGTTATGTTGGCTGGGGGGATTCCAGGGATCTGTTGCTTGTCCTTGTGTATCTGGTTTACTGAGTTGTTCCTTGTGGGGTACTCTGCATAGGGAGCAGGGCATGTTGGTAGGTGGAGAGTGAAACAAGGTGGGTTTTGTATCTGGCTTATAGTCTTTCTCTCCCAAGGGCACGTGAGTCGCTGTTGCTCAGTATTATATAGTCGATGGAATGTTGGGCAGTGTTTGCACTTTTGGTGGTGCACTTATATGTTAGTTCCCTTCTGACTCAGCGATCCTTCCTTGCGTGTTCCATTGCCACTGCACAGTGTTGTACATTTAGGTCTGAGAAACCTAAAGATGGTGACGCTGACAATAGTTTACTATTGTTGACTATTGTTTACCTAAGGTTGCCTTGGGTCTTGGCATGAGATGATTAGGTTGCAGCACATTTTATTCTAAGGAGTCTATACTAGCTAATAATAAACAGCAATACAATGTTTTTTTTTCTTCACTTTAATACCTTTACATTAGAGTTATACCAGAGGTACAATTAGGTACAATTAGTAACATTGCAGAGATCTGTGAGGACATGGCAATACAAAGGTGAGACAGAGAAACAAACCAATTGTTATAATAAGGCACTGCGTGAAAAAAAAACTTATGAGTGAGAAAAAGTAACAAGAACGTATTAGTAAATCTGCAAAGTAAATACCAATGATGATATGCAAAGACGAACGGGGGAACACAGACAGGGTACAAACACGAAAACAGAAGGGTTGAGAGGGAGGGTAGTGCAAGTATATAAAACAGTATACTATTTAAATACCATATTGACATAATAAAAAGTAGCATTAAATGAAACATAGATATGAAGTATTAGAGGATGAGTTCATGTACCATGTGAGGAGGCATTGAAACTGTTCAGATATATAATATAGAAGGACCATTTTGAATTATATTTGGGAATGGAGTCTTGATAGTTAGCCATACACATTTCTAATCTTTGTATGTGGCAGATGTTGTTGCACTATCCTCTAGTAGAAAGGGTGCGTGAGTCCTTCCAATTGGAAGTAATACGTTTTAAATCAATGATAATAAATAAATTATAAAGTTTTGCAGAGTCATGCAAATCATAGGAAGTCACAGCCAAACTTCCTAGAACAATATTCATAAAGGATAGCAGGACATCGACCGTAAATATACATTTAAGGTGTTTCCATACACCTTTCCAAAATGAGAAAACAAAACAACATTTAAAGAACATGTGTTCATATGAGGCAGGAGAATAACCACATGTCCAATATTTGTCATCATTAGCATTTTCTGTTTTTGAGAGCTTCACAGGAGTAATGAACTCTCTGTGAATGAAAAAAAGGAAGTGCTGCATTATATTGGCCGACACTGAGACACATCTTATCCTGGAGAATATTGAGGACCATGTGTGATCATCCATAGCACAGCCAAACTCAGCCTCCCACAGCAGGCGCACAGGCTGAACTACCTGCTTCGAAGTTAGAGCTTCATAAAATTTAGAAGCCCTGAGGTTGGAGACCATGGTGAGCTGCAGTAGCCTAAAGACATCAGGTGAAAGGATATTATTTGAGAAAAGGCGGAGAGCTTCTAGACAAGAGTTTACTGATTTACTAAAAAATTGAAATCCGAATTGAGTATTAAGAATAAATGCCTCAGTTGTTGGAAGGAAAGAATGTAAGGGGCATTAATAATTTGTTGGATAAATCTGATGCCTTTTTTTAATCAAGATCTTCGACTCAAAGCCCTATTATTAATAAAAATATTTTTATTGTGCCACAATAGTGGGGAGAGGTTTTTATTGGGAGATATGGTATGAGGTAAAAGGAAGATCCTCAGTTCAGAGATAGAGGCTTTAATGGGGTTCGATACAGCAGCAGAGGCATGATTGAATAAATAGATAAGGTCAGCTAATTCATATGGGTGAACCTGACGTTTCTCAACATCATACCAAGAAGGAAAATCTAAATCATGGCAAGAGGTGAACCAGCAACAGGATTGCTTAAGAAGGAATGCGGAATGATACCATTTGTAGTCAGGAAACCTAACTCCTCCCTTATCATATGGAGCCTTTAATTTGGTTGCCGCGTTTCTCTTGCACCTTCCATTGCCCTATAGGAAATTAAGAAGGACAGAATAGATAGATTTCAAAAGAGAAAGAGGGAGTGGAACTGGATGGAGCTGCAGGTAATATAGTATAAGGAGGGAAAGCATCATCTTGATTGCATCCAGTCAGCCCCACCAAGAGAGATACAGGGGGGACCACTTGGAAGTTAACTCTTAAAGTTTGTCCAGCAGTACTTGCGTTTGAGTTTGATTGTGTCATGTATAGTAGGGGCAAAACGAATACCAAGATATTTGATAGAACCGCAACACCATTTAAAACCAAAGACATGTAGATTGTGTTTGAAACAGAAGGAATTGAGGGGATTTGTCTTTGTTAAGTTTATATCCTGACACTAGAATAAATAGGCGAAGAGTGTTGAGTAAGTGAGGAAGGTGGAGTTTAGGGTTTTTGATGAAGATGAGGACATCATCAGCATATGCCGCAATGTTAATATACGATGAGCCCCCTGCAATTCCTGGTATATTTCTATCAGATCTAATGAGCTCAAGCAGGGGTTCTAAAGAGAGGATATATAAAATGCAAGAGAGAGGACAGCCCTGTTGGGTATGTCTAAGTAAAGGAAAAAAGGATTAGGATTGGACATTAATATTTACAGAAGATTTGGGACACGAGTAGAGGAGTTTAACCAGGGAGATTATTTTTTTACCACAACTGTTCCATTGGAGAGATTGAAACATAAAGTCCCAATTGACATGGTCGAAGGCCTTTTCTGCATCCAGTGCGATGGCCGCATAACCCTGTCTATCTTTTTTGTGTTTAGAAACTACATAGAGAGCATTAAGTAACAGTCTCGCATTAGAGGCGATATCACGACCTTTAACATAACCGATTTGGTCATTTTTAATCAGAGCAGGGAGAGAGGACTCGTTATGGTGTGATAGTTACCAGGTAATGTGGGGTCCTTGTAGGATTTAGGAAATAAAATGAGTAGAGCCTCAGAAAAGGAGCCAGAAGAGGATTTTTGAGAGATAACATAGGAAAATAAAGATTTAAGTTTAGGAGTAAGGGAATGGGCAAGAGCATTATAAAATTGAACAGAGAGGCCATCCAGTCCAGGGGCTTTACCCCTACCCAAACCCTTAATGGCATGTGCAATTTCAGAAAGGGCAATGTTGTTGTCTGAGAGAGGTTAGTTCAGGGATAGGAGGATCTATTAATTTTATTGAGAAATGACTCAATGTTCTCCAAATGGACAGAGGATTCTGGGGTATACAGGTTTTCATAAAATGTTTTGAAACAATTCAGTATGTCTTTTGGATGCTATGTGAGGTGCCAGAAGTATCTTTTATCTGTGATATATAAATCCTTTCCTTCTTTGTCATTAAGTATGAGGCAAGTGACTTGCTGGCCTTGTTAGATGTTTGGTCAATCTTGGTTTTATATTTTAGGATGGTTCCAGCGGCCAGGTCAGTAAGGTCTTTATTAATTTGAGAACGTAGAGCCATGACACAACAGAGGTTCGTTGGATTGGAGTTCTTATAATAGTGTTGCTCTAAGGATGTCAGCTGAGAGTAGAGATCATCAAGATGTTGTTTACAAAGTTTCATCATCCTCCATGAATATGCCATAATGTGGCCACTAAGTGCAGCCTTGAATACATCCCAGTTGTTTACCGTGGAGGTATCACTATCCTGGTTTTGACTCTAGTATTGTTGTAGAAATAATTGAACAGAATCAATACATTGTTGGTCTTGTAATAAGTATTTATTAAGTCTCCAACAGGAGGAAGGTTTCCTGATGTCTTCAAACTCAAAGGAGGTTCTAACAGGGATGTGGTCGGAGATAATAATGTTGGAAATTGTGGAATCGACAACGGTGCTTGTAAGAGTTTTGGAGGAGAATATATAGTTCAAGCGAGAAAGTGTGTTATGAGTAGATGAGTGAAAAGTATAATTCAATTGTGTGGGATGGGACAGCTGCCAGGAGTCAATTAAACCAGTCTCAACCAGACATTCTAGAAAGGACTTGTGTGATTTGGTGCTCTTAAATATACAGCTGGATTTCCGATCCATAAACAGATCAAGAACCTGATTGACGTCCATACATACAATAAGATTAGTGAAGCCGTTCCTAAGGATCATCTCTTTGATTGATCTCCAAAAGCCAGGGTTGGGTAGGGTGGGTCCATAGATGTTCAGAATAGATATATGCAAGGAGTCAACCAGGAGCTTGACCCTCACCCAAAACCCCTCAGTATCAACGTCTTGATCCAGAATTTTCAATGGAATTGTTTGCTAAGTAATATGGCAACTCCATTCTTCTCGGCTACTGCAGGGCTAGTGATAACTTCTTTAACCCACAAGGATTTGACCTTTGTGGCCTCTTTACTAGATAGATGGGTCTCCTGAATGCAAGTTACAGACGGTTTCAGTTTGTTGAGATGAGATAGGGTCTTACATCTTTTAATGGCATTGTTACATTGTCTGATGTTCCACGCTACACATTTAAATAAGATAGTCTAGATTAATTGGTGTTAAAGATATAATATAAATCCATAGTAAGCAGAGCACAAACAAATACCTGTAAGCAAGTTGTTTCATCAAAGCAATATGTTTCAATAGCGTCAAAATGCAAAGATAATCCCATGGACCGAGACACAAAAGGGAAATACATGAGGAGACAGGAGGATGGAAGTGGGGTCTGATGAGGAGTATTTTTAACTGAGGTAGAGAACGTAGAAAAAACATTAAGATAAGAAAGGAGAAGCATTTTAGCATTGTAGAAAGGGAGATCAGACCAGGAAAAGGAGAAAAAAGGATGAAAAGTATAACAGAGGCAGGTAACAGCTACAGGGCCATCAAAAGGAAAAAGACAGCACACGACGGAGGAGGGACGCCATCACAGGGTCCGTCCCACCAGGTTATGATAAGAGGACAATGATTGCATTAAGTGAAGAACTGAAAATCAAGCAAAATGGAGAAGACACTTCATGTTCCAGAGGATGTTGAAGGATTCACAGGAGGAGAAGTATCCATGGTATCGGTCTTGATGGTACATATGAAGCCTCTTAGATAAATTGGGTCGTCGAACATGACAGAACGACCATCATGTGTGACCTTGAAGGAACATGGTTGGTACAGACCGTACCGTATGGTGAGCTGTTTCAGTGCAGGGCAGAGGGATAAGAAATCTTTTCTACGTAAAGCAGTGCTTCTTGCAACGTCCTTAGATAGATAGGGCCTCATTACATGTTATGCGGTAAGGGATTACTGGCACTGGTAAGGGCACCGGTGCCGGTAATCCCTTACTGCCCTACTACGAGGTCCCTCAGCGGGTCCCCGTCCTTAACGTGTGGTCAGACCACACGTTAAGGACGGGACCCGCTGAGGGACTTCAGAGCAAATAACGGTACCGCTGGCAGCGGTACCGTTATTTGCTCCTACCCCATTCCCATTGAGCCCTATGGGGGCTCAAATGGGAATGGGGAATGCTAATTGGCATGGGGACTTACCGGGTCCCCCAGGGTCGGAATGACCTGGTAAATCCCAGCGCCATGGTTACCTCCTACCGTGTAATGAGGCCAATAGAGTTTGTTTCCTTGCCACGTAAGAGACTTTTTTTCCTTAGATGTAGATAGGATGAGTTGGAGCTGAGTATACTCGAGTAGGTAAAATATGAATGTTCTAGGAGGAGAATGGGATCACGCAGAAGATTTTAGTTTCCCAATGCGGTGAGCCCCTTGTATGTTAAGTGGCATCTCCATGGGTAGGTGCAGAATGGCTGGCAGTAATTTTGGCAAGAAAGCAATGGGGTCTGATCCTTCACATCCCTCAGGCAGGTGAGAGATTCGAAGATTATCACGTCTGTTCCTATTTTCTAAATCTTCATTATGTTTATGAAGCTCCTTGATGGACTTCTCAAGCTGCGCTACTCTAGGGGATACATCTTCCACTTCACCCACTCTTTTCTCCACCTCCTCCGTTCTATTTTCGAAGCCCTTCCACCTGTCATCGAAATGTCATTTTTTATTCATCGTCTAAATGAATGGTTTAAGATCTCTGATTTCGAGTTAAATGGCTTCAATGGCTGGATCAGAGACACTGAGCGAAGGTGGTGAGTCGCTTTTGGGTCTTTTAAGGTTGGTTGAAGAAGCATTTGAATCTTTTGTGACCGGAGCATTTTGTTGAATGTTTTTGCAGGAAGCCATACTAGCAGCAACTAGTTGCAGGGTGTTAGACTGAATAGAAATACGGACACAGAGGCGCAAAGGCTTAAAAGGCCAAACAGAGCATAAAAAAAGAGCTTCAAAAGCCAAGGTTGAGTTCAGATGAATGTTGCTCTGTCACCCACAATCAAGATCGACAACTAGGATAGCATAGATTAGTGGTTACTAGGTAGTTAGCTGCTGCAATGCTATGCTCAATCATTTGTAATTATTTTGTCCAAATTATGATGGTTGCCTGCTCCCAGTTATAGTGAGACGCAAATTCCCAGAGCTTCAGTGACTGAGTTGAAAACGGTTGAAAAACATCAAAATGTTTCCTGATACCGTGGTTGCCAAACCATAGAAGAAAAAAGAGCAACACTTTTAAATTCCATAACACCTTCAATTGAAAATAATGTTAAACTGGTATTTGTTTGAAACGTTACGTGACAAAGCCAAGCTCTTCAACTGAAATAAACGTAAATGAGCTGCAGTCAGCTTTGAGAGGATTCCTTAAGTCATTAATAACTTGAAAAATTAGAGGACATGTGAGAGAGTGTAGCTGAAGTGAGCTGTGCTGCTTCCTGCATAGAATAAAATGAGTAGAAATATCCCAGCAAAGGACCAGTCAATTGTGATTACGTGCACCCAGCAACACAATTATAATCCTAGGATGGTCAATAAAACGTAATAATACATTTATTATGGAGTGCAATATTCAGAAGATGCCTGTGGTGGCGTTAGTCAAGAGGAGGAGCTGCCGCCAGGGCCCAAGCCGACACGTCACGGTTTGGCCGAGCTTCTCCACACGGATGGTGGACACAGCGAAGAGCAGCTGACGGTGAGGAGACGCCATACCGCAAAACAGGCTTTCCGTGGACCAAACAGCGTCAGAGGTTCAGCATTTGTTCGCAAAACAAGTCTAGGATAAGACAGTAGGGGACAGGTGAGTAAAATAAATATAAATGCACACTTAATGCATTTAATACGAGACGGTGGGATGGAGCAGTTGAGTTAGGCGGCCATCTTCCTCTGCGTACGGCCACGCCCCCAAAGCAATATGTTTTTAGGGATGCATATACGTGAACACAGAGTATGACCTAGAAAACAAATGCAGCATGCATTCCCAGAGATTGTCAGATGTGTCAGAGTGTATACAACAGTGCAAGGCCTCCACTTAGGGATATCTAGATGTGGGCAAGAAGGAGGCAATGTACTCTCAAAGTTCACCCAGTTATGAGATACAAAATGGAACAACGCAATGTTGCCTCTAAAGGATTCCTAGAAGTGAGTACAATGGGATGTCCAATGCCTTCAAAACTCAGATATGAAACACGCAGTATTTAAATTGAACAGGTGGCTATGAAACAGCAGCATATAAAATGAACAATTAAAAGCCCCTTTCCAGAGACACCCAGATGTGGAAGGCAACAGGGCAAAGCTCCCAACAATGCAATCTGTTTTTTTAGTTATGTTATTTGAGATTTGTATAGTGCCTACTGCCATTGGTATGGCCTTGAAGCGCTGCAGCGATGCATATTTATGAGTAAAACAGAATTCAATTTAAAACAGTGTACTACACTTACAAAGGGATGGTTAGATGTGCGACAGTATGTGAGACAATGTAAGACTTTAATTAGAGATATCAAGGTGTGAGCAACATGGAGCGTCACATGTGTTGATGTACCCCCAGATGGACAACCAGATATTAAAAAACAATAGCATAGGAAATGAAATAAGTCATTTTAGGGATGCCTTGGTGTGGGTGCAATGCAGTGCCGTACAGCTAGATATGAAAAAATTGTTTATTAAAGAGGTATGTGAAGAATCCTGCGTATCTCCCACTAATACTCTGCCTAAAGTCTCCTCCCAGGTGGCCTGGGGAAGGCATGCACTTCCTGATCACAACCCTGGGGGTGGTGTACTGCTGGAGGATCACTTGGGTGGAGACAGGCCCAGGGTAGCTTGGAGATTCCGTGGGATGAGACACAGTATTTTTCCCTGAAAGGGAGATTCTTAGCACTGTGCCAAAAGTTCTAGTTTATTGTAATTTTAACGTCTCTGAGCCTTCTATTCAATCTAAGGTTGTGAACCCTAAGATTGTAACATCAAAGTACATTATACCAAAAGGAAGACACATTTTGGTATTTAAAAATGAATGTCCTCCTCAATTCCAGGGGTGCATTACAAAGGATTGTGGAAATGTTGTCTTCTCTAAACCATCTTCCTCTACAAAAATTTAAACCCACAGTTCCTCTGTTAAAAATATGAATGGAATTAAATCTACCTTTATAAGTAATCAAAAAGCAGGAAAAACGAACTTTGTTGAAATAAACTACATGTCCCAGAATCCTAGTGGGACTAACATGAGGAAGAGGGCTGCATAGGCATGTATTTATTTATTTATTTATTTATTTTTGCATTTGTTACAGCGCACAAAACCCTCAGGTATATAGGCGCTAGTTACATTAAGGTAATATGATTCAGTAGCAGGGTGGAAAAGTCTTAAAAGGATCAAAGTTAGTTGAACAGCCAAGTCTCTAAGTTTGCGCGGGAGGTCCAGTAGGTCTGTTCTTTTCTGAGTGCTGGTTGAAAATTATTCCAGAGTTTGGCAGCCACAAATGGGAAGCTCTTGCCCTATACCGAGAGGTGATTGAAGTTGGGGATCTTCAGGAAGTGAGAGTTTGACAATCTAAGAGGTTGGGCGGGGCGTATTTCTCCACAAAGCGCAAGAGGTAGGTCGAAGCAACGTTGGAGAGACATTGGTGGACCAAGGACAATGTTTTGAACTTAATCCTTTCCTGGATAGCCAATCAGTGTGCATCTCTCCTGGCTTTGCAAATATGGTCAAATTGGATAGACCAATGGCTGCTCGGAGAGCATTGTTCTGAATCGTATGGAGTTTTTCAGGTTGCGTTCAGAAGTACTGGTACATAGGGAGTTACAGTAGTCGAGCTTGGCTCTTGTGATAGCTCTTGAAATTGTAAGGTGGTTGGGAGTGAAGAGGAAGAGCCTGCTGGCATGAAGCAATTTGGCTGTGTAAGCCGCTGCTGAGGCGATTGAGTTCATTGATGTGAGAAGATGAGGTTGGCATCCAGGTAGACAGAAAGAAATTTGGCAGTGGCAGAAGTGGGGATGTGGTTACCATTGATGATGAACTCCTTGTATGCTGGGTCAATGTTGCGAAGTGTGGAGTTGGAGCCGACAATGAGGATTTCAGTTTTGTCATCCTTGAGCAGAGTGGGTGAGACACCATCCAATTTTGTATGACCTTGTATACGGAAAGGGGGATAACAAGCTGTGTGTCATCAGCATAGTTTGTGTAACATATGCCTAGTAGGTCAAGGTGGTCGAAGAGGGGTTTTGTATAAATGTTTTAGAGGGTGAGGGAGAGGCAGGAGCCTTGGGGACTCCACAGCTGACAAGAGTAGGTTCAGCGGAAAAGTCATTGATGAAGACTCGTGAGGGTCTGTCAGCTAGGAAGGACCTAATCCAGTTGGTGGCTGATGGAACGAAGTTCGCTGTTGTGTCAAGTTGTGTATAGAGGATTTGGTGGTCTACCAAATCGAAAGCTGCAGAGAGGTCTAGCATCATCAGGAGGGCAGGTTTACCAGTGTCTTTGATGGCATCAATTTGGATTTTCGAATCAAGTAGGGCAGTTTCAATTCTGTGTTTGGGGAGGAATCCTGATTGGTTTGTGCCCAAGATGTTACTTTCCTCAAGATACTATTGAACCTGGATATAAGCAACACAATCCAGGATCTTCAAGAGGTAGGGTACTGTAGTAATGGGCTGGTAGTTTGTTGGAATGGAACGGTCGAAGGAGGGTTTCTCGAGGAGCGGTAGGACCCATGCATTCTTCAAGGATGCTGGCACCGAGTTGGTGGTGAAGGATGCGTTGATGATGGCTGTGAAGAGGGGAAAAAGTGTCACGGCACAGTCATTGATGATTGGCGCTGGGCAAGTGTCACCTTTGCAGTGTGACAGTTTGAGGCTCTTGATGATGTTGATGATGTCCATGTCTGAGATGGGGTGGAAGTTGAACGGGGTGCAGCTGTGGGACAGTAAAGTGCTGGATGCTATGGGCAATGGTGGTTTGGTTAGCATAGCAAGTTTCTTGGAGAGGATTTTCCTTTGAGGGAGTTGACCTTTCCAGTGGATGCATCTTGGATTTTTTTGCACTAGATGCAATATAGTGTCAGGCCGGCTGGGGGGGAGGGGTGAGGGGGTCTCTAGTGCTCAGAGAGTTGTGAAAAGTTCCCAGGAGTTGGATGAGGTGTTACTGATTCTGGAGTTGTAACTGATGGCTTTGGCAGCGTGGATTTCTCTTCTATATTTTTTGGAGAGGAAGGAGAAGAGGGCTTTGGAGGTGGGGGGAGGGGTTTCTCCAAGCTAGCTCGACAGCACCTTTTTTCTAGTGAGGGTTTGACTTTCCTGACTTTGAGAGTGGAAAGCATGTAGACTGCTTGTGCAATAGTTTGCTTGTAGAGGTAGATGTAGTAGTCAGTCAATTACGCCCAATAAACCTGAAGTCAATTATTAAACCTGGGGGGCATTAAAGGTCCCAGCAGGAAAGGAGAGGAGGAAGGAGCTGGAGCAGGAGCTAGAAGCCTGGCAGTATTAGTAGAAGAGGAGAAGCACAAGGCTGGCAATTCAAGAGGACCTTGGAAAACCCAAGGGACTTCTGAAAGCAGGGAGAAAGCAGATTTTACCTGCAAGTTCTGAGAGGGCCCTCCGTTCTCAAAACCTGTATTGCAGAGGCTGCGCAGAGAAAGACATGGTGGTAGTAAAGTTTTCCCCATCTGAGCCGAGTTGCTGTGATTGCAGAGCCGTGACCGTGCAGCAACCCAAGGCCAGAAGCAGAAGGCACGCTGAGGGTTTGGGAGTATAGGAGACCGACCTGGAGACACCATTGCTGGAGAAGGGTATGAGTCCCAAGTAATCCTGAAGAAGTAGCAGAGGTTGAGGAAGTTGGGGAAGTAGAGCAACCCCCAACCACAGTGTTCCTGAAGCAGGTGAGTGAATCAAGGCATTTAGATTCACTCAAAAAGCCTTGCTGGTAACTGTAACCAGCTCCAAATTAGCAGCTAAGTAGAAACTGCTTGTTAATTCATAACTGACTATTAACAATGGAAATGTAACGCAAGCGGTTCTCCTGACGACTGCAGTGTTCGCGTGAAAGTAAAATCAGTTACATCCATTGTTGAACTCTTTTATATTGATGGAGTGGTCATGTGCCCTTAATTGTACGCAGGGAACACTTTCCGACTCCTTCCGAACACCTAACTTTACCGTTTTAAAAGAGTTACAAGTAAAATCACATCAAAGAACGGTCGCATGTGACCAATTGTGTTTCCTGAGATAAATTAGAAGTAGCCTCTGTATTGCTACACAGGAATACAATTCCAATCAATACTTTTAGTTTAATATTATAGCCTAAATACTGGTCCTGTGTGCCTAATTCTGCTTTCACTTTGAAGAACGAACCTTGTAAAATAGAGAACTGACATTCTTTATTACGAAGTGGTTGTACCGAAGAAGAAAACATAACCCATTTAAACCCCTCCACCTAATCTGTGAAGTTGTCAACGAGTCAAAGGCCACAGAGGTAAGTGTGGCATTATTACCTAAAACTGAAAGAGTGGTACTACAGCTTTTGGGTAATAACTGTGGCAGAAGAGGTGTGAGAAAGCTGGGGAAGGGAAGATGGGTGCTTGTATGGAATTTCCAAATGATAACCTGTAATGCTAAGAGACTGCTGGAGCTGAAAGGAAGCAAGTCTTGTGGGCAGAGAAAGTTTATCCTTGTAGCAGTTGGACAGAGCGAAGAGGCAAAGAGGCTGCCACCTTTTAGGAAGTTATTAAAACGGAAGTGTACTGTGCTGATAATTGTACAGCTTAAAGCAGTGGCAGAAATACATGAACTGTGGTGTTGTCAGTGGATGTCACATTGGAGAGGTTTTGAAGTAGTGGCATACTGTGAAACAAAAGTAACTGTATTCATATTCGCAGCAGTAGTAGAGCTATTTTAAAAAGGAAGTAGCAACCCAACAAAGAAGCATCCTGACACATATACCAAATGTACTGCAGAAGTCTTAAGCTATTGTGATAAGTTGTAGTTGGAGAAGTCATATACTTATTCTTTTGAACTGTGACAATGAACCTTGACGAGAAGATAACCAGGATTACGATTGGTGCTATTTTCTTTGATGGAGATTCGAAGGGGATCTTTTCAACCAAACCAGAGAATTGCTACCAGTGGATTGTGGTTTGATGAACCTTTGTTTTGACTTGGAAATGATAAGAACTGGTTCAGGACTTTTCTTTTCCTTTGAACATTTTTCAAAATCTGACTTTAAAACCCTGGGAAAAAGATCTTACCCAGGACAAGTGAAGGCCATCCAAGTATTGTTTGATACTTGTTTATTATTTTGTGTTGGTTTATCATATAGTTTAAATGTTTGTTATTTAGAGTGAGGGCCAGTTTACCCATGTTAGAGATTGTTTCCTTAGCCTTTAGAATAGGTAGGGAATTCCCTGATAGTGTAGGGCAAGAAAGGCTTATTTTGAAAACACTTACTTTAATGTCTCACTTTGAGAAAATGACAAGCAGTTGCCCGCCTCACATTACTGACCTCTCACAGGTAATTCAATGCAATGTCAAAGAGATACCTAGATGTGATTTCAAAAGCAACACCCTTTCACAGCGACACCTAGAGATGAGACACAAAGGCATACAATGTCATGATCCATAGAACACGTCCCTTTTGGACTTCCTGGTCTCTGTCACAATGGGGCTTGCACTCCTTGGTACTTCCAACATGGCCGTCTAACGTGGTACACTCTCCACCAGCCTCCACGTCAGACGTAGCTTATTCTACAAAGAGACCACGCCCCCGCTGCCCCCGCATCTCAATGCTACCGCTTGCAGTGGCTAGACGTGTGCTCCGTAGTTCGCTGTAACTAATCTCTTGTTTCCTGGTTCCCGGACCCTCGATTTCCCCCTCTTCCCTTCCTCCCTCCTTACTCTGCCGTGATTCCCGGATCTCGTGTACCGCCTCCGAGTACACCTCCCTCGTTCCCTGGACTTCCCGGAGACTCCGAGTACCCCTGGACGCTGAACGCACGCTGGAATCAGAAGAGGCTCGCGCGAGCTTGTACAAAACCCGATCTGTATACAAGAAGGCTCCTTCCAAGAATTCCTGCAAGGATCGAACTCAGGTGAGAAAGGGGGAAATCCGTGACAGATTGAGACGCCAAATGACCGAAGTTGAATCGGACATGGAGGTGGCCGTTCAGGATCTCGTGCGTTGCATGCAAGGATTAACGACCGAGGTGCAGAATCTGAAAGCGGAAAATGCTGTATTAAAACAATTAGCTTTGTACCGTGATTCCGCTACAAAGGAAAGCGTACTACTGGGCGGCAATGTAGAAAAATACGATGGGTCTGCAAAAACCCTTTGTGGATTCCTTGACTCCTGTTTAGTCCACTTTACCTTTAAGCCCTAATACTTTTCGACCACCAGGGCTAAGGTAGGCTTTATAATTTCGCACCTCTCCGGAAATGCACTAACCTGGGCCACACCTTTAGTCAATTCTGGAGATGCCCTCCTGGATGATTACGATGGATTTATACGGCCCTTAAGACCATGTTTGACCGCCCAGAACAGGTCTTTAGCGCCCAGGAACGTCTACTTGATTTCCAGCAAGGTTCCCAGGACATGCTTACATATTTAACACAATTTAACCAATTGGCTAATGAAGCAGATTGTCCTCAGAAGCATGCTTTACTCTGTTCCAAAGGGGGCTAAATGAAGACATCAAAGATGAACTAGCCAGAGTGGCTCGCCCAAGTTCATTCCAGGCCCTTATGGACCTCGCTATGCAGATAGACTTTCGTATCCAGGAAAGGAAGGCAGAGAAGAAGAAAACCAAGATGCCCTTCCAGAAGGTTTCCATTGAGACCTCCTCGAAGTCTGACCCTACTACTGCCTCTGTTAACGATCCAGAACCCATGCAATTAGGGGCTTTCCATGCCGCAAGAAAGGATGCGAAGGATCCACACGGGGTTATGTATGTATTGTGCCTCGGATAAACATCTAGTTAGAGAGTGTCCTCTAGCCCCTCCAAGGCGTTCGGGAAATGCCAGTTCCCGATCCTAGATGGAGCAAGGCTTCGGGAGAGAGATGTTTGCTCCACATCTATTCCATCCTTGAACTCTCCTGGACAGAACAACCTAGTGATTATACAGGCCTTTCTATCATCATCCAAGAATGAGCCCTACCCCATTTTGGCCTTGGTGGATTGTGGGGCCATGGGGATATTCATAGATCAAGATTGGGTCTTTAGCCACCACATTCCATATGAAACTCGAGGCATCATGCAACCTGTGGAGGCGATCGACGGAAGACCTCTTTCTAACCTTACAGACCAAAGAGATCCAACTCTCGATAAACCATCATCAAGAGGTGATCAAATTTGACATCATAAAGTCAGCTCATTACCCAATTGTACTGGGTATGCCCTGGTTACGGAAGCACAACCCATATATCAACTGGGCAGCAGGATCTTTGTTTCTTGGTTCTGAGCATTGCATGTCTCATTGTCTATTCCTGGATTCCTTCTCGACATCTTCCGAAGGCACGCCAACAGACCAGCAAGGTCCATTCATGGTTTCAAATATCATACAGGTTCCTAAGGCCTATCAGTAGTACGCTGACATGTTTTCAACTGCTATAGTTCAGGCCCTACCCCCTCACAGACCTGAAGACTGCGCTATTGATACAGAACCTTCAGCAGTGATTCCCTTTGGAAGGATGTTCATTTTATCCGAACCAGAAAAAAGGGCCCTCCGAGAATACCTGGATACCAACCTTGAAAATGGCACCATAAGACCATCCAAATCTCTAGCTGGAGCTTTGTTTTTTTTTCCCAAGAAAGACACTAAAGAGCTTAGGCCTTGTCTTGATTATCGTGGATTAAATCAATGCACCCTCAAGGACCGCTACCCATTGCCCTTAATCTCTGATATCCTGGAAGCGGTGAGAGGAGCTGTAGTATTCACAAAATTGGTTCTCAGGGTTGCCTACCATCTGATCCGTATCAGGGAAGGAGACGAATGGAAAACAGCCTTTAGAACACCCTTTGGTCACTTTGAATACCTGGTCATGCCCTTCGGACTCGCTAATGCCACAGCGGTCTTCCAACGTTTCATGGCTCGGGTGTTTTCTGACATGCTGTTCCTCTTCTTCATAGTTTACCTGGACGATATCTTGATTTACTCCAAGGATCATCTAAAGCATGAAGAACATGTTAAGGCAGTCCTACAACGGCTACGTGAACAAAAACTCCTAGCTAAACCCGAGAAATGCCTTTTTCATGTCTCTACTGTTCACTATCTAGGATTTGTCCTTAGTCCAGAAGGAATTGGAATGGACCACTCAAAGGTAAAAGCCATACTATCTTGGCCTGTTCCCACTACCGTGAAACAGATTCAATCCTTCCTGGGGCTTGCCAACTTTTACCGGAAATTCATACCGTCCTTTTCTGAGATAGTTCAACCGATCATTGCATTATTGAAGAAAGATACTCCCTTTCTCTGGACATCAGCTCAAGATAAGGCATTCCAACGATTAAAAGCAGAGTTTACTCAAGTCTCCATCCTAGCTCAACCTGATATTAATCGGCCATTTCTAGTGGAGACGGATGCCTCTAACTATGCCATAGGAGCAGTGCTAAAACAGGAATTCGAGGACAAATTGGAACATCCCATTGCTTACCTTTCACAAACCCTGACTCCCAGCGAGACTCATTATTCCGTCTTGGAAAAGGAGCTGTTAGCATCCGTCAAGCCTTCACAGAATGGTATCATCTACTTCTGGGAGCTAAACATCCTGTTCAGGTCCGTACGGACCATCGAAATCTTCAAGTTCTACAATCTTTGGAATGTAGGAATAGTCGTCAAGCCCGTTGGGTGTTCTTCTTTGCCCAGTATGAGTTCCACATCCATCATGTTCCCGGATCACAGAACAAAATTGCTGACGCCTTGTCCCGACGTCCCGACTACAAAACTCTTGAAGATCGGTCCTTCCCAAAGATGTTTCCTCACACAATTTTTGTAGCCCAAGCAATCAGTCTCCTGGAAGCCATTCGGATGCAAACCCAGTCCTCTGAGATCTGGAAGGAATTTACGGGGAAGAATCGGTGGAATCTTAGAACAAGAGACGGGTACCTGTTTAAGGATAATGGCCTGGTCATTCCCACACAGAGACTACAACAACGGATTATTAACCTCTGTCATGATACCCTTCACTCCGGACATCGTGGCATCACCAACACCCTCCGTCTCATACAAAGACAATTTTGGTGGCCTAAAATGAAAATTGACGTTCAACGGTACATTCAAGCCTGTGTAGTCTGCAATCAAAACATGCATGATAACAAGACACCGACAGGTCTCCTACTTCAACCTACGCTACCGTCTAGGTCCTGGGAATTCATCGCTACAGACTTTATTGTGGAATTGCCACCATCCAGAGGTTACACGACTATCATGGTCACCATTTATTTATTCACCCACATGGCTCATTTTACACCATTGTACAAATTGCCATCTGCCTCAGAACTATATTTCAACTTCATGGACTCCCTTCCAAGATCATATCAGACAGGGGACCTCAATACATCTCTCAATTCTGGAAACACTTATGCCATATTCTAGGAATCCAATGTGCCCTCTCTTCAGGTTATCATCCACAGACTAACGGAGCTACCGAACGTGTGAACCAGACCCTGGAGCAATACCTTCATTGTTTCGCCACCAAGGTACAGGACGACTGGTCACTCTTAATACCTGTGGCTGAATTTGCCTACAACAATTCTGATCACGCGGCAGTCAAGACCAGCCCTTTTTTTGCAGCCAAGGATTTCACCCTTCAGTTCTACCTTCCATTCTCCCACATCCCACACCAGTACCAACAGTCGACTCCTGGATTGAAACTCTCATCAACGTACACAAGGATGCCACACTTAGAAAAGGCCCGAACTCACACCAAGCATTATGCGGACTCCAAGAGAAGACCAGGACCTTCTTATGCAGTCAGTGATAAGGTCTGGCTGTCCTCGAAACTACTGCCTGGACATTTGCGACCGAACAAACTGGCTCCCCGGTACTATGGCCCTTTTTCCATAAAGGAAATCATAAACCCAGTGACATTCCGGCTCAAATTGCCAGACTCCTGGAAGAAGATTCATCCAGTTTTTCACACTTCTTTATTAAAACCTTACATCCAGTCCTCCCGGAAGTCCTTCAGACCCAACCCCTTGGTTGTGGATGACCAGCTGGAATATGAAGTATCCAGAATATGCGACTCCAGGTATAAACGGGGTCAACTTCAATTCCTGGTTGAGTGGAAAGAATATCCTCCTAGGGAAAGAACCTGGGAACCATTTTCAAATCTGAATACCCCTCGATTGCTCAGAAGATATCATCTCCTACACCCAGGAAAACCTGGTGGGACAGGTTTTCGGAGGAGGCATGCTGTCATGATCCATAGAACGCATCCTTTTTGGACTTCCTGGTCTCTGTCACAACGGGGCTTGCACTCCTTGGTACTTCCAACATGGCTGTCTAACGTGGTACGCTCTCCACCAGCCTCCACGTCAGACGTAGCTCATTCTACAAAGAGACCATGCCTCGCGGCTCCGCGCGTCTCAACGCTACCGCTTGCAGTGGCTAGAAGTGTGCTCCGAAGTTTGCTGTAACTAATCTCTTGTTTCCTGGTTCCGGGACCCTTGATTTCCCCCTCTTCCCTTCCTCCCTCCTTACTCTGCCTTGATTCCCGGATCTCGTGTACCGCCTCCGAGTACACCTCCCTCGTTTCCTGGACTTCCCGGAGACTCCGAGTACCCCTGGACGCTGAACGCTGAACACACGCTGGAACCAGAAGAGGCTCGCGTGGGCTTGTACAAAACCCGATCCGTACGCAAGAAGGCTCCTTCCAAGAATTCCTGCAAGGATCGAACTCAGGTGAGAAAGGGGGAAATCCGTGACATACAAAGTGTAAAATTTCATTTTTCCATTCTAGTGAAGCAAAGAAACAAAACATAGTGGTATGCAAAATGAAAAAATCAGTTTGCCATCTCAAGAGCACCCAGATTTGCAACACAACATAATATATAGCTATGCAATGTGCGTTTAAAGGAAGGAATGCCTCTATATTAATGTGGCACATTACAATTTAGAGACAATGCAGCATGTTTTCCTCAGGATAGCTACATGTAAGATTGTGTGTAAGACAGTGTCAGGCTTTTGTTAGTGATGCCGAGGTGTTAGCATTGTTGGTCTGAAATGTGGCAGAGCCCTTTCCGAGGGACCCCTAGATATGACACACAAAAGCATGTGAATGAAACAACTGAGTGCGCTATTGCAGGGATGCCCAGATGTGATCTAGTGCCTGTCTAAGGGAGAGATAATAATAGAGCACAATATAGTGCAAACATATGGATCTCTAGGTGGGAGGTAACAATGTAGAGAAAGTGAGTTGCTTAAGGCTTACTAGGAGTGAGTTAAAACCAGTGCTCGCCGATGGATAGTTAGACATGACAGAGTGTATAAAATAAAATAATCGAAAGAAACTAAGGCGGACCTAATTTGACATACTGTATGGTCTATCAAACGTACATCTTCTTTTTTTTAATTTAAACTTTATTTATTGTTGCACAAAAGGTAAGCACATATAGAATGATAGTAAAAGTACACTGAGAAAAAAGGGACAAACAATATTTCAGGAAGTAAATTACATTCAAATCACTAATTTTCCGCCTCCAAATTTTCAGATTCTGCTTTGTCTTCTAGATATTGTTTATACCTGGCCCATATATTTCTGGGTCTGGAAGAAGGCAACACCGAGTCAACATACATCTCCTCTGTATCATTTGTCCATAGCATGTCCCTGTCCCAATCTGCCTTAGTTGCCGGGTTTACATTTTTCCACTTCATGAGAATCGCTCGTTTAGTTATTAACAGGCCTAGATTTAATAATTTCCGCCAGGTCGTATTAATTTTACCAGTCGCACCCAGCAAACACAATATCAGTGACCACTCCACTGGTTGGTACGCCATCTCTTCAAGGGATGTGCATACCTCTGTCCAATAATCTCTTAATCTCGTACATGTCCATAACATATGGTATATATTAGCATCCTCAGTACTACACCTCGGGCATGTTACCGACATAGCGGGGTAGATCAATTTAAGCCTAACAGGGGTGTAATGTGTCTGATGCACAATTTTGTAGTGTATTATTTTATATCTGATATTTGTTTGGTCAATTAACAGATATGACACCATTCGTGGTCTTCTATTTGTTGCCCGAGATCCTGTTACCACCTGCTTTTGGCCGTATGATTCTCTACTGGGCGCATTTGTATTATAATCTTGTATAATGCGGAGGCTGTTATTTTCTGTGCCCCCCCTGTGAACATGTAGCCAAGCCCCATGTGTATCTCAGGTTCATTAGGGAAGGTGTGAAATACCTTTTGTGTTACAGTTTTTACACGCATATACTGTAGCTTGTATTTGTTAGTGTCTCCCACTATATCTTTAATATTTTCCCATTGCACAAAGAGCTTCTCGTGCAATAACTGTCCCCACTGGGCAATGCCTCTGGAACTCCAATGCATAGCCACCTCCCCCTCTAGATTGAACGGTGTTCGGGGGTCCCCCCAAAGCGGCATGCTGGGGTGATATAACCTATCTGTCCCATGTATGTCTGCTATTTTGGCCCAATCCGTGATTGTTACCTTTGTGGGGTCTATAGAGTTGTGGTGTTTGGAAGCAGATCTAACCATCTTCTGTAAGGCTATGGTTGCCTCCCGTTCCCTCATATCTGGCGGGGGCTTCCCAGGACTGTTGAAGATTGTGGCCCATTGGGCGGCATAATGTACCTGTGCCGTCAAGTAATAAAGTTCCAAGTCGGGTGCCATCAGGCCTCCCCTTGAATATGTATTAGTTAATGTCCTCCAACTCAGTCTACGATGCCCAACCTACACAAATGAATACAAGCGCTTCTTATTTTGGTGAACAGAGCGTGACCCAGCCACACCGGTACTGTGCTAAACAGGTACAACAGTTTCGGCAATATTACCATTTTAACTAGAGCTATCCTTCCCATCATGGAAATAGGGAGTGCGTTCCAGCGCTTCAACTTAGCGCACAGTGTGCCAGCTAGTGCGCTATAGTTTAGGGCCCAGGATAACTGAGCTGTTCTTGCAATATATGCGCCTAGGTATAGTATATGCTTCAGGCTCCAGACGAGACCATATAGGTCTTGCGGTGCCTTTGTGTTGTTTGTAAGCGGGAAAATCTCAGACTTCGCCGAATGTTTTGACTTCTGCCAGTACCCTACCCAACGTACGATCTGGATTCCTTAGATATAGAAAAATATCATCGGCATAGAGTGTTATAATTTGTAGTCTGTCCTCAATCCACAACCCACATGAACTATATTGTGACTTCAGAATATCGGCTAAGGGCTCTACCACCAGAGCAAATAACAGAGGTGATAATGGACAGCCCTGTCTTGTACCTCCGAGCAACTGTAATATATCAGACAAGGTGCCATTCACTCTTATCTTGGCATGAGGGCTCGCATATAATACTCGTTTTATAATATTGGGGCCAAACCCATAATTTCTTATTACGCCAAATAAAAAGGGCCAGAAAACTGTATCAAATGCTTTTTGTATATCAAGTGACACTGGTATACCTTGAGTCTCGAGGAGTATCTTAGCTAAAATATTATGGCATCTCCTTATATTCGTGGCTGTGGTCCTGCCCATAACAAATCCGGCTTGATCTTCATGTACCATATGGGGCATCAGCGGTGTTAATCGAGTTGCTAGTATTTTTGCAAAGATCTTTGCATCCGTATTTATTATAGAGAGCGGTCTATATGAACCACACTCCTCTGGGGACTTCCCGGGTTTAAGCAACAGCACAATCACCGCTTCTCTAGTTGTTTCGGGCAGTTCCCCTTTGTCCAAGGCTTCCTCCCAAACGGCGTACAATCTGGGTACCAAAATGTTGCTGAATTCCTTGTAGAACTCAGCCCCCAAGCCATCTGTCCCCAGGGCTTTCCCATTGGGTAAAGTTTGTATGGCCTCCGCTATCTCTGCCTCTGATATCGGGCTTTCTAGGGCTTCTTTAGTAGCATCCGCTACTAGTGTCGTGGGTATTTGGGAGAGGTATTGGTCTATATCTTCCTCCGTAATCTGACACTCAGGGGAGTACAGTTTCCGATAGAATTCATAGAATGTCTCTTGAAATTTATTATTATCAGTGGTGACTGTGCCGTTTGCCAATTTTATACATGGAATATTTGTCGGGCCTCTTTCTCCCCTTACAGCTCTGGCCAAAAACCGCCCTGGTCGCTCACTCTCCCCGTATCTACATGCTGCCGCTGGTTTGTCGAAGTAGCGGATCTCTTGGTCCGCTGCCTCTTTGTATTCATCTAGTTTAAGCTTAATCACTGGGCTCAACTGGGATGACATAGTGTTTGCATGCAGGGATTGTAGGGAGGAGATTTGTGTTTCTAAGCGCGTTAGTCTACCCCGGATATCTCTGAGGACTCCGCTTTCTGTGGATATCGAACTGCCTCGTATGCAGACTTTAAAAGCCTGCCACAATATTGTCTGACTGGAAACCGAGTTCTCATTCATATCAAAATATTCCTGTATTTGTTTGCTCAGCACGGTCTTGTAAACCAGGTCTTGTAAAGCCGCAGGTTTAAATTTCCATGGTGGTCTGTTTATCTTGGTGTCGGGAATACGAAGTGTCAGCTGTATTGGTGAGTGATCGGAGTATGTCCTAGGATGAATGTGTGCACTATCAACCCATGCCAACACCTGGCAATCCACCAGCCATAAATCTTTTCTAGAGTGCATATCGTGCACTGTGGAGTAATATGTATATTCCCTTTTGGAGGGGTTCAATGTTCTCCACCCATCTTTTATATTTAGATTAGCCATATGTGTGATTATCTGTTGCGCTGCCTTGGACAGCGCTCTTGACTGTGTCGAGGTGTGGTCTAGGTTAGGTTAAAGCCGCCATTTTAGTTTATCGTGCAACGTCACCCTGTGGCCTAAAATGGCCGACCTGTGTTCTCTTGTTCTTGCTTTAACCTCTTCAACCTCTGTAGGAGAGTTAATGTCCAACCTGCCTGCAGGCTACATGTTAGGATCATGTAGACCTTGTCCTTTCTTGACCTCGGGATCAGGGGATTACTTGAATCGGCGATGTTAACCTACAAGTATAGTAGAACAATAGCGCTGTTTTAACATGTCATGCGAAACATCTGTTTGACCTGCATTAAAAGCAATGTGTAAAGAATGTAAAATTAAATCCAGAGAATAATAGTGTTTGTTAGCAAATGTATTAAAAAGTATACCGCATGCACGAGATATGTAAATTAGGAATGAACCTGGCGTGACCCTAGCCCAGTACATGATTAACTTGTAGGAGGCTGGACATCGTTATAAAGAAACTGTATAAATACGCTTATGTCCAGCTAGCAATTCCTGTTCACTGCTCACATTGAACCCTGCTGGTGGTCTCTGTGATGTACTGACGGCCAAATAGCTATTTGTGTACTTTGTTTTGTAAACTGTACAGTATTGCAATAAAGATTCTGGGAATCTTTACAAGCCCGTGTTGGTCTATTTCTCTTTGCATGGTGTAAAAGCCTTAATATTGTATTTTCTGATTCCACAGATGGCGCCCGAATAGGGACCCTCAAGATTGACTTCATCTCATTGAAGGTTGGCTCGGCTATCGGACCGGGATCGGACGGTGCGAACAAAACGGCCCCTCTGGACGAGAAGTGAATTCCTGGCCGGAACAGCACGATCCGATCCCTGAACGGTGAGCTGTAGCCCGAGACGACGTCTTGACGAGGGTCCATATATCGAGGTGGGTAAATTTGCCGGAATCACCAGACACGTGGGTCCTTAGAACTGTTCTTAGTAACCCGAACGGGCCTCCCAGTCCTTTGGTCAGGTGAACCGTGACCCGATTCTTAATTTAACCCTGACAATTTGAATTTGGCGCATTGTACACGCGAGCACAATTACTTGACCAGGTAACACCAGAACTCTGATATGCCTGGGAAATTGTCTGCCTGCTTCAGGGCATTATTTCGCAGCGACAGACAATCTTTGGAAGATAGCCGTCCCGCACCACAGGAGGGGTCGCCGGCATGTACTATGTACTGTAAGAAAATCTTTGGTAGTATAGCATTTAATGACATTTGGCACAGACAGACGAGATATAACTCTAATCTTCGGTGGCCAACCAATGGTAGCTTTGAAATCCCTCATATAGAATATTTAGAGTCTGTATTGGTAAAGAAAAAGGCTAGACCTGCAGCATTTGACGCATTGCACAGTTGGAAAACAGAAGCTTTGCAGCAACAAAAGAGTAGAGAGAAACATATGCGTCGACATATGACCAGTGTCGAAAAGGCATGGTTATATGATCAAAATAAACAATTGGAATCAGTTAGTAACGCGGACAGAGCGTTTCAATTAGGCATTCAGAAAATCTACCCTTCGGAAGATTTTCATACGTCCGATGAATTGATTAACAAACTTCTGCATGAACGAAGGCCCGATGCCTCTGCACCACCCCGTACGTCCCTCCTCCTGGTGCTTTGCCCCTTCCTGTTGTTATTCCTCCTCCTATAGTTCCTCCGGTCCTCCCTGTTGTTCTTCCTGTTGTTCCTCCAGCCGCCACTCCTTTGCCTGCCCCCTTGCCTACACATGTTGACATTCAGAATGTGCCTACTTTTCCTCTTCCAAGTGATTCCGCATCGCTTGTAGTAGACCAGGGCGCGGGATCAAGGGTTGTGACTCGTAATACTGTGTCCCCAGATAAAAAGAATGAATTGATTGCTTGGGCTAAACATTGTATGGAGAAGGGTGAACAAGCTGATGTTTTTTCCACACTCGAAAATTTAAAAGGTATTCCTGAGAAAAATGTTTTTATTGAAGGGTTAGGAATTCAATTGAGCATAATGTGGAATAGATTAAACAATGTAGATCTCGCACAAGGGTTACGGGATTTGAACGCCTTAGCGTTGTCTAGAGATACTGCGGAGAAAGTATATGAGCATGTCAAGAGGATTTTTGTGTATAAGAAGGAGTTGGAAGAGTTACAGAATGAAGAAGTAGATGATGATAGTTTAGGTACTATGTTCTTACAGAAACGGTTTTCTCCTCGCCGTGAATTGATAGGTGAAGAAGCACGAATTTGTACAAAGGATGCGATAAGATGGATTTCGGATATGTCGATAACTCCAGATGAAGTATATAACACGTATGGTCAGTATACGTTAGAAATGCAAAAGAAAGTGATTCAGGTTATGGTAGAGTACCTGCATAATGAGTGTGTAAAAAGAAAGATTTGTTGTCCCGCAGAATTGTTGAGTGTTTATTAGAGAGCCTTTTCGATTGATACTTCTTCGACTGCCTTAGCGCTTGATTTGGCTCTGTTGCTCAGTAAGCGTTTGGAGCTGCCTACTTCTCAGTTGCCTATGAGAGAGGTCCCTCCGACATTTGTCCCGAAAGTTGAGATTGCGGCCGATGCTGCACAAGGAATACTCGCGGTGGACATTCCTGAACATTACGTATCGCAGTTTGTTCACGTCCCGTTCTCAAGACAGGAAGTGAACACTATAAAGCAATGTATTCCTGATATAAGAAAGAATCCGACGGGGTTCTATAAAGAAATAGAGTTGGTCTTACAATCATCGGTATTCACCTTAAGTGATATTGATTTATTATTTCCCGTGCTCCTGCCAGTTGATTTGTGGAAACAGATTAGGACTGTAGATGATGTACCTGGGTTAGGAGATACATGGCATAACATGGTTAGGCTCGACAGAGAAAGACCAGCTGGCGAGCGACCGCCTCAAGTGATATTAACTTTGCCTGATAGGATTATTGTAAAATTAAAAACTATAGTTCCTGAAAAAAGAATCATTTGGGACAAGCTTACGGCCTGTGTCCAAGGAAAGTCTGAGGGTGCTACCGATTTCTTCAATCGGTTTGAACAGGTATTTTCAGATTTCAGTGGACAAGACTTAGGCACAGAGTCAGGGAAAAGGCTGTTTGTCGACAAATTTGTACGTGGATTGCTGCCTGACATCCAGTTACAGATTATGTCCTCCGAAAGCGCTTGGCAGGCGAAGTCTCAATCGGAAGTACTGCACATGGCTCAGTACTATGAAAATCGTGTAAATAATGAAAAGGAAAAACTTGAGAAAAAAAGGGTGACCTAAAAACCAAAGTCCTATTACAACAGATTGTTAGAAACCCTAGTGGGGTAATCAATTTAGAGGTCAGTACATTCCACAGGGAAGTACGCCCCTGGCGCCGGTAACCATTAACCAGTGTGCCTATTGTCGGCAGGAAGGTCACTGGCACGCACAATGTCAGACCTTGCAGCGAAGGTCATTTGGGAACATGGGTAGACGATCCAGAGGTCACCCAGGTTCAGGGGGCCCTGGCAGAGGTCAGTTTGCACCAGAATCACAGCAACCTCCTTCACAGGATAGACAAGTATCGAGTGTGGATAATAGAAACATTTTTGATCACCCTTCTGCCACATACCTCTCTGAAGAGCTTCATTTTGATGACATTCTGTTCCGTTAGGATTGCCCGAAACAGGATTTGGAACCAACGCCTATGCCCGTTCATCAGAAACGTTGACATGGTGGGAAATAGGAAGCATCTATTTTTAGTAGATATGGGAGCACAAAAGTATTCCATTGACCATTCACGGGTTCCAAACATTACCCTGTCAGGGCAGCCCAACGTTTCCGTAGGGTTTTCAGGCACACCTGTAGTTTGTCCGGTCTCTTTGCCGGTACTGATAACACTGGGTCCCTTCACGGAGCAGTGTCCATTTCTACTTACCACAGACTGTGGGGAGAATTTGCTGGGGTTGAATTTGTTGAAGGAATTGAATGCAGTAATACATTGCTCCCCGGACAGAGTTCGGTTAACAATTTCACCTCAGCAATCACTCGCCTCTCAGTTTTTGACCCGACCTTTACCGCCAGAATTCAGTAACATTCCGGAATGCTTATGGGCAATTGATGATAATGATGTGGGCATTCTTCAAATTGAACCTGTTAAAATTATTCTGAAACATGGAGTAAAATTGCCTCGCATCCCGCAATATAAGATCTCAGTTGAAGGCGAACAGGCTTTGAAATGTATAGTTTCTGATTTTGTACATTGTGGAGTAATTGAGGAAATTACAGGTAGTGTGTGTAATAGCCCGATTTTGCCAGTTTATAAAAAAGGTGATAATGCGATCCCTTTTCGATTTATAATTGATTTACCTGCTATTAACAAAATTGTGGCTCCTCAATTTCCCATTGTACCTGATGTTACAACAATACTACTTAGATTTAGGCTTCTTCCACTCACTTTAGCGTTGTTGACCTCATAAACGCGTTTTTCAGTATTCCCATACACAAGGATAGCAGGTATCTGTTTGCGTTTTCCTTAGGTGGACGGTCGTTCATATTCACTCGTGCACTACAAGGGTACACTGAGAGTCCAAGTATTTATAGTAGAGCATTGAAAGAGCAACTCGATACTCTTGAGTTGCCTACTACTTGCACGTTACTACAGTATGTAGATGATCTCCTCTTGGCTGCTGATTCTGAGAGTGCCTGTAAAGAAGGCATCATGTTGTTGCTTTGTCATCTAGCAAAACATGGCCACAAAGCTTCACTCAAAAAATTCCAATATTGTTGCCAGGAGGTCGCCTATTTAGGCTATCTCCTGTCAAAGGAGGGAAGACGGTTGACATCTGAACGAATAAAAACTATTTCTGGCATGTCGGTCCCAAATACGCAGAAGGAAGTTAGAGCCCTGATAGGTATGGCTTCTTACTGTAGATTGTAGATCTCTAACTTTTCGTTAATGATTAAACCAATGCTGGCTTTGACAAAGAAGGGCATGTCTTTGCCATTGCCATGGACTTTGGAACACCAGACAGCATTTGACTTGCTCAAAACCGCGCTGTGTTTGGCGCCGGTTTTAGGAACTCCAAATTATGAAAAGGCCTTCATGTTGTATGTGCATGAACGTGATGGATGTGCTTTGGTTGTGTTAACGCAGGAACATGGAGGGAAGAATAGGCCGTGCAGCTATTTCTCATTTGCCCTTGATCCTGTTGCATGCGCTTTGCCGAGATGTGTGAGAGCTGTCGCTGCTGCTGCTGCGTCTGTAAAACAGAGTGAGGGAATGGTCCTGGGTCATGCGTTAACCCTAATGGTACTTCACTCTGTAGATATTTTATTGAATAGAACTCAAACGCAACACCTCACTTCCGCACAATTGACAAGATACAAATTGATCTTGTTTGCTCCCCACATTCAAATTCAGAGGTGTTGTGTATTAAACCTGGCTGAACTTTTACCTGTCCCGCAAGATACTGTTGATGGTGACGAAACGTCACACGATTGCCTTTACACTACAGAACAAGAGACTAAAGGTAGAATTTATTTGAAAGACACGCCTTTGAATATCCCACAAGGAGAGCTATTTTGTGATGGCTCTTGTTTCAAACTTCCGAATGGTACATCCACAGCTGCTTATGCCGTCACTACTTTAAGCACGATTGTGGAAACCAAAAGAATTATGCATAATTTCGCGCAGGCCGCAGAAATGATAGCGTTAATTCGAGCTTGTGAACTTTCTGAAGGGCTTACGGTAAATATATATACCGACAGTCAGTATGCCTTTGGGATAGTTCACAACTTCGGTAGACTTTGGAAAGAACGAGGTTTCTTGACCTCACACGGCACGAAAATATAGCATGGCACTTTTATAGTGCAATTACTTTCAGCGCTCGCACTCCCTGTTCAGTTAGCCATTATAAAATGTACAGCACATCAAAAGGTTACAGATGATATAGGAAAAGGGAATGCTTTCACTGATCAGATAGCTAAGCAAACTGTCACTGATTTTAGTTCAGAAATGTATGCTGTAAGAGAAACTGTAAATGTTTGCACTTTTGGTGAAAGTATTGATTCTGTAAAAGACATTCAAGCAGATGCTACTGTAGAGGAGACCAAGAAATGGGTCGAAGGTGCAGGGAGATTGGATGGTGATGGGTGTTGGGTGGACAATGTTGAAGGAAAATGGTTACTCCCTGACGCCTATATTACAATGATGGTCATTATGGGTCATGGTCCGACCCATGTCTGCATGCGTAAATTGACTAAAATGTTACACAGTGTATGGGCCAATGATAACATTTTCAAAATTGTGGAGCACTTTGTCCAAGGGTGCATGGTCTGCTTGCAGCACAATGTAGGAAAAGGTACCTCGACTCCTAGAGGAAGTTTCGCTCCACCTTCTGTTCTGTTTGAAGTTATCCACTTTTTTTATTGAGATGGAACGTTGCAACAATCTTAAATATGTGTTGGTTGTCATTTGTGCATTTAGCAAGTGGGTTGAGGCCTTCCCTGTTAGAGATGCAACAGCCATAACCACGGCAAAAACTCTGTTAAAGGAGTTCTTTCCTAGGTTCGGGCTGCCGAGAGTCATCTGGTCGGATAATGGGCCACACTTTATCGCTGCCGTAATCCTACAAATATGCAAAGGATTGCAGATTGATAAACGGTTCCATTCGGCCAGACATGCCCAAAGTGCCAGATTAGTTGAAAGGCATAACGGCATTATAAAGAACAAGCTCGCTTAGACGTGTGCTGGCACCAAGTTAAAATGGCCAGACGCCTTACCGATCGTGTTGCTGTCGATGAGAACAACCCCTCAAACTAAGACTGGGCTCTCTCCCTTTAAGGTGGTGATGGGGACGCCTGCTAATATTTGGGGTATGCCAAAAAGTCGCTCGTTGCGGGATATAGAGAATGTGCTTCTTTCAGATTACTGTAACCAGTTGACTAAAAATCTATTTTCATTTTATCACCAGGTGCGAGAGGCATTACCTGTACGATACGAGGGTCCTGGTCAGAGTCTACGAACGGGGGACTGGATCCTCACGAAAGTTTTCGAGAGGTCGTCTTGCCATGCACCTCGGTGGAGGGGTCCCTACCAGGTCCTGCTAGTCACCCAGACTGCTGTGTGGGTAGCAGGGCGTAAGAACTGGATCCACACGACACACACCAAACGGATCCCGTAGCCCGTGCCATATGATACAGAAGACACAGAATCCCTTTCCAATGCTGTAACCAACGTGCCTGAAACAGCAACAACCGGCAAGAGAGTATCGGAGACCGTTCCAGAATTCGTAAGGCCAGACAAAACAGCCATCTTGCCTCTGCACTCTCCAACAGTGGTACTTCCGTATCAATCATTTTCTGACCCCATTTCCGTTAACTCGCCACCTCCAGTGGGAAGTGACGACATGCTGTTATCCGATCCTTCGGCACCGGAAATTGTGAAATATAATTTACGTCCAAGAAAATAGACTTACGCCACGGTTTTTGACTGTGCGATTGAGGAAATCATTTGAGGGCCTGCCTTTTGGCCCGACTGTATGAAAGGATTCTGTTGGGTAAGGGTTGTGGGAAAGACATTAAGAAGACGCACGACTGGAGTCGCCAGCAAACAAACAATTGGTGTTTTTTCGATTGAAGACGACGATGCCTGCACCCGCTACCGCTCGCACTGAACTTTTAGATAAATATGTGGCTAGCAGAGACAATGAACAAGCGTGTAAGGGGACCCCGAAAATGTATTTTTGCCTTTTAGTAATAATAGCTGGGTTTGTAGTAACTATTGGTTTTGGGTTATGGTATCTGGAGGAAGCATATCCGCTAGAGGACTTTTTACCTGTTGAAAATGTATCTGTTTTCCCCACTCCTTCCATGCAATTGCATACCTTGTCGTCTAGAGATTCTTCGCATAGACGGAACTATCAGAATAATACTCTTTTGTTAATAATGAATGCCACTCATGCAATTTTGAATCGAACCAACTGCTGGATCTGCTCACATCTACCGCAACATGGGGATAAGGGGCTAGGTTGGTATATTCATGCTTTACCTTTGACAACTGCTTGTTATGCTTCTCTTAGAGCACTATTCTTTGGGCGATGGAATGACAGCATCTCAGGGAACTTTGATGGTACAAATTTGAATAGTTTTGAAAAACGTGTTTTGATGCCCCTGGGATGCTCGCTTTTTGCAAATAGGAGCAAGCCAAACGTTGCTTCTGTTAGGCCCTCTGATAGATTGTCTCGTCCTTTTCAGTCTTTGATCTCTTTCAAAATGGCTCCTATAGGCAATAAGGATGCCACGCCTCCATCTTATTCTGTTAACCATAGCCCAGATTCAGTATCCTTCTGCATACAGAGGAATGGAACACGGTTAATGGGTAATTTTAGAAAATGCGCCAATGTTGCAAATTTGACTAGAACAGACCTCTGTACGTAGGTGAACCTGTCTATTTCATTTGCGGTAATGTGGCATTTCCATGGTTGCCCAGGGATTGGCAAGGAACCTGCTATTTAGGGATTCTATTACCTGGGGTATTTATTGCCAGTACTGCAGAAATTTCGAAGACTCGTCCACGACGAGATGTGAAAGGGGATACTCCAGCACAAACTCTAGGAGACATCATGAAATCCTTTGTGCCATTTTTTGGGCAAATTACGAATTCAGAAGATATCAGGGGACTAGCGAGAGTACTGGAGAGAACCATCAACCGGACCACTGACATACTCTATGATATGATGTTAGAACAGAAAGCGATAAGATTAGTAGCTCTTCAGAACCGGATGGCATTAGATGTAATTCTGGCAGAGCGTGGAGGAGTATGAAAATTAGTGGGGTCCGCTTGCTGCGTTTACGTACCAGATTCCTCTCCAACAATCTTTAGGGCAATCCAAAATCTACATGTTCTTAGTTCGGAAGTACATGTTCCTGAGGGAAATTGGGAACCTAGTGCATGGTTTTGGGACCTCCTACGATCATGGGGATGGAAGTTGTTTTCGGCCCTGCTGATTATCTTGGGTAGTTTTCTGTTCCTTTGTTGTTGTATACAGTGTCTCCCTGGTATATGTTCAGTATTAGGGGGGTGTTGCGCGCAAGCAACAAGTGTATTAGGGCATAAAATATATGCCCTAGATAAGGTTTCCAAGGAGTATGTGTTGAAAGAAACTCTAGTGTCTGATCTAATGGCAATAGATATGTCTGATAATGATTTGGGGTGTATAGACGTTGAAATGTGGAGTTAGTCGCAAAGTGATTGAAGGTAGTTTAGCGCTTGGCATAGGCCAAAAGCAGGGTTTGTTAAAACTGATATAATATTGTTTCGTCCTCATTGTATATGTTGGCCTATGCCCAGTCGCTTTGCGAGGAAATCCGTATTGCAAGGTCGCAACCTTAAGTGAATCAAGCCTCCATTTTAGGTTAAAGCCGCCATTTTAGTTTATCGTGCAAAGTCACCCTGTGGCCTAAAATGGCCGACCTGTGTTCTCTTGTTCTTGCTTTAACCTCTTCAACCTCTGTAGGAGAGCTAATGTCCAATCTGCCTGCAGGCTACATGTTAGGGTCATGTAGACCTTGTCCTTTGTTGACCTCGGGATCAGGGGATTACTTGAATCGGCGATGTTAACCTTCAGGTATAGAAGAACAATAACGCTGTTTTAACATGTCCTGCGAAACATCTGTTTGACCTGCATTAAAAGCAATGTGTAAAGAATGAAAAGTTAAATCCAGAGAATAATAGTGTTTGTTAGCAAATGTATTAAAAAGTATACCGCATGCACGAGATATGTAAATTAGGAACGAACCTGGCGTGACCCTAGCTCAGTACATGATTAACTTGTAGGAGGCTGGACATCGTTATAAAGAAACTGTATAAATACGCTGATGTCCAGCTAGCAATTCCTGTTCACTGCTCACATTGAACCCTGCTAGTGGTCTATGTGATGTACTGACGGCCAAATAGCTACTTGTGTACTTTGTTTTGTAAACTGTACAGTATTGCAATAAAGATTCTGGGAATCTTTACAAGCCCGTGTTGGTGTATTTCTCTTTGCATGGTGTAAAAGCCTTAATATTGTATTTTCTGATTCCACACCGGGGGGGCAACTCCTCGGCCATAGCTAGCTCTGTTTCTTTACTTACCGCAGTTGTGAATCTTTCAATGGTTCCTCGACCCTTCTTAGGGCCGTAGCCTTTGGGCATCGTCTATTCCTTCTCCCTTTGCCGAAGTAGGGCAAACCCCAGGGAGGTGCCCAGTGGTCTTCTTTTCGTGTTACCCACACCCTGTGGGCAAGAGCATGGACTGGGGGGGTCCCGCCAGGTCTCTAATCACTTCTTGGGCAGGTATTATATATCTGCGTCTGTCCGCCGTGCCCGTGGTTCAAAAGGTTGGTTATCCGCTGTCCTTGTTCGTGGGAGGCAGCCAGCCCTTGTACTGTGCTTATTGTAGAGTCTCAGGGTCGGATTTGTTATCGGTAGGGCGTGCTCTCCTTGTGTTCGGTGCTGGCGAGTGCTTATGTCCTTATATTTCAATTCTGCCTCTCACAAACCTTTTCCCCCATGCCCTGCCCTCCTGTTCGCTTAGCCGCAGTGCTGTTTGTATCCTTGTTGCTATGTGAATTTAATGCAAGTGTTGTCCGTTAGTTTTGGCGCCTAGGAGGTCCGGGATCTCCTCTTTAGTAATTATGCAGTCCGGGGGGTTCTTTACTGTATCTGTAGTATCAGGAATGCCTGCTCGTGTCCCCCCAGCTTGCTGTGTTCAGCGTTCCCGGCGGCTTTGATGCTTTAAAGCTTATGTCTATTTGAATTGCGCCTCTTGGGATAGTGATTCAATAGGGTTGCAGACAGAAGGGCTGCCGGATTCAGCGGGCCGCGGTGTACCGTACCGCTTTTCCCCAATGCCTCCAGCTCTTGTCTAATCTGGGGGGGCAGCCCTCTCCTCAGGGCATGGGCAAGTCTCGCTCCCCTCTGCCCTTAGCCTCGAGTATCCGCTGCGGAGCACCAAGTGTTCTTAATGGTGGGTGCCGCCTCCCGGGGGGCTGAAAAAGACTGCAATTATGTGCCTACCTTAATGGCACTCGATTCCTTCCATGGGGAAGCCGCTCCCTGCAGGCGACATCAGTGGTGTTCTCCGAGGGGGGGTCGCAGGCGCTCGACAGCCTCTGGAGCGCCCGCGGTTCTCCCCAGCTGGGCCCCACGTCTCTCGGCAGTGATCGTGCTGAGCTGCGCCGGGCTCCTCCTCCACGCCTGTGGCGTGGTGTGGGCCTGTCTCTCTCGTAACACATGGAATGTTGTATGTGCCGCCGGACCGGCTCTTTGCAGATTTTCGTTCCCAAACTCTGCACGGCAATCCTTCAGGCGTCTCTGCACGTCTGCTGTTAATTTGAGGCAGAACCGGAATCTGGATGCAGATATTTTAGTATTACGGCACTCTTCCTCACCAGAGCTCACAAGAGAGCGGCCATTTCCTCTCGTGGGCAACAGCGCCCCCCAACGTACATCTTCTAACACCCAAAAGGGACAGACCTATCTACACATTATTCAATTTTTACACAGAACTAACTCAATTGCGACTCCTAAAATGGACCAAGACACTCAATGGACAAGAAGGGACAGAACACAACTCTTTCTGTCCCTAACCCCCACCCCTGTCTCTAGAAGACGGTGGTGGGCTGCTTATCTACGCAAGGGTAGAATGAGAAAGCCGCAGCCATTTGCTGTGGGCAGAGCCACCGAGGTTGTTAATGACTCTTGTTCCACAGAGAGTAAATCACACATTCCTACAACTCAGGGTGTAGTTTTTTATATATATCTATATATATATATATATATATATATATATATATATATATATATATATATATATAACCTTGCCCTATATCCTAGCCATAGGACAGACAATCATGTATTTTTAAAACATCAGATAAAGGTGGTGTGTAGATTTCTCAGGGACAGTATTCAAAAGTTTATTCCCCCTGGATCATAACACACTATTCATTTAAAAGAGTGTTCCAACCAACGCGTATTAGATTCAAGCACAGTATCTATGAAGACATAGTGAAATCAGAGCGATCTCTTTCTCTCTGAAAAAACAGTCTGGTTTGTGTTACTAGGATACTGATTCCCCAGACTGTGATTGTTGACCGGTTTCCATGGCCTATCAGCATAATGCCCATCTTCATCAACACCGTCTTCTAAGCTACTAGTGTTGCCACATACGAGGGGCAAGTCCAAGCAATGTTTACTAAATAATGTGGTACTTGCATGTCTCCGTCTTCATTATAGTGGATGAGGCGGTGTGCTTTGCATGCACAGTGGACAACTACATATCTGTATCCACGTGGGATGTCGCGCATTGTAAGAAAGTCCACACCTTCAATGTCTCGTCCACTGGAAACCTATAATAAACCTATAAAACCTATAAACCTATAGTAAATAAAATGCCAAGTCTTTTTATATCTGGTTATGAGCAATGCAGAGTGCAGTATTTGGCAGTCTACTATCAATGGGATGCCCAGCTACATAACTGTGACGAAGTGGACAATCACATCTGCAATCAGGTCATAGGAAGCCTCATCTACCGTGATAATACAGTCCCTTTTCAGTGTTTAACTATAGAGAGGTTCTCTCTTCTAATGGGTTTGGTCTGCTTTGTTGTTGCTAGGAGAAGGAAAACGATGCGGAGGAAGCAGAGAATAACGGTTACAGCTTGGCTTACTGACCTACAGAAGAAGCCTTGAACTGCTGAGTTGAAGGGTTTTGTTTGCACCGTTGTGCTATATGAAGAAGGTCGACCTGAGAAAAGCATAAGCTGATCGCGGACCCGTGTCGCTCACAGTTACTGAAGGCGCCGTTGCGCTCGATGAGAAGTTAAGTTATAATCCAGGCGATCGTTGTCACCTGCAGGGGAACGGAGACGAGGTGCCGATGCGCATGATAAAGGACAACGGCTGGCGAACAAGGTGATTGCTGTCGCTGGACAGAAATCGGAGAAACAAGCGCCGTTGCGCTTGTTACGAGCCGAACTTAGAGGGAGTCAGGAGATCGTTGACGCCAGGCCAGTAGAGACTGGAAGCTATCGCTGGTGTGTGTGTACTCAGACGCCTCACAGGAAGAAACAGTCTGAAGTATAGAGGTGACAGCGAGAAGGTAAGCGGAAAGCCGAAACCTTATATTTATTGCTCCGGAGGATCCAGTGTTGATATGATCACTGAGTGCCTACCAATATAAGAATAAGGAAGTACGAGCATAAGGATTCAAGGGAGCACCCACTTTGAAGGCTAAGATTGAGTGGAAGCTGCAAATGCATGAGAACCAACGTTCACCATTACCTAAGAATAGTCTGTCTAGGGAAATAAAGACATAGTGAGAGTCATATCACGCTGCTTCCTGAGAATACCCATTCAAGATAAAACAAAAGACGCTGTATTGAGATTTAGCCTAGAAGTATATAAAACAAGAGAAAACAAGTTTAAAGGGACTAAGAACTGTTAAAGGTGGAAAGAGAGAAAAAGAGACAAAAGACAACAAAAGACAAGTTTCTTCCAGGAGAAATAACGAACTGATAGGCAATTGAACAGTGGAAGCAACCTAGAACTTACCTGCATCATTTCTGAACTCTGTATGCTGTTGCTGAAGACGGAAGCATCACCTCAAAGACATATCCTTTGCAAAAATCCTAGAAAAACAAGATAGTTATATGTTAATAAAATAATTGGGTTCTCTTCGTAAGCCATACACCTACTCACTGGCTCAGTCTAATTATTATGCACAATACATCTGAAGTGTAACATTAACACAACAGCAAATGAAATGAAACAACTCAGTCAGCCACCCAAGGGACACACAGAGGTGAAACACAAGAGGGCACAACATACAGCAAGCAATGTAATGTGCCGTTTCGGGTGTCTTTATGTGCATGCAAGCAGTCACAATCCGGAAAGGATGCAGCACGATTACCTGGAGATAGTTAGATGCGAGATAGCATAAGAAGTAATTAGGGACACGTAGATGTAAACAAACCTGGAGCACAGTATGTGACAAAGTAGCACCACTGGAATGGCCAGATGCTAAACCCAATAGTGTAAAAGACAAAACAATTGATTGTACCGTAGAGGTACCTGGATGTGAGTTCAACAGGACACTATACAATGTGGTTCAATTCGCCCCTCAAGGAAGCCAGTTTGTGAACTCAGCAGAGCACAATTTAGATGCAATGCAGGGGTAATTAGATGCGAGGAATTATGTAAAAATATCAGTTGTTTTTAGTTAGGTATACAGAGGATCAGGAAGCATGGATCATATAGTGTTGCCATGCACTGTTATAGGGGCAATATAATTTAAAACACTGCGATAAACAACCTGTAACAACTCAAATCTAGGTTTCCATTTAAGAGGCACCTAGATGTGAAGCTCTAAATGACATTCGACAAGGTGACATTTCTGCAGAGAACATGCAATGACAACGTATGGCTTCAAACGCCAGACTTCTTCCCACCTTCTTGGATGCCTCCTGTGCTCTGCTTCAGTCCCCCTTCACTTCTAAGATATCTGTGTTTTTTTCTCTGGTCACAATGTTTGCATCAATGAATAGCATTGCTCTAGCAAACAGGGAGCAAACTGTGTTTTAGGGGACGGGAGATCAAGAGGACGGGTGCAGGTGTTTTTCAGAAACCCCTCCCCCTCATGGAACGCTGATTCCAGTCTACCAAAGATCGGATGACACTCGCAACATCAAAGATAAGCTTCATATGAGCTTAAGGTATGTTTATATGCACCACTCCAGTGGACACCTGCGTCAGGCACACCTGTCCCTCCACGCACTCTAGAATGCAGCTATGACTATGACACTTTTTGGTCTAGTTGGGGGTATAACCGTTTTGCACTGAAACACCAGACTTGCCCCAACACCTCTGCCATTAGAATACAGTGACAGCCTATGACAAATTCGGTCTAGCTGGGTACTTATCAAGTCTCTTGCACTAGTGCTCTGTCGTGACCTCCCTCAGCACCCGGCCCCACGCCTGACCTCTCGGGTTGCTTGCTGGAACCTAGCCAGCCCTCCTAAATCCTAATCTTGCCCAAATGCACACATGCATCTTAAGCCTCCTCTGAGAATGTTCCCATCCCTGGACTTCGGTCCCCAAGGGCGTTCCGACCACAAAGCGCTTTCAGGCCATACAAATGAGAAAAAGTGCTATATAAGTGACTACTACTATACAATATAATAAAATAAGAAATATCCCTTCCGATTACTGCACCAAGTGTCTCTCTGCCAGTTTATCTCTCTAAATAGGAAGGTGAAGGAATCATGCATGACAATTTCTTATTTCCACTCAATGCTGTCAGAGAAATAATTGAATTTAAAACACATTGCAAACTTCCGAATGGGAATCTTGTCGTCTGGACATTAGGCCCAAGGTGAGCCGACAATGGAAACCACCTTTACAGGTGCACATTCAACACCAGAAATGCAACTGAAGAAAAAAGATATATGCACTCATTTGCAGGTTTATATGTTGCAGAGCCAGTACAATTCGCATTTGGAAATGCTTCCACCTCCCAATATGTGTTAAGCAAGCACTGGTAAGTTTCCCTCTATGGTCTCTGCTAACATTGGAAGAACAAGCTTCTAAGTGTCATTGTATTTCATTTGCCAATATCACATCTCCCACATCTATGTGGTCCAGAGCACTGACACAAGACTTTTAATTGGGTAGAAGCACCGAGACTCAATTGTACAGCAGAAATCATGGTTCTATGTCATTTCATCGCCTGTTTTTTTCCTGCGGCATGATTTACTGCCGTTTTTTGACCGCGAAAACTCATAAAATGTTGTTTTTTTTGTTGGGGGTGGGGGAGTTACCGCCTAAACCCCTTTTCCCACCAATTTACAATCTATTCCCCACATCCCACCTACACCTTATATCCCCTTACCCCCATATTTTTCAATGGGTTTTTGCGGTAAACAATCAGTGGCAAAAATGGCGATGAATGGAAATCATAGCCCTGTGCTTCATCAAAGTCCATGTCACCTTCCAGACGCTCAGCCTTAGTCACAGATGGTTCCAGGGAAATGGGTCTAATCCCTAACCAATTTACTACATCACTAGAAGCTCCCTTTGCGCTGCCAAAGAGAACCCTCTACACATCCTGCAGGATGAAAGGAGACTGCTCTCGGGCGTTGTCAGTACCTCGGCCCTAGAATCTGATCCCCACTTGCACAGTACACTCCCCAGCCTGCAGACAAAAACCTAAAGAGCCATCTTCATTTCTAATCCATCTTCCACAGCCCCTCGTGCCACCAGGAAGCCACGTACGTAGAGGGGATTCCGCTTCAAGCGCTGCACCGTTCAAGCCCTTTCCCCCATAAACAGATGCAGGGAGTCATTCATTCATCACGAATGCTGACGAGAGGAGCCTGAATGCGGAGTAAAGAGTCGAATGCCGACAGAAAATCAATGAATTCATTGCAGGAGTCGAGATAAGCCTGCGAATAGGGACCACCGCACGCGCCCCAAATCCCAGCAACGAAAGGCAAGAAGCTATTGGGATATAAATGATCCAATGATGTAATATCCCTCTGAGTTGCAATGCATTTTTAACTGCCCAGGTACCTTATCTATGTTTGTACACATTGCACCAGAGGTTTACCAAATACTGTCATCATTCAACCAGAACCAAGCTGGGTGTTCTTGGAAAAAAAGCACGTGACACAGACATGGATAATTGTGTTTTTCATTTTGTTTTGTTAAGCTCGCTTATCTCAACTTTACGGTGCTCTGTGTTCTTTAAGCTTGTGTGCACTTCAGCAATTAGCACGGGCATGTCCTTGGCATGCTCTACCATGATGTTTGAAAGTTCACCTTTAATGGCTACGGATGGTCTGCCCTTTCCGGTGTATTCCATGGACAGCGAAAGCATTGGAATGTGCACACCCCACCCAACTCCTCACCTATCTTGAATACTAAAGCCTCTGCGGCGACCTTCGACCTTCGGTTTGAATCGCATTCCTGTAGAGGTACTGGAACCATGCTATTGAATGTCTGTGAGGAGATGTTTGCAGTCAAGGACATGTTTGAATGCTGAGTCTTCCCAGTCTCTTTGTGACATTCAATGTACTTCATCACTGTATCCTGCCTCTCTTCTGAGAAGCACCCCTTGGCATTGAAGGAATAGTGTCGAGGGACTCACATGATGCCTCGTCAACCACACACAGTGGGTGAGCCTGGCGTTCCTGTTATCCCTAACCTGCACCATCACCAGTAGAATGCCAATGGTGAGCCCAATCACTGCTCATATTCATCGCATATATTCTCCACTGACCCACCTCCTCAATCATTACCTGACACGTTTCTACCTGTGTACTGATGACACTCAATTGCACCTCAAACCACAAGAATGGTTTGGGGTGGCCAATCGGTAGCAGCGTTCCACTTTCCTATCCAGACCGGGATGAACACGTTTTTCTCTTAACACATCTGAGATGAAGGTCCTGTAAGCATGCCCAGTGATACCTGGCCTATGCCCTTAATGTATATTCCAGCCCTTCACCTTTCCTATACCAAGGATCCATGGTTAAGTGGCACATCCTGCTCCTCTTGCAGATCACACACAGGCTAGCAGATGCCATGAAACATACAGACCACTACATTGTTATGTAAACCAGGCCCAATGTGAGGGAAATCCCTAAACCAAAGTGTTTATGTTGAGAACCTTGCTTCTTGCCTTTTCTTTAGTCTGGAGCACACCAGCCACCTACTGGACACAAAGACATTGTATTGTTAGTGAAGTCTTGACTTCAAGAGTGGCTCGGACCAGGAGATCCACCACGGCGCAGAACTACAATCCAACTCTAGAGTTGACCTGCAGTACCAGCTGAACATACTCCTACAGTCCACCAATAAACATCTGTTGGGCACCAGCCGGTACAGATACAAACATTTTGATAGTAGAGCTGTAAACTACCAAGGGTCATGCTCCACTGCCACCTCTGTGGTTTCACCTAGTTCAGGAGATCTTTGAAGGCACATCTGCTCTGATCAATGTACGGTGGCCAGACCCTCCCTTCATCCTCAGACATCACCACCCTCCCACATTTGATTAATTCCTTGAATTTTGTCACAACCTCACACCAGTAAATCGTGGGCTAGGAAAATCAAAACAAAAAAATTCTAAATAAATTCAGGCACTCATTCCATTCCTTCTAGCATTTCTCAAATAAATGTAGTACTTATGTCTCTTTTTTGATAGGCTCACCATAGCTTAAACATGTTTGATCTGCCGGTACAAGGTATATTTTAATGCTAAGGGACATATGCTGTACAAGGCTCCTGATGTGAGATATGTGTTTGGTCAGGTACTCAGTAATTCACAACAGCAGTTTTACTCCATTGACATGACAGGGATTTGCCTCCTATTTGCATGTTCACTATTTGCTCAAATTAGGTATGTGCAGGGCCTGTACCGCTCATTCAGATGTTCATCGGTGACCCTTTGTATAATGATTCTTGATTGCATTTAAGAAAATAGCTTCTAATTTTTTTTCTAGCTGTTCAGTTCCCCAATCAGCTGAGCCAATGTTCCCTGATTTGTCCTTCAGCAGTGAGCAATAATATCAGAGGCCAGTAAAGCATTTTATTTCGGTCTTTACTGTCATGATTGCAAATCATTTGAAGTGTACGGACTGTAATCTGTGGTTCCATGTGTAAAATCTTGGCAAAAATGGCCGTGAACACAAAATATTGTGGCAAAAAGGCAGTGGTTTTGCCGCCGCAATCCATGTAAAGGATGCAAGGGACACCCCCGCGACCCCTGGACCCATTATACCATTTAAGGGGGGCGGGAGACACCCCCACAACCCCTGCTCCCCTTAAATGGTGTAATGGGGTACACCTTTAACGGGTCAAACCACAGCATTTTTGCCGCGATTGTTTGTTCAGGCAACATTTCTGCCAGGTTTTTATCAGTGACCTGCCGGGTCGGTGACCTGCCGGGTACCTAATCTGTGTGACCTTCCCTTGTGATGTCTGAAATCGTTCTTCTCAATTTTCAAATATCATAGAATCCTGCAACCTTTTGCTCTCCAGATATTTGGAGCTACAGCTCCCATCAGCCCTAGCTATTCTAGTGAATGTTGATGGATCCTGGGTTTTGTACAACCCCTGGGGCGTGGATGGGGTCCAAATATACATTGCCCACCCCCGGGTCAGAGGTTAAGGATCCACCCTGTACAAAAGGTTACGGAGGAAGGACATGCCGTCCTCTCTGCGTAGAAGGCCATTTGCATCAACGCTTCACAGGGAGCAACAGGCAGAAAATAAACTAACCAGCAGGAAGTGGAAGGAGTGGCACACTTTTCTGCCTAGGTGTGGAGTGTAATTCCTCTCTGCTCACATTGACCACTTGGTTGGGAAGAAACGCTGCATGCTGAGACTAATAGACTATTTTCTGTGTGCAATATGGCTAATTAGCTTATTTTATTAATTGTGACCTTTAATCACTGAAAGGCCTAGAACATATTCTGTTTAAGGTCATGTGTTTAATATTAATATTTAAGGCAATCTAGCATAGTACTGCTATTCGCGCTCATTCCCAAGTGACTTTAAAGGAACACTGCAGTCCACCTAGATTCTAATCTCCAAGGCTGATTCCCACACCCTCCTACAGTGAGTCATTCCTGCAGGAAAGACTTGGGAAAAACGGATTTGCCAGAAATGGTTAAGAATTAGCTTATTCCGCTTGTGGACCAACGTCACAGCATCATTGTGTCAGTAACGGATCCTTCCACATGCCGGAAAACCCCTGCCTTGCAGACATGACATTTCTGACCCTTCTGAACCCAAAACCATAGGGAAACTCCTCCTAAGAATAAAAAGAAAAACAATGAAAAAGCGGCCTTACCACTATAAATTGAGGAATGGCATGTCATCCATTTCACACCACACCATGTATGCTTCAGGAAGCCATTTTGTTGCCTTGGGACACCCCTTAAGGGAAAGGAGAAGCATCAGGCATCCCAGATCCAGGCCAGAAAAAAGATGATGGTTCCAGGGGTATTAGAAGACACATGCTCAGTTCTGACTAAGCTGCCTGACCAACAGGTGCCCAACACCTGCACATTCAACCATCCAGGCCATCATGGAGGGCATTCAAGATGACCCGAAGCCCGATAGCAAAATTAGACTGCTGTATTTCCCCCGCTAATGTTCATGATCCTGCTCAGTTTCTATGGCTTATGTTCCTACAAGTGGATCATTTCCTTGGCCTCTGGGATCACCCAGCTATTCAAATATTCCGAGAAGGTTTGTGATGGCATACAGCAACAGTGTGGCACGTTGGCTTCCCTGTGGAACCACACTTTTTCTTACAAGCTTCCAAAACAATATTGGCGCAATGGACTGGACCAGTGTGAAATTCATCTCACAAAAGAAAAGGGAGCAGCTCCACCTGCATTGAAGGATAAAGTACGCCATTAGCATCCAGCTGGTGTGTGATGCTTACCTCAGCTTAACACAATACACTGACTTATGCCACAGGCAACATCTAGTGAACAAATAGGACTATAAGTCTGTGTGATGTGGGCGCTGAGAAAATTACACTTGGGTCAAAGGATGTAATTTAGGACAGAAGTAACATGTACACATATGACATACGTGAACCCAGAGTTCCAAACCCATGCCACATTCACAGGAAACTCTGGATACATACCCAAGGGTGGTGACCCTACTTCAGATAGACACCAGAAGCCCACACCAGTGCTAAAACACTTAGTGGAGCCAGTCCCTACCATGGCCCTCCATACATTTTCCATGATCTCAACTAATTTACTCAAGACAGTATGATTGTTTGGAAGAAAACTGATCACTTTATTCAGAGTGAACTTGTGGGTGATCCTAGCATTGACCAGGCCCCAAGTGGTCCTGGTTCTACACACATACTCCGGGTGGCCCTGTGCCATTCCCAGGCTTCACCAAACCCGTGACCAATTACATCTGGGTGACTATGTCACTTCCTTTCAAAGTTCTTGCAAGTCAAACCCACCTCTGGTAGGCTTCTTCCAGGAAAATCTCTTGGCACCCATACCCTTGTATGGAGCGAAACCCCGGGCCACTGCAGTTGTTGTGGAGTCCAACTGTCCATAAGGGGGAAGTGCCCGTTGTTCCATCCCTGGCTCCTGCAGCCAATGGGTAAGGCTTGCGGTTTGGCTCCGCAATGTGCTTCCTCCCCAGCTAGGATCGCCCTGTAACTATGCCACGCTTTGTGGGTGGCCCTCCTGCGACACCCAATGTCCCCACACTTCTAGGTCTGTACTCACATTGTGCCTTACTCGCATCCTGCTCTTACAAGCGCACTGAGTGTCAGATAGGTGGATCCCATCCAGCGAAAATTAGCAAGATCCCTCTCACACAGCATCCTATGCCTGATGAATCCAAGACCCTCACTTTGCATAAACCTTTCCATTGCCTTATTGGTCCTTCTCCTAGACCTCTCAACAGTAGAGCTGGACTCCTCGCCACTTCGGTCTGGGAACTACTTCCGACCATAGTCTCTCAGTACCTTCCAACCTCTGTGTCAGTAGTCTTTAAGCCCTCCTGCATTAGGAGCAGCAGACACGCCCTACCCAGGGCGGTCATGTAATTCCCCCCAGGTGTATTACCAGAACATTAGGAGCTGCAACCATTCTCACCTGCCTCTGCAGTATGGGCAGCAATGCGCCCCACTTCATACCAGTCTCATGTCCCGGCCACCAAAGAAGAGACCCTTTCTGGTGCGTCTTGGACATTTAAATACCCTGATGGGCTAGAAGCTGGTTTCAGCTGGGCGGGGTGTGGGGAGGTGGGGCGGTTGACCAACCCCTTCCGTTTCTGATATTTTCTAAAAAGGTAGCAGGCGCCCCTCTCCAGAAAGAACATGGCATGATAACCTGTTCTGTGGTTCTTTCCCACTTTGAGAGTTCGCAGCCATGGCTTTTTGCTCACTGTACCTTTCACAGATGGGAAATATCTATTTGCATATCAGTCTTTGTCCCACCCACATGGCAGTCCAGCACCGAAATGTTATGGCAAGTCCCTTCTGAACAAGAGTACCAACAGCAACCCCATACACGTGTTTCAGCCTTGTTGGGCCTCATCAGTGAGGTGGAGCTGTGCCTCTCTTCCGTTTCTGCCTTCCCTCTGGCCCAGAGTGACGGCAGACAGAGAACTCGGGGCAGGGGGCAGCCCGCTATGCCCGCTACCCCTCCATCGTGGGGGCAGGGTGGGGCCAGGGTCATCCGCTTTTCACATCGAAACCTGCAATACCATCAAGTTGGTCTTTGCAGTCCGGAAGAGTAGGTTTCAATGACAGTGTTAAACCAGGTGTGTGTTCCAGAGCAATCTGAACAACATTGTCTAAGAGGGAGGAAACTGATTGCAGTGCAGATGAAGGCACCGCGCCAACATACCACTGGGATATGTGTTGACACAAATGATGTCATGGCCAGAAACAATATGACCCAGAAGACACACGTTTTCACCAAAGTCATTTCCATCTACATAATCCCAACACACCCACATCCCTAGCCACATTTCTATCTCATCCATAAAGGTGTACCCTACCTCCTACACCCACCACACAATCTATCCCTGCCACCAACTCCAACATACCCACATCCCTAGCCACATTTCCATCCCATCCATAAAGGTGTACCCTACCTCCCACATGCAACACACAATCTATCCCTGCCACCAACCCCAACACACCCACATTCCCACCCATAAGGGCACATCCTACAAATTCTCTAACTCCAACACGCCGACATCCACGGCACATCCTATTTCCCTTCATAATCCCAACACACCCATGCCCTAGGCCACTAGGTAACATACACCCACCGCTCCCTGAACTCACCAGATCCTCCTGACCATTGCTACAGGCATATGGTAACTCCATCACAACATCAAAACAATTATTCCCTTCATAAACCAAACAGAGCAAGATCTCCAGTGACAAGCGCAAACCCTACCCCATACCTAAAACCAGCATCCTACAAAGATTAGAATCACCATCTCTTCCCCATCTCCATGAGCCCAACATTCCCCAAAGTCTCCTCCAAATACCTTCCACTACTTCTAAAACCATCTAGCCCAAACTTCAGGCCTATCATCTCCCACTGCCTTCATGCAACTGGGTAGTCATCTCTGCTTGGGCAGGAGTAGGAATGGGGACCGAGCAGCAGCGCTGCAGGCTGTTTTTGACTGCTGCACTGAGGGCTGGGAACAGGATGGGGCGGAGTAAAGGCAAGAATGGGTGCTAGTACTGTCACTGCCAAAGTAGGAGGTGAGACTGGGGAAAGGCTCCACATGTTCTTGCAGGAACCTGGTCATGGTGGAATGTGGGCAGCGGTATAACACAGGACAAAATACATGTATACAAATCGATTTTAACTTATTCCAATTTAAACTGTTAATATGTTCCCTTTCACTCACCCTAATAGGAAGAACACTCTGCCACTCCGTGGTGTGGTCACCCTAGGTTGCGCTGGTGTAACGCCTATCTAAAAGGGGACAGAAAGAAGCTTGCCCTATTGCTACAATGAGGTGATTCTTTTAGAACCATAAAAGCACATTCGGGAAAGTATGACCCGTGTGTGTGTGAAGGATAGGGCAGGCAGTTCGCGTGGGAATTGCTTCTAACTGGTAAAGTGCCTGTAATTTTGTATTCACCCTCTGGGAGGTGTGCTTGTCTTTTCCGTTCAGTAAATTGCATAAAATGATGTAACAATGTAAAAAAAAGACAGGGGTTGCCTCTCTAAGGCCGTGTTAGGACATGATGAGTACAAATTGGACCTTACGTCCTATCTTGTTTAGGCTCGGGTCAGTTGTCATCAATATTATGTTCACGTGTCTCTCTTAGTTCAGAGCCATCTGTAAGGGGTTCGGGTCGACCGATTTCAATGACTTCTTTTCTTCTGCCATCTTCATTAGGACCGATTTCTTTGATTCTAGCAGTCAGTCAATTCACCCATCAGTATGGCAGGACACCTAGCTCAGTTTAAATTGAAATAAGTTCAAATCGATTTGTTACCTGTATTTTGTTCTGTGTGATAGCGTAACTGTAGATAACAGACAGGTTTAATACCCTGTTTGAGGTGTATAATAGAGTAATCATTATCCCTGAATTATTGATGTGGCATGTGGGCAGCACCATCTGTTGACAGAGGGAGAGATTGGACTTGAGGCACCAAAGCAATGTGACGCCACATTTTAGGCATGGGTGGGGCAAACACGGAAACTGGAAGCACATTTCAGAGCAAAGGCTTGCATTTTTCAGACCTGGTGCCATCTCAGTATTAGTAGCAGCTACCTCCTTAAGCATCTCTGCTGCCTTCATCCGTTACTGCCTCGTGGGCACCCATTAACCTAGCATCCCATGAGATGTTGACTTTCTCTATTCTCATTCTCTGCTGCACCTGTTCCAACAGCTAGGCTGCCTGTTTCAATGCCTATACAGGTGATTGTACTGCTTCGAGCGACCATCTGCTGGCCACCATTCTAGCACAGCAAATGATCTGCCACTGGCGGCCCGAATACAGAAGATATAGGTGCAGTTCTGGTGTCTTCGGAGTGTCCAGGTGTCCCAGTGCAGCAGAATGGGCACAGGTTAAGAGGCTCACCTCTGGCACACCAGGGCTGACCACCAATGGTAGTCTTTACCCATCATCCGTAGTAACACCCCCTCTCGCCCCCTCCCACACAGATTCCAGCGCTGCAGGACCTGAGGGTCAGCAGTCAGGAAGGAGGGTGGTTGTTTGGGACGCAAAGTGGGGGAGTGATTGTTATGGGGCACATTCAGGCTATGCAAGTGCAGTGCTACTCCACCGTAAAATAACTATGCAGTGTTACATGCGCAATGATCTAGCACCTGACAAAGCCAACCACACACCACATTGTTGCGCTTTGAGACACTTGTGTATAGGCGCGTTACAAATGCCATATCATATCACAACCACCAAACCACCATGGTCCCAGGTTCCAAGAAAATTTTGCATTTTTAATCCTGTCATGTTCACAGCCATATGCCAGTGGCCCGATGTGATTCAATTTGCACTATTTGCTTTTAACACAAGTTCCCACAAACATTATTCGGGAAAGAATGGGAACCCTCCTCACCCCCCACAAGTGCATTTTCCCCACCAACACAACGTTTCTGAAGGCAGCCCATACCACAACATTTGAAATGTTAGACCCCTGTGGGATATATTTACCCACTCAGCAGTACTTCCCCACATCACCAAGCTGCACTTCAGCAGAACCAGCAACATGGCTGCACTGGCTCCTTTGAGCACCAGGGCCTTACATCAAAACTGCATTTTGCAGCTATAAAAAGATGGCTGCACTGTTTTGCCAAGCACCATTGTGCAAGTTGGAACAGGGGGCACCCCGAGAAAGGCTGGAAGGGTGTCTTCTTGCGGGTACCAAAAAGCGAAGTGAAAAGCTGCACTGCTTTGCTGCTAGCCCACTGTTTCCCAGTGAAAAGGGGATATATTTTACATTTAAAAGGATGCTGCTCTGATGCTCTTTTCATCTGTTCTACATTACTCTGCTTTTATCAGTGAGGCCCTGCCATGCCCATCCATATTCAGATTGTGCCCCAGCAGGAGAGGGCATTATTCCTGAATGGCAGGCTGTGTCAGACCAAATCTGGGAACTCAACAGAAACTTAATTTCAATGGAAAAATGCTTGACTTTTGGGCTACAAAATGTCAAAAATCACTGTTTCGAATGAAACCCTAGCTCTAAGGGCCTATGTCAATTTCAGTGGACGTGTGTCTTAAACAGATTGCTGTATGAGAGAAACTGACTAGGGCTGCAAAACCATGTGGGAAATTCAGATGGGAGAGAAAACCTTTTGAAAGGGACATATCAGCAGACTTTACCACATGTATAAATGTGCTTTTGCAAAATAAGAAAAATACCTGTTTTAAAAGTGTATGTTGGGTAAGGCCCTGTCCTGGCCTAGCAATCTAAAGTGGTATTTGCTGGGAAACATATATGGGATGTATTATTCCAATAGGCTTGCTTCTGATTCAGAACAAAATAAAATAAAATAAAGAATAAAATGCATTGGTTTGACTGAGAAAGCTCCAGAACATTTTTTTCTGCTGGCTAAACTGAGGCCTTCCCCCAACAGGAGCCACAAGGGAGTTCTGGGACACCTGCATTGTAATTGCTACCTTTGAAAACTTTCAATGGACCAAGACAAAGAAATGTCACACGCTCGTCAGACATTTGTCTGGGCTTCAGCTTGAGACAATAGATCTGGGACACCTATGTGTGAAATGGGGGAAGTGACCATAAACATTCAATCAAACTGGGAAAACCCCATGGCCACCTTGGGCTGGAACTGACAATTGGTGGTAGGTGAAGAAACAAATGGTCCCAGTTGAAGGACAAAGGCTGAACATCTGTCTCAAAATACTATTTGATGAATAAACTTTTAAGACTGTTAGTTCTGTAACCGGACAGCGCAGAAATGTTGGACAGTTTAAATGTGATATTCGTGGCTTCTAAATAAGATATTGCGGCCGTCCATAGCATGTATGGGACACAAACGCCAGGAGAATGTAAGTCATGGGGAAAGGACATATGGCGGAAAGTTAAAAATTAATAGAAATATGCCCTATGATAACATGCACACACACCTAAAGTTGTGGGAGTTTGGGTGAAGCGGTTCTTACTAAAATCGTGAAAAACTATTAGAAGGGCGAAACAATGCTGTTCAGACCTGGGAATGGGAACACCACGCTCTGCGTGAAATATGTAATCTGCCTATGTAATTTGTTAAAGTCCCACAACTGTACAAATGTGTAATTTATTTTAAGAATGATTTTTGGCAAAAAGGACTGTGGGAAGGCGTGGCACCTCATAAAACTCAAGCCCCATAAACTGAGTCCCCTCCTAGAGGAGGCAACCAACATTGGCTGACCTACCCGGTGCTTGGGGGTAGGTCTAGATTAGTTCTGCCCAACCATAAACCCGATGATGTCACCTGCTTTATATAAGTGGTGGGAGCCCACAGGGACAGGACACACTCTCTTCTGAATTTCCAGCACATGCGTATCCTGACATTCCAGATCCACCTTTGCAAGATTCCAGACACTACTGCAAGGCCAAAGCATAGCTCATCCTATCCCAGCAAGGCCATTGATCCAGAAACCCCGTCTAAAATCCCAATAACAAAGGGGAAAAGCTGTGGTACCTTTGTGTGTTACTCTCCGAACGGGAGTAGACAAGACAGGACTGACCAGCGAGGCTGTGCGTTGATTGAAGAGCTCGGGTTGGAGCCTCCACCCGAGCCTCCTCTCTATGAGGGAAAATGACCTTTCTGATGATATGACCCTCTGCTGATAGGTGTGCCAGACAGAGGAGCCGATCACCTGAAAGAGCGGGGAGAAACAGGCCGCCACGGACCCAGCTGCAAGAAACAACACACGATTAATCACTTGGAATAACAGCAACAACCAATAGATGGAGATAAGACAGAATAGTACCTGAACAACCCGGTCCCTGGATCCTGAATTTACAATGCCCTGATATCCCCTGAAATATTATAAACAAGGAATTAGGAACTATCCTAAGTAATGTAAATAACAAGGAGAAAAGGCACGGAAGTCTTACCCTAGGAAGTCAAAGTTCTCTTGTACTCCAGGATGCAGAACAACGACAGTAAAAAATAATAAACAGGGCATGTTAGTTGGGTAACTAGTCCCGGGCGGAACGAGGGACGCACTAGATCCGGGTGGGTGCACAACTGCAAGGCGTCCTCAAAGTGCACTTATGGGGCGGAACCAGGTAGAATCCATAACAGTAAACGTCCATTAGAAGTGGAGCCAAATGGAAAGATTCCAGAACAAGCGAGAGGAGGAGTGCAGGTGAGGTTGGGGTGCGTGGGAAAGGCGCACAAAAACAAAATACTTAGTACTTTGGGAAAAAGTGCTAAGGCAGTCCGTAGGGCAGTTTTCCTATTCGGTACACAGGTGAGAAGGTAACAGAATCAGCAGGCAGGCAGTCCTTACAACAATCCACAAGTCGGTACACAGGCGACCAAGAAGGTAACAAAACAGCAGACAGACAGTCCTTGGTTCAAAAGAGGGTTCGGTACACGGGAACACAGAATGAAGGAGAAGGAAACAGTATTCCGTTGAGCAGACTGGAAACTGAAAAGAGGAGCTTCAGGAACAAGGCGATAAAGACGGAACTTAAGCGCCGGCTGTAACATTCAAACAGAAGCAGCGTCCTCCGGGCTGCAGCCGCTTAAATCAATGAGGAGGTGGAGCCAAGTGAGGGGAGGCACACGTGATGTTATGGACCACGAATTCCCTTAGGTTTCATGGGTATCGTAGTTCGAAACCTTCTGGCTGGTGCAGTAGTCGTAAGCCTCCATGGCATTCTCCACTTCATCAAGAATGGCGCTGCAGAATGCCGAACAGAACGGCGAAGCGCAATAGTTTTGCCAGATGTCCTTTTCCGCTGTCGGCCCTGAGGTAAGTATGAAGCACGGGGTGGTCGTGTGGAACGGCGCCGAGGTGTGACAGCATCCACCCCCAAAGGCGGCACCAACCCCCTGCGCGCATGGAAGCGGCGCAGAAGCCTAGGAGAATGAATATTATGCAGCAGTTCCCAAGACCTATCTTCAGGACCGTAGCCCTTCCAGTCAACTAGGTAGAACGGGCGACCCCTGCGTAGTCGGAAGTCCAGGATATCCGCCACTTCGTATTCAACATCGCCCTGCACCCGGATGGGAGAAGGGCGGAGTGGTAAGCGAGTAGCAGGAGGAACGGGCTTCAGGAGGCATACATGAAAAACCGGATGCAATTTCTAGGAGGCGGGTAGAGAAAGCCGCACCGCCACAGAACTAACCACATCAGTGATAGAATAGGGACCCACAAATTTGGGCAAAAGCATGCGTTTACCAGGAATTTTCAGGTTTGCGTGTCGACAACCAGACCTTCATGCCCACCTTGTATGGCGGCGCAGGAATCCGACGCCGGTCAGCATATTTCTTGGCCCTATTCTGGGCAGTAAGGAGATGCAAACGAACTGCCATGTGGACGGATTTGATGTCCCGAACGCATGCCTGAGCTGCCGGATTGTCCAAGGGAACAGAAGGATCCAAGGGCAACGATCGTGGGTTCTGCCCGTACATGGCGTAGAAAGGTGACACACCAGAAGCCGAGTGCAAAGAGTTATTATAGGCAAATTCAGCTGGCAACAACATCGTCAACCAGGAAGACTGAAAGCGTAGGCACAGACAACGGAGGAACTGCTCTAGAGTACCGTTGACTCTCTCAGTCTGCTCATCTGTCTGGGGATGATAGGCTTTGCTGTACCGATCGTCAATGCGTAAAGATGCAGCTAAGGATCTCCAAAATCGCGAGGTAAACTGCGGGCCGCGATCTGACACCACGATGGATGGTAGGCCAAAGAAACGGAAGATATTCTTGAGGAACAAAGATGCCAAAACTGGTGCTGAAGGCAGACCCATACATGGAATAAAGAGTGCCATTTTGGTGAAATAGTCAATGACGACCCAGATGGTATGGAAACCGTCCACCGGCGGCAGATCCACTATGAAGTCCATAGAGACCATATACCACGGCTTGTGCGGCACCGGAAGTGGTTGTAATAAACCCACTGGTTTGGAACGTGATATTTTGTATTGGGCACACACAGAACAAGCGGCCAGATAGTCAACCACATCCCTAGACATGGAGGGCCACCATGCCCTTCGACGCAAGGAGTCCAGAGTTTTTTGTTGACCCGGGTGGGCGGCTATCAATGAGTCATGAGACCATTCCAGGGCGCGTAGACGCGCCTCCCCAGGCGGCAAGTATAAACGACCCTTAATGTATGGCAATCCCTGTACTACATCGAGATTGAGGGCCATGCATTCCTCTGCATGTGAGGAAACCCAGTCCGAGACCAGGGAACGAAGAGAAGGCTGCGGTGTGCAACCACAAACCACCCTGCAAGGCAACAATAGAGAATTGTCTGATGCAGAACTGCCCGGGTTGTGATCCAGACGCAACAATGCGTCAGCACATGTGTTGAGCCGGGCCGGTCGGAAGGTGATGGTGAAGTTGAACTGGGAAAAGAAGAGATGCCAGCGGGCCTGCCGAGCGGTGAGGCATTTCATTGATTTAAACGCCAGGAGACTCCGATGGTCAGAGAAGACTGTGACCAGATGACGTGCACCCAGTAAATGGTGCCTCCATTCTGAGAAGGCGTCCTTAATGGCCAAGAGTTCTCTTTCAGTGATGGGGTAGTTGCGCTCATATTGGGTTAGTTTTCTAGAATAATATGCAACTGGATGAATCTCCCCTGAGTCAGGGCAACGCTGAGACAGAACCGCCCCAATGGCGGAACCAGAAGCATCAGCCTCCACTAGAAAGGGTAAGTGAGGATTAGGATGTTGTAACACCGGAGCGTTGGAGAACGCAGCTTTTAAAGCCTCAAAGGCGTTCTGTGCCTCCTCATTCCATCGATATGGTTTTTTAGAGCTTGTCAGAGCCGTGAGGGGAGCTGAAATGGACGAAAACGAGTGGATAAAACGCCTGTAGAAATTCGCTAATCCTAGAAAGGACTGCAAGGCTTTGGTTGAGGTAGGGACAGGCCATTCAAGTACCGCCTTAACCTTGGAACGACTCATTCTGATGCCCTGGTTGGTAAGGTCATAACCGAGGAATTCGACCTCGGTAGAGTTGAATACACACTTCTCTGCTTTGACAAATAGATGGTTTTCTCTAAGTCGTTGTAATACAAAGCGTACGTGTTCAGTGTGTTGTTCTCTGGAGGGTGAGTATATCAGGATGTCGTCCAGATAAACAACAACAAGCTGGTCAAGACAGTCATGAAAGATGTCATTCATAAAGGCCTGAAAAGTGGCCGAAGCATTGCAGAGTCCGAAGGGCATCACTAGATACTCAAACAGTCCATACCGGGTTTTGAATGCCGTTTTCCACTCGTCCCCTTCACGCATTCTGACGAGATTGTAGGCGCCCCGGAGATCCAATTTGGTAAAGATAACAGAAGAACCAAGTTGATCCAAAAGGACCGAAATCAGTGGAAGGGGGTACTGATTTTTTATCGTAATAGCATTCAATGCTCTATAATCAACACAAGGACGGAGGTCTCCCTCTTTCTTCGGGACAAAAAAGAGAGGAGACGCTGCAGGAGACTTAGAGGGTCTAATAAACCCAGTGACCAAAGATTTGTCGATGTACTCCTTCAGTACCTGTCCTCGGGTATGGTGAGAGAATACACTCTCCCAACCGGGATTTTAGATCCCGGCACCAGCTCAATAGGACAGTCATATTGTCTGTGAGGCGGTAGATGATCCGCCCCCCCTTTGTCAAACACATCCCGAAAGGAGAGGTATTCCGAAGGAATATGCGTAGTGGTAGAAACGGCCCCAATGACTGCCATGGACGCTACCAACGCCTGAGAGGATGATTCTGGACACACACTTGTGTTCTGAAAGCAATTTTTGTTGCACACGGAGGAAGGAAACTGAACCACCCTGTTTGCCCAGTCGATAGCGGGATTATGGTGTTGTAGCCAAGGAATTCCCAATATGACCCGAAACTGAGGAGCTTTGATCAAATCAAACGATAAGGTCTCCACATGCCCTTCCTCTGTCTGCATCCGGACCAGAGACGTGTTTTGTGTAACCAGACCGGAGATCAAGGATGTACCGTCAACTGCATGTACAGTTTCGGGTTGGGCTTTGGACAGGACTGGTACGTTGTTCTTTACAGCATAATCGTAGTCCATATAATTACCGGTGGCCCCAGAATCAATAATGGCAAGGGATGAAAATGAAGTGTCAGGGTTCACGGTAAAGACTACCGGCAGGCTGACTGGGGCGGGAGCGACCCCATGAGAGTCCAAAGAGTATACCCCCGGCGTAGGGACTCCATCTATCGCCGGGTTTTGGCATTTCCCGCCTTTTTGTTGGGTCTTTTTGGACAGTCTTTTAGCACATGTTCGGCCGATCCACAATACATACATAAATTGTGTGATCGCCGGTGTTCCCGTTGTGCAGGTGTTAAAGGACCTCGGACGGCCCCCACCTGCATAGGTTCCGGAACAGAGGAAGGAAGACTGACAGAATCCAATGGAGGGGGTATTGGTGTGGTTGACTTGCGTTCTCCTTTCCTTTCCGCTCTTCTTGCGTCAATCTGTAATACCAAGTCCAGGAGTTCACCGAATAGGGTAGGAACCACTGGTACCGTGGCTAGGGTGTCCTTCAGCTCTTCTGACAACCCTTTATAGAACACTGCTGACTTCTTTTCTTCGGGCCAGTCTGTCTCAGCAGCGAGCTGATTGAACCTGGTAAGATAAGTGAACAGAGAAGATGTACCCTGACGTAAGTTCAGGAACTTTAGGTGTGTAGCTTGGGATTTATAACGAGTATCAAAAACCCTGTTCATGGCGGTGGTAAGAGCATCACAATCATACAAGACAAAGCTATTTGCTTCGAGTAACGGATTGGCCCAGGCTGCAGCAGTCCCCCCTAGATGCGAGAGGACAAAAGCCGCCTTCGTGGTCGAATTGGGAAAGGCTGTAGGGCGGAAAAGAAAGTGCAGTTTACATTGATTGATAAATGTCCGATAATGCTTTGGATCGCCAGTGAAGCGTTCCGTCGGGGCCAATGGAAACTGTGTGGCCATGAGAACAGGGGCTGCCGTAAATCCCGACGTGGAGGCCGAAGAGACACCAGAACCTGAAGCAGTGGCACCAGATGTGTCAACCCCCAGTGTGTGGGGAGGCGGAAAGCGTTGCAAACCATCAATTCGGTGGTGCAAGGCATCATGTGCTGCCGTCATATCCGATCGTAGGTCGGACACCAAATGGACCAGAGCAGCCAAAGGGTCCGTCTCTTCCATGGCTTCTGTTTTTTGTTACTCACCGAACGGGAGTAGACAAGACAGGAGGGCTGACCAGCACGGCTGTGTGTTGATTGAAGAGCTCGGATTGGAGCCTCCACCCGAGCCTCCTCTCTATGAGGGAAAATGACCTTTCTGATGATATGACCCTCTGCTGATAGGTGTGCCAGACAGAGGAACCGATCACCTGAAAGAGCGGGGAGAAACACGCCGCCACGGACCCAGCTGCAAGAAACAACACAGGATTAATTACTTGGAATAACAGCAACAACCAATAGATGGAGATAAGACAGAATAGTACCTGAACAACCCAGTCACTGGATCCTGAATTTACAATGCCCTGATATCCCCTGAAATATTATAAACAAGGAATTAGGAACTATCCTAAGTAATGTAAATAAAAAGGAGAAAAGGCACGGAAGTCTTACCCTAGAAAGTCAAAGTTCTCTTGTACTACAGGATGCAGAACAACGACAGTAAAAAATAATAAACAGGGAATGTTAATTGGGTAACCAGTCCCGGGCGGAACGAGGGACGCACTAGATCCGGGTGGGTGCACAGCTGCAAGGCATCCTCAAAGTGCACTTATAGGGCGGAACCGGGTAGAATCCATAACAGCAAACGTCCATTAGAAGTGGAGCCAAATGGAAAGATTCCAGAACAAGCGAGAGGAGGAGTGCAGGAGAGGTTTGGGTGCGTGGGAAAGGCGCACAAAAAACAAAATACTTAGTACTTTGGGAAAAAGTGCTAAGGCAGTCCGTAGGGTAGTTTTCCTATTCGGTACACAGGTGAGAAGGTAACAGAATCAGCAGGCAGGCAGTCCTTACAACAATCCACAAGTCGGTACACGGGCGAGCAAGAAGGTAACAAAACAGCAGGCAGGCAGTCCTTGGTTCAAAAGAGGGTTCGGTACACGGGAGCACAGAATGACGGAGAAGGAAACAGTATTCCGTTGAGCAGACTGGAAACTGAAAAGAGGAGCTTCAGGAACAGGGCGATAAAGACGGAACTTAAGCGCCGGCTGTAACATTCAAACAGAAGCAGCGTCCTCCGGGCTGCAGCCGCTTAAATCAATGAGGAGGTGGAGCCAAGTGAGGGGAGGCACACGTGATGTTATGGACTACGAATTCTCTTAGGTTTCATGAGAATCGTAGTTCGAAACCGTCTGGCTGGTGCAGTAGTCGTAAGACTCCATGGCATTCTCCACTTCATCAAGAATGGCACTGCAGAATGCCGAACAGAACGGCGAAGCGCAATAGTTTTGCCAGAGGTCCTTTTCCGCTGTCGGCCCTGAGGTAAGTATGAAGCACGGGGTGGTCGTGTGGAACGGCGCCGAGGTGTGACATTGTGGGCAGCATCCCATGACCAGACCTGCTTTTTGCCCACTACCTGCAAGCCCGCTGTACCCTTGCCATCATCCAGTGACCAGACTTGCCCAGCTGCTTGCTGTTAGGAGTGTCCGCCGTTATCCCGTGACCAGAATCTTTTGAGTCCAGAACCGGTTACTTTGTCTTTGTTGTACTCTCTAAGAAATCCTCTCCTCGCCTTGGTAATTTGTTTAAGACTGTTAGAATTCTCTGTGCACCCTGTCCTTGATTTCCTGTTGTTAGCACCATCCTTTCATTCATCCCATCTTGTAACTACTTAGCAATATTTTGATTAAATAAATTACTCTTCCCTAAAGAAAAGGGGTACACTACGTGCAGCGTAACTTTTATATTCACGGGTGGCGTTCCTCTATTCTAGCCATTAAATCTTGTGTAAGTAAAACATGTCCTTTTTCTTTCAAAACCGATTTTCTCTTTTCAACTGCTCTATTTTCCTAAAATAGAACATCATTCCACCTTGAAAATCTCATTCAATTCTTCAGCTATAGTCACCTTTTCACTTCTATATTGACCCTGTGATGTGAATCTATCACTCAGCGTAAAAACCGCATTCCAATTCTGTATTTTTCTCCCGTTAAAAAAAAAACGTTTTGACATTTAAAACTGCAAATGTGTAAAATGCAACTTTTCCATGTGTGATTTGACTGCACTGTGTTTTCAATTTCAATGTGCTTTGTAAACTGTATGCCATTTTTTGATACCTTACCTTACAGTTGCTAGTGGTATAACATCCCTGATGCGGTGATAAATCATATGTACACAATTATTTAATTACACATATTAATTATTTGTTAAAATCTGAGTTTCATTTTAGGCCTTTGCAAAGGATTTTGATTCTGTTTGCTGCCTCATATACCTTACTACCTGCTGCTTTTCTATTCACTCAGAATTCAAGTAATTATGGGTTGAGGTAAAATTGCAGGGGGAAACCTTAACTTGGGTGCTATCTATCCTAATTGCAAAAGTGCTCCTATTAATTGGTGCTTTGGATCTATCTATCTATCTATATTGATTTTTGTATTGCGCAAAATCACGCGAAGGCCTCAAAGCGCTCCCATGGACAAAACACTACATAGAACATAAAGCAGGCGGCAAGGCACAGACCTGAAACAGGTGGTATGACTTACTCAGTGCCACCATCGAACAACCATGTCTTGAGTTGTTTTTTAAATATGCTGATGGATCCACAGTTTTTTTATCGACAGCGGAAGTGAGTTCCAGATCTTGGGAGCCCAAAGGCTGAACCTAATACTACCAGCTCTTTTGAGGGTTTGGCGAGGTTGTATCAGATCAATGTTACTGTTGGATCTCAAGCATCTCCTGATGGGTGCTTTCTGTATTTTGTCCGAGAGGTATTTCGGAGCCATCCCGGACAAACATTTGAAGACAGTAACAGCACTTTTAAATTGAATTTGTTGTCCAACTGGGAGCCAATGCAGATTCCTCCTCTCTGCTGATACCTTAGAGTATTAACTTAACCTATTGACTGCCCTAAGAGCTCTATTTTGGATAGTCTGCAGCTTACTTATGTTGGACTTGGAGGTACTCATCATCAGGCTGTTGCAGTAGTCTAGTTTAGACTTAACAATCGTACCAGCTATTATAGCCAAGTTGGGCTTGGATAGATACGTGCAAATTTGCCATAGGAGGTTAGAGAAGAAAACACAGGTCGACTTAAGATAAGATGCTTGTCTTTTGTACGAGAGATGAGAGTCCATGTAGACCCCTAGGGTTTTTACATGATCAGAAACTTTAATGACACTGTTGTTAATTTCAAAACTATGGTACTTATCCTCAAGGAGTTTAAGTCTCTGGGGGGCACCAATAATAATTAACTCCGTTTTAGCTTCATTAAGAGCCAGTGAGTTAGATGCCATACAGGTTTGTATCACTGAGAAGACATCTCTGATTCTACACACATCCTGTTCATAGTCTCCAGACAGCGTGAACACCAGCTCAGTGTCATCAGCGTAATTTGTAAAACTGACACCCACGGATCGTAGCATGTCACATAGGAGTTTGGAGAAAATATTAAATAGAAGAGGTGACAAACAAGAGCCCTGAGGAACACCACATAACAGGGGGATAATTAAGGAGGAGAAATTCCCCTTGACAACAGCTGCTGATTTAGGGCCTAAAAAGGATTTAAACCAGTCTGCTGCGGCCTGCGAACATCTACCTACTGAAATAAGTCTTTCGGCCAAGAGCTCATGGTTGATCAAATCAAATGCCGAAGAAAGATCCGGCAAGAGAAGGAGAGCTGGATTTCCATTCTCTAAAATGGACACAATGTTGTTCTGAAGGTCCAAGAGGGATATCTCGGTGCCATGGTTTGCCCGAAACCCAGATTGCTCCTCCGCAAGAATATCATTACTTTCTACAAATTTCTGATATTTTCCGTAAGCGATCTTGTCAATGATCTTCAGTAGGAATGGTACATTAGTAATAGTTCTAAAATTACCCAGTATCACTGGATCAAGGTTCTCTTTCTTTAGTAGAGGAGTAATCCAGGCCTCTTTGAGATTGTTAGGGATGTACGATTCATCAAAGGACTGATTGACAAAACTTGTGACCAAAGGGGCCAAGGTAGCAGCAAAATCTTTGAAAAGATTTGCGGGAAAGGCATTGCCTTTACAGGAAGATGGCTTCAATTTGTGAATGATCTCCAAAACCTCCAGTTCTGATACTTTTTTAAAATGAGAACATTTCCAATGGTGGTTTAATGCCATGGTCCAGATTCTCCAGTACCACAGGAAGATTGGGAAGAGTATTTAGTTGCTCTTTGATAGCCTACTGGTGTTTCTCGGTTTTATTATTAAAACCATCACGGATGTGGTCTATTGGTGACCAAGGGGTACTTTAAATCTTCCAAGATGGAGAAGATTTTCTTGCTATGAGATTTGGCCTGATGAATTCTATCGTTAAAATGGTTTGCTTTGGCATGAAAAATTGTTTGTTTATAGCTTTTTATAGCATGTTTATAACACTTTTCCATAGACGGAGCTTTTCTCCAACATCTTTCAGCAGAACGTTTAATACGTCTCGCTGTCAGAATGTCTTCAGAAAACCATTTGTTCTGATTGGTAGATTTGTTCAGTTTAGCAGATTTAAGGGGGCAAGCGTGTCGAAAGCTGTGTTATTAGCTAGCCTAAACAGTTTAGTGAATTCATCAAGGGGCTAGTGTTTTTGAAGTGAGAGAAGAAGAGGAATAACCTGTTCCTTAAATGCAGCATGCGTTACATTTTTTTGGTTACGCCAAGTCTTCAGAGGAATGTTTTTATTCTTGATGCAAGTTACTGGACCTTGAGTCACACATTCAAAGTTAATAAAATAGTGATCACACCAAATATATTCCGTGATGGCAGAGATACTGGTTGGTACATTTTTTGTAACAATCCAATCCAATATGTTGCCATCTTTGTGAGTGACACAACCAATTTGTTGTTGGAACCCAATGGATTCCAGCAAATGGACTAAGTCTGAAGAGACTTCATCAAGAGGATTATTGTAGCAGTAGTTAAAATCGCCAAGAATAAGAAAAGGAGTCAACTCTTTAGATATATTGCCAATAGTGGCCAATAGTTGTTCTTCAAACCTAATAGATACTCTAGGGGACGATATAACAATAGTATGCTAATGGAGGATGTGGCATTAATATTTAATTTAGCCATAAGAGCTTCACAGTTCTCTGGGTTAGGCAGATTAATAAAATGCATTTTCAGGTGTTGTTTGAAAATGATAGCCACTCCCTCACCTCTGCCATTTTCTTGCATGGTTTGGGCAGTAAGGTAGCCCATAGGAGTAGCGAGAAGCATAGCATGGTGCATAGACTCAGACATCCAAGTCTCTGAAAGAAATAGGATATCGAGATCCAGTTCCTGAATTTTGTCTCCAATTTCCACTGAGTGCTTGACAAGGAAATGAGTATTCAAGAGACAGCACTTCAGTTCCGGTGGATTAATGTTTATTGTGGGGTTGAGGTTGCCTGTATTGGTAACGGAAAGGTGATCGAGGACCCAGGTAGGTTGAAGAGAGCTGGATTTCAAGCTACTGGCCTCCTTACTCCTCATCTTTCAAGGGACAGGTAGGGTGAAGTTTTATCATGGGTTGCCTCACCTCTTCTGCAGGAAGGGAGGGGAAGGTAATTGGGGTTGTAGGAGAGTGGATGAGGTAGACATCCCACTGGTTCATTATCCGTGGCTCATGTTGGAAAGTATGACTATCCGGACATAGCACACTTCTTACCTCTGAAGCCTGTTTTGCCTGTTTAATTGCATCCAAAACCTCTTGTATACCCATTTCCTATGTTCTATGTTCTTTTAGAAGGTTACCCAAGTGTATTTCAGTAGTTTTCACTGTTATTATCACCCCATTGGTGGTTGCGGCCCATATAAAAATGGTGTGATTTTCTTTTAAATTAAAATAAATAAATATTGTATTCACACCAACCGGCCTGGTTCATGGTCCATTGTGACCCCGGGTATTATAAAAGAGGCTGTGAGATGGGTTGGGTATTGGCTCAATTCGAATTCGTTGAAAATAAACAAAAAGTATTGAAATTGAGCACTAGATCCTAGGCTAAGGGCAAGAGTTCTGATCCAGTGTGTGACGGCCGGTTAGAATCCTTCACACCCCACCCTCTCGCCATGCGAAGTTTTAGTATATTTGCACCCCTGGCTCTAGGTGAGGATCACAAAGGGACGAGGTTAATCAGCCCCGGGACCTGCAGTTTCCCTTCTGAACAACTTCCGTAGAAATTAAAAGTAGAATAGAAGTGCATCTGATAGGGGGACAACTCTGAGTTTGCACTTTTCAACTCGCCGGCAAGCCTGAAGTTCTCAGTAGGAAACATACGTTTTTTATGACAGACAAGGTAGTAGACTTTTTGGTATCTTGTTTTATTTCCATATTGAACTCCCTTGTCTGCACCGTAAATCTCCAATGCTGCAACACTGAGTCTAAGAAACCTATGATAATGTGTTTACTTAACTTTTCCTTCAGCGACATCATTTCGCCAAAATGCCAGGGGTAGCAGAAGGGACACCACACAACCCTTGCCCACTGATGACATCACAGGAAGTGATGTCATTTGACCCCAGCACAAAGCAACATCACAGGAAGCGATGGAACAGGACCTTTCACCCCTTGACAAAACAGAAAGTGGCATCACATGGCATTGTTCCTAAGTACACTACGAAAAATATGGTCACAATATCCCTGTAATGTGATATACATTTCATACAAGAATGTATCACCATATGTACCATTAATATCAGTGTGCATGGACCCATATTACCAAATTATTGTGAATGAAAGCAGACGTCCAAGGTTAAATGATAATGATGTGTAATTATATGGCACTTACACTTCAGCACTTTATACAGAACAAATATACATTCACTATCACCCAACCTGTGTTGGTAATCATTTATCAACCTCAGTAGGATGAAAGGCTGAGTTGTCCTTGTAGGGATTCGAACCTGCAACCTGCTGATTACACACAAATAGCAGCAGTGAGGGCTCAACCCACTGAGCTATCTTACCAGCTATAGCTATCTTACTGGCTATAGTAAAATGAGCAATCACATGTCTGAATGTTCTCAAAGTCAGAAAGCAAATTACACTCTGTAGTGGATAATATAAGCTGGTAACTGAGATTTAACAGCAGGCCAGTTAATCTGCAGGTCTGGTGCAAGGTTGGCCACACGCCAAGCAAAATGAAATCAAGGGCCACTTTATGTGCTATGGTCAAACATTTCTACAGTGTACACAAGCTTTTAGGCACAAGGATTTTGTTAAGTGACCGAGGACACCAAGATGGATCGTCTTCTGATGATCGTAACAGAGACAACGCCAGAAAAAAACATGCTAGAACTGCAACTTGCAAAAAACAAAATGCCTGATTCATGGAATTATTTGCGTGAAAAACGCAGATTTGCGCGCCTTTCTGCCCGAAAATCCCTGTTTGAAGTATGGGGATTTTCAGGCAGAAAGGTGCGCAAATCTGCGTTTTTCATGCAAATAATTCCATGAATCAGGCAGAAAATGCCTACTCCGAAATGGATGCTTTTTCTACTCTTAAGTGCTTTTTGGATGTTTTTGTCTGCATTGTGAACTTAAGGTGTTTAAGAACAAACTAAATCAGTGACTCACCCCTGAAGTGTGCCTGAAATAAACCTTTAATGACTCTAGCAATTATTGTATAGAATACCAGAAAGACAAAAAATGATTTGTTATTCCTATTCTCTCTTATTTAGGGTCGCTGCTCAAAGTGTTACACTTGTGGAACCCCCTGTTTTTTAAAGAGGCCAGAACAAGAAAGTTAGCCACTCCAGAAACAAAGAACAACATGGCTCTGCCCACAGCCCAGGAGCTTGCATTTTCTTTAAGGGGTAGCAAGGGAGACCTCAGGGGTTGCAGTTGTGACCCCGGCAACCACCAAGTGACGTCCCTGTGTTCCTTACTGGGGTTGTTTGTGATTGTTCCCTGCTCCAGTGGCCTGCTTGCAGGGTGTACTTTGTAAAATCTGTGTGGTCTGCCTCTGAGTGAAGCCTTCCAATTAAAAACGGCCAAATTTAATTTTTGAAGCAGAACATGATTTTCGATTTGAGGTTTGCAGCATGCCTAATTTCCGGGGGAATTATCAGAAAGCAGAAGTTCAGGTTTGGGTAGAAATAAGTACCCAATTAGTGTCATACAAACTTATGTTATGCAATTTTATTTGATATTTGTATTGTATTGTATTCATCATTTATATAGGGGCCTTTCCCATTTGTAGGGCCTCAATGTTATTTGTGGTTGGAACGCCCTCAGTGACCACAGTCCATGTGCAGGAGGTTCTAAGAATTTAGAGTAAAGATGCGTGTGTGCATTTGCTCCCGGGATACGACTTAGTTGGGCTGGCTAGTCTCCAGTAAGCATCCCGGAGGCCAGGCACGTGGGTGGGTGCTGTTGGTTGATTAGGATAGAGTCCTAGTGCTGAGGATTCAATGTGCGCACAGCTAGATCAAATTGTTTTTTGTTGGTTGTCATTATATACTAATCGCAGAGGTGTTGAGGTATGTCTGGCATTTCAGTTTGGATGGCTATGTGTGCTGCTAGACTGGAATAGCATTGCCATAGCTGCATTCTAGGGTGCATGGATGGGTAGCCGTGCTTGTGGCCTGTGTCCACAGACGTGGTTTAAGGTAAATGTACCATAGGCTTGGCTGGAGTTCGACTGCAGTGTTGTTTTTCTTGGTGCAGTGCGACTGGCTGGTTTAGCAATTCACAGTCTCCCTGCAACGAGAGTCTGAGTAGTGCGAGAGGGCTCAGAGGGATAACGGGCCCGCGGTTGAGGGGGTCGATGATGACATACATTACTCATCATAATCGTTTTTCTGATGGTTGTATCTGCTTAGATTCACATGCTGTGCATATAGTCCGACATCTAGTGGTAATCGCAGAGTATTGCATCTTTTTTTGAAGATCGAAAAGGGATGTCCACATGGGCGTGACTGTAACACTATCCCTAAAGTGACGTGTAGTGTACCCAAAATCCCCCACGTGTCGAGGTCCCACCGGTTGTTTTTCTTCTGCAGTCAGGGAGCTTTGTAGAATGCGTGAGTGAGTACAGAAGAGAGAAGGTGTAAGATGTCTATGTTCCTTCTACTCCAATAAGGGAGGAAGGGTGGGCACCTGTGAATCTAAGCAGATACAACCTTCAGAAATATCATTACGGTGAGTAATGTATGTCTTCTGAATTTGTTTAGAATCACGTGCTGTTCATACACTAGCAAGAAGTACCCGGAGATGGTGGTGGGATGAGTGAAGGAACAGTAGCAACGAGATGTTTTAGCACTGCTTGTCCCAACTGAGAATCTGACTTAGAGTGTGTATCTAAGAAGTAATGTTCGGTGAAAGAGTGAACAGAACTCCAGGTTGCTGCTTGGCAAATGGAATCTAGAGGAACATTTGCAAATAATGCTATGGTAGCCCCTGTACCCTGAGGAGAGTGAGATCTAGGTGTAAAAGGTAGATCTCTCTAGGCAAGAGTGTAAGACAGTGTGATACAATTTACAATCCACTTGGAAATAGCTGATTTAGAGACAGGGTTGCCTTCTTTACCAGCTGCCACAGAAATGAAGAATTGGTTTGTTTGTCTCATTTGCTTAGTCTTTTCAAGGTAGTAAATTACTGCCCTCCTTATATCCAGTGTGTGGAGGCGTCTTTCTGCCAAGCGAGTGGGGTTTTGGAAGAAAGTGGGGAGTTCGATTGATTGATTTACATGGATCTTCGAGATGAATTTAGACGCAAAACGTGGGTTTGTGCGCAAAACCACCTTGTCTTTGTGAATAGTCACAAAGGGAACTTAAACTGAATGGGACTGCAGTTCATTAACCCTCCTTATTGAGGTGATGGCCACTAGGAAGGCAGTTTTATAGGTGAGGGCCTTCAGGCTAGCCTTGTGCATGGGCTCGAAAGGAGGCCCCATTAATCTGGTAAGGACAACGTTAAAGTCCCATACGGAAGTTGGGTTGGAAATAGGGGGATGAAGTCTCTTCACCTCTTCCATGAAGGTCTTAATGACAGGAATCTTCCACCATGAAATCTTGCTCTGGGATGTGGTGTACGCAGCGAGAGCGGCCAGGTGTACCTTTAGGCAATTGAAAACAGGTTCTGAGTTTAATAGGTGTGTTAGATAAAGGACAATATCATTAGGGGAGCAGTCAATGGGATTGACATTTTTAGTATAGCACCAGATAACAAAGCGCTTCCACTTGTTGGAGTAGCACTGTCTGGTCTTGGGTTTTCGTGCGTCCCTGAGTGTGTCCATTAATCTCTGTGGGAGTTGAAGGTGCCCAAACTCTATGGGCCTTATTTAAAGTCTGGAGAGGAGTGCCTGCTACCTTTTTAAAAAAATATTTGTAAGGAACTTGGGGTTGGTCACCCTGAGTTACCTGGGGGCACCAGACGTGGGCTCCCTGCTCACTGTGCTCAGAGAGGCGCAGCTTCACCTCACTGATGAGGCCCAACAAGGAAACTGAAACACGTGTATGGGGTTGCTGTTGGTACTCTTATTCAGAGAGGATTTGCCATAGCATTTCGGTGCTGGACTGCCCATGTGGGCAGGACAAAGACTGATATGCAAATGGATATTTCCCATCTGTGAAAGGTACAGTGAGCAAAAAGCGTGTGCTGCAAACACTCATCTCAGAACTGGTTATCATGCCATGTTCCTTCTGGAGAGGAGCGCCTGCTACCTTTTATTTTAAATATTTGTAAGGAACTTGGGGTTGGTCTCCCTGAGTTACCTGGGGGCAGCCAGATGTGGACTCCCTGCTCACTGTGCTCAGAGAGGTGCAGCTTCACCTCACTGATGAGGCCCAACAAGGCTGAAACACGTGTATGGGGTTGCTGTTGGTACTCTTGTTCAGAGAGGAATTGCCATAGCATTTCGGTGCTCGACTGCCCATGTGGGCGGGACAAAGACTGATATGCAAATGGATATTTACCATCTGTGAAAGGTACAGTGAGCAAAAAGCGTGTGCTGCAAACTCTCATCTCAGAACTGGTTATCATGCCATATTCCTTCTGGAGAGGAGCGCCTGCTACCTTTTTAAAAGAAATACTTATTATAAGTTTGTCGGTCTGGAAACAAGGGTGCCGGCAAGCTCACCGGCACCCTTGTTTCCGAATCGGCAAACTCTGAGTCTGCCTGCTATGGCTGCTGTGCCCGAAAGGTCTGACCCTGCCGGGCACAGCGGCCACGGTAGGCAGACCGGTCACAGAAGCACCGGAACCATTAGTAACAGTGCCAGTGCTTCTGTGTCCCCACTCTTATAGAGTGGGGACTTATATTTTACCGGTGCCTGACTTCCCGTGCCGCCAGACTTGGAATCTCCTGCTGGTACCGGGAAGTCGGGTACCGGTAAAGTTTTACAAGTCTGGTGGCAACCAGAGTTACTGCTGTACTCGTAAGGAGGTCCCATGACTTCAGGAGCCAAGCTGCTAAATTGAGTGTTTGGGGTCATGGGTGTCTCTGTCTGGTCCTGAGACAGCATGTTGTATGGGCATAGTAGCTTGCTTGGAGGGGAGACTGACATTTCCACGAGATGGAAGAACCAAGGCTGTTGGGCCAAATTGGAGGCACCAGGATCATTGTGACTTGTTCCTGGTGCATATTGTGCACTATTCTGTTCAGAAGCGGAATCAGGGGTTAAGTGTAGGCAAATCTCCCAGACCATGTTATCCAGAGACTGTTCCCTTTGGATTAATTTTGTGGGTACCTGCAAGCGTAATATGGGCATAGGGCATTCTCCAAACTTCTGAACAAGTCGATCTCTGGAACCCCCATTATGCAAAGACATTGAGCAAAATGTGCTCTTTCAATTGCCACTTGTGCTCTATGGGTAGAGGAAAGTCTCTGCTGAGCCTGTCTGCCAGAAAATTGAGAGGAGGACCATGTTGTGCTTCAATTCCCACTTCCAGATTTTCTGGGACAGTCTGGATAGCCCTAGAGAGTGAGTTCCCCCTGTTTGTTCTGGTAGTACATGGCTGTTGTACTGTCTGTAAGGACCAAGACTGTTTTCCCCTGAAGGTGTGCCTGGAAGGCTTTTAGGGCTTTGAACACTGCAAGCAGTTCCAACAGGTTTATGTGATTGGACGCTCCTGATGGGGACCACATGCCGTGCGCTGTCTGTTGAAGGAGGTGAACCCCCACCCTGACAGGGATGCATACGTGGTGAGAGTGGCCTCTACTGCTGGGGTGGTAAAGGTTTTCCTCTACAGAAGGTTTTCCCTTGACCACCACTGCAAAGACTAAACAAGGGCTATGGAGACAACCACTAGCCTGACAGCATTGGCTCAAGAGCCACTCTTGCTTGGGGCGCATGTGCTGACGAGCATGAGGAACTAGGAAGGTGCAAGAATCCATCATCCCCAGTACTGACATGGCTTTGCGAACGGTTACTCGGTGACTGGCTACCTAGTGAGGGATCTGGAACAGCATGTTTTGAACCCTCTCCTTGGAGGGGAAGACAAGCCTGTCTTCTGTCCGCTTCTGAGGGATCTGGAATAGTATGTTTTGAACCCTCTCATCGCAGGGGAGAGATAAGTCTGTTTTCTGTCTGAATCAGGGCCCCCAGAAAATGTTTGACTTGGCTGGGGACTAGACTGACTTCATCTCATTGATAGAGAACACTAGGTTGAAAAGGAGATCTACTGACCTACGGGTATTCTCCAGGCATGTTCCGTACGTGTCCCATGTCGTCAAGGAAGGAATACACATGGATGTACTTCCGCCACAGGTGAACTGCTGCTACTGCCAGTACCTTTGTAAACACCCTCAGGGCTGAGGCAATATCGAAGGAGAGAATTTTGAACTGATAGTGTGTGTCCTCTATCATGCACCTGAGGTACTTTCTGTGCGCTGGCAACATTGAAATATGAAAGTACGCTGAAGCAGGGGGATTACTTCCTGAAGAGTTGTCATCTACTTTTGTGGTTTGACATACTTGTTCACAGGATGAAGATCTAAAACAGGGCGCATGGTTAGATCCTTTTTGGGTATAAGGAAGTACACTGAATAAATAACCTTGTTTACCTGGAGATGAAGGATGACTTTGATGGCGCCCTTTTCCACTAGGACCTGAACCTCTTCCAACAGGATTCGTTGATGGTCTGATGACAGGCATCTGCTTCTGGGTGATTGGTATTGGGGTGGCCGGAGAAACTCGATGCAGTACCCGTGGCCGACGGTCTTGAGTAGCCACTGATCTGATGTGATCCCCTCCCATGTGTGGGCAAATGATGTTAGATGTCCCCCAACCAGGGAAGTGTGGGAGGGGATCCATATGGACGAGTCACTTGGAGGCGGAAGCCAGGGAGCCTCTGAAAGCAGAGTTTCTGCCCCTGCCCTTTCCCAGATGAAAACCTCTCTGTTGGGATTGAAAGTTGACTGAGAAGCCCTGTCCGGAATCCCATTTGGATACCCAAGAGCCATATTGTGCATGGGCAGAGCAGCAGGATTGCCCAAGAAAGTATCGGCGGGTGTTGGAGATGCCACGTCGGATAAAGGGCTTAGCTGTGATCTGACTGAGCAACCTGAGGATCTTGTGCTCCTTTTTTGCCATCTCCAAGTCTTCATCAGCCACTTTCCAGAAGAGGTTCACATCCTCCAAGGCCTTGTTGATCAAGGAAGCCTGAGTCTCTGGATTGAATCCTGAGTTCTTTAACCAGGAGTGGCATTTCAGCAAGGTTCCCTGAGCAAGGGTATGCCCTGAAGTTTCGGCAGAGTCCAGAATGTTCTTGAGGATATTTTGGGTGACCTGTCTACCCTCTGTGACGACCACAAACAGGCAGGTGTGAGTAGGTTCAGGACATCTCAAAGGCCGTCCTGAACAAGGCCCCATTGAATGTCACTATAGCTCGGAAGGAGCGTGGTGTTGTTGGCAATCCTGGTGGAATATACTGCAGGGGTTGTAACACGCTTGCCCAGGGCATACATCTTTTTTGCAGTCCTTGTCAGGAGGAGATTCCGACAAGGACTTTTGTGAGTAGTGGTGACAACCAAGGAGACCAGGATAGCGTGGCCCCTGATATAGAGCGTGTCTGAGGGAGCCGGGCGAAACAATTTTTCACACAGGGGTTTACCGCGTGTGTGAGTGATTGTGTGAGTAATGAAGGGGCCAGACGCTTCTTGATGGAGTTTAGCAAGGAGAGGGCTTGGATGACTGGGGTCTTTTCCTTAAGAATATCTTCCACGAAATCCGAATCAGGGGTTGCTTTGTGTGTGATCATTTTGAAGTGGTCAGCACCCTTCTTCAGGAGGGTATTGACCATCACCTGGTTGCCCATAGGCGACGAGTCTCTAGGCTGGGAGGTGGTAGGTAAATCTAAAAAGATGTTGTCAGAGTCATGTGGTGGGGTGTGCCACGTGCTCTGGTCATCCACGTGCCCTGGTCATCCACAGGCTTAAAATCTGGGTCCTGGTAATTGGGATCCTGGTCGTCCTAGCCATGGCCCTGGGCAAAGGCAGCATCCTGGCTAGGATCATCAGGGTCATCCCAAAAGACGTCAACTTGGGGGTCCTGAAGTGATTCCTTCAAGGAGGGAAATTGGGCACCGGGAGAGTAGAGCCTCTGGGACTTCGGAGGGATGAGGCTTGAGTCCACATTCCTATGCCTCTTCAAAATATCCTCAAATTAGCCTGAGAAGTCAATGAACATGTCCATCTTGCTCATACAGGATTCAAACCTATCCATGGTCCATTCAGAGGAGTCTGAAGGGTCAGGAGGGGGGAGGGCTGTGCAGGAGGGACAGAGCCATAAAGTAGGGCCTTAGAAAGAGGAGTGGAGGCCGGAGAATAGCCTTCAGGTGAGAAGGGCACCTTCCTGGGGTCCAAAACGGGTAAATCAACCTTAGAAAGCTTCTCCAGAAGCTTTAGGAGTATTTTCGCCAATTGGATATGTTTTGGCATATATTTCAATGCTGCTGCAGTCATCGGCGATACTGAGTGTTTCGGTGCGACTGCGCCTTTTGACCGTATCGCGTCCAAGTGGAAGGTTTTGTATAGCCCCTACTGCCATTGGTATGGTCTTGAAGCACTGTGGTGGATGAATGCCCTTCAGAAGACCGTAGCCTGAGCAGACATGAAAATGAAAGGACCCATACAATGAGTAAGAGACTACTGCTGCACTGCAGACAAACCAGATGACTTTCCTGGAGCAACAACTGAATCCGTGATGAATGAGGGTGCACAAATGGCCTTGATGAGAGTGCAGTCATAGATGGCACCCACCCATGGGGTAGACCATATGCTCACAGCACAGGTTGATATAGGGTGCCATGCACATCTCCTGCAGGGTATATGTACTAGTTACAGCCCAACCCTGACTTTGGAAGGGGACCAGAGGCACAGCTCTATCACAGCTCTACCACAGCTTTACCACAGCTCTAACACAGTGGGCGTTGTGTGTGCACCTTGATGCTTCCTCCGCAAATCCCCCGATGGGGCAATACACATCCACAAATGTGTGCGCATCGGGGAGACGAGCAAATCGATGTCTCCACCTGGATGCTGATGCCCATTGAGCTCCCCAGTAGGGCACACTGTTTCCGGACTCTTGCAGAAGTACCATATTACAGGGGACAGATATTGGAGGAAAGGATGGAAAAAAACCTCTTGACATATTTTTTTAAATTGCCTCTGTTATTCGGCGTCAGGTCCATTTACTTTCACCATCCAAATATCTGGGTTCTTGCCATGCTTTGTGCCCTAAAAGTATCCCGGGCCCCCCCCCGGGCTGCTGCTTTCAGCTCCCATTCATACGGTGCAGCAACCAATCGCCCCTACTCTCCGCGAGCACTCATCCACGTGACGACGTTTCCTTTCCCGCGCTGCATCTTTAAACAGCTGCAGGGGATCGATCATTTGCAAGCCATTTATTTGACAGCCAACGGGAAACTGAGCATGCACTTTCTCGTTTGGGATTCTAATTTTGTTTTGAAGCCTAACTATACTTGTTTTGTATGCTCTGAAACTCCAGGGGCTCTATGAGAGACACAAAGAATCGACTACTAAAAAAGAAGCAAGAATTATAAGCAAAGCAACTGACTGGATGATATTGTGAGTAAACATGGATGTCTTATATGTCTTTTGGACCCCCAAACTAAAGAAATTAAGGAATCCAAGAATGTCTTTTCATTACCCCTCCCACTTTGTCCATACTTGTCAACATGACCCATTCCAATCTGTAGGTGCTTATTCCGTCCTGGTTTTTTCTTTGCATACTGGTATTTGTAGTTCCACTTTTACCATCATAAAACTCAGACTTCAAGTCCCAGAATGGAACAAAAAACAGGATTGGATAAGCACCTAAAGATTGGAATGGGTCATGTTGGCAAATATGCCACAACCCATAAATACATTTTAGACATGTAGACGTTGGGAAACCAGTAATAGTGGACTGAAGTGGCCAGTAGGGGGCGCACATCATCATTCCTTTGGATGGAAGTCACCTGACGAAATCTTAAGAAGAAGAGGATGAAGATTGATCAAAATATGCTGATGGACCCCTGGAGGTCCCTTGAACCCCATTGTCTGTGCTGGAATCAGACTAACAATAATCACGTTGGGTGGGATGCACAGGACATTATTAGGTGTTCTCAATGGGGTTACTTGTGTTCTAGCTTAGTTTCGAGTCACAGATCCGGTATTTGAAAGGGTAGACATATCCCAGCATGGTTACAGAACTAACAAGTGAACAATAAACAAATAAACTCAGATGATGGAGGACAATGATTAGAAGTTACCAGAAGGATTTACATATCCAAACGCATACTGAGATTAGAAGAGGTTAGAAGAGAGACGCCATTTTTAAGTGTTCTATCTTTGAGTGAGCCAAGAAGCATATGCCTTTGTGGTGTGCAATGACTCAACACTGCAGCCAGTTAACCCATGACACTTCTTAAAGAATGTAACTTGAGAAATAAATTACTCTTAGGGGGATGAAAATTCTGAAGAATTTAGGGACTGGCAATTTTCACAAGTTATTCACTATGTGATTGAATGAATTGCTCGACATCTTATACTTTGGTGATAGTGGTCAAACTTGTAGTTGAGTCTTTTACTCAGCACTTGACGGCATTGCTTCCGAGTTCAAGGTGCAATTATTTGTGAATTGTGTACCTTCAAGACTTAAAATAACACTATCTTTTGAAGACTGGATGAGGAAATCTAAACAGATCACATGAATAACAGACATGCCAATATAACAAATTAGTTCTTTACCTTGGTTCGCAGGATATCTTTTACGCCTTCTATCACATCCTCTCTCTCAATCTTACACTTTCTATCTTTCTCTCTGTCTCCCCTCTCACTCACTTTCCATATTTCTTTTTTCTCTCTGTCTCCCCTGTCACTCACTTTCCATATTTCTTTTTTTCTCTCTGTCTCCCCTCTCACTCACTTTCCATATTTCTTTTTTTAACTCTGTCTCCCCTCTCACTCACTTTTCATATTTATTTGTTTCTCTCTGTCTCCCCTCTCACTCACTTTCAATATTTATTTTTTTATCTCTGTCTCCCCTCTCACTCACTTTCCATAGTTCTTTTTTTTTTATCTCTTTCTGCACTTTTGTGTGAGAGCCTTTTTGAGCTATCTCCCTCTCCGTCCAGCAGAAGGCATCCTGGGTTGTGCTAGAAAAAGGGGCTGAACTGGGGAGCGAGCGGTTGTGGGATGTGAAGCCAGTAGCCTCACTGACTCTTGGAAAGAATGCATTGAGAGGAGGAGTTAGGGCTGTATATGTATTTTAACTAGCTATTCAAACAACGAAAACAACAACTGGGACAGGCTGTCAACATAAAAGCAGAACTACAAGTTGATAGTGGATGTCAACACAAAGGTAGGACTACACTCCAGTAGCGCGAGCGTGGTGTAGAGTCAGACTTATGATCTTCTCGAGTTTCTATTGCCATAACCATGGCAGCAATCGCATAATTTGGAATGCTAATCGAGGTCCTCTGAATTTAAAACAAAAGATATTTGACCAGCTGCAAGTCAAGCCATTAAAATGTGATTGTATTGAACTAAATTTAGGAAGTGCCGATGAACAATTCTTTTGCCCTGTTATTCGGGGAGCTGTGCAGGCACTAATCTGAAGGGCAGTTCTTATCAGGGTTCCATGTGGGTAGGGGCGGCTTCTGTAGACACCTGCACCCTGTGCTCTCCACCCACCTCTCTGCTCCCTTAATATATTAGCATGAATTGCCCCCCATTTGCTAGAGCCATCCAGGCTATTTGCTACACGAGCATAAATAGAGAAAAAAGAAAGATATCTTTAAAGGAAGTTCCTGTGTTTTTATGCATAAAAGAATACGAGCAGCAGAAACACAGGCAACCCCCGAAAACAAAAGTTACAAGTGAATACAAAACGTATCAGCCTCAGAGAGGAAAGGCTGAGCCAGCCTGGTCAGGGCTTGGTGCTATCATATGTCATGAAAACACACAACTCTGCAACAAATGCTTATCACACTGAGTGATCTTCTGTGGCACACACACCTATCACAATGCATTTACATTTAGGTTATGGCACGTGATCAAAGAAAGGTGAACACGCTACACAAGTTGTGCTACTGTGAATGCGCAAACTGTTTGCTATAATAAACACAGAACACGTTACCCGAAAAATTGATCAGAGCAAAACTTTAGTTGTCAACAATAGTCAGCAGCATTCTTGGAGCGTCAGCAGTGCAGAATACAATATTAAGACGTAGGTGTGTGTTTAGAAACAATGTGCACTGCACTCTTTGAGAGGGAGAGCCAGGTGGGGGCATGGTGTGCATTCCCTGTTTGCTCACTCATTAAGGCAAGTGTTAGACTCCCACTATTCATCCTGGACATTGCAGACCTTTTGGAGTCGGTTTAGAGCAGCTGTGACAGAGGCATCCTCCGAGATGGGAACTGGCCTGGTATTTGGAGATTAACTTTACCATCTGTCTTTAGTAATATTGCCGTCACCCTGAGGTATATTGTTCATATGGGGGGAGGTCAGATGGGGAAGGTGAGGGGACACAGGCTCTGCAGGGGTTTTGGGGTTCTAACAGAGCCTGCAATGGACAAGGGGACCAGGTTGCAGGGTCTACAACTGTGTTTGTTATTTTCTATGTTCTGCTCATTTTAAGTGTTTGTGCATAGTGTAACAAGTGTGTGGTTCCTCAGGTCTACCAACAAATCAATGTCCAGTGTGAAAAATCAAACATTGCCTTGGTGCTCAAAGAAGAAACAGATAAATTGGTTTTAATCAGAGTACTACCCTTTTAAAGAAGGAAGGACACCTTTAGAATCAACATGGTGTGTTTTATTGGTAAAAGATGCTTTTTTTTTTAAAGTAAATTATGTATTTGTAGTAAACTGCCTATTTTGAAAAGTTTACAAAGTTCATTTGTAATGATCACTCCCAGTATATATTATAGTAATAATAAGAATGTTATACTTGGCCTACTGAGCAAAGCACATTACCCAAAACATGGAATAATCTTCTAAATTGTACTCTTTTTTTTTTCAAAATATATATTTATTGGTTTTTATACAAACATTGCATCGAGTGGTAGCGAATACATAAAGAGCGCTGCGAGCAGCGACGTTGACCTTCGAGATACAAGTAGTAAAACAACAAGGACTATGTCCTTCATAACAAAACAACAGTAATAACAGGTCAGGGGACAGTTCAAGGGGAAGGGCAAGCGGTTAGTTTAGCCCTAGTGGGCGGTGATAGGTTACAAGTGGGCGAGAGGGGATCCTTGAAAGTACTTTAGACGCTGGGTCATGAGTGGGTGGCGTCGAGCGTCAGATTGTCCGGGCCTTGATGCGTTATTCCTGGGTTTAATAGCCGGCGGGATCTTGGGCCAATCTGTACCTCTGCTACTGCGTTGTCCCTTCTGTATTTATTCGGTTTTGTCCATCCATCGTAGGGAGGGGGGTTGTCGTGCCAACCCTGGGAATTTCTGGGTGTAGTCCAAAAAGGGAGCCCATGTTTGGGAGAATTTGTCTCTGTTTCCGAACCGGAGGGCAGTTATCTTTTCTGCTGCAATTATGTCCCAGCATTTTGTCCACCACATTTGTACTGCTGGGCCCTCTGGGTTTTTCCACAGCCTAGCTATGGAGATTTTCGTGGCCGTCAACAGGTGGGAGCATAACTCTGCTCTGTGCCCGGAGAGGGGGAATTGGCCCTCCCCGCTTGATCCCAATAAAGCGATGCCCGGGTCCCATGGGATGGAGAGACCTGTCATTTTCTTGATGTGATCCAGCACTAATTTCCAGAATTGGATAGCCTTGGGACATGACCAAAACAGATGGAAGAGTGTGCCTTTGTCTGGGCATCCTCTCCAGCAAGCCGGGGGAATCGTGGGGTTGCATTTATTGAGTGTCTCTGGGGTCCGATACCACCTGAAGCATACCTTGAATGCTCCTTCCTTGTTGGAAACACACTTCGAGCTTCTGTTTGCTCTTGTTCAGATGTGGTTCCACTCCTCCAAATCGATAGGCCTCCCAATGTCATTTTCCCACTTCAGCATATATGGTTCTTTGCGGGATGGGTCTGTTCTGTCCAAGAGCTTGTAGAGGGTGGAGATTCTGCCCTTTGGCGGGGAGCCTGTGAGGGTGAGTTCCAGGGCTGTAAGGGCCCTGCTTCCGTGATGCTTCATCTCTCTGCTCGAGAGCCAGTGGCGGAGCTGGGTGTATCTGAATCTTTCGCTCTCCGGCACGTCGAACTTTGCCTTGCAGGCCTCGAAGTCTAGGGGGATTCCTTCCTCATAAAAATCTTGTATCCTCTCCAGTCCTCCAACTTTCCATCTCCTGAAGTTACTGGGGTTGCAGCCTGGGGTGAATTCTGGGTTTCCCCAAACCGGGGTGAGTGGGCCCGTCATGACGCGGATGTTCCATAGTCGCGCCGCTTTCTTCCAGCTCTTTACTGTGTTTTCAGTTGCCGACAGAGGACCCATTCCCTTGTTTGCGTTGGGGTCCTTCAGGTGTGGCAGTGAGGTTATTGGGCTTGGACTCCAGGCCTCCTCCAGCTCCAGCCAGCGGGGCTTGGAGGCGGCGGGGAGCCAAGCGAACGCCGACGCGAGCTGAACGGCCAGAGCATATCTTGCAACATCGGGTGCTCCCAGACCTCCCGTCTCCCGACCCCGGAGCATGATCTTTCGCGGGATGCGCAGCTGTTTCCCCTCCCAGATAAAGCTCATGATGTTCTTTTGTAACTTCTGGATCTCTTGCTTCGGGATTGTAGTGGGTATGGCCGCACACTGGTACAGGAGTCTAGGGATGAGGTTCATCTTCAAGGCCGTGATTCTTCCCAACCAGGAGATCTCCTGTTTTTGCCAGCGTGAGAGATCGGCTTTAAGTTCTTTCAGGAGTGCCGGGAAGATGGCTCTGTATAGTCTGCTTAAAGCGACGGGGAGCTGGACCCCTAGATACGGGAGGTTCTTTCTGGCCCAGGGGATCTGATATTCCCTCTCCAGGTCCAATAGTAGCTGGTTGGGAAGGTTGATGCTTAATGCTGTAGACTTGGTAAGGTTAACCTTAAACCCCGAGGCTTCCCCGAAATCTAGCAGTTCCTTCCATAGGGCTTTCATGGATTCCTCCGGCTTGGTTAAGGTGAGGAGGACATCGTCGGCGTACAGGGCGGCTTTATATGTTTGGGACTTGACTGCCAGACCCTGGATCCCTGCATTGTGGCGAACCCTGATCGCGAATGGCTCCATGGAGAGGGCGAAAACCAGGGGGGACAGGGGGGACCCCTGCCTAGTGCCTCTTGAGATTTTGATCGGGTCAGACTTAGCTCCATTCATTCTGAGGCTGGTGGATGGATGTTGGTAATTTGCTAGTGTCCATTTTATGAAGTGTGGGCCGAAGCCAAAGTGTGTGAGTGAGTTTCGGATGTAGCCCCAGTCAAGCATATCGAAGGCTTTGTGTGCATCCAATGATAGTACCATCAATGCCTGCCCCCTTCTATTGGCAGATTCGATGACATTGATGGTTCTTCTTATATTATCGTGGGTGCAGCGGCCGGGTATGAATCCCGTCTGATCCGGGTGGATGATTGATGGGAGCAGGGGGGCCAACCTGTTGGCGAGGGTTTTGGTGAAGATTTTTGCGTCATAGTTCAGAAGGGTGATAGGTCTATAGGAGGCACACTGGCTCCGATCCTTTCCAGGCTTCGGCAGGAGCACGGTTATTGATTCTTCCATTGAGGGGGTGGTCGTGCCCGAGAGGAGGAATGAGTTAAATAAGGTAGCCAGGTGGGGAGATAGGATGTATGAAAATTTTTTGTAGAATTGAGCTGTAAGCCCATCTGGGCCAGGGGTTGAATTTTTCAATTTAGATATGGTTTCACTGACTTCTTCTGCCGAGAAGGGGGCCTCCAGGGCGTCAAGTTGTGGGGATGGGGCGGCAATATGTGCTTCTGCCAGATATTTGGCTTGTGCTGTTTCGGCCGTGGGAGCACCCGACATGATCGTTCTGTGATGGGAAGCCATGATTTCAATTTTCTCTTTGATGGAGTAGCGGAGGGTCCCTTGCGCATCTGCGAGGCTATGGATGAGGTTTCTCGTTCGTAGCTTTTTTAATTTGTGGACCAGGAGCCGGTTTGCTTTGTTGCTGTGAACATAGTAAAACTGTTTAGTATATGTTAGCGCCCTGGCCGCTTTGTCTGTGGGATGTTTTTATCCACGCATCCAAGCCCTACCTCAAAACTGTGCAGTACTGACATGGAAAACATCATGATGGCCAGAGCTTCCCAGAAAATGCACAGGGAAGTGCATGAAGAATAGGCTGCCACCCATTTTTGCTGATGTTATGGGCACAGAAGGACACTGCCTAAAACCACCATTGGACTACCCACACAGTAGTCTGAAACCATTGGGAATGGCAATGCTGATTGCCAAAAGCAAACCCATAACTGTTGGGAATTCATTTTCTTAAATCCCAAAAAGGGGTGCAGTACCAGTACTCACCACTATCCAAAAGCCGGCATTTTAAAACAACACCAGATTTTACTTTTTGTAAAACTGAATAAATGAACCCAACACATGCCAAAGAAAGACTTACTGAGAGGTGGATCCAATGTAAAGTTATATTCTGAAGTGACTTGAAGGTTTATAACAAGACTGGCTGAGTTGTGGATTTCAGCAGTTTAAGTAAATTTGGACTGAAAGACACTAAAAGAATCTAAATGTTTAAATTGACTGAGTGACCTACTTTTGAGTGTCACATAGGTTGCAATTGTTTAAATGTCATAGTTTTAAACTTAGAATCAGCATTCTAGCTGCATATGTAAAAAAATGTCTTGACTTAAACTGGGTAACATAAAGTGACATTTTATCTGAAACCTGGCTTGAGAAACTGAATTCTGCCTGGCAACTACCCCCATCAGGAGTGAAACTTGAGTCACAGCTGTGTTCCCAGGCCTATCTGCCTTTTGCTGGCCATACTAAGGATATGCCATCTCTCTGATAATTGAATTAAGGGGAGCCCCCACAGAATACAGGAGCTCTGAACAAAGCCCTGTCCTGAACCAGGCAGATGGTTTATTGCAGATGTCGTAAAAGTAGCTTCCTCCTGAAGCAAAGGGGAGGAGCACTGCCTGTGAGAGCAAGCTGGCTTGGCAGAACTGGAAAAACCAGAAATTCAACCTTGTGCTGGAGGAAAACCACACCCCTTTGGGGCCAGAACCTAACTCTAAAAAGATGAATAACTCATAGAGCGGACATGTGAAAATTTTATAAATGATACCATAATTCTTGTGATTTTTCTGCCCACATTTTAAGAGGTTTTTAGAACCGGTGGTATGTTCAGGGGGGTTTTAGCGGAAAAGAGGATATTACTCAAAATGTGTGCATGTGAAAAATCTGACACTTCATCAACTAATGTCCATACTCCTTGCGCACATGTGTGTAAATTTGGGGTAATGTCCGGTATCGCAAACCAGTTAAAAAGTGCAAAATATTGCCATTTCTGAATGCAAGCTCTCAGGAAGAGCAGATTTGGACAGGGTATACCTCCTGTAATGCATGATGGGTGCATATGATTTTAAAACAATATGTACCTCTGCAAATATGTATTTGGTTCAAATCTAGATTTGTGTGCAAGTTGACAGGAGGAGTGGACTTTCTGCAGGCTGTAAAATGACATCACTCTGACACAACTTAGCTCCCCCAATCAGGGGAGAAATGAAAGCTTGGCCAATGATAAGTGGAGAGGGGCTGGCTAGTGATGCTGCTCACACACACACCCATTAAAAAAAAACACATAAAAGCAGACAGACAGGACAGATAGGGACCTTCAAATCCATTTGCAGCTGGAAGCTCTGCCGGGAAAATCCATACTTTACCTTCCTCAACCTTCAGAGAGCCAAACTGGAGACTTCAATCTATCCAGAACTAGAGACCCAGACCAGAGCAGCAGAGAGAGCTGATCCAGACCACTGTTGGCAGAACCAGAGAGCTGATCCAGACCAATGTTAGCAGAACCAAAGAGCTGAACCGGAGTCCAGTCCAAAACCTGACCAGATCCGGGGCGAGGCATATTTCTAAATATAGTGTGAGTACCTAGAAAACTGAGCAGAACCAATCTCTTAGTTAAAATAATATAATCCAAACTATTTTAATCTAAGTAGAACTGTCTCCTAACTGTCACCTGTCATTTGTAAAGCTGTCACTTGTCATTATCTAGTTGCAAGCTGCACTTGTCTTTTTGAACTTTAAAATTTCAAATCTGAAAAACGACCTTTATTTAATCGCTCATATCTCCGTGACCGTTTGTGCTAGAGACTTGCAGTAACTTTCATCTGGAAGCTGAGATCCTAGGCTTTCCTAGGACCCCAGAACGATAGTGATAGTCCTTGTAGTTCCTCTGTAATCGCGCCCGGCGCACCCGCGAATTTTGCCGCGATTTGCAAATTTCTCCACGTGTAAAAATCTGCTGCTGCTTGCCTTCCATTTGCCAGAAATTCGTTTAACCTGCTAATCATCCCTGAATCATTGCAAGAGTGAGCCTGGACTAATATTAACTTGATTTCACTCACCCTGAACCTCTAGAGGGAATTAAGAGCATTTTAGCATATTTTTCACTCCATTGCCAGCACATATCAAAGCACTTTTGCCTGTGTTTCAACTTCTGTAGTCTAAGTTGCTGGGTGAACTGAATCACATTTGATTGCATTTCTGAGAACTGTGTGCTTCCTTCCATTTCCTTGCATTGCATAAAGGGGGGGAGTGGATTGCCAGAGAAAAGTGATTACATTGTTTTGTTGAACGCATATTGAGTATTTTCTGTACTGCATTTTCATTCCACCTTGCATCCATTTGAAACCATAAAGTATTGTTGCTATCTTATCCATCCTATAACCACTCATCATTGATTATAAAGAAGTGTGCTAGTGCCAGACTATCCATTATTGATTACTGATCAGATTAAGTGTGATATTCAATTATTAATTTATTATAAAGCGTGATATATATATATATATTGTTTAAGTTATCAAATAAACCTTTTAACTTGCAAAACAGAACTACTTCTTGGCTCAGTGGAGTCAGGAGGATTCCAAGAGAGGGGTGTTATATAGGGGTAGTCATCCAGAACGCATGAACTGGACATAAAGATATATCAATAAGGGTTTTCATTCAGTATTCTAGACTAGGCGTTGACTTGGCTGTAGTGCTGAATTGAATCCTCTTACATGTCGGCCAGGTGCATTTCTAAGGAGCGTTTCGCCCTTTGTAGCATGCGGCTCGCTTTCCTGTTCGGGCCTCGTTTAAGGATATTTTCCGCTTCTGCCACCTCCGCTTCAAGTGCGTCTTGTTGCAGCTTGCCAAGTCATCTGAGTCGAGCTGTGCAGTCGTTCGCCGTGCCCCTGATGACAGGTTTCATAGCGTCCCATATCATGGCCAGCGAGGAGTCTTTGGTGGTGTTTTCCCTGAAATAATTTTTGAGGGCTTCTGCCATTTCTGTTCTGATTGCGATGTCAGATAGGATGTGGTCTTGCAGTTTCCATTGTCTCTGGGGAGGTTCCGGGAGGCCTGATACCCTCAGGTTCAACATGACTGGAGCATGATCCGAGAGGGCTCTGAGCCCGATTTGGATGGATTCGACGCAGGGTATGAGGATGCTTGAGATTAGAAGCAGATCGATCCGTGAGTGACCCAGGTGAACGTGGGAGAAGAAAGTGTAGTCCCTTTCTCCCTCGTTGGCCAGTCTCCATACATCTATAGTGTCAGTCTCCCTTAGGAATTCCGCCATGGCAATGGCTTTGCTGAAATCCTCTTTCGATGGAGGGAGCGATTTGTCCAGGTTTGGGTCGGGAGCCAGGTTGAAATCGCCCCCTATAAACACGCGACCTTCTATGAAGGCGGTAAGTATTGGTAGGAGATTCCGGAGGAATGTGCTTTGCCCGGAGTTTGGGCAGTATATAGCGGCTACCGTGATGGGAAGTTCTAACAGGAGGCCTTTTAGCAGGAGATAACGACCCTCGGGATCTCGCTTGGTGGTGATATTAGATAAGGGTAAGTCCCGGCTTAACAGAATGGCCACCCCTCTCTTCTTGAGGTCCGCAGAGGCGAAGAATCTTTTGGTGTAGCGTTGAAAGATTATGCGGCGTTCGTCGCTCCTGAGGAGATGAGTCTCTTGCAAGCAAATGATGTCGGGTGCCAGTCGGGAGAGCCTATGCTCCACGGACTTCCTTTTCCTGGGGGAATTCAGACCCTGAACGTTCCAGGTCAGGAGCGAAAGTTCCCTATCCGGCTGAGACATTATTGGGTAGGATTGATAGAGACTTTACCCTGGGTATTTTGGATTGCGGAGCTGGGGACCCCTCAGATCCGGCTGGCCCCCTCGCCGCTGCCCTGGAGACGCCAGGCAGAGAGGAGCGCGCATCGTCAGCTTGAATTTTGTCCGACCTTTCCCTCTCGCCACCTGCTCGAGCTCCAGCCCATTTCCCCCTGACCAAGGAGAACCACAAACATGAACTAGAACAGAACCTAAAACAACAAACAGATAAAGGTATCCAGGCCAGCCTTCTACCAACAGGGCTGTCGGCTGGGCCACAGACGCCATCCGTGTCGGAGACCAGGAGGTCTCATGCTATAGTGGTGAAGATCTTGCAGATTGAGAGATCTTGCCGCCGGCCGCCCAGGCCAATCGGCTTGTGAAGTTGGAGGGTCACTCGGTAGCGACTCTGCTGGGCTAGGAGGTTGTAAGGCTCTATGTTTAAAGACTAGGCTCCCAAGGGGCGGTCAGGCGGTTGCTGTATGGCTTTGATAAGTATAGGCTTGGATCTGGGCCATTCGGGTTCTCAGTGAGTATTGGTGTTTTTCCCCCTTGCCAGAGGGCCGCGTATCCTGCGTCGACCGACCACCCGGGACCAGGGGCGGAGAGATCCCCCCACAGCCCCCTCGGGGGAGCGGGCCGGGCCCTTTGGGACCCCCTCCTCCATGTCCGGGTCCATAAATGCTGCCGCTTCACGTGGAGATGGGATTTGCTGAGGTTTTCCCTCCCAAGTGAAGGAGAGGCCCGAAGGGAAGCTCCAGCGATAGGTGATCTTGCGTTCCCGTAGCCAGTCAGCCATGGGTTTCAGAGCTCTTCGTTTGGCTAGGGTAGATGCGGCTAAGTCTTGAAAAAGGGCTATCTCTGAGTCGCAGAAGTGGATCTGACCCATGGCCCTGGCCTCCTGCATAATCTCCTCCTTGAGTTTATAGAAATGGACCCTGACCAGGACATCGGTTGCCCCGCTGGGTCTCTGCCTGGGTCTGGCCCTATGTACTCTGTCCAGCTCCAGCGGGGAGTCATCTGGGAGGGTGATGATGTGGCGGAGGAGATCGGAAACATAGGATGGGAGATCATTCTCCGAGACTGCCGACGGGATTCCCCGGATTCTGATGTTGTTCCGCCTCGAGCGGTTTTCGGCATCCTCTTGTCTAGCTTCCAGCGCCTCACACCTGCACTCCAGGGCCCTAATCCTGTCCGCCCCCTCCCCGATCTCAAAGTTCTGCTCGCATAGTGTAGTCTCAATCTCCTCGGTTCTTGCCTCCACCTCCCCCACTCTCTTGTCCAGCTGGGCAATTTGGGTCTTGACGTCTTCAGTGCCCTTATGGAATTCCCTGGTGAGGGCCGATAGAAGGTTCTGGAGATCTGCCTTCGTGACCGCTTGTGATGCTTGGTCCTCAGGGTGGCCATTCCCCGCCCCAGCCTCATTGCGCTCACCCTTCTTGCTTTTTTCCCCCCCATTAGGCATGGTTAAAAGTGTGGAAATGTCAGACTGCTTGGCGGCTTTACCCGATTTGGACATGTCGCCCTGGAGCAGCCCCTGCAGCTAGGACAGAGGCGGGAGGAGGCAACAAGCCAGGCTCGGAGGGCAGCGGAGCGTCCAGGTGGGCTTAGATGCGGCAGGTGCCGCCTTACCTTGTGGCAGTGGTTTAGAAGGGCTGCCTCCCCCCTCTGGAAGTGAGCCAGAAGCGTGTTTTTGCGAAAGAAAGTCCAGGAGCCTGGGGGTGCGGGGCAGGCGTTGATGGGTGCCCCGATGCGTGGAGAGTCCTTCGAGCAGTGGGACCCCAGGGCCTCAGGCCGAGTCTCCTGACTACGGCTTCAATGCATTGAGGGGGGGAGTGCCGAGGTTGTTGAGGGGCTCAAGGGCCACCGCATGGGCCGCAGCGGGCAACGAAGGAGGGAGAGCCTTAGATGTGCTGCTGATGCGGAGGGGGGGGACGTCACGTAAAAGGATCACCTTGGTTCCGGAGATGGGCCCCCCCCTGGGAGCTATGTTGGAAAATGCGGTCTCTGTGGCCCCCCGGGGCGGGCCGGCTCCGTCCACACCAGAGCGGGCGGCTCCAGGCGCCGTTCGCCCGCTGAAGCTGAGAGGTGGCGGGGGAGAGTGGGGGCCGTTGAGGGGGAGGATCAGGCCTCGGACCGTCTCCCTCCGTTGACAGGGGCAGGGGGGGTGCAGCTGGGGGGGGCTCGACGAGGAGCGACCACGATGCAGCCCCTGGGCGGCTGTTAAATTAAGGCCCCTGTCCGGGTTCGAAGCTGGAGGCTTCCCGGGACGTCCCGCAGGGTTGCCGGCTTGGGGGCTGGGTCCACGCTGACCCGCCGCGGCCGGCCTTCCTCCGGGCCGGCTCGGCCTGCTGGTGGACGTGGGTACCGCCCCCGCCGAAGACAGGAGGCAGACGGGAGATGCCGCTGAGAATATCCAGAGGGAGGGAGGGGGAAGCGAGGAGGCCCACGGCCACGTCCTGGGAGCGCCGGACCCGGTGGAGTAGTTGGAGTGCTGGGCTGGGATGGAAGGGAGGACCGCCGATTCCGCTGGACTCCGGAGCAGGGGAGGCGGGGGAGGGGCCCCAGGAGCCGGACCCCTCGTCAAGTGCAGAAGGGCCCCAGAAGGATGTCGGTGAGCCTCAGGGGCGACGCCGGAGTCAAGTCGCTGTCTCCCGCGGACCGGGTCCCCCACCCGGAATGCTACGCCTCCAACCTCCAGGCTCCGAGATCAGCACCGGGGTTGGGAGGCGGCCGCCATCTCGTTCCCCGCGCCCTCTCGGTGCATCGCGGTCAATGGATCTATCCGGACCGCATCGGTGGGGGTTCGATATGCAGCCCAGGCATGCAGCAGCGGCTCCGCTCGGCGGGGGGGTGACAGCTTTGCTCGAGGCCGCTCACGGCTCAGTCCGCGGCCGGCGTTGTTGAGGCAGCTCAGGGTTGAGGAATCGGGGATGGGACCAGCCCCAAAACCCCACAGGCGAGGCTCCGAGTGGGCAGGGCGGAGCCGGGGTCAGATGAGGCTCTCCCCCTCCTCCCGGCGCAGTCCCCGGGTCGGAGGCAGTGAAGGACAGCTGGGAACAGGTAGGAGAAGGCACCGCTGCAGGACCCCAGCCAGCTGCTATCCTCCGTCCGGAGCCTGGAGGCGCTCCATGCTGTTCAGTAGGCGTGCGCTCGGCGAGCGGGCTCTGCTCCCCCGCCAGGCGCCGCGTCGGAGCCCTGGAAGAAACGCGGTGCTCGTGCCGATCAAGGCGTCCCACACCCGGTAGAGCCCGGAAAAGCTGGCGGCCCGCTCACGGGCAGGCGGATGGGCCCCAGTCTGAGTCCGTGACCCGGGTTAGCCGTGGGCCAAGCTTGAGTCTCCTTCATCGATGGCAAGCCTCGGTTGCAGTGGGGTCCGCCATTTTGAATCTGCTCCGTGGCGGGCTCCCCGTCGCCTCGGACCCAAGAAATCAACCGAATGCAGCGCCGTAGCCGGATCGGAGAGCACCTAAAGCATGCCCCTGCTTCCGTGCATCGCAGCAATGATTTTTTAAAGTAGCAGACTCAGGATTCACCGGGCATTATGGATGGCAGCGTGGCACCAGCCGGGAGCTCTTACAGAGCCGTTCCGACTGCCATGGCTCCAAGCCACGCCCCCATAAATTGTACTCTTTTAAAAAATACCACTACGAGGAAGAGCAAGGCAACAACTAGTACAAATGAGGGTGTCTGGCAGCTTTGTGGAAAATTAAAGAACTATTTGGGAACATAAGAAGGACCGTAGATCTTTATATATATCTGTGATAAAAGGTTCTATGCTTGAGTCAATAAGTACCCAATGCACACTGGGATGGTTTCTCATTTCATTTTTCACAGAACTCACTCTAACATAAAAGTGTTTGTGGCCATGAGTCATATTTGCTCATTCGGACACTCCCAGGTTTTGCATGCAAGGATAAGATGGCTACAGCGGCTATGGCTCCTTTGATTTCTACGCAGCTTTTGCAGAGGTACTGTATTTTTTGGATGCCTTGCTGGATTGCAGACAAGAAGCTGCTTAGAGGACAAACCGGGTCTCAGGGTAAGTATCTCTATGCATATGTGCTTGTGCGTACACCTCTTGCCCGATGCATAGACATCCTTCATGAGGAACGCATAGCACAGGGGCAACGTGCTGGTCTTGGAAGCAAGACCACGCAGAGCAACAAAGGTTCGAATACCAGATCCGCACTTAGAAACCGTACTCAGGTAGGGTATTAGGCGCATTATACAAAAACAATTAAATAAATAAATAGGATTGTCACACATACTCAACCCTCACCGGGCTGAGCTGTATCGGAAATCACCCAGATAGCAATACACCTCACCGGGTACACTTATCCCTAGGCTGGCAAAGCACTCCTAAAATGTACTGATGAACACCACATATTATCACTACCTATTAATGTGCGAATCTTAACAGAATGGATACCTAACAGGGCTAAGAAATCCCTGCATTAAATTAGCCACCCAAGCAAAGGGAGTTCTTAGCAGATACAAACTTCTCAGATAACATGAGCAAGGTGCATGAAAAACAAACAACAGAACCTAGGTGCTACTCCTTGGTTCCTTGGTGGCCTCAGTAAATGCTGGTTTGCATTGTTCGGAATGGTCCTCCTAGAAGGAAACATGAAAAGAATGTAACTTCACAGACACGTTCATTAGATGAGTCGGCTTGCCATAGGATATCCCACTGGTACAGGGGTCTCCAACCTTTGGCTAGTCAGATGTTTGGGACTACAACTCCCATTAGCCCAACTCAGCCTAGTCAATGACAAAACATCTGGTGAGCCGCAGGTTGTAGACCCCTACACTAGTGCAAGACTTCTCGGGAGAGAAGAGATCCAAGGTTTCACACAACAAGGCAGGGAATCCCACTTTCCTTTAGCAGTGACTCTGGAACCCCTGCCATGTTTAATTAGGAAATCCGCCTGAATGGATCGAATCCCAGTAAGTTAGAAACACAGCACAATGCTCCCTTATGCTGATGACATCCTGTTCACCCGGTAAAATCCAAAGGCCATCTTCTGAACATTCTTCCTCTCAAGATGTTGCATCCATTCAACCAATGCCGTATACCCCAATACAAGGGAATGGGGTGCAAGCCTGGGAGTACCGATTACAGTCCGTCTCTGCGACTTGGGGATAGACGGGCAAAGCAGATTGCGAGAAGTCTAGCAAAAGGCAATGATGAGAGAACTTTGCAGCACGTGGAATCCGATCTTAGGAAGCGTGGACGGTTACCGCGTAGCCAGAGGAAGAGGTTTTTCTTCTCCAAAATCGTCTCTGTGCACCTGAAGTCAATTACCGTAGCAGGGCTCCTTCACAATGCTCGACACATTGTGCAAAAGAAGGAAAACTGGTTAACTAGATGCTTCATTCTTGGTTTTGATGATCCGCGTCACAAGGTCGCAGCACACTTCCTCATCGAGGGACAAGGAATGAATGAATTATTCATTTGGAGAGCCACATAGAAGCCCCCGAGCATAGAATGTGCTGGCTGATGTGTTCTGCCATGTCTGTCTGGATTGCCGTCATCCTTGCCTTTCATTGATGCCCAAACACTAAACGTTCTCCATCTTTTCCTAATGAGCATTCTAAAAAAGTACAGGGCACTGTTGAACGTTGTTTTCTCAGTTAAGGCATCGATGAGTCCGTCTAGTGCCAAACCATTGCCTATGACCTTATGGCCTGTCGAGCCCTGGGTCCATGCATCAGGCCAGTATTTGGACCAGCACAGAATAGATTTCTTAAAGTGGTGATGCGTGTGACACAGTATACGGCTAATGAATGACTACACCTCATAGGTTGAATTTCGGCTCTATAAGATATTCTAACAGATGTATACTAATTGACCTTTTCACAAATGACCTTGGGAGAATGAACCTCGGGAGAATTGACCTAATTTAAAAGGTCAATTAGAACATATATGCAGGGGGAAACCGCCCGCGAACCCTCCACCCAATCCAAAAAACCCTGCAACCCCCACCCAACCCCCTTATATTATTTATAATCCAAAACCAACCCAATACATATATAAATAACTAAAATAATATAAAGGTCAATTGTGCAGAAGGTCAATTAGGACGACTATAATTAAGTCAATTAGGACAAAAGGTCAACTGTAAAAGGTCAATTTGGGTAATACCATTCTAACCATGTACTTGTTTTGCTTTTAGGGTTTGAGTGGGATTGTATCCCACCCCTGTTATTGGAGGAAACAAAAACAATAGAGCATCTTTGAAGTCAAAATGGCCTGCCACGCTCCTTTGCTCAGTTACTGGTGCAGTGTATAAAATTGCCTTTAGTCTGGGATTAAAGACATTTCTAGGGCCATCGCTTGATCTCCTCGGTGGCCAGGCTATTATGATGGAGCAGGTATTTGGTTGTAAAAGTAAGCTCTGAGAAAGGTTTGAGAGATGACGGCCAAGTACCTGCCTATCAAAGTTGGATTCTAATGCGAACCATGTGTGACTTTAGTGAAAACTTAGACTGCCTAGGTTTTGTCAATGAAGCATACATTTGCACAACTCCCTGGGGCACAGTGAAATGCACCTGGAAGCGTTTATCGCAATGGGGGCCAGTCAGTAAAAGCTCTTCAGTCTTTGCTGTTTTTTTGCTCATGGTATATTTCTTTGAAACAGGCCTTCCTTAAACCCAAACGGCTCCAAATAGGAGCAAGACAACATGGAGGTGCCTTCCAGTGACAAGGAACAGCAGAAGACCTTAAAACGTAGCTTACGATGGTTGAACAGCATCCGGAAATCCCAAGGGTTCAAAGGAACGGGCAGAGTCGCCTGTTTGTGAAGCTAAGCCCTTTAAGTATAGTCAATTGGTCAAATAGCTAACACGCACACATTGACATGTACACTAATTGCTGAGCTGAAAGTGCTGCCAGCGTAATACTAGGTTGCTGACAGCTGACGGCGGTGTGTCACCAACCTGGGTGGGGTGGCACAATAGCAGAGGGTTTTAATATAATCCAGGACTCTCCTGAGCAACGCCGTGTTTCTTTCGGAAAGGAAAGGCGCTATGCAAGTGTGACACTAAGGGCATCCAACCGCGTGGCTGGTGTTTTTAGAATGTTTGTGTTTTCTGAACGGGTGGGCTTCTTTCAATGATGCGCCCTTTCCAGTGTGAGGAATGAGTCGAGGCACTGTCAATACGAAGGGACGCGTGGTCCCAACCCCATATTATGGACTGCAACTCCACTCTGGCTGCCTCGGCGTTCTACCAGTTCCCTTGAATGCTCTGTCTGTTGCAGCTTGCAGCACCTCTGACAGAAGGTTGCTTCTTGCATTCACTCACTGCCCCTTTGCTATCAGTCTTTGTACCCAATTTCCTTCGGGTCTCCCCGCGTCCCCCCCCCCCAGTCTCACCTTGCTGTAAGGGGCCTCTTCTACTGAAAACTGATGACCTCTTTTGATAAGTGTTAACCCTTCACGAGCATGAATGTTTCTTTTCTCTGGTGAATAGATGCTCTAATTTCTATTGCTCTTGCAACTGGATCTCTGGTATGTCCCAACACTTTGCTGTGGTAGTGCACCGCTGGGCACTCTGCTTTCCCTTAGTGGTTGATGGTACACCAGGTGTGCACCATCTACGAGGTGTGTTCCAGGTTTCCCCAACCGCCGCCCCCCATCAGATATCCTTCTCACGTTGCACACCCTCATTTCTACCTGCTCACTCCATGCACGAGTCACGCTGTTGTTCCCCTTTGGCAATGCCCATCTGGGTTCCTGCAGGTTGAATGCACAACTTTGCAACTTGGATGAACTCAAGCATACTTGACACTGAGCAATCCTGGTCTCCATTTTATTTTAAAGATATATCATATTAAACCAAAGAATATTTGCACCGTGGCCTGTTAAGAGATTGAAAGTCAAACGGCAAGCAAGGAGTAGGCCGAACACCAGAAAACTCAATGAGAGCTTTGAGGCATCTTAATACAGCGATTGAGAAATCTGCAGATCATTTTATTAACAACCCCCTGGAGCACCCTCTCCCAAGTATGATTAATTAAAACAAGGGAGTTAACAAGTGAGTAAGTAGGGTTGGCGACGGGAGCCATCTTAGTATTAGTAGTGTGGCAGTATCAGAGGCAACTTTTTAAAAATTGCAACCTTTTATTATTCCCACTGCCTTGGTGTCATTAGCCCAGCTGCGCATCACCACACCAGCTACATTTATGATACATGATATGGCTGGGACAGTGGTAGCAATGGCAGCTATGACGGCGCCAAAGGACTACAAAGGGAAGGTCTTTGCGGCACTCCATTTTTATATCTCCGTTTTCTCAGTATGGACTAGGTCTAGGATGGTCTTTGCTGTCTCCCAAGTCACTGCCAATCCCACGGGTGCTAAGTCTGTTTATGTGTCTTTCCTGAGGAAGGGAATCAAAGGGTTTACACCCGCTTCTTTCCTTTGCGATGGTCCTGCTGCCATCCTATCGAATGAATGGAATACTTGTTTCAGCTTTCCCTTCCTCTTCTGTTCTTGTGGCACAGGGATGATGTGGATGCTGTAACCACTCAAATCAAGATATTTAAATATCCCTAATTTTAAATGTTATTTCATTGGATCCCATAGCACTGGTCTCAGACTCCAGTTGTCCGCGTTCTGCTTTCGCCCACTTCTGGAAACTGGAACATCACATGTCACGCTCTGGTCCCACAGGATGTCGTCCGTCTCTACTATGCTTAGTGATGTGATACTCGGGGTGATAGCCCTTAAAGACTCTTATCACATCTTCTTGAGTTGTCCAGGTTTTCTGGTGGTCCAGGTCTTTTGGTTCTGTCATATTTATCTCATCCCGACTCCTTCCACCTCCATTTCCTCAGCTGCTTCATCTGGCCCTCGATGTGTCTCCTTTTCCTCTTGCCCATCTTTTTCTGCTTCTGCTTCCTGGTTTCTATCTCTTTCCTGGATCCCTTTGAGCAGACCCTGACAGAAATCCAAATCCAGCTACTGTGTCCTCCTCTTCCTGGCTTCGGATGTCTCGGCAGCCGGCTGTCTCGTGGCCGGGCCTCGGGGACTATCCAGCCAGCATTTGTCTGCGGGATTTTAAGCAGCTTTACTCCGGGAGGCCTCGTGGGTCACAGTGGGGTGAATGCGTTTGTAATTCTTGATGATCACATTTTCCAGAATCTTTTGCAGTATTTAATTATTTACAAAGGTTACCCAGTGAGTGATGGGGCTTGGGCACTCACCCACTTGATTCACTTTCTGTAACATGACTCGGCATAATCATTCATAGCGCCCTCTTACATTGACTCCACCTGAGTCAGCACATTTTATGACAGATCCTGGGGGGCCAGGAGGGGGGGGCAGGGAGGGTGGTTAATGTATGCCTTTCTGTCTGAGCTAGTAGGGCCTAGGTGGCATTGCCACCAGCAAGATGGCATGGAGATACAGCACCGTATTATTTGGAGGAGTCCTGGATGGTGTCTTTTGCAGAGGGGGTTGGGTACTAGAAAAATTACTTGAGCATTTACGGCCCGAATGATGGAATTTTGTGCACGGTTCTAAGTGACTTTGCAATGCTGAAACAAATACTGATTCATGGAACTGTGCAAAAGTATATTTCTGCAGTGCCAAGTCCGTGCAATGTCACTTTGTACTGCAAAAATGACTCTGCACTGACTTTGCACTGCAAAAATAAACTTTACACAGTTCCATGAATCAGGGTTTGTGTGGCAGTGCAAAGTCACTTTGCACCGTGCACAAAATTCCACGAATCGGGTCCTTAATGTGCTAAGATGTCTGCTGGTGTTTTAGTTTGTACTGCATTGAGATGACCATGTATTCCGCATGTTCCATGCGTTGGCTGTTTCAGTCATGCCAATGACTGATCACATGCCACCGTCTGCCGACAGGGCCTACTGTTTACACAGCTGGTAACACAATGGATGCACTTTGCAGTTTTTCCGTTTTTCCGTGTAATGTGGTTTCTTTGCAGTGGATTCCAGACAGGGGCGCAACAAGTCCATAACTTTGGGGGGTAGAGGGCTGACACGCCTAATGGTAAAAGAAAATGAATGACAGAGTCTGCGATGGCCCTATCATGCATTGCTCTTCCCCTAGTGCCTGCTCTAACAAGGTATCAGGGAATGGGACAATTCTTTGTGCACTCCCAGTAGGGGTCAGTTTGTGGATTCGGGATGCGCTTTACAATGCACACAAACGCCCCCTTATTTGCGCACGTGTGTAACGAGGGTAAAAAAGGGCATCTTAATGGGTGCATCTGTAATGCACCCATTCACATACCCTTTAAGAAAAGAGTGCAAGTTCGTTTCATGCTACTGATGAGATCCGGAAAGTAATCTCACTACTTGCATAAACAAACATCACCTTATCCACAAAGATGGCCTGCACACTTCAGGGGGCTGTGCAACAGTGCAAATGTGTGCTGACCAGCTCTCATGCATACATTAGTGAGATTCCCAGCACCCATGTGGGAGCACAGGTGCCTTCCCTTAAAAGGCTAATCTTTGTAAAATGTTAAAAGGGAAAAAAGCAGCATAAAACAATTTCTCATTGATTTTCTTATAAGGGTCTTGTGAGAATCCTATAAGATCTTAAATACATCCTACTACAAACATGAGATTTTATAAGAATTCAATGTGTTTGGGAGTCATATAAATCCTTACAAAGTTCTTATTGTTATTTCCAACAATTTCAACAGTTTCTCACAAGTTCTTATAAGCATCTTATAAGTCATTTTTTGTATGGCTATCCCAGTTTGAGGGACAGAAATGCAAGTGTGAGAGCAGCTTTTAAAAAAAAAATTAAATGCATGACAGATTTGGCAAAGACCCTGTCATGCATTGCTCATCCTCCTGCACCTATAGCAAATAGGTGCCGGGGAATGTGACCATTTTCCGTTCGTTTCAAAGAACATTTCGTTTTGGGATACTGAAAGCAAGCACATCTCACCACCAGCTCCAAAAGGTTTCGACAATCTGCCCCATGCTCTCTGAAAATCCACATAGATTTGAAACGTTTTGTAACTTATTTCGAACCGTAGTGATCTATGGCTCGAATTGTGAGGAACCGATTCGAGCCAAATCAGACATTCAATGAGTTGGCTTGATTCAACTTGCGAGATGAATAACTTGAGCAGATTTCACAGGTTTCGAATGGGCATTTCATTCAAGGGAATCGGCCAGAAAGACAGAGATTAAACAACCAAATGGGAGATTTCACCGAATTTCAGCCGTTCGAAAATACTGAATGGAAAAAAAGATTGTCCAAATCCCCCATTCGGTGGCGAGGGCTGCAGGGGTGGCACCCGCACCCTTGCTCTCTATATTGTGAGAAGGGGTTGCGGGGGTGTCCCCCACAGCGGTTCCCAAAAAACAAAAGGAACGGTCCCTGTGGCGCTGGTTCCCGATCAGAAAAGGACCAGGCGTTGTAGGGGCACAGCCAGTTGGCAGCAAGGTAAGTAAGGGGGGTAGGGAGGGTCCAAGTTGGAAATGTTCAGAGGAGAAAAGACCACACTTTAGAGCTCGTCCATACCTAGTTCAGATCTCTCAGGTGGACTGAAACTTCCTTTATCTTTTTAAAATAAGAAATCCTTAAATCACTATATTCAAATTCTTGCCCCACTAAACCTATCAGCAGCATTTGCTACAATTGGCCACCACACTGTCATTGAAAGACTCACCCACAATATGCAGGTTTAGCCTTCATTTAGATAACGTTATCCCTTGAAGAACACAGAACCCACATTAAAACCACTGAGGTCTGATCTAAACCTGCAAGCCTTAACTTGGGGGCCCTCAAGGGTTTACCCCATTACCATGGCTTTTCAATGTATGCATACATTTTCTTATGGAACTGGTTCTCCCCAGAATTCCACCTCTACATACGAGGCCCAAATTGCCTTTAAACTCAACAGAATTGACACCCATTGAGATCTAAAACTGCTTCAGAGTAGTGCACAAATGACTGATTTGGCACAATCTTACCTCGACTCTACTAAAACTGAGGTCCTCTTGTGTGCTAGCCTTAACCCTAGCAGGTTACTTTTCAGTTGTCCATTCTCCCTGGGCTTGCCACCGACTCTGGTCAAATCCCGAATAATCAAGGTGTCATTCTAGAAACACATTTATTGCTCTCACCACCAACACGATTACATGCCAAGCACATTTCAAACTCTTTATGATGTGGAAGATCATGCTGTATCTAGGGATAGTGTCTATGAAAGAACTGAGTCCAGAGCCTTAGTCCTGTCTAACCCCAACTATTGGAATTCCATATGACTAGATCTGACTAAACACAAAACACACCAACTCACTCTTATCCAAAACCGTGCAGAGAGGTCATGTGTCATAACTCGCTGAATTACACCTCGCCTGCTCTCAAGGCACTTGACTGGCTCCCATTTGAGCTCACCTTAAGGCACTCGATCTGAAATACTAAGTCTTTCACAACAAGGGGCCCAAGAACGTGATGACCCTGCTGACTCGCTACTCACTTGCCAGGCACTCCAGCCATCAGAGCGGAAACTCTTGAACCACCCCAAGTGCAAAAGGCGAAGATCCAAGGCTAGAACCATGATATCCTTAACTCCCGAACTATGGAAGGAACTGCCCACTTTTCCCAAAACTAACCTTAACTATAAGATTCAAGCAAACCTTGAAATCTACCCTGTTGAAGGCAGATTTCCCAGATGCCTAGAGCTTCCACCACAAGCTTCCCTTCAGACCAGCCTTAGAAACCCCTGTCCCATCTACACCTGTCCCCTGACTCACGCTGAAAAGGACTCCCTCGCGGCCCCAAGACCCATTTAACATGAGAATTCCTATGCTGATGCACTATGACTCCGCCCCAGGGGTACCCTTGAGATCCTATCTATGCTGCGACGACGCACTTATATTGTGTTTATTGTTTCTTAATGCCCAGTATGCTTTTGTTGTCAAATACGAATTTACTCTGCTACAGATTGCTTGAATCCCCTAACCTCTTCTTTACCCCATGTGCTGTAAAACAATATTTATTGTAAGTTGGCACAGATACAAATAAAAAAGTGTATCAAGAAGAGCATGACAATGCCACCACCAGAGAACACTTTATAAGCTCTACCCACAGGTCATAGTTCATATTCTGATCAATGCATAATAACTGAGAGCAAACAAGGCCTTTGTCCAGGAGGAGGATTAGCTGAGAGGCATGTTGTCTATAACTCATTTACTTGAGGGCTGCAGAATGTTGCTCCTCTCCATTTCCAACAATTGACATCTTCACTTTTGAAATCAAAAACGGTTATGGTCAGTGCTTTCAAATGTATGGGCACCAAGCACACTTCAATATTCCTATTAGTTGTAGAACAGTACATGTTCAAGATGGCCAAGCTGATCTTACATTTGGTTTTCTAGCATAACCCATTTCCCTTAACTCATCTTAGCCCTGTAGATTCTATATGCTATGCCTAGAGGCCTGACATGACTTCAATGAGGTTTACCGGTCAGAGGAGTGGGTTACTGCTGGTCTCTGTAGAGCTTTCCACAAAAGGCTGGAGATCACATGGATTTTGAGTGATCCTGGGGATCCTTTAGCTCATGCTGGGGGCAGTGCTATCTCCCTCTAGTTTTCTAGCTGATTACTCATTAGTGTCATCAGTGCAACCATCATATGTTAATACAATGAGGATAGGGTTTTCTAACGCCTAATAAAATAGATATCATGGCTTTTGACGTCCCCACATAGATGCTTAACATGTTTTACAGGGGCCACCCATCCCTCCCTGTTAGGGCAATGACAGAACACACAGTCCAATCTGCTGCGGCATCAAACAAGGAGTATTCCATGAAGATGATATATGCTCCCATTCATATATTAGAGTCTTTCATACCGAGTGTCGTTGGAGCACTCACGGCATCCAGTTTCCTGCAGCTCTAAATCTCTCCCCTCAGAATTTGGGCTGAGACACCCAGCCATACTAACCCGTATGCTCACACGCTTTGGAGTGAGACAAACACATAAGTCCTTGTAGGCACACAGCTCCAAATCAGTCCCTTTGTTGGAGACATTGATGAGAAAAGCTATACTGTCACCTGCTAATCTATTGCGACATGGGGTGCTCTAGGAGACAAGGTAAAAGCTACACATGGAGCCCTACCAGAGAAGCCTAACTTCATGTCACGTTACGTGGCTGAACTTGTCGAGTGCTTTCCCATCGCAAATGGTCTCCTGGGGTAGGAAGATTATGGCAGGGGTTGTTCAAAAGGGAACTTCTGGAATTTAGTACCCAAGGTAAACTGCAAAGGAATGTTTTTATTTATTTTTAAACAGTTCCAAAGGTGGGGAGCCAGAACTGAGAATATCTTCTCCGTACACATCCTTTTTGAATTTTGGAACACGAAGAAGGAGGGAGTGAGATGATGCAAAGGGTCTTGTAGGCAGACAGCGGGCAACTCCATCCTGTATTAAACTGGGCCTGGGTGCATACAAGTTTTGGTGAACAATGCAGAGGACCAAAAGGTCAATCTTTGCTGCAACTGGCAGCCAGTCCAGCGCATGTACAGTGGGAGTAATGCGGTCTCTGCATCTGTCATGTGGTCTCTGTGTCCCTGAAGTGATATTGTGTGAGCCTGCAGTGGGCAAGAAGTAAGGCTGGAAGGTCCAAATACAGGCCATTTGCATAGCCCACTCTGGTTAGGACCGTGGCAACAATGATGAGGTTTTGTCGCTTGATCAAGTGGTGCAAGAATCAGTTTAAGTGTCCAAAGATTTTAAAAGGTGGTTCGGAGGGAGTAATGACAAAAAAGCTGTCAAAGAAGCTTCTGAGATTTTTAACCTTGATTGTCACACCTCGACCCCTTTCCACACAGAGACCCTGTGCTTCTTACTTACACCAGGGCAGACGGTCAAAAGCGACATCTGGCAAAACCATTGCTCTCCGCCCTGATGTTTGTTTTCTTCAGCGCCGTTTCTAACACAGTGGCGATTGGCCTGGAGGCTGGCTGCTGCAGCACCATCCAGAGCGGCGTCAGCCTATGCCTGAGTGTTTCCGTAGTCCATAACTCATCCATTTGAGCCTCGCATCACTTGGCTCTGCCTCCTCATTGATTTAAGCTGCTGCAGCTTGGAGGACGCTGCTTCTGTTTGCATGTTATAGCCGGCGTTTGTAAGCTCTGTCTTCATCACCTTCTCCCTGAAACTCCTGTGTAACAGATTCCTGTCCATTCAACGGAATTCTGTGCTCCCTCCTAAATTCGGTTTCCTGTGTACCGAACCTTCGTTTCATAAAGGGCTGCCTGCCTGCTGAATTTGCTGTGTTCTTGCTCGCCCGTGTATCGACCTGATTTCATGCTTAAAGGACTGCCTGCATGCTGATTTTGCTGTGTTCTTGCTTGCTCGTGTATCGACCTGATTTCATGCTTAAAGGACTGCCTGCATGCTGATTTTGCTGTGTTCTTGCTTGCCCGTGTACCGACTTGATTACCTGGTTAACGGACTGTCTTGCTGCTTTCATTGTGTCCTAAGCACTTTTCGTGTGCTTTCCCAGCGTGTCCTTCTCCCGTCCGGTGAGTGAAACCAAAAGTGTTCATTTACTTTCTTGTTGTTTCTGAACTGAATGGTACTAATCACAATCCATTAGCACCTCACTTCTTGTCTTTTGTATTGGACCCTACATCCTCCTTTCCCATTTGGAATCCACTCCCCTTGGCTCCACTAGTGCTTGCAAGGACGCTTTGCTGTTTATTGACTCTACCTGGCACCTCCCGTACAAGTGCACATAAGAACGCTTTGCAGTTGTGCACCTACCCGTATCTAGCACGTCCCTCGTGCCGCCCGGGTCTAGCTACCTGACTAACATTCCTGTTTATTATTTTGTACTGTTGTTGTGTCCAAATCCTGGAGTACAAGCAAACTTTAACCTCCTACGGAAAGATTCCAGTACGCGGTTGTTTAATCAGGGGACTGGGTTTTTCAGGTACTATCCTTGCTTGTGGTTACCTACTGGCAGTTTTAATAGCTTCAAGTGGTTAAGTGGTTAACCTTGTGTTTTTTCTTGCAGCTGGGTCCATGGCGGTGCGTTCTCCCCGCTCTTTTGGGTGATCGGTCCCTCTGTCTGGTGCAATTTACAGCAGAGGGTCATATCACCAAAAAGGTCCTTTCCCTCATAGAGAGGAGGCTCGGGTGGAGGCTCCAACCTGAGCTCTTCAATCAATCATCCGGTCCCGCTGTCCTGGTCACCTGTCTTGACGACTCCCGTCTGGTGAGTAACATTGATGACTGGTTGAGAGCCAGAGCCAAGTTTATCTGTCCAGGAGGAGGCTCGCCACAAGTTAAGATGAGGACTGAGGACCAAGATCTCTGTTTAGTTGGGCTTGGCTGAAGGGAGTTTGAGTCCATCCAAAGTTGAATGTCTAGAGATAATTGAATACATGCGTTGATGATGAAGGGTTCCATAATCTTGATGAGTGTAGAACAATTGGCCTAGCTGAAGAACTCAATGCTGTTTCTTCTGATCAAATGCATTAGGGGTTCAATGTATATATTTAACAGGGGTTAGGATGAAGTTGGTCTATGAGTGAAAGTTATGGGAAACTATATGTGGAATCAGGCCATTAGGATAAACTGACAATGTAACCCCTTATGGCACTCAAAAACACCCCAGAACACAAGCATGGGTTGACCTGTGAGCCCTTGTTCTTAAGGAACAGAGGATCAGGGAGTCCCTTCTTGTACTCTCCAAGCCCCACCCTACCCATTGCCTATGCGTTGGGGGAAACTCATCATATCTCTACCCAACCTTCAACAACGTGCTTCTGGATTCATCAAAACATCTGGAACCAGATGGGCTTCCTTTCAATAGAAGTTCAACTCACAAAATAAATCCCCACTTTCAACTCTTGCAGAACACCCTCATGTCGGGGGCACTGTCTTCAGGGGAGATATGTGATGCGTTCTCTGAGAGGTACGCTCTAAGATTCGGAGACAGCGCCTAATGTACATCATTGGAAAAGAGGCAAATGTGTTGTTGTATCACCTCAGACCTATACTCGACTCTGCACTCTGGGATTTGCATGGAGCACAGCACAGTTCCCTGCGCATGGAGATTCTCATGCATCTTGCTATGGATTACACAAATACTGCATGTTGCTGTTGCCAAGGTCTGGAAGACCACCCAGCATCCAGTGCGCAGACCCACTATGCTTACAAGGTCTAGAAAACAGTCTGTCCCTAAGAAACAAGGTATAACGTCACTTTAGCGCATCATAGACTATAAGATCTCCTTAATCAAGACAACATATGTGATTTCCCCACAAACAACAATCCAACGTTGCATATAAGTGGTAAATGGCTGTGTAAAATCCACATCCAAATCACCCATCACTCGGTGGCGCGTGCGCGCACACACACACACACACAGACACACACACCCTCCCCCCACCCCCCCCCCCCACACACCCTACACACGGGATGTCAGCCCAGGACACCGTATGCCCTTGCCCCTCACTCTTGTAAAACCCTTCGTTTGCATCGCGTTCCTGCACTTGAAATCTATGCCATTGTTTCTATGTTTGGTCTAATACTTTTAGTGAGATGTTTCCTCCACAAACACAGCATTACACAGTGCTCCTTTTATTTTTGTACACTAAAATAAATTATACAAATTGGATGGCTGGGCAGATCAGAAGACATCAAACCAAATACAGAGCAATTTAATATTAATATTAGTGTGATTGCATGCCAAAGAAGAATGTGGAAGCCTATTAGATAACTTTAGAAAAAGGGTGCATAGGGGGGGAGGGTGGATGGCAGGTTTTCTTGTACATGAGCGCGTCGTTGTGTCAATCACAGCTTGTACTCCACTGGCAGACCTTTTCGTCTAGACCATACTTGCTCATCTTCCTCCAGCTTGTCTTTTTGTGAACAAACATCTCAGGCATGGCCAAGCCGCGTGGTGTTTCCAGCCAAGCTCCTTTGACGGGAGTGGATGGGGGTTCCCAACTCAGTGACTTATGTCTTCCCAGAATTCAGCTGAAGGCTTTTCTGCCAATCTTGGAAAGCTCTTCAGTGTCAAGCAGCCAGTCTAGAAAATGTAAGAAGAGACTGGGAACTGAATACGTGTGAGCACCTCCCTCAGATTACTCAGGATGTACCTGAATGCCAGGATGCCTCTGCACAAAGTGGACTGCGCACTGCATGCCAGCGACAACTTTCAGCGAGTGATGGAAAGGAACCTTCATTACTGTGCCAGCTGGGCGCTCAGCTTGCCCTTGGATTGCCATTCCAGGGCACGTTTTTGATGTTGGTAGGCCTTTGCCAGTATGGATTATGACACTTTAAGCATGTATACCATACGATGATAATGTAAGCAGATAGGTGAGAGACAACAATGAGTGAAGTGAAGGTTGTGATTAAAGCCACCAAAAGAAATGAGAATGCCAGTTATTCGTTCAAAGACGTTTATTCGTTTAGGAAAACTTTAAGGGTCTAAGCATATCACACATAAATGTATTCAATAAAATTCCCTGAATATTTCTTGGTAACATACATTAGCACCCCGGGCGGGGGAGCCAGCCATTCAGATTGCTAGGAACGCAGGCTTGAACCGCTGGTAAGCCCTTTTTTTTCTTCCTTTATTAACCCCTCGCCCCCTCCACTTGCCTTATTTCGGCTGCGGTGGCCCTCGCCACCGCAACTGCACCTTCCTTTCAGTTTCCCACGGCCGTCATGGAAAGAGAAGAGGGGCTCCATATGGAGCCCCGCCTTCCCTTTCTGTGGTGGCCATGTTGGTAAAGGATATCCTTCCTATAACGGGACACATGCAGCGTCGCATTTTTGGAAGGAAAATCCTCTTTTTTTTTAGCACCCCGGGTTGCTGCTTTGTTAACCCGGGGTGCTAATGACCTTATGTGCCCATTACATGGGCAACACCGGGGGGTAACGGCCTTGGGCCCACGTTAATGGCCCTTGATTCACTCGGGCCGTTACCTGGGAAAGCGGTACGTTACCCCCCAGTGTTGCCCTTGGAACGGGTACAAAACGCCACAATAAAAAACCACATGATATTGAAAAGTAGAGAATAAAATAGAGGAGAGCAATACTCGCAGCCTCGAACTACATATTTACAATAAAACATTGGGCCACAGGAGCTTCAGTGATGTTTGTGTTACAGTGTCTAGCTTCAAAAAGGTAAAACACGCAGTTTTAAAATCTATTTCAGGGCCCTCTTTCTTTGCATCCAAGGCCTGTGCAGATATTGCGCCATTGCAAAGACAACACAAGAAGACAATGGTTTTCTAAGAAACCGCTCCGTTTCTGCTACACAACAGGCTCCCGGAGCCCTAAGAATTGGTCTCAAGTACAATTTTCTCAGCGTTAGTGTGCTGGGGCAGCCAATACAAAATATCGATAACTGCCCTACACACAGGACATTTCCCCCCTCGGCATTATTCCAAAGTTTTGTAAATGAGGCTACCGTGAGTATTCCCAGCCTCATCCGTAAGTACAGGGACCTTTCATACGCTGGGTTAATTAAATCTAGGTACCTCCGATATCTCTGTTCCAAGCCCAATCAAATGTATTCTCTCCAGCTCTTGAGAGTCTGGGCTTTTATTAGCAATTGGGCCTTTGACCTTTCCTCGGCAAGGTTTTCTAAATCCTTGACAGACCGTTGCGAGCAGGCAGTAGAGTTTTCCCAAAGTTCGCTGGCTTCAAGGGCATACAAAGTGTTCTTAACATGGACCACCCAACTCAACACACCCGATAACTCTCATGCCCCTCATTTTGCCGTAATTGTATCCAATAGAGCTGAGATGGAACCGGATTAAGATCAAGCTCTAAATATGCCAGCTCTGAAGGAGCGCTTTCTGGAAGTATAAGCAATTTCCTCAGAAACTTGCATTCACAAAGGTCCAATTTCCCTGGGGCATCATGTCCCCATGTTTCCGAGCCATGAAGAGCTGCAGGAAGGGCTTAGTTTTGATAAAGTGTAATGGCTGGTGAGACTGATCCACTCTAATGCCGTATATGAAATGATCTAATGGCCGTACTCTATTTCCCCAGTGTTATTCCCGACTTTTCCGCCTCTGAGTTCCCACCCGCAGTCTCATGGAAGCGTACTCCCAGGTAGACGAAGAACCCTACCTGCTGCATAGGAACACCATTCATCTTGCTAGCCAAGGCACTACTTTTTGCAAACCTTGGTTTGAAGACCATTAGTTTGGATTTCTCTGTGTTTACCTCGAGCCACAGTTCTTTATATTTTTATAAAAAACGTGAATTCATTTTTTCAGGCCTTAGGGTGTAGTGGAAAGAATAAGCACATTATCTGCGTAAAAAAAAGTGCACGGCATTTCCTATCGGCCATTTTGGGGCAGTCCTGCCATTCAAGGCATCTATAATTTCTTGAATATATACATTAAAGAGTAGGGGAGCCAGAACAAACCCCTGTGTCACACCCTTATTGACCTTAAACGGGTGTGTCTCCTCGACCCCAAGGCCACAGCGTACAGTTTCCAAAGAGTTCGTATACAGTTTCCTAATTATCGAGAGCAAAGTTGGGGGAGCTTTTCTAGTTAACAATATCTTCCATAGGGCCTCTCTGAAACAGAATCAAAAGATGTGAGTAGATCTAAAAAAGCTATATATGTATATGTGAACATTAGCTAGGCAAACACACTGTGCTGCATGCACAGACATGTAGCTGGTGGTGCCAGGTAAGGGCCGCCATGCCCACCTAGTGTTTGTGTTTTCCAGACTGCCACGAAATTTATTTCAGCATTCTGAAGGTTTGTCTTTGCTGTAGCACCTCACGCTGCGATTTATTCACTCTATCTGACCACCCAGCTATTTTAGTAACCTGTTACTCATTTTGCTCTCAGTCCTCTAGCTGGTTGCCAGTTCCAGGCAATTTCTACTTTGTGGCCTGAATACAAGTTTAATTTGATTTGATTGTGTTTTCAGAATGCCGCAAATACGAGTTCTCCATGCAGGAATACGAAGTTCTCGATTCCAACTTTACCACAGCTCTCCCTTTTGAATCTCGGAGCAGAGAGCCATCTTGCAGCCATGACACACCAGCGTTTTGCAGGTTGTTGAAGTTAACATTACTTGAGCAATCAATCACTATCCTAGATCAGGAGATGGCAAATGAGGCCACTGATTAATTGGGTATATGATGGGCAAAACATTGGCCAAGCAATGGTCTGTTTTATGGAGCCTCGTAAGAGTCTGTGTTAGAGTGTAATCTCCATCTGCTCCGGGACAGTGGGTGCATGTAAGAAGATGTGGAATGGCCCCAAGTGGTGGGTAAGGCAACCTAGGCTTGGAGCACCAGAAGGAAGTGTTGGCAATGGGAGGACAGTCCCCCATCACAGCATGCAGCTCTGGGTGGAGAAGACTGCCTCTGTTCTTGACATTAGTTAAGGGATTTGGCAGCTAGGAGGTCAGAGCACCATCAATTGCGAAGAGAATTAATAGGTGAACTTGTGTAACCACTGTGTACATGGTTACATGAAATTTGGAGAGGAATGTAATAGTTCCAATGGCAGATGGTGAAATAACTCAAAATAAGCATACCTTTGCCTGCAGGGCTACTGGTCTGGGCATACTCACTCCTCCCTCACCCACTGACCCAGAAGATGTTCTGCAGGGAGAACTGCAGTGGCTGAAGGAAATGGAGGCCATGTAGAGGTGGTGCAGAAGGACCCGTTCTGGCAGCAGGTGGCAGCTGTGGGGGAGGTGGCTGCAGCAATGAATCAGCTGGCGGTGAAGCTGGGTCAACAGAGCCAGTCAATGTGTTGCTCCACAAGCAGGCCGGTGGGGGGCATTGACCCCCAGAGCTACAACACATGTGAGGTGACTGAAGAATGTAATCAGGTCTTGCTGGTAGTGTTGTGGACTTTAGAACAGATCACAATCACAGCGATATGAGTGGCCTTGGTGATCCTTGTGACTCACACACTGTCTCAACTGCCTGTTGCTCTTTGATCTCTTCCTTGTCACGTGGAAGGAGCAGCCCAATGAGCGTCCTGCCGGGGCAGAAGGAGGACTGCCTTCTTCCTGTACACCATGCTTGTGGAAAGAAACATAACACAAAAAAGGCTTCAGTGTCTGATAAGTGTTGGTGTGAGGGTTAAGGGAGAGAATTAATGGAAATTTTGTTGAGGGTACACCTCGTCCTTTATTTTGCTAAAATACTTAATCTGTTAGCTGTGTTTTTGGATACTGAGAGAGAGACTCATTGGTCCAATTTCTCTGGTTGAAAGTGTAGTCACGGTTTGGTTTGCTGCTTGATCTGTGTAATCTTGCCAGAGTAGATTAGGTTTCAGAGGGTCAGTGAAATGATGGTCCGTGGCTAGCAGTCAAAAGGATTTACAGTAATGGTAGCATGTTTCTTTATCAGTGGGGTTTTGTTCTGACCCAGTCCTTGGCAGAAATTCCTGTTTAGCTTTGATAGTTGCTCATCCAAGACCTTGATGCCCAGCTCTCTGTGCAGTACTGCTGTTCCTTTGCAGAGTGGCGCTCCAGCCGCTAACTGTAGAGCTTTGTTTGGGTGAGGGTTCAGGGCAAGAGGTATTTGTTATACCTCAAGCTGGATGCTAAGAATGTGGAGGGAAAGTGTAGGTGGAATGTAGAGTGTGGTTTGTTTATTATACAATTCTAGGAAAGTCAGTAGGATCTGAGCTGGTCGTGCTTGGCAGGCTGGGGGCTGCTACGATAGATATTAAGCACAAACAAAGGAAAGTGAATATACCTCACCGGCTTTGAATCTTTATTTCAGTATTAAAAGGATGTTATGGTCAGGGTGGAAAGTGGAGTGCTGTGTTTTATGACTGTTGAGGATGGGTGGATGGCAATCGTTGTGTTTGATGTCTGCTGGCGTAAATGAGCAGGAAAGATGGGGTTCATGTTAAAATGCATCTTACTTTCTTACTTACAACGTGTTGTTCAGTGTAATGCTTTTTATGAACAAAAACTGTATTTGCACTCAGGTATTGTGTCATAGCAAATTAAGTAGGTGAACAAGCAGCAAATGTGAAACTCAAATTATAGCCATGCCCGGAGAGAAAATAGCCATAATGAGCATCACCATGGCTGGGTAGAAGGAGCTGTGCACCTTCACCAGTGTCATACTCTTGGTCAGCAGGAACTGGCCTATGTTGCCTAATTGTGAAAGTGTGGAGCATGCAGCCCAAGATTCTGATTTTGCCAACCTTCTCCATGCTGTACTGCAATAGCTACCCGGTTTAGAGCAGGCATTGTAACCTGACCTTTAGTCGTCCAAATGTGCTCTCTACTGTGCCACAGTTTCTTATGTGTGCCCTGTTGAAGTATTCTTTATGAACATACCTTCGATCAGACATTGCCATGCAGAGAAATGGCATTAGATGTGTAGGATGTTTTAATCGGTTCACATCTAATCCAGGGGAACTTTCCACTCACCCCAAACCAGGCAGGCAACATTTTGCTTTGTTTAATGACATCCTTTTTATGAATCTGGGACTTCCAATTTAACAGAATTGATTCCTCACAGCCTCCCTCCCTTTCAGAAACAAAAACACTCAGGGTTGCACAGAAGTTATATTTACTAACCAAATCAAATTAATTGAATCAGTTTAAAGATAAACTAGTTATGAATCCATGACATTTCAATGGCAATGATGAAATATAATCAGCACACTATTCACTTCAGTTTCAATGCTACAGTTTTAAAAATAGAGACTTTTGTAACATACACATCACCATAGTTATATACACATTTAATTCACCCTGAGCGTGCATGCACTGTGGATTGAAAATTCATGAGAGGCTGAAGGAATCTTTCATTTGTTAAAAAGAAAATATTTGCTAAAAGTGTCCATGCCTATCCAATTCTCTCTACTTCCCCTTTATTCAAAATACAGTAGCATTCTAAAATCTCAATTTCAACAAAGAAGTGGACCTTCCCGGAGGTAAATGGCTTTTAGAAAGGAAAATGTATGTTCAACATATATGCAGGCTAGACTCCCTTCTGCAATGTTTCTCTTTAATTACCATGTAAAAGCATACCTTTCTCACTATCAATGGGCCAATTTAAAAAGCAGAAAAATGGGTAATGAATAATCACCCTTAAAAGGTTATACCACCCCAAAGTACCTGAGAGGCCACAGAAGAACAGGATCCAAGATGAATCTGGGACCCCTGGATGACTCCTGAGGCTAGAAGATGCTCTTCCTTGTCACAGTACCTTTGATGGCTTGGTAGGCGAAGTGGCAGAGTTTCTCAGCTTTACTCGACGATTCCCTCTGAGGATGGACCCCCTTTGGAAGAAGCAGCCACTGGGATGCTGAGTCCTTACCTTATCTTTTGTCTTGAGCAATTCTGCATTAATAACAATATTCTACTTGATGGTGCAATCAGGAAAGGCCTTCAGTTACTTTATTTGTCTAAGTATGCACACAGCTAGATGTCCTATTCTCTTTTGTGCTGGTACATTGCACAAAATAGGTGTCAAGGGATATCCCCGTATACACTTCATAGGATCCATTTCACAAATCCATAATTCCAGAAGCACATTCGCTTATGAAATCTTTACTTATTTGCCAGGATGTACAGTCAATTTATATACTCCTGCCCCTTAGTACTTACAAATAACAGGGGCTAGGATTTAATCTAGTTCCCTTTATAGTATTGCTCCACCCCCAGATTACTCACCTTTTAGATCATACTCACATATGAATATATTTGGCTGACTCACAGATAGGTGGGCACCCTCTTAAGGACTGGTTCATTTCTCCCCTTCTAGAACCAGGTGGGCATCAGTCAGAAAGATGGGATCTGCTTTCTTCCACAGGCTGTCTGCTGTCTCTTCCACTGAAGAAGGCCTGGGATTTTAACTTTCGGGAAGGCCTCACTTACATGTCTTTGCTTCATAATCCATCAATGAGTTCAAATGAGAGCAATCTAATCCTTCACTTTCCTGTTATCAATTCTCCTTTATCCCCTTCTTCCCCATCAGTGAGTGAGCAAGTGAGTCTCCCATGATTGAGTGTGTGTTTGACCTTTTAGCTAGGTCTGTGGCTCAGTGGACTAATGCATCCACTACAGGGGCCTGTGTTTCACCTCATGGTCACAGGTTCAAATCCTGGCAGGTCCACTCCGCCCTTTATCTTTCCAAGGTCGATAAAATGAGTACCATTGAGTTGTGTAATAATAAACATCTGTTATCTGTCAATAGTGCAAAGATATCCATCTGGGGATGAATGTTCGGTCCACAAATACTCATGTTAAGTTATGTGTTACAGCACAGAAACTCACTTTTGAGGTGTGTATAAATTCTCCACTATAATTGGTCAATGCATGTGATTAGGCAGTGTTCCAAAAGTGACATCACATTAAATCTACCCCTTCTTAGCCATTGAGCATATTAATGAAGAGGTCAGTCTGATGAGAGTAACTTCTAAACACACTTTCCCTCCCATTTGATGTGATGTCATCTTAGAGATCTCTTGCATTGAATTCCATACATGTGCTCATGTTACTAATAGATTCACCAGATTTAACTTTCTCGCACAAATTAAATGATACCATTTTTATCTTGGTAGGACATATGGTTACTGACTTACATTTATTTTCCATTTAACTAGCTTCTACCTTTATATATACATTATTTTCCCTCTCAATGTAATGGGCTCACCAATGCGTATGGTAGGAAATATATATCACTGGTGTATGCTGTTTTGGTACAACAAAATACAACCCCTAATTTGCAAAATTAAAACAACCTCAAACAAATGTTATACACCCTAATGAGGTATTTGAAGTTGAACATTTTAAAAAAGGAATGAACTCTCTACAAGGTTCCATTCAAGAATTAGGAGTGAAATAGTGAATCCCAAAGTAGCATTCTAAAGTCATTGATTTCTTTCCACTTTACCGAATATTCCATAGCAGTCATTGCCTTTTCTGCCTAGCTACAGAACACCTGGTATCTTCAAGATTTGTTCAAAACTGAAAGTATTTACTCCTTTAGAGGCCTATTCTCCTTGTAGTTTCCCCAGAGATCATTTCCTTCTTTCAGTAGAGGCCAGCGAGATTGAAACATCAGATTGGGATAAGACAGGCCCATTGGTTGAGTTGAATTCCTTTGATTTCTCATTTTCTTAAACCCAACATACACACATATCCTAGCCATAAATGCAACATTTAATTGCAGGATCGGCCTCCATGTGCTCTAGCCGCAGGACAATCATTATCTATATGGCTCCGCGTCACACAAAATCCAATTCCTTGATAGAAGAAATGATCTGTTTTCCCGTCTTTTGTGCTGGGGGTTAAGAAGTTGAACAGAATACCATAGGTCAGCGTTCAGCCCTGGTTTCATTTAATTTGGTCCCATTCACAATTGCAGCTCTAAAATGTACATCTTCCTGTTCACCTAGATTTCACATTTTCACCAGAAATGGCAGTTTATCCTTTGTATTGGCTTATCAACCCCTATCAACGGTACACCTTTGAAAAATATGTAGGCTTCCTAATCCTAACTCTTCAGTTCTGTAAAGGAAATAGAACAAACAACAGCAAAAAATGCACATTCATTTTCTCTGTCCCTTTAAAATGCAGTGCTTCTCTCCAAGTTGCAAAATACTTTTTTGTACTTGGAAATGTTTATCTCGGGTCTTGTCTCTTTATTTGGATGTTAGGGGACGTCAAACATCATTTTGCTTGCATGTGTGTTTTTCAAATGCTATGTGCAGGCCACAACTTTCATGCTTGTTTTTAGCATGGTGCGTTGCTCTGCATCTTTTTTAAAAATCAGATTTCCCTACAATTCTCCTTATCCCCTTGCTGTTATCCCTTGCAGCAACAAAAGGGGAGGACAAGGGAATTGATCTTTTTTTTCCAGGTTGATCTTGGAGGAGTCTTTTGCTGCACCACTACTTTCCATTCAGGGAACAATGGAGATCTTTTTTCCCAGCTGGATCTTCTTCTTCCTAACTCTGTTGTTTTTTCCCTTACTGGTAGTCCCATTCCACTTCCATTAATCAACTACAAAGAGGTGTAGAAAGGTTGTTTAAGTGACACATAGACACATATTTTTATGAAAACTGTGCCGTCTCTCATGGAAGTTTTACATTACATCATTGACCTACACAAATATTTTCATCCAGTAATTCGGCCTCTAATTTGATTACTTTCACATTTATTTTCCTTATGACTCCTTTTCCTTTTCTGTTCTCCAATTTCTTTCCTCACCCTTTTCTTCAGGCCCGACTTCGGATGGTTCCTCAATTATTCACAAAGCTGGTTGAGGATTACAGTTTTTGAATTGATTGATGTGGACCCATTTTTCCTCAACCAGGTCTCTTTTTTGAGATCTGGATCTTATAGGTCACAGAAGAAATGTTATCAATAATTACAAAATCACCTTGCGAAGCAGGAAAAAAAATGATCTCCTTTGGTTTGTTTCTGTGAAAAACCCTGTCAATTAGCTTGTATTCCCTTTCTATTATTTTGAGGTCATAATATGTTCTCATCCCTTCAGCAGACTTCTCGAGATTGCATTGGGCATATGCAAAAGCATAAAGTTGAGGCCTTTAAAAGCCGACTTCAGGACAAGATCCCTGTCTGGCCTTGCATCAGGAATATTGCAGCACAGGAGTGCCTGCCTGATCCCTTCCATGCAGGATCTGTGCACTAGGTAAGCCCCATTGGACTTCATTATATAAGAGCTGAAAGCCATTTAAATATGGCTGCCTTGCTGCAATCGACGGGCCTGCCCACCCAAAAGCCTGCCTTCACTTGCGTCTGATACGATGTCCTCCACAGAAATGAGACTTCCTCCAGGGACCCGGCAGGTGACTCAGGCCTCCTGTAAAGGCCGACTTTTAAGGCTTCAGGACAAGAACCCTGTCTGGCCCTGTCAGGCAATGAAAGGCCGGCAGAAATCGCTGGCCCAAAGTTACATGCTATATTGCCTATATTGCCCATCCTGTGACAAATTGCTCCTATTCTCACACTAAACCTCCTGCATCTCTCGCAGATCACCCCTACATCCTTCCTCCCGCCCTGTGCCATCCCTGCAGGGAGTACATCTCCTTTATCACCCACTTTGCTAACCTGCATTGACTTTTCAGGCCTTATACCGCACCTTAGTACCTTGTCATATGTAGTGCTAGGTGAGCTCACCTGAGCTTGCGCACTACACACTCTGACACCCTAACAGAGCCAACCACCCCACTGCACATGTCTGTGTGCAGGCATTCTCATGCCAATTCTCCCAGCTTATTGCTACGTCTCCCCTGTTAAATCACTACTGGGCACTGCTGATCACAAGATCTGCTACGGCACACCTCCACCATCTCCTGATGACTAAGCCATTGGCCATTAGATAGGTACTCCAGAATCTCCTGTAACACCTAGTTCACACCAAGCCTTTGTCCCTGTGGCATCCACAGTATACCGCTCTGCTCCTTGCGGCACATCACAGCACTCCCACAGGTATGATCCTACTAGCGCCACTTTCATCTCACCCTCCACCCCAATTTCGAGACTGTTATCCAGCAATATGCTTTGCACTGAATCTAGTGCACCGAAGAGCTGCATAGACAACAAAGGCCTACTTACACCTGCCCCAGGGGGAATACTAATAGAGAGTGCAGGTGCTACACTAGACACCACACCAGCGTCCTTCTTTCCACCCATTGCCAGGGAACCTCATACTCCCACTCCTACGCACGCCAAAGACAGTAATCCAGTTAAAAGCCCCACAGGCAAACCCTTAAACAGAGCATTAATAAATGCAAGATTGCTACAAGCACACCCCCTTGAAATCTCCAGCCTCATCACAACTAATACTTACTTACTAACCATCTCAGAAACTTGGCTTCATGTTGCCTTAGGCCCGGCTCCAGGGGTGTTGCTAGGTCTGGAAAAGATCTGAGGCTACGCTGATGTTGGGTCTGTTGGGACTCAGGGCTAGCTAGCCTTTTGGTTGCAGCCCCTGAGCTTCTATCTGGGGCTATAACCAAAAGACCTGGGGCTATAGCCCCTTTGCCCCCCTAACAACTCCTCTGCCCAGCCCTATCCATGGACTTACCCCCTAATGATACTATCTACCATAAATACAGAATGTACCTTAAAGGTGGTGGAGTTGCTCTCATAGCTAGAGCCTCTCTAGCCATCAGAGGCACTAGCAACACTACCATCTCCACAGGTGATCTCTTACCCACCAAGTTTACTCTCTCCCACACTTCCACAATATCAATCCACCTGGTCAATCATCCTCCTGGCCCACCGCTCTTCTTCGAAGAGGAGATCCTGCACCTCCTTTCTAATTCTAAACCCTCATCTAAAACCTTAATCCTTGGCGACTTCAACCTAGGTCTCCTGGACAGGTTTGACACCAACAAACTGTCCCTAGCTAGCTTCCTTGAAGTGTTCGGCTTCTCACAGTGTATCCTTAGCCCAACACATGTAAAAGCCAGCTTCCTAGATTGGATAACTGACCTTAACTATAATGTCGCTGTCACCTCCAACCAGCACTGCCCTTGGACTGACATCAACATCATTTCTTTCACCATACCTATCTCAAATCCACTGCGACCTAAGGCGCTGCCTCTACCTCAATCTCTTACTCGAAGTTCTTGTAATACAACGTAAACCAGTATCCTACCCTTACTGGACAAACTGACCTCAGCACAGATATTTGTCAATGACTCTCCTTCGCTGGTAGAATCTTACAACCTTACACTCGCCCAAGCCATAAATACTATGGCTCCCCTCACACAGCGTAAAGCTAAATTCATGTTGCACATTTATGCCTGGTTCTCTGCAGACCTCAAAGCCCTCCATTTGAAAAAATGTGAGGCTGAAACTAAATGGAGGAACAATCCCTCCAAACCCTCTAAAGCTAGCTTATATTCTTTAGTGAAGTAATACAAACAGGGCAAACATCAAGTGAAAAACTCCACTTATAATACTAGAATTACTACCGCAAGATCTAGCGCTCGTAAGCTCTTCGCTATCTAGTGTGAGCTCGAATCTCCAGCACCCATTTTAACAAACTCCAGTGCACTAATATTCAGAAGGCATTATTACTCAAAATTGAACTGCTTCAGAAGAAGATCTTAATAAACATAAATAGCTTGACCAGCATCACCCTAGGCCCATCTGCCTAAGGGTCTCCAGCCTCACCTAAAAACTCCCATCCATTCAACTTTAATCCAGTCTCTGAATCTGAGGTCATCCAGATCATTAGAGGCCTTAAACCTTCCCGATGCCAAGGTGACATATGCCTGGCAGCTGTCATCAAGGACAGCGCTAAACCACTGGCACCATTCACCACTGCCCTAATCAATGCCTCATTCTCCACATGCTCGGTGCCAACAACGTTGAAGGATGCATGGGTCATTCCTCTGTTAATAAACATACACTAGCCCCAGCTATCCCTATGAACTACTGCCCAATCACTACAGTTCCATTCCTTCTCAAAACTTTGGACCGGGCAGCATACCTACAAATCCAGCTACACCTGGAATCCAACAACCTCTTAGGTCAGCGACAATACGGATCCCACTCAGGCTATGGCACAGAATCGCCACTGCAGGATTTAAAAAAATCAATTGGATGAGATCAACGATGCTGGTAACTCAGCACTCATCCTTTTGCTTGACTTATGGGCAGCCTTTAACCTTGTAGCCCACCAAATCTTGTGTCAACATCTAGCATCTGCAGGCCACTTCTCCACCAAAAACACCTCAAGGATCTACTCCTTCCTCTCTGACAGATCCATGAGTCTTCTCTACCATTGCCTCAGTCCCTACTGCCCCTGTTAACTGTGGTGTCCCTCTAGGCTCTTGCATCTCCCCTACACTTTACAACATCTTTACTAAACCCTTATTCGACTACTTGGACTGCCAGGGTATTTCTTAAATGAATTACACTGATCAGATCCTCCTCCCTCTCACTGGTAACTAGTCTATTGATTCCAACTCTCTGCACTCAGTCTATGGGCCTCATTACACGGATGGCAGTGAACCATGGCGCTATTAGCGCCATGGTTCATGCCGGTAAAATACTGGCACCGCCTTGGTGGAAAGGGGAATTACCGCCCTATTCCAAGGTTGGCGGGGCGGTAATTCCCCCTTCCACCATTGCCCTTCCCCATTCCCATTTTTGCCCCATAGGGCTCTATGGGAATGGGGAAGGCGCTAATTATTTTACCGCAAATTGCGGTACCGTAATTAGCTCCCTGGTCCCTTTGCGGGTTGGTTTTTAACGCCTGCAAAAAGCAGGCGTTAAATTCCCCAACCCGCAAAGGGACCTCGTAGTAAGGCGGTAAGGATTTACCGGTACCAGTAAAATAACGGTACCGGTAAACCCATCCGTGTAATGAGGCCCTATGAAACCATCCAGGCCTGGATGGCCTGTCACCTCGTGTGCCGTAATGATGACAAGAAATTCTCCTGGTTGGCTCACAAGCATCACTCAGAAAACTAGATTAAACCTGCAACTCTTTCACCATAAATAACATCACAATCCCTGTATCAAGGGATGTCCAAATGCGGGGGGTCTACCTAGATGTTACCCTGTCCTCCCACGGCAGATCAACGCTATATCTTCTTCTGATGCACATCAAACCAAGTTAATCAATGCTGCAGACCCTTTTTATCCACTGACAGTTGCCTCATCATTGCCCTCATTTGCTCTAGACTGGATTACTGCAATGTCCTTTTTGCAGGCACTTCCTCATGGAACATTAACAAGCTCCGAGTAATCCAGAGTAATGCACTCAGATCTTCACTGAACATCCTGAGGTAGGAACACATTACAGTCGCAAGAGGAAAGGTGCATTGGCTCCCAATTTGTGAGCGCATCACCTCTAAAACACTAGCCATCACCCCTAAGTGCTTTTCTAACACCACCCTCATATACCTTTCTCACAAATTCTGCAATGTGCAATCATCAAGACTAACCCGCTCCTCCCAAACTCACCAACTCATCACCCCAAGATTGAACGGAAAAGAGCAGGGAGCTTCAGTTTCCAGGTCATCGCCTCCAAAAATGAGAACTCTCTACCATGATCAGAACAATCCTATTGGGCCTTCCAGAAACAGCTCAAGACTGTTATTCTCCTGACTGCAGTCTGTCCTACTGTCTACTGATGCCTATGAACCTAATGTTTTACCTGTACATTCCAGTAACTAGTGCCTTGATACCTCCGGTTTAGAGCACTTAACAAATGCAAAAATAAATAAGATAAATAAATAAAACCATTTTTCATCTAGTCTTTAATTCAAATGGAGATATCTTGGTGGCAAAAGATAGTCTAGATTGAATGGCCATCAGGACAAGTGACAATCGGATGTCCCAACTTGGCCCAGAATAAACCACAAACTTCTTCATGATATTCCCAATTGTTTAGTTATATCTCTCCATACACCCGCTCAATGCTGGGTGGTAATCGATGTGGAGTTTTCTTTTAATTCCTAAAATTTCCCACATCTTTGTCATCACCTCACAGGTAAAATGACTACCTCTTTTGGACTCAAGCCTTTGGGGAAGGCCGAAACAAGAAAAGATGTGGTTGATCATCAATGTGGCATCTGTATCTGCCTTACAATTTGGGGTAGAAAGGCAATGAATCCACTTTGTGAGGAGGCATGTCACCGTCAACATGTATTTGTTTCCTCTGGAAGAATGGGTTACTGGTCCAATTAAGTCTACTTGAAAAATCAGACCATGGAAACTTCATTCCTATTTTCTATAAAGGAGCTCTGTTTGTGAGACATCCCTTTAAATAAGTGTTGCGTTCCTGGCCCATGTGTGGCCATTAAGTGACTGTTGGCAGTATCTCAAGAATATTTTGAAATCCTGATGGCCCACAGTAGCCGCTTCTTGGGCATGGTTCAGCATCAGACTTCGAAAAGAGGTAGGTACTGTGAAAAATCAAACTTTCCCCAGAATCAAGGAGAAAAAACAGCATCCCAACAACAAAGCCCTGAAAATGTATGCACAATTCTACCTCCTCTTACAAGGTGAATTCAGATATACCATATGGCTGTATGTACCTTTTTAAGATGAACCCCTTCCCCACCCAAACCATTGAGATGAGGAGGCTGCCTCCAGAGGAAAGAAGAATAAAGTCTTGAAACCTAAATTATAGTCCTTCCTTTGTTTCCGTGGATAGGACCAACTATGTAAGAGAAAAAGGACTAGGGCATGGGTTGTTGGTTGAAGGAGTTAGTAACAGAAGTCGTGGCTGTCGTGGAGGTGGTATTTGGGAACACCTGAGTAATTGGGGAGACCGAAGAAGAAGAAGAGGTTTTTTATGGCAGGAGGTGCAGTGACACCAGCTTGTCAGGCAGATGAAGTGTGGAAAACTGGTGCTTAAAGAAAAGTGGTGCCCATGACCTAGAGAGAGAGATGGACACGAGAGCACGAAACAGGGGATGAGAGCGACCTACAGAGGGATGGAGAAAAGCCAAGGGAAGCTGCTGGGAAACTGTGAGATGTCCCATGGAGACTGCAACACAGGAAATCTGCAGGGGGAGACTTCCGTGGAGCCTTAGGAAAGGGAGCAAGTACTCTGAAGTCGTGACCCTCAGCCCGAACAGGAGGTCAAGTGACACCCCTGTCTTCCCTCATAAAAGGGTGTATGCTCGTTCTGCTGGGAAGTGTCGAGGCAGAAATATCACAGAGCAGAAGGACCGGGCCTGCTGCTGTATCACAAGAGAAGGCAATGAAAAGGAAGCTTTGGAAAGAAAACAGTGAGTGCGACGATTTCAATAATTCTTAAAACCCATTACCGTGAGCAAACAGTGAAATCTTTCCATTATTAAATGCTGGTAAAAGAAATACATTGTATAAAACCGGAGTGAAAGACATTTGAGGTAAAGCACTGTGTGTTTGCGGAGTGAAATTGACATGATTGGAAACAGAACATAATGGAAACAATATAACTGGAGCGAACAAGGATGAAGTGAAGCTGTGTTTAAAAATGAAATTGACAAGCTTCGTGTGCTGAGAGAAAGCAGAAAAGTTATCAGCTTGTTCGATTAAAAACTTTATTGCGGGTGGAAACAAAAGTAGCTTGACACAGTCCCTCCTTACAAAAGAGATCAAGGCATTATGGAACTTGAAGTACATTAATACAGACATATATTTTGTGAAACCTTTTTTTTATTGAATATCCTATCTCCTACTCATTGATACTAAGAGAGCATTAGTATTAAAAGGGAACAGGAGACCTAATTAATGAGACTGTGTTAACAATGTGGGGAAAGCATCAGGGAAGGGAGTCAGAATAGAAAGTATATCGTGCCTCCTATTGTGGAAAATATATTTAATATTGGCCTACGCCAAGCTGCTCGAAAGTCGCTTGCGAGAGAAATCTGTGTTGCAAGGTCCTGACCTTTAATCCACGTAGGTCGCCATTTTAGGTCAAACCGCCAGGATTAGGATTTGTGTGGAAAAGTCACCCTGTGAGCTAAAATGGTGGACAATGTCATTGTAAAATACAACATGGCCGTCTTGACCTCTGTACATCGCTAATGTGTAATCTGCCTGCAGGCTACTTGTTTAGGTCATGAACTGAGACCTCGTCCTACGTTGACCTATGTGTAAAAGGACTACTCGCGCAATGAAACCAATCCACGAGTATATATTATGATAATGTATTTACATATTGAACAAAGAACATCTGTTTTACTACATTGTATTTATGTTTAAGAAGACCTTCAATGCAAAACTTTAGAATACACAGTTAATGCATACGCTTATTGTTACATGTAATAAAAACACACCAGTTAGATGCGTTTATTTGGGATTCAGCAACGAACCCTAGAATTGGTGATGTATAAAGTGGAATATTAACCTGAAGTGGGGCTGGACATAGTGCCCACAAAATGTATAAAAAGCGAATGCATTCTAATGTACAGCGTCTCTCACTGAACACACTGAACCACGCTGGAGTTTGTTGTGTTGTACTGAGGGCCAATAGCTATCTGACTTTGCACTGATTTTGTAATTGAATTCAGTAGAGAATAAAGTACTTTGTATGTTCCTTTGTAACCCGTGTTCAGTGTATTTCCTTTTGGGGTACTCAGCCTCGATATTTTGTTTCTGTTTTCACAGTTGGTGCCCGAATAGGGACCCTCAAGATTGAAGGTTGACACACGCTATCGGACTGGGATCAGACGGTGTGACAAAAAGTAAGGGGCCCCTGGATGAGACGCGACACCTCAGCAGCGCTGCACGATCTGATCCCTGGACGACTAGCCTGTGGTCTGAGATGGCAACTTGACGAGGATCTACTTATCGAGGCGGGCAGATTTGCTGAAATCACCATACACGAGGTAAGATTAGTTAGGTAAGATTCTTAGAAGTACCGATCTGCCCTCCTTAGGTTTGGCCAGGTGAGTCATGACCTGCCTCTTAATTTAACCCTGGCAATTTGAATTTTGGCACATTGTATCTGCAGACACAATTATTGACCAGGTAACACCAAGAATTTGAGATATGCCTGGGAAATTGTCTACCTGCTTAAGGGCATTATTCTGCAGTGATAGACAATTTTTGGAATTTAGCCATCCCGCACCACAGGAGGGGTTGCCGGCATGTACTATGTACTGTAAGCATGGCATTGGAAGTTAGTATTTAATGATATTTGGCACAGACAAACCAGACATGCCTCTGAACTTCAGTGGCCAATCAATGGTAGTTTTGAGATCCCTTGCATTGAATATTTGGAGTCAGTTTTGTTAAAGAAAAAGGCTAGACCTGCAGCATTTGATGTTTTGCAGAAATGGAAAAAATAAGCGTTACAACAACTTAAAAGTAAAGAGAAACATGCGCTTCGTCATAAAACGAATGCCGAAAAAGCGTTGTTATATGAACAGGATAAACAGGCTGAATCGGCTAAGAATATGGAAAGGGCTTTCTCACTTGGTATTCAAAAAATCTATCCTTCCAAAGATCTTCATGATTCTGATGAGTTTTTTGAGAAAATATTAAATGAACGAAGACCTGGTGCCTCTGCTCCACCTCCGTATGTTCCTCTTCCTGCTGCTGTACCTTTTCCTGTTGTTATTCCTGCTCTTCCTGCTCAACCTGTTGTTTCTACTCCTCCGGCTTTTGTCCCTCCACCTGCTCCTCCTCCTCTTTTTGTCACTCCAGTTATAGCTCCTTCATTGAATTTGCCTGCTTCCCCTTGGTCTTGGGCCGCTTGTAATCGATCATGGTGCAGGTTCAAAGGTACTGTACCACCGGAGAAGAAACGTGAGTTAATTGCATGGGCTAAGCATTGTATGGAGAATGGAGTATAATGTGGGGAAGATTAAATAATGCGGACGTTCCGCAAGGGTTAAGGGATCTAAATACTTTAGCACTTTCCAGAGACACTGTGGAGAAGTTAAATGAGCATGTCGAGAGGTTATTGGAGTATAGAAAGGAGTTAGAAAGGATACGGAATGAGGATTATGGAGAGGAAAGTATGTATGTACACAAACGGTACCTTCCGTGTCATAACGGCAACCTTCTCCACATTGCCACTCTAAACTCTCGCTCTGCCATCAAGCACTCCTCTGATATCTGTCGCCTTCTTGAGGAACTGGACCTCGACGTCCTCGGTCTCACTGAGACTTGGTTCACTGCCAGCTCTGCCACCAGCTTCGACACACTCCTACCTGACGGCTACAAGATCCTCTCCGTGCCCAGGCCCAACCGTTCAGGGGGTGGTGTTGCCCTTATCTTCCCTGAGTGGATTCCTGCCGCTGTCACTCCTACGCAGACCTACTCCTCTTTTGAATGTCTTGTCTGCCGACTTTCTCTCTCTCCTAGCCATTCCCTTACCGTGGCTACTATCTATCGGCCACCTGGTCAAATTTCCTCCTTCCTCTCTGAGTGGGCTGACCTCTCCTCCTCACTCCTGTCCTCAACCACCCAACTCCTCTTTCTCGGTGACTTCAACATCCACCTCGATGCCTCCTGTCCCCCCACTGGTCTCTTCCGCGAACTCTGCAACTCTCTCTCACTCTCTATTCTCCCGTCTGGTCCTACTCACTCTGCAGGGCACACTCTTGATGCTCTGATCTCTTCTGACCTTCCCCTCTCCCTCCCTCTCTCCACTCCTCTCTCCTGGAGCGATCACTTTCTCCTATCCTCCCACCTCTCCCTCCCTACCCCAGAGGCAAAGCCACCCTCTTCACTGCCACCCACCTTCTCGGTCATCCGACCCATGAAGCGCGTGTCAGTTGAGGCTTTCGCTGCTACCTTCTCGCCCCCTTCTCCCCCCTCGGCTGACTCCCACCCTGACACAGCCCTCTCCATGCTCTATTCCTCTATATCTGATACTCTCGATATCCTTGCTCCCGTCATGAGAATCCGCCTGAAGCCCAAAGCCAAATGTAACTCCTGGTATGACTCGGATCTCGTCACCCTAAAACGCAAGTGCAGGGTGGCAGAGAGGAAATGGCGTGCTTCATGTTCATCCTCTGACAAACTGGCCTGCCGCCTGCTCCAAAGGCAATACCGGCTCTCCGTTCTCACCAAGAAGAGAGCACTTATCCAAGCCCGCATCTCTGAGGCATCTAACAACTCGGCCGAACTCTTTAAAATCTGCAAGGAGCTGGCCAACCTTGCTGCAGTCTCTACCTCTCCTGTCCCCTCCCAGGCCCTCTGCACTGCACTGGCCTCGCACTTCATCTCAAAAACTCAGGACATCCTGTCCTCGCTCTCCTCCTCTCTCCTCCCTCCCTCTCTTCCCGGCTCTTCCTCTTGCTCTCTTGCAGCCGCCCCTCCGCCCTCCTTCTCTGCTTTTCCGCCTTTTTCTGCTGATGAGGTTTCCAGACAAGTCCGATCCATGAAAGCCTCGTCTAAACAGGTTCACCCCTGTTCCTCCAAAACCATCAAGGACCACATCGACTCCCTGGCTCCTGCCCTGGCTGACTTTTGAAACCACTCATTCACCTCTGGAGTCTTCCCATCCCCCCTCAAGCACTCCCTTGTGCACCCCCTCCTCAAGAAACCCTCTTCCGACCCCTCCTGCCCGGCCAACTATCGCCCAATCTCCATTACTCCCTTCCTGGGCAAGCTCCTGGAGAAACTGGCCATCTCCCAGCTTAACCTCCATGCTGAATATGTTGGTAATCTTCATGACCATCAATCCGGCTTCAGAGCGGCCAGAAGCACGGAAACTGCTCTCCTGAACATCCGTGAGGACCTGCTCCTGAACCTCGATTCCAACACTCCATGTGTTCTCATTCTGCTCGATCTCTCCTCTGCCTTTGACACTGTCAACCATGCCATCCTGCTCAACCGTCTCCGTGATAACCTGGGTATCACTGGTCAGGCTCTGGCATGGCTGACCTCTTTCCTTTCCGGTCGACCCTCCCAGGTCCAAATGGGCTCCTTCCTCTCTGACATCTTTTTCTCCACCTGTGGTGTCCCCCAGGGATCCAACCTCTCTCCCTGGCTTTTCAACCAGTATCTGGCACTCCTTGCCCACCGCATCGCCGCTCTCTGCCCCCACTTCCAGTGCTATGCGGACGATACCCAGCTCATTTTCAGGCTACCCTCGGCCTCCTCCTCTCCTTCCCTCATCTCCGACTGTCTGTCTGCTATCCAGGAATGGTGTGCCGCCAATGACCTCTGCCTTAACGCCAGTAAGACTGAGATTCTACTCATCGGCACACCCACTCCCTCCTTCCCTGCAGCTCTCTGGCCGGCCTCCCTTGGCCCCCTTCCTGCCCCTACCTGCAAGGCTAAAAACCTCGGGGTCATCTTCGACTCCACACTCTCCTTCTCTCCTCATATATCTGACGTCTCTAAGAAGTCACACTACCAGCTGCACCTCCTCAGAGGTATTCTTCCCTTCCTCTCCTTCCCCCAGAAGCTCACTGTCTCCCGAGCCCTGGTTCTCTCAAGGCTGGACTACTGTAACAGCCTCTATCTTAATCTGCCTGCCTCCACTCTCCGCCCTCTGCAACTTATCCAGAACAGAACTGCGAGACTTGTCCTTGGCCTCAAGCCCAGGGACCGTATCTCTCCAGGACTGAAATCTCTTCACTGGCTCCCAGTGGCTGCGAGGATTAAGTTCAAAACCCTCTGCATTGTCCACAAGGCCTTCTGGGGCTTGGGGCCTAAATACCTTCAACTCTCTCTTCCTAAATATCTTCCTTCACGAGCCCTTCGCTCATCCGTCTCCAACTCCCTCATGGTCAGCCGCTTCTCGAAGCAACGAGCTGGGGGTAGATCTCTCTCCGCAGCAGGGTCCTCCCTCTGGAACAGCCTTCCTGCCTCCCTGAAACTCGAGGAGAACCATCTCCGGTTCCGGAAGCACCTCAAAACCTTCCTCTTCGCTTCTGCCTTCTCTCTCCCTCTCCCCTGCTAAACCTGCTTAACTCCCCACTGAATTCTGCACTAAACCTGCATCTGGGCCACTCTCAGTGACCTCGGTCCAGGGCCCAGCCACTCTCCACTTGCACTGCCTCCCTGGCTCCCCCTGCACTGTGGGACTGTCACTGTATCCCTACAGCCCCCTTCCCAGCACTTGCTCTGCACTTACCTCGCACTTGCCACCAGCTGGCCCTTTTATTTATTATTTATTATTTTATTACGCTACTTACCTTGTACTGCACTTTCCCCCCCACCTCCTCCCCCTGCACTTTCTCCTTTTCCCCTTACCTCTGCACTTGCGCGATCTGAATGACACCTGGCCTAGTAGGATCGTTTGTCTGTCTTCCCCTTGTTTCCCTCCCTCCCTGCCTCGTCGCGCCTTGAAACACTTGTGTATAGGCGCGTTACAAATACCATATCATATCATATCATATCATAAACCGATATCGGAGGAAATGCAAATTTGTAAGGAAGATGCGATTAGATGGGTTTCAGACATATCAATAACTCCAGTTGAGGTATATGACACATATAGCCAATATACGTTGGAAATGCAGAGGAAAGTGATACAGGTAATGATAGAGTACCTGCAGGATGAATGTGTAAAAAGGAAGATTAGTTGTCCCACAGAGTTATTGAATATTTATAAAAGAGCTTTTTCTCTTGACATTTCTTGGACTGCTTTAGCGTTCGACTTGGCTCTGTTGCTTAGTAAGCGTTTGGAGTTGCCTACATCTCAGTTGCCTATGAGAGAGGTTCCTCCGACATTTGTCCCGAAAGTTGAGGTTGCGGCCAATGCTGCTCAAGGTATAGTCACTGTGGACATTCCCACACATTATGTATCACAGTTTGTTCACGTCCGTTTTCACGACAGGAAGTGAACACCATTAGACAGTCTATTCCTGATATTAGGAAAAATCCAACAGGGTTCTATAAAGAGATGGAATCTGTTTTGCAATCCTCAGTGTTCACCTTAGGTGACATTGATTTATTGTTTCCAGTACTCCTGCCCATAGATTTATGGAAACAAGTTAGGACCATTGACGATGTACCCGGGTTGGGAGATACATGGGCGAATTTAACTAGACTCGATGGGGAAAGGCCAGCTGGCGAAAGACCACAACAGGTGATATTAACTCTGCCTGATAGAATTATTGCTGAATTAAAAACCATAATTCCCGAAAAAAGAATTATTTGGGACAAGCTTACGGCCTGTGTCCAAGGAAAGTCTGAGGGTGCTACCGAGTTCTTTAATCGGTTCGAACAGGTATTTTCAGATTTCAGTGGACAAGACTTAGGCACAGAGTCTGAGAAAAGATTATTTGTGGACAAATTTGTACGTGGATTGCTGCCTGCCATCCAGTCAGAGATTATGTCCTCTGAGAGAACTTGGCAGGCCAAATCACAATCAGAAGTACTGCACATTGCTCAGTACTATGAGAATCGTGTCAATAATGAAAAAGATAGGATTGAAAAACGGAAAGGTGATTTAAAAACAAAGATGCTATTGCAGCAAATTGTTAGAGGACCCAGAGGGGGTAACTCTCAGGCTAGAGGTCAGTATGTCCCACAGGGGAATGTGCCCTTGGGTCCTGTGAGTATTAATCAATGTGATTATTGTCGTCGAGAGGGTCATTGGCGAGCACAATGCCCCATCCTTCAACAGAGGTCGAATAATACATTTGGTAATATGGGTAAGTGATCCAGAGGTCGCCCGGGCATAGGGGGCCCTGGTAGAGGTCAGTTTACACAGGATCCTCAACAGTCTTTTTCACAGGACAATCAGACTCTGAGTGCGGACACTAGGAACATATTCGATCATCCTTCCGCTGCATATTTATCTGAAGAGCTTCCTTATGATAATATTCTGTTTTGTTAGGATTGCCCGAAGCAGGGTATGGAACCTACACCTATTCTCGTCAATCAGAAAGGTCCCTACATTGAAATGATGGTGGGAAATAGGAAACATCAGTTCTTGATAGACATTGGAGCACAGAAGTGTTCCATTGATCGTTCGCGGGTTCCAAACATTCCACTGTCAGGGCAAACCAATGTTTCTGTAGGGTTTTCCGGTACACCAGTTGTTTGTCCGGTCTCTATGCTGGTACCTATTTCTTTGGGTCCCTTTACGGACCAGTGTCATTTTCTATTGACCTCGGATTGCGGGAAAAACTTGCAGGGGTTGAATTTGTTAAAAGAATTGAATGCAGTGATTTATTGTTCTTCCGATGCAGTGCGCTTGACGATTTCAGCACAGCAATCCTCTGCCTCGCAATTTCTGACTAGACCTTTGCCTCCAGAATTCATTGATGTACCAGAGAACCTGTGGGCTGTTGATGACAATGATGTTGGTGTTTTTCAGATTGAGCCTGTTAAGATAGTTTTGAAACATGGAATTGAGCTACCGCGCATTCCCCAGTATAAGATTTTGGCTGAGGGCGAGCGAACTTTGAAATGTATTGTTTCCGATTTTGTGTACTGTGGTGTGATTGAAGAAATTTCAGGAAGTTTGTGTAATAGTCCGATTTTACCCATGTACAAGAAAGGCGATAATGTAATTCCATTCCGTTTTATAATTGATTTACGTGCCATTAATAAAGTTGTGGCACCGCAATTTCCAATTGTGCCTGATGTGACGACAATCCTAACCATTATCCAGCTACAGCTACTTACTTTAGTGTTGTGGACCTAAAGTATGCGTTCTTTAGTATTCCTATACACAAGGATAGTAGATATTTGTTGGCGTTCACCTTAGGGGGACGCTCATTTACATTTACTCATGCACCTCAAGGGTACACAGAGAGTCCTAGTATTTATAGTAGGGCTTTGAAAGAACAACTTGATACCCTTGAATTGCCCTCTACCTGTACTTTGCTTCAGCACGTTGATGATTTTCTTCTGGCTGCTGACTCTAAGAGTGCGGCTGTAAGGAGGGCACTGTGTTACTTCTTATTCATCTAGCTAAGCATGGTCACAAAGCTCTGCTTAAGAAATGTCAATATTGTTGTCAGGAGGTCGCCTATTTAGGCTATCTCCTGTCAAAGGAGGGAAGAAGATTGACACCTGAAAGAATAAAACACATTTCTGGCATGTCTGTCCCAAATACACAGAAGGAAGTTAGGGCCTTGATAGGTATGGCTTCTTGCTGTAGGTTGTGGATCCCAAATTTTTCACTAGTGATAAAACCGATGTTGGCCTTGACGAAAAAGGGAATTTCTTCGCCGTTGCCATGGACCTCGGAACACCAGCAATCGTTTGACTTGCTTAAGACTGCATTATGCTCTGCACCAGTTTTGGGCACACAAACTATGAAAAGGCCTTCGTATTGTTTGTGCATGAATGTGATGGATGTGCTTTGGCTGTATTAACACCGGAGCATGGAGGGAAGAATAGGCTGTGCGGTTACTATTCCTCCGCCCTTGATCCTGTAGCATGCGCTTTGCCAAGATGTTTGCGCGCTGTCGCTGCTGCTGCTGCGTATGTAAAGCAGAGTGAGGGAATGTTCCTAGGCATTATTTGACCCTGATGGTGCCTCACTCTGTAGATGTTCTATTGAACCAAACTCAAACGCAACACCTCACTTTCGCACGGTTGACGAGATATGAACTGATCTTGTTTGCCCCTCACATTCAAATTAAGAGGTGTTGTGTTCTTAATCCGGCTGAACTCCTACCTTTCCCGCAAGATATTACTTGCAGCTTTGAAGACTCACATGATTGTTTGTATACGACCGAACAAGAAACAAAAGGGCAGGATTGCTTTGACAGATAACCCTTTGGATAATCCGCAAGGAGAGCTGTTTTGTGACGGCTCCTGCTTTAAACTTCCGGATGGTACATCCACAGCCGCTTATGCAATTACTACCTTGAGCACGGTTGTGGAAACAAAGAGAATTACGCATAATTCTGTGGAGGCAGCAGAGATTATAGCATTAACCCGAGCCTGTGAACTTTCCGAAGGGCTTGTAGTAAATATATATACTGATAGTCAGTATGCCTTTGGGGTGGTTCACAACTTTGGGAGACTTTGGTCGGAAAGAGGATTCCTAATCTTGCATGACAACAAGATCCAACATGGCACCCTAATAGTGCAACTACTCTCAGCACTTGCGCTCCCTACTCAGTTAGCAGTTGTAAAATGAGCAGCACATCACAAGATTTTAGATAACATTGGAAAAGGGAATGCTTTCGCTGATCAAATAGCTAGACAAACTGCCACTGATCTCTTTACGGCGATATATGTTTCCAGGGAGACTGAAAATGCTAATGTGATGGATGAGGGCGTGGGGTCTGTACGGCATATCCAAGCCGATGCCACATTAGAAGAAGCTAAAAGGTGGGCTGAGGGCTTGGGGAAACTTGATGATGATGGGTGTTGGATGGACACGGTTGACGGAAATGGTTACTTCCCGATGCTTAGGTGATGATGATGGTTGTAATGGCACAGGGTCCTACGCATGTGTGTGCCCGACAGATGACGAAAATGTTAGAAAAAGTTTGGGTAAAGGACGAAATTTCAAAAATTGCTCAGCACTACGTCCAGAATTGTATGATTTGCTTACAACATAATGTGGGAAAGGGGACAGCAACCCTGAGGGGAGGTTTTGGGCCACCCTCTGTCCCATTTGAAGTAATTTACTTTGATTTCATTGAAATGGAGCGATGTAACAATTTAAAATATGTATTGGTAGTCATTTGTGCCTTTAGTAAGTGGGTTGAGGCATTCCCTGTTAAAGATGCTACAGCTATGACCACTGCGAAAACTATGTTAAAGGAGTAATTTCCCCGGTTCGGCTTGCCGAGAGTTATCTGGTCGGACAATGGTCCACACTTTGTCGCCGCTGTAATCCTACAGATATGTACAGCGTTACGAATTGACAAACGGTTCCATTCGGCCAGACATCCTCAGAGCGCCGGACCAGTAGAAAGACACAACGGTATCATCAAGAACAAGCTTGCTAAGACGTGTGCCGGCACCAAACTAAAATGGCCGGACGCCTTACCGATCGTGTTACTAGCTATGCGTACAACCCCTCAAACTAAGACTGGGCTCTCTCCATTTGAGGTGGTAATGGGGAGACCTGTCAATATCTGGAATTTGCCAAAATGTCGAAATTTGAGAAGTATTGAAAATGTACTACTTTCAGATAATTGTAGCCAATTGCCTAAAAACCTGTTTTTGATTTACCACCAGGTACGAGAGGCCTTACCTGTGCGGTACGAATGCCCAGGCCACGGAATACGACCGGGGAGCTGGGTGCTCATTAAATCATTTGAGCGCACCTCCTACCTCGCGCCTTGCTGGCGTGGGCCATTCCAGGTCCTGTTGGTCACCCAAACAGCGGTGCGGTGGCCGAAAGAATAGGATCCACGTGTCACACATCAAGAAACTTCCTCACCTTGTGCCACACGTTACAGAAGAAGCAGAACCTCTCGCTGATACTGCAACTGATCCCAAAGCAGTAAGCAGCACTGAGAGTGTGTCGGAGAATATCTCTAAGCCCGAGAGGCTTGGGGAAGCTGCCATTTTGTTTCCACACTCTCCACAAATTTTGCACCGGAAACGGCTGTTTCAAATTCAGCCTCTTCATCTGTCCCTGATACGTTGCTTCCAACGGGAAGTGACGACACATTGTTTCCGGATCAATCAGTACCAGGAACAGCCAGATATCACTTGCGTCCAAGAAAATAGACATACGGCACGGTTCTGCTGTGCATCTGATAGACATACGGCACGGTTCGGCTGTACATTCAAGGAAGGAAAAGAGTCATCGAGGGCTTGCTTTTGCCCAAATTTGAGAAAGGGGATTCTGTTGGCTAGGGTTTTGGAAGGACACAGAAACCGCACGACCGGGGGGTCACCAGCAACGAACATTGGGGTTTCCGTTTGAAGACTGCAATGCCTGTTACCGCCGCCGCTCGTATTGGACTTGTAAATAAGGGGGTGACCAACCGGGACAATGGACAAAATGCCTGGGCCCCGAAAACGTATTGCTGTATTTTTGTAATAATATTTGGTTTTATAATAGTCACTGTTGTAGGCCTTTGGTATTTAGAAGAAGCTTATCCTTTAGAGTTTTCGCTACCGACTAAAAATGTACCCACTGTCCATACACCTTTTGTGTATTTGCATACTTTGTCCCATAGTGATTCCCAGCACAGACAAAGGTATCATAATAATACTCTGTTACTTATCATGAACGCTACACATGCCATTTTTATTATCATGAACGCTACACATACCATTTTTAATAGGTCCAATTGCTGGGTCTGTTCACATTTACCGCAACACGGGGATAAGGGGCTAGGTTGGTATATTCATCCTTTACCATTGACAACTGCTTGCTATGCTTCTCTTAGAGCACTGTTATTTGGCCGATGGAATGATAGCATCTCAGGGAACTTTGATGGCACCAATTTGAATAGTTTTGAGAAGCGTGTTTTGACTCCCCTGGGATGCTCTCTTTTTGCAAATAGGAGTAAACCGAATGTTGCTTCTATTAGGCCTTCTGATAGAGTGTCTCGTCCCTTTCAATCTTTGATTTCCTTTAAAATGGCTCCGATAGGAGTAAACCGATTGTTGCTTCTATTAGGCCTTCTGATAGACTGTCTCGTCCCTTTCAATCTTTGATTTCCTTTAAAATGGCTCCGATAGGCAATAAGGATGCCATGTCTCCTTCTTACACTGTTAACCATAGCCCCGATTCAGCTTCTTTCTGCATGCAGAGGAATGGCACTCGATCAATGGGAGTTTTTAAAGGTTGTGCCTATGTTGCAAATTTGACTAGGGAAGACAGACCTTTGTATGTAGGCAAACCTGTCTATTTTGTTTGCGGTAATGTAGCGTTTCCATGGTTGCCCAGGGATTGGCAGGGAACATGTTATTTAGGGATCCTGTTACCTGGGGTGTTCATAGCAAGTACTATAGAAATTTCAAAAGCTCGTCCACGACGGGACGAGAATGGTGACACCCCAGCACAAGTTGTGGGAGATATAGCAAAATCAATTGTGCCATTTTGGGGGCAGATAGCGAATTCAGAGGATATCAGGAGACTAGCGAGAGTACTGGAGAGAACCATTAACTGGACAACGGATATACTCTACAATATGACATTAGAGCAGAAAGCAATAAGATTAGTAGCACTCCAAAATCGTATGGCATTAGATGTCATTTTAGCTGAGCGTGGTGGAGTATGCAAATTAGTGGGGTCCGCTTGCTGTGTTTTCGAACCGGGTTCCTTCCCAACTATCCTCAAGGCAATACAGAATCTGCACGTTCTTAGTTCCGAAGTGCATGTTCCTGAGGGAAATTGGGATCTCGGCACTTGGTTCTGGGACTTCCTGCGATCTTGGGGTTGGAAGGTACTTTCGGTCTTATTAACTATTTTAGGAATTCTGTTGTTCCTTTGTTGCTGTATTCAGTGTCTGCCTGGTATGTGCTCGATGCTAGGGGGATGTTGAGCACAAGCAATAGATTCGATAGGACATAAGGTGTATGCCTCAAATAAGACTTCCAAAGAATATGTGTTAAAAGATATATTAGTAAAAGACCTAATGGCAATAGATATTTCAGATCGTGATTCAGGGTACATGGATACTGATGCATGGAGTTATTCGCAAGGGGACTCAAAGTAGTTTTTAGCACTAGGCATAGGCCAACAGGAGGGTTTGTCGGAATAGAAAGTATATTGTTCCTCCTAGTGTGGAAAATATATTCAATATTGGCCTACGCCAAGCTGCTTGAAAGTCGCTTGTGAGAGAAATCTCTGTTGCAAGGTCCTGACCTTTAATCCATGTAGGTCGCCATTTTAGGTCAAACCACCATTTTAGGATTTGTGTGGAAAAGTCACCCTGTGAGCTAAAATGGTGGACGATGTCATTGCAAAATACAACATGGCCGTCTTGGCCTCTGTACATCGCTAATGTATAATCTGCCTGCAGGCTACTTGTTGAGGTCATGAACTGAGACCTTGTCCTTTGTTGACCTATGTGTAAAAGGACTACTCGCACAATGAGACCAATCCACGAGTACAAATTATGATAATGTATTTACATATTGAGCAAAGAACATCTGTTTTACTACATTGTATTTATGTTTAAGAAGACCTGCAATGCGAAACTTTAGAATACACAGTTAATGCATACGCTTATTGTTACATGTAATAAAAACAAGCCAGTTAGATGCGGTTATTTGGGATTCGGCAACGAACCCTAGAATTGGTGATCTATAAAGTGGAATATTAACACAAAGTAGGGATGGACATGGTGCCCACAAAATGTATAAACAGCAAATGCATTCTAATGTACAGCGTTTTTCACTGAACACACTATACCACGCTGGAGTTCGTTGTATTGTACTGAGGGCCGATAGCTATCTGACTTTGCACTGTTTTTGTAATTGAATTCAGTAGAGAATAAAGTACTATGTATGTTCCTTTGTAACTCGTGTTCGGTGTATTTCCTTTTGGGGTACTCAGCCTCGATATTTTGTTTCTGTTTTCACAAGGGAAGTGTCCCCCTGGCATGTTCGAGTTTACCAACCTGAAGGCAAGGATAAGACCAGGGAAGGGGAGTGTCCCCCTTCCAAACAAAAACTATTTTCAAAACAGTAAAATATAAAAAGGTTACCATATTGCTGCAGGACGGCAGCTAACTGTTGTTTGTTATTTTTTCAAAGTGATCAGTTTAACACATTAACACATTGAGGTGAGGGTCAGATTAGATGATTGTTTTAGTTTTGACACAGGACGGTGGACACCTTGAGACATCCTGACAATGACTGAGATATTGTTTGTTTTAATGGTTGAGAATGCTCCCATTTAGAAATAGGACAAGGTAAGCGTTTGTCCCACCCCTTTTATTATTTAAATAAAGAAAATCTGAAGCATTCCCCCTGTTTCTGCTAATCCTTCCATCTCTGGACTTTCACAGTAACACCCACTGGTTATGCCTAGATGGGGTTTCCTCACCAACAGCCCATCTTGAACCTTGAACATATTCTGAAATTTCATCAGAATGCCAAGGTCTTCCTTTCCTTCATAGTCTGATTCTACCAGAGGAAGTCTGATTGGATCTTATAAGTATTTATAGAATTTTCCAACATTGGGATCCTCTTTTTGAGTATTGATCAAGTCTGCATCAGTAGCATCTCTACTGCACCGAGCATCCATAAGTTCACTGTCAGTGTGAGTTTGTGATCTGGTCACTGCCGTGATCTGGATTTCTCCCAGGAGGTGTTCCATGTCTATGAAGTCCCCCTGTAGAGCTACTGTTTTGGACAATTGGTCAGCCAGGTCATTTTCAGTTTTATCAGAATCCTCTATCTTGGAATGACCTTTGATCTTTTTCCAATGGATGGCCAATTCATTAGACGTCACCAAATCATCAATAGTCTGGATAGATTTACTATGTTTTATTGGTTTATTATTTGCACAAGACATGCCTCTATGTTTGCAAGTAATCAGGTGTTCCACAAACCATTTCCAACATATTAAGAATCACTGAAAATCACCAGTTCTGTGAGTTGGTGGTTTACAGCAGCAATGAAAGACTTGATAAATTGCCATCAGTTCTGCCACCTGGCTACCTGGGGGACCTATTTTGTAAACAGCAGAGTGTTCAGGAAGATAAAATAGCCAAGTGTTCCCAATGCGAGCAACTAATTATTGTTTCCTTTCTTATGTAATATGGTAGGAACACCCATCAACATAAACTGCGGTTATTCTCTGACAAGCATTTACTTATATACTTTGTGTGGGGGCTCCATGTATGCCTCCATATTATTATTGGTGATTAGACTTTCATCCTCGAGACAATGTTCTTCAGCACAATCATGTAAGTCTGCGAATCCTTGAGCTAGTGGACTCTTCCTATTTTGGCTGTACCTGACTTCCACAGGAAAACCCTGCATTGACAGAATCCACAAAGTTATTCTTCAATTAGGGATATTACCAGCCCGTATAAAATACAGGCTGGTAATATCCCTAATTGAAGATATGTAGATATTGTAATGGTTGGTTGGAGGTTTCTACTATAATGTGTTCCCCTGCATAAACGGGCAGTAGTTTGTCAACGACTATGCCGTTGCCAGAAGTTCTTTTGCACAATTATTGAATTTTTCTTTTACGGAGGATAATGTTTTACTCGCGTAGGAGATTACCTTGTTGATTTTGTCATGTTTTTGGTATAACACTGCTGTCAAGGAGGTATCTGAGAAACCAGTCTCTAAATAAATTCCTTATTCTTGATGGGGTAAGCCAAACAAGAAGCTTGTGCCAAGCTTCTTCTTAATTGCTTTACTGCCTCGGATTGTCTACCTCCCATTTTATTCTGGATTTCAATAGGTGGTCCAAAGGCTGAGTGATCTCTGCATGATATTCAATGAATTTCCGACTATAATGAATTGGTGCAAGGAGGATTTGCAACTCACACAGAGTTGTGGGGTTCTTTAATTTGAGTAAGGCTTTGTCCTTCTTTTTCTGGGGATTAAGGCCCTCAGCTGTGATTTTGTGTCCCATAAAGTTCACTCTAGTATTGCACCATTGTGCTTTCTGGAAAGATAATTTTGTACCAGCTTTTGCAACTGGTTAAGAAGATATCTAATTTTTGCCGAATGCTCTATCACATTTGAACTTTTTATCAACAGATCATCAGCAACGTTTCCACTTTCACTCAGATCAGGCAGGGCTTTGTGAAGGAAGCTTTTGAACTAATTTACTGAATTGATGTATCTGAAAGGGGTACAGGTCGAAGCATATTTTTGCCTCCTGGATGTAAAGGCAAGCTTATACTGATCTTCCTGTTAGATCTGGCACCCTATCCACAGTGCTCCAATATATATGCAGCTAAATGGCGAATGGAAATTGCTCTTGCTTTGATGATGGTAGAAGATCTTCCTTGTGCGTGGAACTCGTGTCTGTAGATCTAGTACTGTATGGACTAAGCCCAAAAACCCTCTCCGGTTCGCGTTGTAATATTTGGAACACAAGGAGGTGCCCTTGGGGTTAAGCCCTTGAAAGAGGAAAAAACCCTGTGGGGGAACAAGCTTGTGATGAATCTTTCCTGTAGTATCCGTGTATTCTTCCTGTTGCATTATATGGGTTTGATGCAGCTCGCAGATATTTAGTTCCAGAAAGTTGGAAACAGTAACTTCTCCAGTCCACGTGTGAAGACTCCAGTGCGAAGACAATACTCCAGTCCATGTGTGCAAACTTCAGTGTGAAGAGTATTCCAGTGATTCCAGCCCGGACTGCAAATCCCTGAGGCGGAACAGAAGACTCAGGTAGGTAGTAAAATAGAAGCTGTAATCCGGCCGGCGTAAGGAAAGCTGTGACCGTCAATGTGCAGCAAAAGCATAGCGGCCGTGTGTGTGCAGAGAGGAGCACCACGCGAACAGCCCTAGCTAAAACAGAAGCAAAGTGACCGCATGAGTGCAGAAAGGAGCACACACGAACTGCCGTAGCTGAAAAGAGGAACCAGGCGTCCCACAGAGAGACGCAGAACCCTGAGTAGGAAGTGACAGGAAAATGTATAGAAAAGGTGAAAAAAGGCGAGCGGAAAGCTCAGAAGCAAGTAACAAGTAATTTGGCTTACCCAGGGAAATGGCAAAACTCACGTAACGCTAAGGCAAAGCAGAATGTAGCAACGCGCCAGCTGGCTGGTACTGAATGCTTATGAGCTTACCAATGCTACTTCTATGGAGCCCTCTAGTTTGTTTGTTTGATGGTTGTTTATTTGATAATGTGCACCAAACCCTCAGGTATCAGGGCGCAGGAGTTACAAGAATATTTAGAGCTTAGTTACAACAGATGGTTATTACAATGCATACATTACAAAAATATGTATACAAGGAAACAAGGAAAGGTAGAATACAAGGTACATATATAACAGAGTCATATAAACATGATGTCATTCAGGGCCAGGGAGTCATTCAGTGGTAGGTAAAGGTTTATGAACTGTCCTTAATGCAGAGCCAGTTGAGAAGGTTACGTCTAAATCTAGAGTAGGGCTGGTCCTCTCTAGTGTATTCCAGGCAATAGCAGCTTTGACTGGGAAGCTAGCTCCTCCGGCTTTGGACAGTTTGAACCTGGGAACTTCTAGGCATAGGTCATTAGAGGCTCTGGTGTGGTAAGTAGAAATTATTTTGGAAACTCTAGCGCAGATATAGGGGGACACAGCATTATTAAGTCTGTTGAATGTAAGGGATACTGTTTTAAGGAATATTCTGTCACAAATTTTTAGCTGCTGGTTGTCTTTCCTGATGTTGGAGATATGCTCTCTGCAGGGTATATTGAGAGCTGCTCTTAAGGCATTGTTCTGCAGTATTTGAATTTTATTTAAGGTGCTTTTGTTAGCGCCTGCATAAAGTGCATTACAGTGATTGAGCTTGGGCATAAGTGCATTGGCAAGCGTAATGTTATTAATTTTGGATAAATAGGGTCTGCATGCCAGAATCAATTTACAGGTATATGCTGTAGAGGAGGCCATGGAGCTGACTTGTTTTTTGAAAGAATGTGGAGGCAAAGTAAAAACCAAGTGTTTTGACCTCAGTGACTACTTTGATAACATTATCGTCAAGGTTTAAGGCAGCATAGCTTGCTCATAGTATTTTCCTTGTAGCTTATTTTAGGCCTTCATACACTGAATATAAGTGCTTTGAAACTATAAAATGGTGTTGCCTGGTCCTGCAGCTCACTATCAGCAGCAGTCTTAATTGCATCTTGCGTTTGATCCACAACATTTTGCTCATTTTCTTTCACTGTTTCCTGCAGCCGCAAAATGTCTTCCAGTTTGTCATTTCACACTTGCTTTGCGCTCATCGGATCTTCAGAATGTTTCTGGACCGGCTCTTGGCACTGTTTAATCTGAGCATCCCTGTCTGCTTACCTGCCCTCCACCAATTGGAGGTGAAAATACAGGTCTACAGAGAGGCTTAGCAGTTTAAAGTTTTCTTCTTTGACAGCTGAAGTCATATGTAGCCTCTGCGAGGTCTGATTTAATGGGCCTCTTTCATCTCAGATGTCTGCTCCCACTGAGGCTATTCTGTATAACATTTTTGTCTTCCAAAGATCAATATCTTTGGCTGTCCAATCCCCTTTCAAATATACCTTTGAAAGAGAATTTCATTACAGTATTGTTATGTCAGACATCTCTCTGTTTAAAATGTAACACTCTACCTACAAATGTCTCGCTAAGCAGCAATGGAAACTTTTCTTACTCCTATTTACCACTGTCACTTAATCACTAACAACTCCACATTCAAGCCCTAATTATTTTCTGTGTAGCAATCTCTACTTCTGTGCACCCTTTGTCAGGGAATTAATTTCACCAAAATGCTAAGGGGCAGCGGGAGTGACATCACATGACCCTTGACATCTGATGACATCATAGGAAGTGATGTCATTTGACCCTACCCTGAAGTGACATCATGGGAAGTGATGGAACACAACCTTTCACCCCACGACAAAATAGGAAGTGGCATCACATAGCATTGTTTCTGAGTACACTACGAAAAAATGGTTACGATATCACTCTAAAGTGATATATATGTCATACAAGAATGGATCACCATATGTATCGTTAATATCAGTGCATATAGGCACATATTTATCAATGCGTATAGGCCCATATTACCAAATCAATGTGAATGCAAGCAGATGTTCAAGGCCAAACGATAATGATGTGTTATCGCATAGTTTTTAATGTATCGGGGTCTCCGGATATCAACATAAGGGGCTCTGCGCCTGTGGGGGTGTCGCATGCTTGTGAAGTACAGAGAATAGCCTGTGCTCCGTTGTAATCGTATCAATAAACAGGAAAGAAATTCCTGCTTCACTTGTTGTGTTGCGCCACAATAAGTCAGGCAAACACTCTTTTTGCAGTTTATCTCAGTAAATCCTAATATTTATTAGGTGAGACAACATAGTCCATAGTAGTATATTCTGATTGCCCTTTCTGAGTATTTGATTAAGGAATCCTTGCTTGTTTTCATTTTTCATTCCTTCATGATTCCCGTCTTGCTCTTTCTCTACTTCTGAATCCACATCCAAGCTTCCAGATGATGTATTTGGTGTACTACTTCTTGATAGTGGTCTATTGAACTGATTGTATTTGTCTTGAAGATGTAAACACGATCTTCTTGATAATCCCTCTCATCTCCAAGATATTTTCTTAGTTTTCTGATCTTAATTTCTTCTTGGTAGTCTCTCAATATTTCATACATTTTGAGGTAATTGCGTTCTTCAGTTGCATCTAGTGCTTGTGTATCTGTTATTTCTTTTTTGAGAGACTCATTTTGTTCAGTAGCTCTTTTGTGCTCTCTCGTGGCATGCTTCATGAGTAGTTCCAGCATTGTTTTCGAGCTGTGGTTTAGGTTTCGTTCCCAGAGTTCTGCTAATTCTTTGTCGTCATCCTTTGTAAAGTCAGGGAAAATTAATATACGTAAGCCTCGAGGTATTTAGTCATTGGTCAAGTAGTTTTGTAATAAAATCATCTCCCAATATTTATCTATTTCCTTCTTGGAAAATCTTTCTAATTTCACAAACTTCGATCTCAGGTCTTCTCTTTTTACGTTAATATTCTTGAATGCATGCAAGGTACATCCTTTAGGTGAAAAGAGGTTTGTTGCATCCCCCTCACGATTTTTTAGGTATTGCACCATGGTTATGAATCTTATGGAGAGGCAGCAGAGCGTTGATATATTTTCAAAACTTGTTTTTAAAGTATCTTGGTCTCCGGATATCAATTTAAGGTGCCCTGCGCCTGTGGCAGTGTCACATGCTTGTGAAGTACGGAGAATACCCTGTGCTCCGTTGTAATTTTATCAATAAACAGGAAAGAAATTCCTGCTTCACTTGTTGCGTGGCGCCACAATAAGTCAGGCAAACACTCTTTTTTCAGTTTATCTCAGTAAATCCTGATATTTATTAGGTGAGACAACATAGCCCATAGTAATATATTCTGATGGTGTTATTATATAGCACTTACGCTTAAGCGCTTCATATAGATCAAAAATACATACAATATCACTCAATCTGTGTTCGTACTCATTTATCAACCTCAGCAGGATGAAAGTCTGAGTTGAACGTGCTGGGAGTCGAACCTGCAACATGCACACATATTGAAGTAGCCAGCGCTCAACCCATTGAGCTATTTTACCAGCTATAGCTATCAGAAAACCAGCCACTCCAGAAACATAGATCCACATGCTGCTGGCCACAGTCCATGAGCCTCAATTTAAAAACACAAAACATATACATACAGTTGCGACCCTTGGTGATCCCTAAATGACATCCGTGCCCTTAGTATTTCTTTATTAGGCTGCAGTTTCAATACCATATAATTCAATGCAACATAAAGCTTCCATGCACATTCGTGAGCACTGCAAAATTTAAGTTAAAAAGGTCTATGTTGCATGGACGCTAGTTATCCCAGAAATCAAATCTCGGTGCGACCTCCAGTTTTGTAGGATGTTTTAATCAGGTGACATCTAACTCAGTGGAACTTTCCACCCACCCCAAACCAGGCACGCACAATTTTCATTTATTTGATAATGTTCATTTTATGAATCTGTGACTCCAAATTTAACGGACTTGATTCCTTAAAGCCTCCCTCCCCTTTTGGGACAAATACACACAAGGTTGTTTAGAATATATATTTATTCATCCAATAGAAATAATTGAATCAGCTTAAAGATAAACAAGTTATGCCTCCACAAACTTTTAATGGAAATGATGACAAATAATCAGCATACTATTAACCTTAGTTTTCAATGCTACAGTTATAAAAATGGAGGCTTTTGTAACACACACACCACGGTAGGTATCAAAATATTTAAATCCCTGCAAGCACACATGGATCCTGGATTGAAAATGAATGAGAGTCGGGAGGAATTTTCCATTTGCTAAGAACAACAAATGAGTTCAAAGTATCCCTGCCTATCCAATTCTTTCTACTTGCCCTTTATTCAAAATAGATACCGCCGCCTTTACTCAGTAGACAAATCAGAATTTTAGCAGCATTCTAAAGCCTCAATTTCAACAAACTACTGGACCTTCCTGCAGTTAAAGGGCTTGTAGAAAGGGACATGTATGTTCAACATGTATTTAGGCTAGATTCCCTTCAGTGTACCTTTCTCACTTTCAATGGGTCAATTTAAAAAATGGGGAAATGGGTAACAAATAATCACCCTCTCCCATTTGCCTTGAGCAACTCAGCATTAATAGGAGTTTTCTGCTTGATGGTGCTACCAGGATGTGACTTCAATTACTTTATCTAGGTATGCACACAGTGAGATGTCCTATGCTCTTCTGCTTGTACATTGCAAAGAAGAGGAGTCAAGAGATCTCGCCGTATACATACCATAGGATCTTTTTCATCAGTCTATAATTCAGTCTATAATTCCAAAAGCACATAGACTTATGCCAGATTTACTAATCTCCTCATTTGGGTACTCATACCAACTCTACGCGGATGACTCGCAAATGTTCTTCTCTTTTCCTAAACCCTCTTCTAATCACTCCATCAAAATGTCCAATTGTCTCTCTGCCATTAAATATTGGATGGCTTTGCACTCTCTGATGTTAAACTCTACCAAAACAAAAGTACTCTTCTTCTTTGCCAAAAGCTCTCTCTCATCTCTTCCTCTGCCGATCCAATCCCACCTGGCACTCTCCCCTACTCTTCTTCAGCTAGAAACCTTAGCGTCATCTATGGCCCTTCTCACACCTCTCTACTTTTATGTCCAAAACTGGAACAGGAGCTTGCCTCAACCAACTAAATATTAGGAAAATTAGGCACCTCCTTCTTTTCAACACCGCCAAGCACCTCTTCACCACTCGTCTTCTCTAAAACAGACGACTGTGCCAGAATCCTCTTTTATCTTCCCATCAATACTTTCTGTCCTCCCGACAAGATCATTAACTTTGCTACCAAGACTCTCTCTGAACTACCTCACTTCACACCTAAGTCTGCGTACCACCACCAGGCTGGATGGCTGATGATGCAAAACAGGGCCAGATTTAAATGTCTTCTCCTTCTTCACAAATATATCCACAATAAGGCACCACTGTATCAATCCTCCTTTATCCAACTCTCTAAGTCTTCTCGTAATCTATGCTCTCCCACCTCGACTACTCTTGTGGCTCCTGACCCTCCTTGTGCTTCCTCTTGCTTATGCTTTTTATCTCTTCTTGCTCCACTTGCATGGAAGTCTCTTCCCATGGACTTCCGAGTGACAGTCCACATGGATTAGTTCAAACCAAACCAAAAGCCTACCTCCTTGCCTCTGATTTACCCTCTTAGCCTACTTCTCATCTGCCTGATAGCTAACATGTTTCCCTCAACTCTACCCCGCCTCTGTCCCTCAATTTCTCTGCCTCCATTCTAGCACTTCAGCCATCATGGTCACATCCCGAGCACAGCTGGCTGTACCGCCTGCCTGCACTTAAAAATGTCCAATGTTGGTTGTCCTTAATCTATTCATGTCGACTTATGTATTGTCCCCGGTAACTGTTCAATTTACTCCTCTCCACAGCTTAGTTAGAATGCTTCCCATCAAACAAATGTATTATCTATTGTACATTTTGTGATCAAAAGACCATTGTTCTTCCTGCATATAAATAAATAAATTAATACTTGTCATACTTAGTTCCCGGAATGTCCAGACAATTCTTGGCAGATGGGGAGCAGGTGCAAATGGATCTAGGTCACCTGGCCTAAGTCCCCCCCACCTGGTGCCTTTATGCCTGTCACTCTTTTTCACCACTTAGCAAGCCACACCCACCTGGTGCCTTTATGCTTGCTGCTCTTTTTGTACTTAAGAAGCCCTCCAGCCTCTTTTCCTTTGCAGATGGGGAGCAGGTGCAAGTGGATCTAGGTCACCTGGGCTAAGCTCCCCCACCTGGTGCATTCCTGCCTGCGCTCTTTTTCACCACTTAGCAAGCCCCGCCCACCTGGTGCCTTCCTGCTTGCTGCTCTTTTTCACCACTTCGCAAGCCCTGCCCACCTGGTGCCTTCCTGCTTGGCACTCTTTTTCCTACTTTAGAAGCCCTCCAGCCTCTTTTCCTTTGCAGATGGGGAGCATGTGCAAGTGGATCTTGGTCACCTGGCCTAAGCCCCGCCCACCTGGTGCCTTCCTGCCTGCTACTCTTTTTCACCACTTAGCAAGCCCCGCCCACCTGGTGCCGTCCTACTTGTCGCTCTTTTTCACCACTTAGCAAGCCCCGCCAACCTGGTGCCTTCCTGTTTGCTGCTCTTTTTCCTACTTAAGGAGCCCCACAGCCTCTTTTCCTTTGCAGATGGGGAGCAGGTGCAAGCGGATCTATGTCACCTTGCTTAAGCCCCGCCCACCTGGTGTCTTCCTGCCTGCCGCTCTTTTTCACCACTCAGCAAACCCCACCCACCCTTTTCCCATCTCCTCCCCTTACTTTCTTCTATGCACTTACTCTATCAGAATTGTCCCTGGACCTAATATGATAGCAACCTCGTCTGTTTCCTCCAACCTCCCATTACAGTTTTTTGCTCCCCACCCTCCCTCCAGAACTATCTGAAATGTCATCATGCCTCTTATGATAGTCGCTTGTTTTGATCCTCTCCTCCCTTTCTGCAATCCTCTCCCTTACCTTTTGTTTTCTCCGGCTCACCAGAAATGTCGTCAGTCCTAGTACGGTAGTCACCTGTCTGTTTCCATTTCCTTCCCACTCTCCCCCTCCCTTCCTTATCTATGTCTTAGCTATTGCACTATCTGAAATGTCGTCAGGCCGAGTATGATAGTTAATTTCACATCCTTACTGTTCATGGCCTGTAAGAATGTCATTGTATTTTCCCTTGTTCCCTCCCTTGCCTTGAAGCGCTTTGAAACACATTGTGTATAGGCGCTATATAAATAAACTATCATATCATATCATATACCCTGGCCCCACACTACTGACAAACAATAGGGGCCCAAATGTAATCTAATTCCCTTTAGAGTATGACTCCCCTCAGGATTACTTCCCTTTTAGATCATACTCACATATGAATGACTTTTGCTGTCTCTCAGACAGGCATGCACCCTCTTAAGGACTTGTTCAATTCTTCCCCTCTAGAACCAGGGGACATCATTCAGCAAGATGTGATCAGTTTTACTCCAGAGCTTGTCTTCTGTCTGTTCCACTGAAAAAAGCCTTGGAGTTTTAACTCCTGGTAGACCTCACTTACTGTCTCAACTTAATAATACATCAATGGATTCAAAGCATAGCAATCTATTCATTCTTTTTTCTATTGTTATCAATTCTCCTTTATCTCCTTCTTCCCCAATCAGTTAGTGGGTGACCAAGTGAGTCTTCCCCTGAGCTAGCGTGTGTTTGATATTTTATAGCACAGAAACCACTTCCTTTTCAGGTGTACATATTTTATGCACTCTAATTGGTCGATGTATGTGATTGGACAGTGTTCCAAAAATGACAACTCACATTGGATCTACCCTTTCATAGCCATTAAGCGAATTAATAATGATGGAAGTCTGAATGGAGTAACTCCTAAACCCAATTTCCCTGCCATTTGATGTGATATCATCTTAGTGATTTCTTGCATTAAACATTGAAACATTCTGAAATAATACATTCCATACATAGATTCACCAGACGTAACTCTCTTGCACAAATTAAATGATGTAATTTTTATTTTGGTAGGACATATTGTCACTGACTTACATATGCTTCCATTTAACTAACTTCTACCTTTATAGACACATTTCTTTCCATCTCAAAGTAATGGGCTTGCCAATGTGGAAGCTAGGACGTATATATCACTAGTGTGTGCTGTTTCCGTGCAATGAAATACAAATTCATCTAATTTGAATAGTGCCAATGATCTCAAACTAATTTTGTTTTTATACCTGATATCCTTACACACAGGTTTGAGCAATGAGGCTACAATACAGATACACTCAAGAAAACCAGCAATGCAATGCAGGCTATGAACAGGGGGGGAGAGGGGTTACTAACAACTAAAACGAAACGAAAAACAAACAGATCACAATCCCCATAGCTTCCTCCGCTGTCTTCTTGCACTTGGTGAGGCAAATTTGTATCCTGCACATTGACACTGCTGCCAGATCAGTGCTCCCATTATCACCTTCAGTCCATCTGACAGCCATGATGGCATGCATGACCATATGTATGCTATCCAGCTCTGGTCCTTTCCAGTCCCTTTTGCTTCTTCTTCCATTTTGGCATGCATCTGGGATAGTTGGAATCCTGTTTCTGACAGTGTACTGTTGGCTTTGTCATTGGCAGGTATGAAAGTGCAACAAGAACTCCCAATTTTTAAGCAAACTCCTCCTTCCATTGCTCTGAGCAGATCCAGAATGTAAATATTCTGGAGGGCCACCACCCTTACTGCTCGGAGCTCTTCCTTTATCGCGTTGAACCCATTCACTGTGGAGTCGATTGTCACCATCAGCTCTCAATGGGTAATGTGTAGCCTTTCACATTTGTGTATGTCTGTACGGAAGGTACTAACGATGCAAATAACATCTGTGTCCTGCTGAACAGCCTGTGTTCTGCTGGCACTTCATCTAGTGCTGTTTCTGATGCTTATGAGAAGTAATTTCCACCTCTCTTTACTCTGCTCAATTCAGCTGGCTTCTCTTTTTTGTCAGTTTGCTCCTCCTTCAGGGACCTATTCTGCTTCTTGTTGGTGTCCGTTTTCGGGAACTCATCGAGCTTTATATCCTTCTGTGGCACAACCAAAGACGGCATGTTGATGTGCACCAACGAGCAAACTCCTCCCCAGTTGGTTGGTAGCTTCTCGTATGCCTTCGATCTGCACACCCAGTAGTGGTCCATCAGTACTGCTGAGCCTGTCTTCATTGCAGAGTGCTTCTCTACGCTTCTGCATCTGACATTCTCGCCAACATTTACTACACCGTTATTTTGATAAGACAGTGCTGGTGTCTTCAGTGGTATTATTGGCATTTCTCCTGCTTCATTCTTCACCCATGTCAGTAACTTTGCACTTGCTTCCCATTCCTTCAGGCACTTGTCATTTTCTTCCTGTACCTTGTTCACTGGGAATTGTGCTAGTTGAACACTTTGCTCCACACCACTCCACTCTTCCATCCATCTTCTGTTTACACTTGGCCATACACAATTATCTGTGGTCTCTCACAGCATCCAGGCTCTGCTACTGTTTACTTCACTCTCGTGCATGGGCACAGCAATTCCTTTAGTGTTATGGTCTTTGTCTCTCCCTTCTCTGGCCCATCCGTAATGTACTGTATTGCTTCATTTAACTGCCAATAATTGTTCATCATGTCTAATGTCTTGATGCAATTTTCTTCATAGGGGAAATTTTCTTCATATGGGAACATTGCTCTGGACATCCATCTCAATGCTGATGTCTTCCCCTGGAACCTTTCTTGAGTATTCACAATCAAGAGATACATCAAGCACTGGGCTCTTGCTGCTGGTATTTCAGTTGCTTTTAATGTTCTGGAGACACTCATGGCATAGGGGATTAGTGAGCAGACATAGCAGCTCTACCTGGTGGTTTCCTTACCTACTTTTGTCATGTGTTTGGACCACATGCTATTAGACAGTCGAGCAGTGTCGGTGAGATACATGTCTGCCGCTTTCATGTCTGTGTCAACACTCTGCTTACCTCTCCTTTCCGTATCAGCAGTGCTCTCCTGTCCTCCTGACATGGTCGTTCCACCTGCTTGGGTTGGGGGAATGTTAGTAGAGGATACAGCGGTAGCACTAGCAATGAAGGAGATCCTCCAAAATATAAACACCACAATACCACTAGGAATAACCATAAATAACAAAATAGCTACGTTCTTTATTATTTCACTTATTTTTTCCTGTGCTGCTGATCCTCCTACAGCCTGGAGATACAGTTGCCTGCCTGAAATGCATGAAGCAATGCGTTATTGTTTTAGTATTGTAACTCTTAAGCCCTGCATACCAAATAATCAGTTATAGCTAATGCAAACACTTCTTCCCACACTTTTCTTACTGATGGTTCTCTCAGTGTGGCGAGGATAGAGGGATTTCCGTGCTCAAGCTGTGGGTATGTTTGGGACAAATACTCTCTAAAGGCAAGGTAATATACTGCAGGGGATCGTGTTGGAATCTATGGAGTCTCCTTACAGTGTGGACAAATTGGTTCGAGAAGGTATCTGGGTGGTGGGCAGCGGGCAACCTGAACAATCAACAACAATTACATCAGCTTACTTGTTGAAAGTGTAAGAGAATAGAACAACAAACAGTGTTTCCTCACTCTAAGTCGACCGGAAGTCGGTTTCTAAGTCTGCTGCACATTAACGAGTAAGCATTGGGTGTCCTCCAATCTGCCGTGTAAATTCAAAGTCCACTTGTAGCTCTTACAGCTGCGGAATGTTGGCCCTGTCGATCCCGTTTCCAGGTGAGGCTGCTGCTTTGTAGGGCTTGATGTCAGTGAGGTGGTTCCAGACCTGCTTCCCCTCGAGCTTGACAGCACGGTCTGCCACCTTTTCTACAATGTGAGGTCTGGGGACCATTGACGCATTCCAGCACTTTACAAAGGTCCTCAACAGTACAATATTACCTACATTCAAGGGGTTTTTAAGTCCAGAGTCTTTAGGCGTGTTGTTGCAGTCACTCTCTCCGCTGTCAACTGGGCCCCCCTGTATCTGGAGAGAGATAAAAGAGGCAATAGCAATCAAGGAAGTAATGTATTCATTAATTTCCTGCCCTAACAAATCTGCACCATTCTAACAATCTTTCACTGCCCTTGTGGGAAGAGCCTGTGGGAGATGCATGCGCTGCCCTGTTACCACCGAATGGGGCATTAAATGGTAGTTGGACCCAGGCTTACTGCGCAATGCAAACAAGGCAAGAGGCAAGCAGTGCAGCCAATTTTTCTTCGTGCTTTGCTGTGTTTTGGCTATGTCCTCCTTCAGGAGACCTTATAGGTGTTCACACACCCCATTTGCATGCGGGTGGTACACACATGGGAACACTTCCCTGATCAGGAATGTGGCTGATCTGAGGGCATCAGCATGTGAACAGGGATCGGCCTCTATCCACCTGGAGAATGTACACACAACCACTATCATGTAGCTGTACCCTTGGCACACCTGGATCATGTCAATGTAGTTGAAATGGAAATGCTGGAATGGAGCTACTGGTCAAGGTATGGCTCCTCTCACAAATCTCAAGGAATGCCCTGCTGTAAACTGCTTGCACGTCAAACAATTACCGACAAATTCAACCACGTGTTCTGCCAAGTTAGGACAGAACTATGTTTGTCCAATGCGGGCAGCAACTACCTCTTTTTCCCCATGTGTGTCGGGTGGTGTAATTGTGGTAGTGCAGTGTTCACTTATGCATGTGGCATAACCACGTTCCCTGTGTTATTGTGCCACCATAGGGCATCTGTCAGAGACATTGTACATCCTCTTTTTGTCCACAACTCGTTCTCTTTCCTGGGTTCAGCTGCCTGCAATTCCATAATTTGTGCATCTGGAAAAACATTGTACCCTTCCATTAGTACCGTGTTCTGGGTATTGGATGCTCACTCCATTTCTAGTAGCTCCCCAAAATATGCTGCACATTTTGCTTCAAAGTCTGCTGCTTCATTCCCCCTTGAAATAGGATCTTCCCCTCTAGTGTGTGCTTAGCATTCACTATGGCTATCCGTGCTGGATAGTCAATTACTTCAATCAGTTTGGCCAACAAATGTGGATGCTGTACTGGTGACCCATCTGCCCTTCTGAACCCTCTCCTGATTCATCGTGCCAGCCCTGAGTGTACTGTTGATGTCACAAAAGCTAAGTCAGAGGATACTGTCACTTCCTTGTCTCTGCTGTGTTTGAATGCTAATATTAAGGCCACTAGTTCTGCTGCTTGTGCTGAACAATGGGATGGTAATCGCGCACTGGCCACTACTTCACTCGTCCCATCTCCTTTCAATCTCACTATTGCAATTCCTGTATGCCTGACCCCATCTGTCTGGTCGATCATTGAAGACCTGTCAATGTTCAACACGTCTCACCCCTCAAGTGCCTCCTCATCTACCATGCGGCTGTCACTGAATGCATGTATGTTTTCTGCAGAGTCGTGTACACAGACACATTCTTGTAGGACATCTGCTAGAAAGATTGCAGGGTTGACAACTCTGCACCTCACTATTTTCAGTAAAGCATTCGATAGTATCACTTCATACCCTGATGCTCTTTGAGTAGTCAAGGTGCTCTTTGGCTTCTGCAATATCACGAAAAGGGCATGCTCCACGTAAAGAGTGGTAGTGCACCCCATGGCGATTGCTGCTGACATTTCTACTGCAAATGTGGCAGCTGCCAAAGCTTGTTCGCACTGATAATGTCCTCTCATTACTGGGTCAAGTTTCCTATTGTATTATGCAAATGGCTTGTGTCCCATACTTGTCTTCTGTGTCAGTACTGCCTTCATCACTACACCATCAGTGTGTGAGAACAGGACACATTCCTTTTAGTAGTCCATGATCCCTAACACTGGTGCTGTGTATATTTCCTCTTTCAGCATGTCAAATGCATCAGTTATTTCTGTAGTCCATGTCAATGTTTTGTTTCCTTTCTGCGCTTCCTTGAGGTGGCCCAACAGAGGCCTTGTGTATGTACTGTAGTCAAAGACCCATGCTCTGCAGTAGTTGCACAGCCCTAAGAACTGTTGCATTTCTCTCACTGTTGTGGGCTTGGCTGTCCTGCATATTGTCACTGCCCTTTCTGGGGTTATCTGTCAGCCATTTTGGGATATTGTCTGTCCAATGTATAGCACCTCTTTCTGACACTACTGTAACTTGGCCTTGTCTAGCTCGTATACCTTGTCAGCTAGCACTGTCAAGGTGTGCACTAAGTCCTGTCTACACTGATCTTCTGTCTTGTTGCAGATCAAAATGTCATCCACATATTGTAACACTGTGCTGTCCATCTGTATATTGCATAAATCCATCTGTATCACTCTGTTAAAGATAGATGGTGACATGCAGTAGCCTTGAGGAAGTCTTGTATGTTTCTACTTCTGGTTTCTATACATAAAGGGAGTCAAGTCTTTGGAGTCATGGTGTAGCAGCACTGAGAAGAATGCATTCTTCAATTCAATGACTGTGAAGCAGGCAGCTTCTGCCGGAATGCTGTACAAAAGTGTCGCTGGATTTGCAACCAAAGGGTACTCTGCTTCTCCAATGTGGTTAAGAAGGCCTTAAATCCTGTATGAAACGCCATGACCATCCCTTTTCCTTTCTCACTGGGTACACTGCTGTGTTACATGGGGAGTCTGATGGTACCAGAATGCCTCTCTCTATCAGTGCTGTAATTGTCTCATAAATGCCCTCATCTGCCTCTTTGGTTAGTGGGTACTGTTTCACTCTTGGTAAAATTGCTCCTGGTTTCAATTTGATCTTCACCCACCCTATGCTCTTTATGTGCCTCACATCATTAGGACTTGTTGTCCACAGGGTGTTGGATACCTCGGCCAGATCCTCCTCACAGAATGGGAGTGGTGCTTCTAGCGCCATTGCCAAGCTCTGTGGCACCTACCTGTAGTGTATCCTTAACCAGTAAGTGACACTCATCTCGAGCACCATCTCTATTTCTAATCTCTCTTCCCTGAACAGCTCTTCGTCTGTCACTGTGGTCAACCTGCACCCTTCTGCCACTGCAATGACTGCTCTCCATGCTCATCCTGTGTCATCCATGCAATGCACTGCTATCCAATCCTCTCTCACAACCACTGCCTCTATTTCTATGGGCACTATAGTTCCATCTTCCTCATCCAATGGTAGCTCAGGCCTGAATAGGTTTTCGTTTGGAACCCACCCTATTTTCCCTGCAATGCCTGGAAGCCATGCACTAGCAATGTTGGCCCATACAGGAACATTTCTGTGTCCACTGGCACTCCCTCTGTACCTTCCATCCACAATAGGCTTGTGCAATCTCTCTTACATTGAGCATGTGCATTCCTGGTGTGGAACACGCTATTACCTTGTCGGTGAATGAAATAGTCCTGTTCATTCTGCTCATAATGTCTCATCCCAATATGTTTTCAGGTGTCTGTTGAGAGTAAAGGCAGAGATAGATTGTGTTCTCCTATAGAAAATGAGATATCGCCTGTGAAAGGAACCACTTTCTGAGCCCAAGAGACTACTTGAGTGTTTATTGCATTGCCTGACACTGTAAATGCTCCTTCCTTAAAGCAGTACCTAGTCACCCCTGTGTAAACAAGAAAGAAAAAGGTTTTGTCACTGATCGCCACCCATATGCAAGGTTCTTCCGCAGGGTTGGGTGTGATCGACAGGATGGGACACATCAAGTTAATCTGTGGGCTTTCCTATTGAGGGTATAAGGACATCCCATTCCCGGTAAAAGGGTTGTTCCCCACCATGGGAACTCCTTCCAGTTGTCTAACGGCATCCGTTGCCATGGAGTCCACGTGTGCTGCTGCGTCGTTGCTCTGTATCTGTGCCAACTGCTGTGTTCCCTTGAGTCTATGGCGCTTTTGATACTGTGGTACTGGTGCTTGCATTTGTGGTGTGTGTGTTTGCATATGTGGTGCTTGCGCTTGTGGCAACTGTTGGTGTGTGTTCTGTGCCTGTCCTTTCTATTTTTGGTCATATGTGTAGTAGTCATCCTGGTCCTCTTGGTATGGCTGCTCCCCTGTGCTCCCCAGTTCTGCTGCATCCCCCTACTCCTACATGCCCTCGAAATGTGGTCTAACTGTTCACCCGTCCAACACTGTGGTAGCTCCCTCCCTTGCCATTGGATACCCCCTGAAAAGTCCCCTGGAAATGCTGCACCTGCTGCCTATATCCCTGAAACCCTCCTGGAAAGCCCCTTTGGTTATGATGCATATGTGGTCCAAATCTGCACCCTCTAGGTTGGCTCCCTCTTCCTTGAAACCCTTGTTGTGTGTATCCCTGCCCCATGAACCCTCATCCCATGGGCGGTGCAAACTGCTTTGGTTGTGGCTGCTGTTTCTGTCCCTGCGGGGTGGAGCTGGTTAGTACCGCCCATTCCATCCCGTACTTTGATCGTTTTTTCTGTACCAGTTTTGCTTCATCTATCTTCCTGTCCTCCGCCTTTTTCTTGACCTTCTCCTGCCATAACCTATTATGGTGAACTATTGTGAGCTGTATTTCTGACTATCCCTTTGATCCATTCCCACCAACTTCCTTAATTGTTTCTGAACAGGCTCTGACAGCCCCTGGCATAGTATGTGATAGAATATTGCTACTGTTTTGTCCCACGGTTCTTGAGTTTCAAGGCACCAAATCTCCTGAATCTCCCGAATGTACTGCACCGGGTCTTCATCTTCCCTCATTTTCCGGGACGTAAATGCCCCACTATCTGATGTGTCTGGGTGTTGTGTCCTAAATGCTCGCCATATGGCAGTTCTGCAGTTTGCAAATGGCGAACCATTGTGTGCCGTGTTTTGTGTTGTAACCCCCGGACCCACCCTCTTCCATACGTTATCAGCAGGGACCCCAGGGATCAACACTAGGAGTCCCTTTATGTCTCCCACAGCTAATCTATTTCCTGCTGTCATTTTCTCCATTTCATAAATCTACTTCCCAGCCCCTGCACTCAACGATGGCAGCCTACACTTCACATTTTCCTTGTCTGCATGCTGCCACGGTATGTACTGATGTCGCACCATCCCACTCTCAAATAAGGGCATCTGTGTGAACCCCTCCTCCTTATGCTTGCTTATAGTCAATCTGACCTGCCTGTCCCTTCTCTTGCTTTCGATGCCTGCAAATACACCTATTGGTTCTAATAAGGGTACCCAGACACTTTCGTCATACCTTCTTGTTAACCTTCCCCTTGAGCAGGCTAGGGGTGGTTCCACCTTCCTTCATCCTGAGAGGTCCCTAAGCCTGTCGACATATATAATGTCCTTGTGTAGGGTGCACGAGTCAGTCATCAGCCGTGCCTGCTCCTCTGAGCTACCCCCTCCTTCTTCTGTGTACGTCCTATGCTCACATATCACCTGCTTGTCTGTCCCTGTCCCCGTTGACTGGGACCTGTAGTGCTCCCCCCTTTCATGCCCACTGTTCCTGTCTTCATTGTCGGACCCTGAGCCCATGTTACTGCAAAAGTCATCTGCAGAACTGTTAGGTTTCATACTGAGGTCGATATCCCTTAGGTCATATTTGTTTAGTCCCCCAAGCTCCTAGGCCTGCTATGTCTCTTTCCGTCGTGCTCCTGCCTCATGAGCTCATACTATTTTGTTCGGGTTGTCTGTTCTCCTCAAATCTGTCATGTCCCCTGTCCATTGTCCCTGTCCATTGTCCCCTGTGTCTTCACCTCCCTTATTGCTCGCTCATCCTCCTGCCTGCGCTCGTTCCCTTGCCAGTCTAACCAACTCTAACTTCCTCTGTCCCCTCTCAACCGACTTCCATTTCTCCTTCTCCACTACTTCCCTTCTCCTCTCAATCTCTTCCACTTCCCTTGTCTTTCTATTCTGCTGCTCCCATTCTGCTCTTTTCTTCTCCTTGCGATCCCTTTCAATCCTCTATTCCCTTTCCCTCTCCATCTGCTCCTTCTCCTCCTTCCTTCTTTCTATATCCTCCCTCTCCAATTTCTCTTCTCTCCTCCTCTCCCTGACCTCTCTTTCTAGTGTATCCTCTTGTTCTCTCTCCCTCCTATCTGCCTCTTCCATTATCTCCACCCATTCTGATGCTTCACTGCTTCCCTTCAGACCTTCTATTGCCTTAGGCGCCCCTTCCGCCTCCCCGTCAATTTTCCCTTCCAGCTTCAGGAATATCTGTCCTCCTATCCATTCCCTCATGGCTATGCTCCCGAGCCCCTCCATCGTGCCCTTCTGCGCCTCGCTATTTGCCTATTGTTCAGTAGCTGGCTGCCCTGCGCCTCTCTGTGCTTCCTCCTTTGTATGTGGTGGTTGCTTATATGTCGGATTTGAGTACCCCTCTGCTGCTCTCAATTACCAAAATGCTCTTATCTCTTGCACTTGCAATGGGTACATCGCTTGCTCATCGTCTGTGTCATTGGATGCTACACTCGGAGGGACATGGAGAGGTGGGGAGGGGTGAGCCCCCGGCTATTTCACCTTCTGCTGGCTCAGCATCCACTGATGCCTTGCTGCATCCTCCTGCCCTCCTGGAACATGTCTCACAATTTGAATATGTCTGTTATCTACAAAAAGAAGTTTGATTCCTAAAAGGTGCCAAACACACATGGGTATCCTATCTAACAGTTAAGTAATACTCTAATACTCAAAAAATACAAATTTTATTAGTCATACAGAGTTCATTACTAAAAAAGTAATCATAAAAATGATCATATCACATAAAACAATCAATCAACCTTAAAACAACACAAGTGAATCATCCTAAATAGGTTCTCATCTTAAATTCGATATTTGGTCAAACACGTGTGGGCTAATCACACCGAGTTCCCTTAGCCCAAGATGTTTTTTTGGCTATTTCATATTTTGACTTTCCAGATTCCCCAACTTGTACAAGTTTCTGTCCCATTAGCACAACAATGTAGGACATTCTTCAGGGGTGTGAAGTATCTTGTGTCGATTCTATTCAAGATGAAACTGTATTACCAAACCTTCGTCTTCGTGTAAAGACGATGTACCCTGTTAATAAAAAGGAGGCACTATATTACTCCCTCATGTCAAAATACTAGTCCATTAATTAAACTGGCTGTGTAACCCTTATCCCCATAAGGGTGAAAAAGCATGTTATTAATTACATACCTCTCTGACTCGAGGGATCAATATCCTCGAGTCTTCTCTAACCTTGATTGGTTAATTTGACGGCAAAATTCCAATTACTTTAGAAATTGATGCCTTGTTTCCTCTAGACTCATATTGGCCTGTAATGTAATGTATCATCATATCCTGCTTTCGTAAATAAAAGTCTTACCATATTGTTATAAACTTGTGGCCACAATGACTCTCCATCAAGTCATGGTATGTTCCGACTTCTCAAAGAAACTCATATTTTCAAGAGGCTGACTGTTCCCATAAAGATATAATTATGGAAACAATTGCCCTCAATAGTTTGTCCGCTTATTGATTTTAAATTGAAAATGCTGATGAATTCGAGGCATCCACTTACTTGTGTAACAGTGAAATGGGCTAGTTGTCGCTCCCCAAGAGGAGTTGTCCTCTTTGTTTTAGAAGCTGTAAAATAACGGATCCTTCATGAAGATCACTGGTCTTTTAGTCATCAGCTATAGCCAAAGTAAAAATTATACAATAAACTCACTAGGTAAATATCAAAATTACAGGTAGCATGATCCACGGAGTGCCTCTGATTGAATCTGTTTTTAAAGAATCAGTATCCCGGGATTGCTCTCGCGGGGGACGTGATGACGTCATCACGCCGTGAGCCAACGTGCATGCGACATCGCGTGATGACGTAATCACGTCATCACACGCGCATGGACGTAAACATCTAACTCCTTTTGGGTGATGTAGTGCGGGAAGCAGCCCGTACAGAACTCTATCTGTTGTTTTAAAGAAGCCAAAATACAGGCGCTTTAACCTTTTAACAAGTCTTGTCATACCTTGTCAGTATTGTAGCAATGGAGCATCACTGGATTAAAAGAGAAGGACTCTTTCCTATGTGGATCTGCGGATTTATAAAGTATAGATATATGTGGATATTCACACAAATGATTCGGTTGAGCTAAAGAAAAAGGAGGGGGGACCCCGTACATTTGCAAATTAACAATTGGACCAATATCTCATTAGTTCATATTGCAATTAGACCTAACATTGCATGTACATACAAAGTTTCACATAGATATAACGCTACAACACATTGGCAGGCATATTGCTGTACTCTAAAGGCTCCTTGGCAGACATATCAGTATGTTCTAAACACCTGTATCCATACTGTAGACAGATCTCGCTCTCAAATTTCATCTCCAATATGCCGATGTGCAGCCAGTAGAATATTAATTGGGTACTATGGCAATTACATGATTACATTTACCCAAAAGTCCTACTACAAACATCGGTGATCGAGTTAAAGCAAGTTGCTTAGGCATTATGCCATTCCACCCCTTCATTCAGACCGTGGATATGGCTTTTTGACAAGAAAATCAGTTTCTGTTCTAATTGAAGCAACTTTTTGTTAATCAATTCTTGTGACTCCCCTTTTATTTGTTTCAGGATCACCCATTGAAATTCATTACCAGTATGTTTCTTTTCCATAAAATGTTTTACCATGGGTGCCTGTTCAATTCCATTCCTAATGCAACTTCTATGCTCGATCATCCTTGTTTTACATTTTCTGTTTGTTTTTCCTATGTAGATACGTTGACAGGGACATTTAATTAAGTAAATAACATTACTCGTTTCACAATTTGTATGCTCTGCAATTTTCCACATCCTACCAAAGCCCAAATCCACATTCATAGTTTTTCTAGTTTGTGTACACATTGTACAATTGCCACAGGGATGATGTCCTAGTACTGGCGGGAGTCCCCAATAAGCTGGTCTGTTGACAGACTCTCTTTCTGTTCTTCACATCATTTCTCATGACTACGTTGCGTACAGTGGTGCTCTTTTTGAAGGCTACAATAGGGTTACCAATTTCTTTGGTCATAATTTTCTTCCAATTTCTGTGAATAATACTCTTGATTTTGTACGAGAGATTACTGAATGTGTTAACAAAAACCAATGGTATTTCTTTTGTTTCTCCATCTCTACGAATTTGCTTGTCTAAAAGAGCTTCTCGATTATTGTTAAATGCTCTTTTCGCAGCCTTTTTAACTAGAGGGGTGGGGTAGCCTCTGTGGACCAATTTGTCAATAAGAATGTTGGCTCCATTCTCATAAGAAGCATTGGTGCTGCTGTTTTTCTTCAGACGGAGAAATTGCCCAAAGGGCAGATTTTTTTTTCACGTCTTGTGCATGGTGGCTATTATAGTGCAATAAGGCATTTCTATCAGTTTCCTTAGTATAAGGTTTGACTAGCAACAGTCCCTGATCATGATAAACACAGACATCCAAATAATGTATCCGTTCATTACTGATATTACTCATAAACTTCAGGTATCTGTTCTGTTGGTTAAGCCATTGAACAAACCGCTGTGCTTCCTCTTCGTTCCTTTTCCAAATGATAAAAACGTCATCTATGTAGCGTAACCAACATAGGATGTTCTCTTGGAATGGATTAAGGTTAGTGTATACTACTGTTTCCTCAAACATATCGACGTACAAATTGCCCACATTTGGTGCCATTGCTGCCCCCATGGCCGTACCCTCTATCTGTTTATAGAACTGACCCATAAACTGAAAGAAATTGTTGTGAGGGCCATTTCTGTACACCATTTTATGAACGAGTTGGAGACAGGATGTTGATCTTCTCTGTTCAGTAAGGTCTCTTCTACTACCTCCAGAGTTGCCAATTGAGGTATATTAGTGTACAAAGCTTGTATGTTCAAACACACAAGCAAATTCACATTAGGGTCAAAATTATTTCCCTCAATTCTGTTGATGGTGTCTGTAGTATCCTTAATGTAACTTTTCATATTAGGAATAAAGGGTCTCAAATAGAAGTCCACAAACTTTGAGAGGGGTTCAAAGAGAGAATTAACCCCCGAGACGATGGGTCTACCCGGAGGTTTCTCCAGATTTTTGTGGATCTTTGGGAGAATATAAAATACAGGTATTCTCCCATTCTCTCTGATTAGATACTCACCCTCTTGTTTGCTAATCATGTCTTGTTCAACCGCTTTAGTGACCTTGTCTTTGATTTTACTAATGAGGTCATTACTAGGATCTTTATCTAGCTTTTGGTAATGATTGGTATCAGAGAGTAGATTTAAACACTCCTCAATATAGTCACTTCTATTCAAAACCACTATTGCGCCATCTTTGTCAGCTTGGCGAATGACGATTTTCTCGTTCGCACCCAAACTTTTTAAGACATGTTGTTCTGTTTTACTTAAGTTGGAATGATGTGGTATTCCTTGCGATTCTAGGATGTTAATTTCCTCCATCACTTTCTTTTCAAAGACTTTAGATTCAGGTGTGTGGGAATTAAAAGGGGCACAAAAGGTGGAGGGGTTCCTAAGGCCACTGCAATTATCACCTTTCTCAAACGGGGTATCTTTAAAGAACTCTATCAGATGTACTTTGCGCATAAATTGGTTGAATTCCACCCTGAATGCAAAAGGGTTATGATGTTTTGATATCACAAAGTTAAGTCCTTGTTGTGTACCTCCTCCTCTTTCTTAGACAAAGTTACATCTGAGAGATTTACTACCAGCCCCTGTTGCTGCGTGTCTGCATCCGCTCTGGGGAATCTGGAAATTCAAAATATGAAATACCAAAAAAACATTTTAGGCTAAGGGAACTCAGTGTGATTAGCCCACACATGTTTGACCAAATATCAAATTTAAGATGAGAACCTATTTAGGATGATTCACTTGTGTTGTTTTAAGGTTGATTGATTGTTTTATGTGATATGATCATTTTTATGATGACTTTTTTAGTAATGAACTCTGTATGACTAATAAAATTTGTATTTTCTGAGTATTAGAGTATTACTTAACTGTTAGATAGGATACCCATGTGTGTTTGGCACCTTTTAGGAATCAAACTTCTTTTGTAGATATCAGTCACTGCTCCATGGAGTAAGAAGTTTGTGAATCCCCAACTGTGGCTTTCAGCCATTTTGAGAACAGTGTACAATTGGAATATGGGCATGTATTTTGTCAGCTTCTTCCCCTTGTAGGGACCCTGTATGTGTGTCAATAGTGATTGCTGAACGTCTTTGGAGAAACTTCTGCAAGGTGGCCATGGTTTAGTTAACTTTCCCTCAGTACTTTTGGGTCATTCTATGCTATATTTACATATGATTTCCCTGCAGGGTGGGAGAGTCTTGCACAAGTGCTGTAGGCGTGTTTTGCCCCGCACTTCCCCTGATACATTTTCCTTTTCTTTATCTGGTCTCAAGGCGAGGGTTTCGACAATACGCTGTTAAGGGAAAAAGGTACAATTCAGTAATGAAACTTTTCAGGTAACTCTGAGCCTCTCTGGCTCCACACCTTATCAGGAATGCTCCGCGCACTGCCCCATTCACAAACTCACCATCACTGCCTCCTCAGGCATGCCCAGAATCTTGCGCATGTGCCTTCTGCGCACCGCCACTTGCTCACCTCATCTGCCAATCCCAAGTTTCCAATGCTAGCTCCTCAGTGTCTCATGCTATCCAAGTCCTATGTGCAAACCTATGGTCACCAATCTACTAACCAAGGTAGTGCTCATCAATCGAACACTGCGCGCACACTATTATAGCCGTTACTCCCAAACAACACAACAACTCCACAGCTGTCTTCCCACCTCCAGGCAGAGTATACCAATATTCTCTTGTGATCGAACTGTACCTGCTGTGTTGTCTAGCATGCAAAACGTCTCACTCCAGGAGACTTAACAAGTCGACTCAACTTCTGCAATCTAGGGCAGATCCCTTACTAACCGTTACAGGGATACTGTCATCTATGGCCAGAGCTAGAACACCCAACCCACAGGAAATCACTATTCACATATCATCTGTCATCCGTGCCCTCGAGTCAATAGTCTAGGTTATTCACCAGAACCGTTTACCTCTAAACTCGAGTGTTCCCTAGACATAGAAAAGGGACATCTACCTCCACTCCTGTCCCTACTAACTTTGACAATGCTAAACAATACTTTGAGAATATTCGACGATACTAAACAATACTTCACAATATGCAATACCCTCCTCAGACCCACACAGTTGTCATTCGACCGGATCAATACTTACATTCTGTGGTCTGCTGGCACTGCTTGGCTGCCATGTCCCCCAGGTGCTCACTTCCCCATCCTGGTCTGCCTCGACACCTCGCTGACTTCAGGCAGGATGATTTCCAACTGGCTCCTGATGGCCTTTCCACGGGTATGCATTTCCCGTCTTCTCGAAATATGCGAGGGTCCTGCAGCCTCTCAGGTTCCGCGGCGGGGGAGACAACGTCGTGCTGGGCTGGCGCAGCCAACCATCATTTCTGCTACCAACTTGTTAGGGTCGGACTCCCAATTATGCCAGAGTGATGCTGGGGTTCTGCTGACTCAGAGGGCCCAACTCCCTCCCCAGAATAAAGAGGACTCAGTCATACAGCAAGTTCAAACTGCAGTTTATTACAGACAAAACCTATAGGGATCAATACAAATACTCATACAAATTCCAGCATGCCATCCAGTAAATGCTGCGCAGGCCATTTTTGTTCAGAAAACACGTCACTACTTCGTCATTACTTGGGCCGTTCTCCAAAAACCTATTGCGGAGTTGGATTGGCCGTCAGGAGGAGAATAACCTGTATGAGTACATATATGTGTTATTCGACTGGCTCTCGCATGTCAGGTGGCTGGCCTGTTCCATCTCCATTTTACTAACTAATACATTGTTGCAGAGTAGTGGACTTACCATTGGTTCTTGCCCGTTACTACACACCCCTAGGGTACTAAACTGTGATTGGCTCGAGCTGACGTCCCCAGGTCTGGGACCTGAAGCGGTTCTCAGCTCACTGTGCACCTTTCTTTTCAGAGTCAGGTGAATGACTATTTGTTTGAATTGTAACTTGTGTTTACCACCTTTGCCTATGAGACCATGTCCCTCTCGTTGCAACGCTTTGTTGCACATTTTTTGTGGCCTGCGTCTGGAGGCCTGGGATCATCTCCCCTTTCTCACCACCGATCACTGTCCATTGTCTGCTTCAGCTGCATCACGTGCCCAGAGACCACGAAATTGGGCTCTGCAGCTCTGACTTATGATGTTTTATTCCCTTTTTCTGCAGTTGGTCCCTTTGTAGTCTGTGGATTGGAATGTCTTCATATAGCTTGTCCTTGGCTGTGGGCCTTGTCTCACACGTCTGGCTCCTTGTGCAGCCTGAATCAGCTCAGCTTGTCTCCTGTGGAATAATTTGAGGCCTGTTGTAATTTTCCTAAACTTTATAATGCGGTTTCTTCATTGTCCATGTTACACTACATTCTCTATGAGTTAACTATACATGGTTTTCTCAGGTTCCATATATACTCCTGTTTGTCCACGCGACTATTGGCTTTAAGCATCAGCAAGCTCGATCAGGATCTCTTGTGCCTTGCGGTTTCTGCGTTACTGTGTTTGGCTAATGGCAAAATAATAAAAGCAACGACAGTATGTATATGTATATCTATTTGTACTCTTACCATGGAACTGTACTCTTGTGTACTTTATGTATTCGAGTGCATGTTTGTGCCGCGCAGTGCGGATTGCACGTGTGCTTCATGCCTAACGCTGCTATGTTGTGGTGTCTCTAATGACGTCAGTCACATGGCTTCTGAGTGTTTAGTCCAGGCTGTCCATATAGGTGTCTCTGAGCGTAGTCTTATGTTCTTCATCCATGCACGGATAGTTTGTACCGCACCTGATCTGTATGGCTGGCTGAGAGGGTACCTCTCAGTGTATTTGTCGATCATTGGCACATTTGGGATTCATCCGAAATAGAATGGGTGGTTGCAGTATTTTCTGGCCTTTCGTCTTGTCATTAACTCGGTGGGTGGGAGGTGGTGGCAAGATCCCGAAGTCCGAGACCAAATGAAACTTCGTGCCTCAAACCTAAGTCCTGAAATACACCACTGCCCAGGCACATGCTAGCATTTCTTTTTCCACAGTGGAATAGTTCTTCTCTGCCAGTGCTTTGGATACAAACGCTAACACATGTTCTGTGTCACCTTTCTTTTGGGTCAGTGTGGCTCCTAACCCATATGCACTGGTGTACGTGGTTATATATGTTTCTCATAATGGGTTGACCGGTTTCAAACACTGGGCATTACTTTTCTCTTTTTGACTTGCTCAAATGCTTCTTTTTGCCCCTGTCACCATTCATATTCCACCCCTTTTCTCAAGAGTTCTCTCAATGGAGCTGTGGTTTATGAGAATTGGGGTAACATTTTGTGTAGTACTCTGCCAGTCCTAGAAAGAATTTTAGTTCATCCGTTGGGGTTGGGGCTGGAGCTTTAGCTATGGCTTGCAGGACATTCTTCTTTGGACTGATACAATCCTATGATATTTTATACCCCAGGTATTCCACTTCACTCACTTTGATCTTGCACTTTTCATATCTCAAGCATACTCCTGCCCCCTGAAGCTTCACAAGTACCTTCATGAGGACCATATCATGAGTCTATGCATCTTCTGCATAGATAAGGACGTCGTCTTGAAAATATGACACGTTACCTATGTTGCACTGAAGCAGCTGATGACAAACCGAAGGGCGTGCAGGTGAATTGGTAGATACCAAACAGGGTGATGAAAGCTTGACTCTTGAGCTTATATGATGGTAAGCATCTCCCATATCTAGTTTTGAAAAGAACTTGGCCTCTTCCATCATGAGTATTAATTCATTTATGCAGGGTAGCAGGTAACTGTCCATTATCAGTTCGATGTTCAGACTGCGCAGGTCAATGCACACCCTGATGTCGTTCGACTGGTGTTTCTTATAAGTACCACCAGGCTCAACCATTCGGAGGACTCTACCTTTTCAATGGCACATTCGTTAACCATTTTCGATAGTTGGGCCTGCAGAACGCTTCTTGCAGTTGCAGGCACAGGTCTCACCTTGTGCTTGACTGGGACTGCATCTGGCCTCAGATGGATTTTGTGTACATAGTTCTGTATTTTCCGAGGTACTTCGGTACCCAAGGTGGAAAATTCATCTCTCAACACTGATGCTCCTCCTGTTCTGATTGAGAGCATTTGATCATCTGTGCTGGTTATCCCTCCCCAATACTGCCAGACCTTCATAAAAATAAACTCTGGTCGTAGTCTGTCTGCCTTTAAATTCAATACCTGCATTGACATAGCCCAAAATGGTTCACTGAGGCTCCCGTAAACACAGTGGGTCTGTGATTTGTCCTTTTTACTTCCACTTTGTGCTGCCCCACCATGTCCTTGTATGTTTGAATGGATACATCTGAACAATGTGGCTTTTCTCTTCCCACTCTTGAACTGTTCACCATGGTAACTGTCGGCCTATCTTCCTTGAACATGTCTTCTCCGCTCATGTCCATGCCACCTCTTGAAGATCCTGTGAATGGCCTCTTTAAATACGTCATTGCCGTCCCCATCGACTGGTTCTGGCTTCAAGCTGTCTTCAAGCCCGCAATATCCTTTGCCTTCAACCCCCATAGCACTGAATAACATTCAGTAACATGGCCAAGTTTCTTCCAGCTGCGTAATCCATGCCACCCACCGCTACTAAGTACGTAGTAAATAATGGCCACGGATTTATCACAGGCCTACCTGGAGACTGCAAATATACTGAGGGTGGCACAGGACTCCAACTCCCCGAATGCACCTTGCATCATGAAGATGATGAGTGCTCTCCTTGATCCTCGTCGACAATTATGTTGTGCCTTCACATAAAACGCAACATGGTGGTGTAAGTGACTTGTTTAATCACAATCAATTTATGTACATAAGGCAGTTGCTTCACTGCTCTTGGACTCCATTATTAGTCCTGTGGCAGTCTCAGTGGGGCCATCATTTTGGTGCCGGCTTAGGCATCGTAGCCTGGAGGAGAGGCCTGGTGTGCCTGCTTTCGTAGCCTGGAGGAGAGGCCTGGTGTGCCTGCTTTCTAGCTTGATCGCACCCACAATCCCGCTCCGTGCACCGGGGTGTGCATATGCGCACTGGAGTCTCACGAGGTTACGGTGGCCGCTGTAATCCCGAGAGACTACATCCTCACAGCGTGGCCGTCTCTCTGGCCATCACGTGACTCTTTTCTCTTACCCGCCCTTGTGTTTCCTTCCAGCTGTTGCGCTTGAACACTCACCCTGCCTCACCGTCAGCTCTGCTAGAAGCAACGACATGCGCCAGGCCCTCGTTTACCAGCAATGCAGTGTGGCTAATGTAATCTAAAGTGCTTTTCGGCTCTTTGACATGTGGAGCACACCCATAATGTAGTGGCTTTATGTTCTATTTTGCACTTTTGTTCCCAAACGGCAGGAAAGGTGGGAGGGAACGGTGGAGACTAGAGAAAGAGGTGGGCTATACAGATGCCCCTAAATGTAAAGAATATACTATTTGCAATCGCCTGACACGGTGTGGTAACAAGGCATAAAATAATGGTGACACAAGGCATGAACGCGTTCCTCACAGAAATGTTGCCACACTTTCATTTAGTGCTTTCTTAGTGTTATTGGCTTGGCCGACAGGGAAGTAAAGCAAAGCATCCTTATCCGTACAACAGCCTTTTTGCAGGTGTTCTCATCAAAATTCATCATGAACTCAGGCACAGGACTACAACTCTCCGAATGCACTGAGCTGACCTAAATACACACACTCTTCAATCCTAACTACATTACCATATGTGTATTATCGTAACTTTAGAAGGCTGCAGTCTGCCGTCAGTAAAAATTGAAAAGCCTGCTACTGTGTGAACTAAAGTAAAATAATAAATGCCAGCGCACTTATTTTATTTTTGCAGCATGTCATGGGGATCCTTGTATCTCAATCGCCCCCTCTAATTATTCCTGGCAGTGAATGTGGCATTGATTGGCAGCCTAGCCTTGCCTATTGGGGCCAGCGGCCTGAAAGCAGGAAATGAGAACGCTGGCTCCTGGCATCTCTGGAGGGCAAGCCTGGTGAGTCAGCAGAGTGCAGAACTGAGGAGGTAGAGCCTCGCAGTTGCCAATCTGTTGGATCTACCACCCACCCCTCCCCCCCAGGCTCCTCAAGGGCTGGCGCCAGGGCCTTTCAACTTTTTCAATTGAAAGGTGCCTCGAGCCTCAGGGACGCCCCCATTAACTACCCTCATGATGCCAGTCAGCAGTTTTGTAACACGATAATATATGTATTTTTCCATTTTCATTCCGTGGCTTAAAATGTGTGCTTTGCACTGCTTGCTTTACGAGCTGCGTTTCTTGGAGCCTTTGCGGCCTGACTTCCCACAGGATATACAGAAGTGTTATTGCTTCATTGCCTCTGACACTGGTTCCTCCACATCAGCCACTTGTTGACAAAGAAGGGTTTGTAGCTCTTTGTTAGGCATTGACAGGGTAATTCATAGAATTTCGCAGAAAAGTGTCGCAAGCGGCTGGCGCAGAGTGTCCGCGTGCGATTGTCTGCGCCAGGCACGTGCGCTAAAATCGATTTCCGCGCACAGCGTATTCATGGATTTTAGGCTACCAAACCAGCCGTGGCGCAGAGTATCGCAGCGACCCTGCAGCAGCGCCAGTAACGCCCCCAAGAACGCCCTCGCGCAAGGAAAAGCCATCAAAATCGCTAAATCATCGCAAAGGGCTGCGCTAACCCTGGACCAGTTTACAGGGCTGCCAAACAAGGAACGCAAAGCGGGTAACGTGCATATCAGGGGTACGCGTGAAGTTATACACGCGATTAGCCAGGCTGCCAGGGTACGTGTATTTCAGGGGTGCGCGGGAAGTTCAACACGCGATAGTCCAGGGAACGTGTATTACAGGGGTACGCGGGAAGTTCAACACGCGATTGTCCAGGGAACGTGTATTACAGGGGTACGCGGGAAGTTCAACACCCGATTGTCCAGGGAACGTGTATTACAGGGCTACGCGGGAAGTCTTACATGCGATTAGCCAGGGCACGTGTAATACAGGGGTACGCGTGAAGTTATACACGCGATTAGCCAGGGTACGTGTATTACAGGGGTACGTGGGAATTATCACACGCGATTTGGCTGGGTACGTGTATTACAGGGGTACACGGGAAGTTCTACACGCGAATCGGCTGGGTACGTGCATTACAGGGGTGCGCGGGAATGATCACACGCGATTTGGCTTGGTACGTGTATTACAGGGGTGCGTGGTAATGATCAGACGCGATTTGGCTTGGTACGTGTATTACAGGGGTGCGTGGGAAGTTCTACACGCGATTGGCCAGGGTACGTGTATTACAGGGGTACGTGGGAATTATCACACGCGATTTGGCTGGGTACGTGTATTACAGGGGTACACGGGAAGTTCTACACGCGATTCGGCTGGGTACGTGTATTACAGGGGTGCGCGGGAATTCTCACATGCGATTTGGCCAGGTACGTGTATTACAGGGGTGTGCGGGAATTATCACACGCAATTAGGCTGGGTGGGTCCTCACAGGTGTTCCCTGTACACCCTCCACGGCCCCAGCAGGCAGCCCACAAAACAGGGGACTACCCTGCACACCTGCTCATGTCCCCCTGCACCCCCAGCCCCCAGCAGTGCAGGGTCACCCTCCACCAGGCCCCCACTCATGTCTCCCACCACCCCCACCCCCCAGCAGTGCAGGGGCACCCTCCACCAGGCCCCCACTCATGTCTCCCACCACCCCCACCCCCCTGCCACCATGGGCAGCCCCCACCAGGCCCCCACTCATGTCTCCCACCACCCCCACCCCCCTGCCACCATGGGCAGCCCCCACCAGGCCCCCACTCATGTCTCCCACCACCCCCACCCCCCAGCAGTGCAGGGTCAACCTCCACCAGGCCCCCACTCATGTCCCCCTGCACCCCCACCCCCCAGCAGTGCAGGGTCACCCTCCACCAGGCCCCCACTCATGTCTCCCACCACCCCCACCCCCCAGCAGTGCAGGGTCAACCTCCACCAGGCCCCCACTCATGTCCCCCTGCACCCCCACCCCCCAGCAGTGCAGGGTCACCCTCCACCAGGCCCCCACTCATGTCCCCCTGCACCCCCACCCCCCAGCAGTGCAGGGTCACCCTCCACCAGGCCCCCACTCATGTCTCCCACCACCCCCACCCCCCAGCAGTGCAGGGTCACCCTCCACCAGGCCCCCACTCATGTCTCCCACCACCCCCACCCCCCAGCAGTGCAGGGTCACCCTCCACCAGGCCCCCACTCGTCTCCCACCACCCCCACCCCCCTGCCACCATGGGCAGCCCCCACCAGGCCCCCACTCATGTCTCCCACCACCCCCACCCCTCAGCAGTGCAGGGTCACCCTCCACCAGGCCCCCACTCATGTCCCCCTGCACCCCCACCCCCCAGCAGTGCAGGGTCACCCTCCACCAGGCCCCCACTCATGTCCCCCTGCATCCCCACCCCCCAGCAGTGCAGGGTCACCCTCCACCAGGCCCCCACTCATGTCTCCCACCACCCCCACCCCCCTGCCACCATGGGCAGCCCCCACCAGGCCCCCACTCATGTCTCCCACCACCCCCACCCCCCAGCAGTGCAGGGTCACCCTCCACCAGGCCCCCACTCATGTCTCCCACCCCCCCCACCCCCAGCAGTGCAGGGTCAACCTCCACCAGGCCCCCACTCATGTCCCCCTGCACCCCCACCCCCCAGCAGTGCAGGGTCACCCTCCACCAGGCCCCCACTCATGTCCCCCTGCACCCCCACCCCCCAGCAGTGCAGGGTCACCCTCCACCAGGCCCCCACTCATGTCTCCCACCACCCCCACCCCCCAGCAGTGCAGGGTCACCCTCCACCAGGCCCCCACTCATGTCTCCCACCACCCCCACCCCCCTGCCACCATGGGCAGCCCCCACCAGGCCCCCACTCATGTCTCCCACCACCCCCACCCCCCAGCAGTGCAGGGTCACCCTCCACCAGGCCCCCATTCATGTCTCCCACCACCCCCACCCCCCAGCAGTGCAGGGGCACCCTCCACCAGGCACCCACCCATGTCTCCCACCAACCCCACCCCCCAGCAGTGCAGGGTCACCCTCCACCAGGCCCCCACTCATGTCTCCCACCACCCCCACCCCCCAGCAGTGCAGGGGCACCCTCCACCAGGCACCCACCCATGTCTCCCACCACCCCCACCCCCCAGCAATGCAGGGGCACCCTCCACCAGGCCCCCACTCATGTCTCCCACCACCCCCACCCCCCTGCCACCATGGGCAGCCCCCACCAGGCCCCCACTCATGTCTCCCACCACCCCCACCCCCCAGCAGTGCAGGGTCAACCACCACCAGGCCCCCACTCATGTCCCCCTGCACCCCCACCCCCCAGCAGTGCAGGGTCACCCTCCACCAGGCCCCCACTCATGTCTCCCACCACCCCCACCCCCCAGCAGTGCAGGGTCAACCTCCACCAGGCCCCCACTCATGTCCCCCTGCACCCCCACCCCCCAGCAGTGCAGGGTCACCCTCCACAAGGCCCCCACTCATGTCCCCCTGCACCCCCACCCCCCAGCAGTGCAGGGTCACCCTCCACCAGGCCCCCACTCATGTCTCCCACCACCCCCACCCCCCAGCAGTGCAGGGTCACCTTCCACCAGGCCCCCACTCATGTCTCCCACCACCCCCACCCCCCAGCAGTGCAGGGTCACCCTCCACCAGGCCCCCACTCATGTCTCCCACCACCCCCACCCCCCAGCAGTGCAGGGTCACCCTCCACCAGGCCCCCACTCGTCTCCCACCACCCCCACCCCCCTGCCACCATGGGCAGCCCCCACCAGGCCCCCACTCATGTCTCCCACCACCCCCACCCCCCAGCAGTGCAGGGTCACCCTCCACCAGGTCCCCACTCATGTCTCCCACCACCCCCACCCCCGAGCAGTGCAGGGGCACCCTCCACCAGGCCCCCACTCATGTCTCCCACCACCCCCACCCCCCAGCAGTGCAGGGTCACCCTCCACCAGGCCCCCACTCATGTCCCCCTGCACCCCCACCCCCCAGCAGTGCAGGGTCACCCTCCACCAGGCCCCCACTCATGTCTCCCACCACCCCCACCCCCCAGCAGTGCAGGGTCACCCTCCACCAGGCCCCCACTCATGTCCCCCTGCACCCCCACCCCCCAGCAGTGCAGGGTCACCCTCCACCAGGCCCCCACTCATGTCTCCCACCACCCCCACCCCCCAGCAGTGCAGGGTCACCCTCCACCAGGGCCCCACTCATGTCCCCCTGCACCCCCACCCCCCAGCAGTGCAGGGTCACCCTCCACCAGGCCCCCACTCATGTCTCCCACCTCCCCCACCCCCCAGCAGTGCAGGGTCACCCTCCACCAGGCCCCCACTCATGTCTCCCACCACCCCCACTCCCCAGCAGTGCAGGGTCACCCTCCACCAGGCCCCCACTCATGTCCCCCTGCACCCCCACCCCCCAGCAGTGCAGGGTCACCCTCCACCAGGCCCCCACTCATGTCTCCCACCACCCCCACCCCCCAGCAGTGCAGGGTCACCCTCCACCAGGCCCCCACTCATGTCTCCCACCACCCCCACCCCCCAGCAGTGCAGGGTCACCCTCCACCAGGCCCCCACTCGTCTTCCACCACCCCCACCCCCCTGCCACCATGGGCAGCCCCCACCAGGCCCCCACTCATGTCTCCCACCACCCCCACCCCCCAGCAGTGCAGGGTCAACCTCCACCAGGCCCCCACTCATGTCCCCCTGCACCCCCACCCCCCAGCAGTGCAGGGTCACCCTCCACCAGGCCCCCACTCATGTCTCCCACCACCCCCTCCCCCCAGCAGTGCAGGGTCAACCTCCACCAGGTCCCCACTCATGTCCCCCTGCACCCCCACCCCCCAGCAGTGCAGGGTCACCCTCCACCAGGACCCCACTCATGTCCCCCTGCACCCCCACCCCCCAGCAGTGCAGGGTCACCCTCCACCAGGCCCCCACTCATGTCTCCCACCACCCCCACCCCCCAGCAGTGCAGGGTCACCCTCCACCAGGCCCCCACTCATGTCTCCCACCACCCCCACCCCCCAGCAGTGCAGGGTCACCCTCCACCAGGCCCCCACTCGTCTCCCTCAACCCCCACCCGCCAGCCACCATGGGCAGCCCCCACCAGGCCCCCACTCATGTCTCCCACCACCCCCACCCCTCAGCAGTGCAGGGTCACCCTCCACCAGGCCCCCACTCATGTCCCCCTGCACCCCCACCCCCCAGCAGTGCAGGGTCACCCTCCACCAGGCCCCCACTCATGTCCCCCTGCATCCCCACCCCCCAGCAGTGCAGGGTCACCCTCCACCAGGCCCCCACTCATGTCTCCCACCACCCCCACCCCCCAGCAGTGCAGGGTCACCCTCCACCAGGCCCCCACTCATGTCCCCCTGCACCCCCACCCCCCAGCAGTGCAGGGTCACCCTCCACCAGGCCCCCACTCATGTCTCCCACCACCCCCACCCCCCAGCAGTGCAGGGTCACCCTCCACCAGGCCCCCACTCATGTCTCCCACCACCCCCACCCCCCTGCCACCATGGGCAGCCCCCACCAGGCCCCCACTCATGTCTCCCACCACCCCCACCCCCCAGCAGTGCAGGGTCACCCTCCACCAGGCCCCCACTCATGTCTCCCACCACCCCCACCCCCCAGCAGTGCAGGGTCAACCTCCACCAGGCCCCCACTCATGTCCCCCTGCACCCCCACCCCCCAGCAGTGCAGGGTCACCCTCCACCAGGCCCCCACTCATGTCCCCCTGCACCCCCACCCCCCAGCAGTGCAGGGTCACCCTCCACCAGGCCCCCACTCATGTCTCCCACCACCCCCACCCCCCAGCAGTGCAGGGTCACCCTCCACCAGGCCCCCACTCATGTCTCCCACCACCCCCACCCCCCTGCCACCATGGGCAGCCCCCACCAGGCCCCCACTCATGTCTCCCACCACCCCCACCCCCCAGCAGTGCAGGGTCACCCTCCACCAGGCCCCCACTCGTCTCCCACCACCCCCACCCCCCTGCCACCATGGGCAGCCCCCACCAGGTCCCCACTCATGTCTCCCACCACCCCCACCCCCCAGCAGTGCAGGGGCACCCTCCACCAGGCCCCCACTCATGTCTCCCACCACCCCCACCCCCCAGCAGTGCAGGGTCACCCTCCACCAGGCCCCCACTCATGTCCCCCTGCACCCCCACCCCCCAGCAGTGCAGGGTCACCCTCCACCAGGCCCCCACTCATGTCTCCCACCACCCCCACCCCCCAGCAGTGCAGGGTCACCCTCCACCAGGCCCCCACTCATGTCCCCCTGCACCCCCACCCCCCAGCAGTGCAGGGTCACCCTCCACCAGGCCCCCACTCATGTCTCCCACCACCCCCACCCCCCAGCAGTGCAGGGTCACCCTCCACCAGGCCCCCACTCATGTCCCCCTGCACCCCCACCCCCCAGCAGTGCAGGGTCACCCTCCACCAGGCCCCCACTCATGTCTCCCACCTCCCCCACCCCCCAGCAGTGCAGGGTCACCCTCCACCAGGCCCCCACTCATGTCTCCCACCACCCCCACTCCCCAGCAGTGCAGGGTGGGGGTGGTGGGAGACATGAGTGGGGGCCTGGTGGGGGCTGCCCATGGTGGCAGGGGGGTGGGGGTGGTGGGAGACGAGTGGGGGCCTGGTGGAGGGTGACCCTGCACTGCTGGGGGGTGGGGGTGGTGGGAGACATGAGTGGGGGCCTGGTGGAGGGTGACCCTGCACTGCTGGGGGGTGGGGGTGGTGGGAGACATGAGTGGGGGCCTGGTGGAAGGTGACCCTGCACTGCTGGGGGGTGGGGGTGGTGGGAGACATGAGTGGGGGCCTGGTGGGGGCTGCCCATGGTGGCAGGGGGGTGGGGGTGGTGGGAGACATGAGTGGGGGCCTGGTGGAGGGTGCCCCTGCACTGCTGGGGGGTGGGGGTGGTGGGAGACATGGGTGGGTGCCTGGTGGAGGGTGCCCCTGCACTGCTGGGGGGTGGGGGTGGTGGGAGACATGAGTGGGGGCCTGGTGGAGGGTGACCCTGCACTGCTGGGGGGTGGGGGTGGTGGGAGACATGGGTGGGTGCCTGGTGGAGGGTGCCCCTGCACTGCTGGGGGGTGGGGGTGGTGGGAGACATGAATGGGGGCCTGGTGGAGGGTGACCCTGCACTGCTGGGGGGTGGGGGTCACCCTCCACCAGGCCCCCACTCATGTCTCCCACCACCCCCACTCCCCAGCAGTGCAGGGTCACCCTCCACCAGGCCCCCACTCATGTCCCCCTGCACCCCCACCCCCCAGCAGTGCAGGGTCACCCTCCACCAGGCCCCCACTCATGTCTCCCACCACCCCCACCCCCCAGCAGTGCAGGGTCACCCTCCACCAGGCCCCCACTCATGTCTCCCACCACCCCCACCCCCCAGCAGTGCAGGGTCACCCTCCACCAGGCCCCCACTCGTCTTCCACCACCCCCACCCCCCTGCCACCATGGGCAGCCCCCACCAGGCCCCCACTCATGTCTCCCACCACCCCCACCCCCCAGCAGTGCAGGGTCACCCTCCACCAGGCCCCCACTCATGTCTCCCACCACCCCCACCCCCCAGCAGTGCAGGGGCACCCTCCACCAGGCCCCCACTCATGTCTCCCACCACCCCCACCCCCCAGCAGTGCAGGGTCACCCTCCACCAGGCCCCCACTCATGTCCCCCTGCACCCCCACCCCCCAGCAGTGCAGGGTCACCCTCCACCAGGCCCCCACTCATGTCTCCCACCACCCCCACCCCCCAGCAGTGCAGGGTCACCCTCCACCAGGCCCCACTCATGTCCCCCTGCACCCCCACCCCCAGCAGTGCAGGGTCACCCTCCACCAGGCCCCCACTCATGTCTCCCACCACCCCCACCCCCCAGCAGTGCAGGGTCACCCTCCACCAGGCCCCCACTCATGTCTCCCACCACCCCCACCCCCCTGCCACCATGGGCAGCCCCAACCAGGCCCCCACTCATGTCTCCCACCACCCCCACCCCCCAGCAGTGCAGGGTCACCCTGCACCAGGCCCCCACTCATGTCTCCCACCACCCCCACCCCCCAGCAGTGCAGGGTCAACCTCCACCAGGCCCCCACTCATGTCCCCCTGCACCCCCACCCCCCAGCAGTGCAGGGTCACCCTCCACCAGGCCCCCACTCATGTCCCCCTGCACCCCCACCCCCCAGCAGTGCAGGGTCACCCTCCACCAGGCCCCCACTCATGTCTCCCACCACCCCCACCCCCCAGCAGTGCAGGGTCACCCTCCACCAGGCCCCCACTCATGTCTCCCACCACCCCCACCCCCTGCCACCATGGGCAGCCCCCACCAGGCCCCCACTCATGTCTCCCACCACCCCCACCCCCCAGCAGTGCAGGGTCACCCTCCACCAGGCCCCCATTCATGTCTCCCACCACCCCCACCCCCCAGCAGTGCAGGGGCACCCTCCACCAGGCACCCACCCATGTCTCCCACCACCCCCACCCCCCAGCAGTGCAGGGTCACCCTCCACCAGGCCCCCACTCATGTCTCCCACCACCCCCACCCCCCAGCAGTGCAGGGGCACCCTCCACCAGGCACCCACCCATGTCTCCCACCACCCCCACCCCCCAGCAGTGCAGGGGCACCCTCCACCAGGCCCCCACTCATGTCTCCCACCACCCCCACCCCCCTGCCACCATGGGCAGCCCCCACCAGGCCCCCACTCATGTCTCCCACCACCCCCACCCCCCAGCAGTGCAGGGTCAACCACCACCAGGCCCCCACTCATGTCCCCTGCACCCCCACCCCCCTGCAGTGCAGGGTCACCCTCCACCAGGCCCCCACTCATGTCTCCCACCACCCCCACCCCCCTGCCACCATGGGCAGCCCCCACCAGGCCCCCACTCATGTCTCCCACCACCCCCACCCCCCAGCAGTGCAGGGTCAACCTCCACCAGGCCCCCACTCATGTCCCCCTGCACCCCCACCCCCCAGCAGTGCAGGGTCACCCTCCACCAGGCCCCCACTCATGTCCCCCTGCACCCCCACCCCCCAGCAGTGCAGGGTCACCCTCCACCAGGCCCCCACTCATGTCTCCCACCACCCCCACCCCCCTGCCACCATGGGCAGCCCCCACCAGGCCCCCACTCATGTCTCCCACCACCCCCACCCCCCTGCCACCATGTGCAGCCCCCACCAGGTCCTCACAATCCCCAATCATGTGCGTAATGGTTAGCCTCCACAGCCAAAAAGCCCTACCAAGTAACCCATTCACCCACATGGAAATGAAAACACATGTTACACCCTCAATGTTCATGAAGCAAATGAACCCATGTCCGTCACACACAGATTTTCAAATTGAATGGGAAAACACACAACATGACATGCTTGAAACCAATGAGATGAAACCACACAGTGAACAATGGAAAAAAAAATGTATTGGACAAAAATACGAATGGTAAAGAAAGAAAAATAACTACAATGTAAATGTGAAAAAATAAGCTGCATGTCCGCATAAAAACACAAAAGTAGAAAATCAAATCCATAAAATTTTGTCCAAAGTGAAATGTAAAAACTCTCCATGCAACAAAGAACTATGTACAAAAATAACAAGGGTCCATCTTCACAACTGAACTAAGGAAACCTCCTAAAAAACCTACCTAAATATCAACTATATACAAAAAGTGGAGCAGTGTCCGTCGACTCCAAATCATAAGAAAAAACAAAGGAAACCTAAAACTAAAGAACTATATACAAAGGCGGCGGGCAAGTCCAGCGGCTCACTCCGTGGTGTTCCGGGCCAGGGCATCATCGAACTCCTGTTCGATGTCCCGGAGGCGGTCCAGTTCTATGGCCCCGAGGGTCCGCAGGGACGACGCCGTGTCCTCCTCCAACCCCCTGCGGATTGCCTCGTGGCACTCGGCCCGCCTCAGGGCCCTCCGCATGGAGTTCTCCGCCCTGACCATTGTGCGCCGCGCCTCTTCCGCCCGCCGCCGCTCCGCACCTATGGCGTGGCCCAACCGCTGCCACACGGAAGACACTCTCTGTCCTGGGTCCTACTGCCCTCCGGCCGATGCCTGCCCCTCCGATGTCGAAGGCCCCGAGCCTTCATGGCTCCCACCATGTTGCTGCTGCTGCTCTGCCTCTGCCCGTGCACTGCCTCCTGCTGCCTGCACATCCTCCGCCGGCTGGGGTGCAGTTGTTGATGTGGCCACCCCTGCTGGACGTCCGACTCCCGACTGTGGCAGGGATGCCTCCTCCACCAGCCTGGCCGCACTGTCAGAGGCAGCTCCACAGGGCACCCAGGTGACTGATGGGTGGGAAGATGGCACAGAGGACGACTGGCGCGTAGGGGGTCCAGTTGAGGAGGGGGTCGGAACAAGCCCCATCAGACGGAGGAATCCGGTCTGGGTGACCTGTCCCAGCAGGCTGACGTGGTCAACGAGCCATTCGAGATGACGTGCAGTCTCTCCATGAAAAGACTGCAGGTCACCTCGCATGGCCCGTTGACGCAACGCCACACCAGCCAGGACAGGCTCAACCCGGACCTGGATAGCCACGTCCGCAGGCAGAGGAAGGCCAGTTGACGTCAGCTCATCCCCTGCCTGGAAACGGGTCTGGACGTAGGCATCCCTGCTGGTGCAAGATGATGCAGGGACAGGATCGGGGACAGGATTGCACACAGGCACCTCCGCGGCGGCCTGTGCTGCCTCCTGTCCCTGGTCCTGGACTGCACCACTAGCACCAGTGGGATCCCCACCTCCAGACCCCGTCTCTGGTGCTTGCACGGCCCCCTCCTCCACCAGACCCCCCACCAACCTGGATGACTCTGTGCCATCTTCCCCTGTTGGGCCCTGTGGGGTCCCAGCTGCCCCTTCTGCTGCCGAGGAGTCCAACTCCAACCTCCGCCTCTTGGACCTCCCCCCGGCAGCTGCGGCCTGGGACGCGGCACCGGACTCCTCACTCCCCGACGAGATGACAAAACGGGAGGGGAGCCGGGCCTTGCGTCTCCGGCTGGCGGTCGGATCCCCGCCGCTGTGCTCCACAGCACCTTCTCCGCCCTCTTCATCAGTTGACGCTGCAGACAGGGAGAAACAAAACACAGGCATCAGGGCACTGTACAATGGACACATACACACATGACAGTTGCACATGAGTGGCATTGGCAAACCTCAGACATGTCATCACAATCCCCAACACACATGTCATTGCAACTCGCACACATGAGCCATACCACAGCCATATCGCAACTGCCACCACCATCCATACACATAAAACAGCATGAGCAGCCAAAGGTGACCCAGACATCACATGCAACACAGGAAGTGCTCCACACATGAACACACACCCCCACACTGGCATGCATGTGTACACCTCTGCCAAGTGTCGCACTGTTCAGACGGGCATCCATGTCACATCTGCCAATCAGGCTTACACATACCGCAGTCACATGCATCCATGTTGCATCACTGTTGCACCCTTGTCAAATACACACACATGCACATGTACACAGTGCTCATACATGCAGCCCAATACAACATACATGCGTGACATCACGGACATGTCTACTTACATACACATACATACAAACATGTGTGCACGCACAACTGCATTTGCCATGCAAGCCTACACACACAAGCACCATCCATGTCTCACACATTACAGCCCTCGCATGTGTCAGCCCCACGGCCATGTACACCCCCACCCATACTCGACCCCATACAAACAGATGTGCAACCTGCACAATACCGAATAATCACCACACGCACTGCTCACAATCAGGATGCATGTACACTCACGCACGACTCCAGACGGGTCTGCTTCTCCAGGACCTGGACGTGGAGCGCTGGGGATATGCGTTCCAGGACCCCCATCTGTTCTTCCGACAAGTGGCCCCGGCGCCCCTTGGCATCCGCTGCCTTCAAGAGGCGCCGGGCCTTGTTCAGGGTCCTGGACCTGAAGTCCTCCCAGCGCTTCCTGACATGTTGTAAGTCCCGGACTGCCACCCCCTCCGCGTTGATGGCAGTCACGATGTCAGTCCAGATCCGAGTCCGTCCTTCCTTGTCGGCGCGGGAACTTCCGAAGAGGGCATCATACTGCCCCAGGACTTGCTCCACCAGGACACCAACTTCGGTGGCACTGAAGCTGGTGCCCCTCTGCCTCTCTGGCCGGGGGTTGTCAGTGGTCACAGATGGTGTTTGCCCCGACATGACAACCCCAGAGGCAGGAGTGGGTGGGCAACTGGGTCCTGGGGCTGGGCTGTGGAGCGATGGAATTCCAGTCGGGAGTCTTCGGTACCAGCAGGGGTGGTCACAGCAACAGCACCCCTGGCTGATGTGCAGGCAGCAAATGGCAGTGCACGTGGGCAGCAGGCAGTCAGGCAGCAGCAGATGGTAGGTGGGAGCGTGCTCGGGGCTCTGGGGGGCAGTAGTTCGGCCTTCTGGGCAGGAGCGTGGTCTTCCGTGTGCTTACGCGTGGCCAGCTTGGTACGGAGTGATTTGGCACGTGAAAATCCTGCACGTCAGCGTGAAAATCGAGGAAAGGCCCTTAGCGCGTAAGCGCGTCAGCACGCATACGCGATTCTATTGGACCAAAGGCCCTCAGCGCGTAAGCGCGTCTGTGACGTGACCCGCACGGGTGTTTCCCACACAGCACGTGATGACAGAGCACACGTGGAAAGACTGCACGTCAGAGTCTCATCGCGTGTGATTGGTGGAAATGGCCCTACACGCAGAAGTGACAAAGCATGTAATTGGTGGAAATGGCCCTACACGCAGAAGTGACAAAGCGTGTAATTGGAGGAAATGTCCCTACACGCAGAAGTGACAAAGCGTGTAATTGGTGGAAATGGCCCTAGCGCGTACACGCCGCGTAAGTGACGCTGGATGTGTGGGCCTGTATAAAAGGTACGCGTAGAACACCACTTCCTTGTACGTGCTTTTCGTGGAGAGCGAGTGGGTGAATTCTGTACTTCTTGTCGTTTCACACGCGATTTACTTCACGGCGTTTCAAGTTCGTATTCCCTGTTACCTCTGACAGCTTTTTCTCTTCTTTCGCTTTTACTGGTTTACCTGGGCCTGTTCCCTCAAACAGTGTTCCCTTCTACTGTTGTCCTGTCTCCTCAGACAGCGTACAAATCTTCTTTTGGCGGGGGTGTTGCCAACCAAACGTGCTCCTTTTACACGCTCGTTTACCAGGCAGACGGTGAGTCACGCACGTATCTAACATCTTTGCTTGCCCCGTGTGTAGCCTACCCCTTCAGAGGTCATTCTAGGCTGCGTGTGACACGCATACGTTCATTCTTGTGTTTCTGGGTGCCACAGCGTAGTGCAGGTTTTTCTTTCTGCACACGTGGTCTAGGAGGGGTTGCCTGCACGTCATCTCCCTTTTTTGGGCCTCCTGTGCGTTGCGTGACCCGTCATCTTTCCCCAGGGGTTACATTCAGCCTTGCTAGAGCACTAGGGTACAATTACCATCTGGTACCCAACCCCTTTGACCCCCAATTGCCCAGGACAATAGTCTACATCCACTCCCATACGCACATTAACATCAGTGCCATGGCTGGGAGGCGAGGATTCCGTAAGGGTGGCAAAGGTGGAAGAGCCACAAGTGGTGGCCGTGGTGGATCCGGTAGGGGACGTGGTCGTAACTTGCAGGGTGAGCCTGTCCCCCCATGTGTGGAGGACCAGTCACGGGCACCCATAATCCCCCCCTCCCCCCCTCCCATTGAGGCTGATGTGGCTGACACCATCCATGCTCAGCCCTTGTTGGACCAGCCCATTGTGGCACCAGACCTGGCTGACTCCATGGCTGACTTCCAGGTCAGCAGGGCTACGACACGTGCGCTGGTGCACGTTGATGCCATCATGCCACGTGGATCTGGGGCAGCAAGGTCATCTGCTGCACCAAGGAGGCAGGGCGGAGAGGCTGCAGGGGCAGCTGCGGCTCCATCCACCCCAGCCCTCACACACCCAGCCAGGACAGTGTCGGTCCTAGTCCATGCTGCTGACATTCCCCCTGACACCATCACACTAGAGCCAATGCCTGCACCAACTCCCATGCTGAGTGTGCAATCCCACACTCCTGATACAGAGTCCACCAGGGCTCCTGCCCCTAGTGTCCAGAGCGGCGCAGGACACTCAGGATCACCACCACCTTCCAAGCGGAAGAGGAAGAGTGCTCGTCCGGCACAGGCTGATGCCCCAGACACGGCTACACAGTCCGGCCCGTCCAGGAAGCCCAGCTTCACGGATGACGAACTGAATGCACTTGTCGAGTATGTGTCCGAACATGACAACGAGATGGTCATTGTTGCAGGATCCAAGACCACACCTGCACAACGCCAGGCACACTGGCAGACCGTTGCGGACATCGTAAGTGCCCTTGGAATTGTGAGGCGCACAGCCAATGATTGCTATAAGCGCTGGAATGACCTAAAGCGCAGGGCAAAGAGTAAGCTGGCCTCAAGTCATGCCGCAACTCTAGTGACTGGAGGTGGGTCTCCAGTAGTAGACATGGAACTCACTCCACATGAGTCAGTCGCTGGGACCTACGTCACGGAGGAACAGATCCAAGGCGTGGGAGATCTGGCTGATTACGAGGCATTGTCCGGTGAGTGCACATGCATGTGTGTGTCATCCATGTGCATGGTGTGTGTGTGAGGGCTTCTGTTTGTGTGCCAGGTGAGAGTGTGTGCGCCTGAGTCGTATGGGTCAGCCATGTGCTTCATGCAATACTTCCTGCGCAGCTGCATTTGGCCATAGCAGTATCCCTTCTGCCAACAGTAGACATCTAGCCCAACTGCACGCCAGTTGCCCTTGAAGTGTCACCTTGCCACAACATATTTGCTTATTTTTCGCTGTTCATTCAGTCAGTTTGTTTGCATTCCACCACTTTCACTAGGCATGTCGCTGTCCACTAGTCACATGTCTGACATGGGTATGGTAAAGTGGAGTGACTTTGTTACCTGGATATCATTTGTACACACATGTCCCTGTGCAATTGGACCATTTCAGACTGGCAGCTGCAGGTGAAAAATCTGACCTGTTAGAATTAGAAAAGCAATTACATGCGGGAACTGGACTGAATGAATAGGTGCTGCCCTCCTCTCCATCTTCACTCAATAGCAATGGTACATGCCATCTGTGTGATGGCATGTGTGTTTCACCTGGCAATCACAGGCCAATGTGTGATGCCACTGCCAGGCAGCATGCAGAAAATGTGTTCATCTTCCATCTTGGTGTCATCAGTGTGTGCCATTTGCCTGCACTTCATACGCAGTGAGGGTGCATGCATGGGAGGGTTTTAGTCATGTGGGACATGTGTCAATCAAGTACTGGTTCTCTTGCTTCTCAGCCCTCATTGTGTGCCATGGTGCTAATGCCTGTTTCCATTTCTTTGTTTTCATGTCTTTGCAGGGGAAGACGCACCTGATACTGCTGGGGTTGTGGAGATGGTGCAGACCCAGGAGGGGTCCGAGGGCCGACCAACCACCAGTGAGGGACGTGGTGTGGTGGTGGGGGAGAACCCACAAGTGCTGCAGGTCGTGCTCTCAAGGGGTGTCTCTGGCTGCACCTCCCCCGAGCTGTACTCAGGTGTTGATTCGGATGAGACCTACGTGCCGTCGCAGGTGAGTGTTCCAGAGAGGGATTCTGTTCTGTCTCACCCACCTGCACCAGGGTCAGAACCCTCCATGGGGATGTCAGTGTTGGCAGCTACGCCTTCGGTGGTTACGGATGCAGGGTCAAACTCCGCGACATCTGATCCTGTTCCTAGGCCAGCAGATCAGAGGGGGAATGCAGTCCTGCAGCCTCAGGCAGTGCCGGCACAGCAAGGCGCAGTTCGCCTTGCCCCAGACAGGTGTGGTGCCCGCCGACGTGGTGGCCGTACGCCACCCGGCAATACCGCATGGGAGCAATCCATTTACGGTATGGCAACCCAACAGGCTGCATCATCCGAGATGATGGCTCAGGCCATGGATAGGGTGGCCACTTCCATTGTCCCCCCAGAAAGGCTGATGGAGCGACTAGAGCAGGCAACCGACTCCATCTGCCAGTCACACAGGGAGGACATGTTGGGGTCCAACAGGGACAGGCGGGCGGCACTGGCGACTCTGCAGGAGGCCATCTCCATTGAGTCCCAGGGCCACAGGGAAGCCCTGAGGCAGGAGCTCCTTCACCTCAGGACGACTCTTGTTGAGCTTGAGGCTTCAACACACCAAAGGACAGAACAGCAGCTGGAGCGTCTCACCCGTACGCTCTCAGCTGAGATGCAGGCAACGAGGGCGGAGGTCCGGGCATCCCGTGAGTTGTTGCATGGGGACCTCCGCACACTCATCCTCCAGAACCAGACCTACCACACCCGCATGCTTGCAGCCATGGAGGAGCAGACTAGGGCCTTGCGTGGGCTGCCTCCCATAGTGCAACCACCTCCGGATGCAGCTGCACAGGGTGATAATAGCGACAGCAGTGATACTCCCACAATAGGGTAGCCGTGTGGGCCATGAGCCCATGGAGGTGTTTTATCTTCCCAGGATCCACGCAGGTGGGTTCTGGTGTGCATCCTGTCCTCGGACCTCCTGGGTGGCCTCCCCAACCCCCCCGGGCCCATCAATGGCCATTTTTGATTGTTTCTTATTTTTATTTTTATTTTTATTTCTTTTATTCCCAATTTTTTTGGGACGATCTGTTGGCTTCCGTGGTTCCTGTGGGCATACGCTGCATTGTGGCTGGGCACATGCAGGCTTGTAATGTATTTGGTTCAGATGCTTGGGTTTGAGTCACACACACCCCTCCTGCTTCCCGTTTCCATGGGCTTGCAAAGGGTGTGCCCAAGTGACAGTGAATTACACAGTGACGTTGGACTCCCATGAGCTGTGTGGGCAGTCTGTAGTCAATACTGTGTATACATTCCTAGTGCATATTGCTGTTGTGTTGTACACTGCATGTTGCATTGATGTGTAACTCTTCTTCTGTGTCTACCTCCCAATTTGCAGGTCCCTTCCTCATGTCCACACAAGGACCTCTAATCTGGAGATGGGGTCCATGTTGGCAGCAGTGCACCTACAACTCTACATGGCGACAACACTGCACAGTTGGTAGTGGTGGGAGTGCAGGCATTTCCAGGTGGTGAGACTACTAATATGTAACATTTGTGATGTCATGTTAATGGTAGTACGTGCTCAAGTATGTTGTTGGTCCGGCATTGCTGTGAGCATTTCAGGTGTTGCAGGTTTCTAATACTGCCACTGTACATAGTGAGACCGATGTCATGTTGTGGGGATTACTTTGTTTACCTGCAATTAGCATGACATGGCACGGTGTGTCGTGTGGCGGTGCTGGGGTTGGGTTGGCTGACATGGCACTGTCCTCTTGTTGCATTTTGCAAGTGGGTATTCATTTTAGCTGCTTCAATGTGTAACTTCACAAAACTGCATTGGTGGTGTCTGTGTGGGTAGGGATGCACACATTGTGACACTTCCAGGTGAACAATCTCAGGCTGACATGGTATTCCCGGTTCATTCTCCAGACATTCAGGATCAGTGTCAGGTTGAGTCATCATTGATTGTCCGATGGAATGTGCCAGGGCAGTGTGCACTCCACAGGGGTGTGATTTCTATGTGAAGTAATTAGCCACTAGCTGTGTACGGGCTGCCTCCCCCCGTGCCCTTTCCCCTCCCATGCGCAGCGGCTGTGCATGTGGTTGGGGATGTGGGGCCACCACCATGTCCACGGCCAGGCCCCGGCGTGTTGCAATGTTGTGCAGGACACATGCTGCCACTATGATCCTGCACACTACTGGGGGAGCGTATAACAGCTGCCCGCCAGAACGGTCAAGGGAGCGAAAGCGTGACTTTAGCACTCCGAATGTGCGCTCCACTATGCCCCTGGTTGTAATGTGGGCTGTGTTATATCTTACCTGGGGTGGCGTGGTGGGGTTCCGAATTGGCGTCATCATGTGTGGGCTGAGAGGGTAGGCACTGTCCCCTGTGGAGGTGGTGATTGGCATCATTGGTGGGGTTGTGACCTTGCTCAGTATCCAACATGCATGCATGTGCAGTGGCATACATACTCACCAAGCAGCCATGTATCGCCATGCCGCCCAGCTTCTAGGTCCCGGCTTAGGGTGGACATTCGGTAAATGAAGCTGTCGTGGGTGGAGCCGGGATAGTTGGCATATACTGAGGTGATGATTCCCTTGGCATTACATGCTACCTGCACGTTGATGGAATGCCAGTGCTTGCGGTTCCTATAGATGTGCTCAGATGCCCTGGGGGGACGTAGAGCCACATGGGTGCAGTCGATGGCACCTAGCACTTTGGGGAATCGTGCCACAGCGTAAAAATCCAGGGCGGCAGCATGCCTTTCTGCAGGTGTTCTGGGCAGGTATATGTGCCTGCGGACTGATGGGCGTGCAGTGATGATGTTCAAGACCTGGTGTAGGCAGCGTGACTGGGTGGCCTGTGACACCCCACCCACTATGGCACTTGTCCGCTGAAATGATCCAGTGGCTAAGAAGTGCAGTACATTGAGGACCTTCTCCAGGGGGCTGAGTGCTTGGGAGCACAGGGTGGGTGATGTGAGGTCATCCTCCCACTCACTCACCAGGTCCAGTATAATGTGTGGTGGAAACCTGTACCTCCCATACACCTGGTCATCAGGCATCCCGAAAAGGCTGGTTCTGGGTGTGAATATTCTGGCCCTGACTATCCTCCTCCTCCTCCTTTGGTAGCCCACTGCCACTGCTGCTAGGAACGGTATGTTCATCCTGGCGTCTGAGCTTGTTATTGTTAAAGTCCGCAAATTTATGCTTTGCGCGTGTTCTAGGCGAGCGTGTGACCCGCGCACCCCTGGAATCCAGTTCCCAGTCCAATAGCGTGTGGAAATTCACACGCACCACGGGATACAGCGTGTGACCCGCGCACCCCTGGAATCCAGTTCCCAGTCCAATAGCGTGTGGAAATTCACACGCACCACGGGATACAGGTTTGCTGACGTACTTGCGTGTGTAAGTGCCCGCGCACCCATTAAATACACGTACATAGGCCAATCGCGTGTACGCGCACTTTTGTCCAATTACACGCGATGACACTCTGACGTGCAGTATTTCCACGTGTGCCCCGTCATCACGTGCTGAGTGGGGAACACCCGTGCGGGTCACGTCACAGACGCGCTTACGCGCTGAGGGACTCTGGTCCAATAGAATCGCGTATGCGTGCTGACGCGCTTACGCGCTAAGGGCCTTTCCTCGGATTTCACGCTGACGTGCAGGATTTTCACGTGCCAAATCACTCCCTATCAAGCTGGCCACGCGAAAACACACGGAAGACCACGCTCCTGCCCAGAAGGCCGAGTTACTGCCCCCGAGTGCCCCGAGCAGCCTCCCACGTGCCATCTGCTGCTGCCTGCCTGCCTGCCTGCTGCCACCGTGCCCTGCCATTTGGTGCCTGCACATCAGCCATCTGCAGGGGTCCAGTTGCTGTGTCCACCCCTGCTGGAACTGAAGACTCCCGACTAGGATTACATCGCTCCACAGCCCAGCCCCAGGACCCAGTTGCCCACCCACACCTGCCTCTGGGGTTGCCATGTCGGGCACTTCCACATCTGGCACCAGTGGCAACCCCAGGCCAGAGGGGCAGAGGGGCACCAGCTTCACTGTCACCGAAGTTGGTGTCCTGGTGGAGCATGTCCTGGGGCAGTATGATGCCCTCTTTGGATCGTCCCGCGCCAGCAAGGAAGGACGGCAGAGGATCTGGGCCGACTGTGTGGTTGCCATCAACGCGGAGGGGGTGGCAACCCGCGACGTCCTGAAGATCAAGAAGCGCTGGGAGGACTTGAGGTCCAGGACCCTTGTGAAGGCCCGGCGCCTCGTGGAGGGGGGCCGGGGCCGCATGAGGTCCATCCAGATGAGGGTCCTGGAACGCGTACGCCCAGCGCTCCACGCCCAGATCCTTGAGAGGGAGGCCCGTCTGGAGTTGAGCGGTAAGTGTCCAAGCATTACTGTGTGAGACAGGGCATGTTGCGGTGTGCTGGTTCTATGATACTTGCCTGTATGTGTGCCATAGGCCATGTATGCATGTATGTGTGCAGGGACATCATGGTAATGCATGTGCGACCAGTGATGTGTGATCCACATGGTTGTTGCATGTGTTGAAATGCCGCATGGGGAGCCCTATGCAGATTTTGAACATGAGAGCATGCCAGTCTCTGTACCTGGACATGGGTGGGGGTGAGGGATGGGTGCTGATGCCAGGTACATATATGGTAGCCATGTCTGTGTGCCTGACCTGCGTGTCTGTGACTTGTGCATGCCATGGATGCATGACACATGTGTGTGACAATGCACAGATTCAGTGAAGCAGCCAAATTACCCTTGTATCCGCTGTGTTTGGTGTGTTTGGGGCCAGATGGATGTGACTGAGGTGAAGTGTGTGCATGTGATAGGCATGAGCCATGATGCATGTGAGTTACATATCATTGAATGTTTCAAGAGTCCATTGGACATGCATGGAAATGTCCATGGCATGCACCATGCCTGTTACTGTGCGTGTTTTGCCTGGACTGACCCATGTGTTGTGGAGGGACATGATGGAAGTGTACTTTGACAGTGGTGCTCATCTGCTATTGCTTCCTGTCTAGGGGACCATTGTACAGTGCCCTGATGCTTGTGTTCTTTGTCTCCCTCTACGCAGCGGCTAGTGAAGAAGAGGGCGGAGACGGCGCTGTGGAGCAAGGCGGCGGGGATGCCCCCACGGCTGCAGCGGAAGGGGTGGGTGAGCCCCCACAGGGGCCTGCTACGGTGGGAGACGGTGAGGAGCCATCCAGGTTGGTGGTTTGCACAGAGGAGGAGGAGGCCGCCACTGGGGCACACATGGGGCCTGGTGGGGGCATCCCTGCTGGTGCAAGTGGTGCAGTCCAGGGCCAGGGGCAGGAGGCAGCACAGGTCACCGTGGAGGGGCCTGTGCATGTCGCTGTCCCTGACCCTGTGAGTGCACCACCATGCACCAGCAGGGATGCCCCGTCCCAGGCCTGCCCGCAGGTAGAGGGGATGTCCATGTCACCTGACTCCCCTCCACCTGCGGACGTGGGAACCCCTGGCCGTGCGGAGAAGGTCCTGATTGGGGTCGCGATGCGCACGGCTGTGATTCGTGATGCCGTGCGTGCTTCCCGGGAGGAGCACGCACGTCATCACGAAGTGCACCGTGCCGACGTGGCCCAATTGGGATCGGCCATGTTCGGGGGTTTCCTGCATGTGTTGGCCAATGTGGCGGCCCTCTCCTCCTCTGTGCAGGCTATCCACCAGTCGTTCCCCTTGCCGTCTTCCAGCCCAGATGCCACCAGGGCCCCCTGTGGACCTGCCCCGACCAATGCAGCCAGCTTGGTGGGGATCCCATCCCTGCCACAGTTGGGAGTCGGAGGTCCAGCAGGGGTGGACAACACAGCAACTGGACCCCAGCAGATGGAAGATGTGACAGCATCATCAGGCAGGGCACGTGCACGACGGCGTTGGTGGTTTCCATCAGCCTGGATGCCGTCGTGCTGGCAGAGGCAGTGGCGTCGGAGGCAGCAGCGGGCTCGACGTGGGAGGCATCATGGCTCGGGGCCATCAAGATCAGAGGGGCAGGCATCGGCCGGAGGGCAGGGCAACCCTGGGATGGTGGTGTCTTCCCTGTGGGAGCAGTTGGTCCAGCGGATAGGTGCGGAGCGGCAGCGGGCGGAAGAGGAGCGGCTCGCCATGGTCAGGGCGGAGTTCTCCATGCGTCGGGCGTTGAGGCGGGCTGAGTGCCTCGAGGAAGCTCGCAGGGAGTTTGAGCTGAAAATGGGGTTATCCCTGCAAGACCTCGGGGCCAGGACAGAGTCCCGCCTCCAGGACATCGACATGGAGTTCGATGATGCCCTGGCCAGCAACATCAACAAGTGAGCCGCAGGACTTGCCCGCTGCCTTTGTATATAGTTATATAGTTAGTTAGTGTTAGGTTTCCTTTATTTGTTTTTATTATTTTGGACCGCTCGGACAATGGCCACTTTTTTGTATATATTTTTTTCATTAGGTAGTAGTAGGTTTCCTTTATGGTGTTGGGCTCATGGACCCTGGTACATTCCTGTATTTAGTTTGTTTTTTGAAGGAAAATTTTCTTTTTTTCATTATTGTGTTCACCATGTGGAAATGGTTTTTCATTCTTTTGCTTCTACTTGATATTGCTTTGGTCAACATTTGTTTTTGTATTCCTTTTTCGTTTTTTGATTTTTACTTTTGTTCTCCAACATGGACCATTTATTTTATTATCCACATAGTTGTATGTTTGATTTGTTTACTTATTTTTAATCTTTAATACATTTTTTATTTTTACTTCCACTTGTCTTATTTTGTCTTTGGTTTCATACATGTCATGATATGGGTTTTGACATTCACTTGCAGCCATTGTGTATGTGTGTGTGACGGACATGTGTTCATTTACATACTTGCCATTGGGGTTGTGTCATGTAATTGCATTCACTATGTGGGTGGATGCAATCCTTGCCTGGGTGTTTGTGCTGGGTATGCTGCCCATTACTGCCATGATTGTGTATCGTCAGGACCTGGGGGCAGGGGGACATGGGTGGGGGCCTGGTGGAGGGTGACCCTGCACTGCTGGGGTGTGGGGGTGGTGGGTGACATGAGTGGGGGCCTGGTGGAGGCTGCCCCTGCACTGCTGGGGTGTGGGGGTGGTGGGAGACATGAGTGGGGGCCTGGTGGAGGGTACCCCTGGTGGCTGGGGTGTGGGGGTGGTGGGAGACATGAGTTGGACATGGGTGGGGGCCTGCTGGCAGGTGCCCCACAGTGCTGGGGTGTGGGGGTGGTGGGTGACATGAGTGGGGGCCTGGTGGAGGCTGCCCCTGCACTGCTGGGGTGTGGGGGTGGTGGGAGACATGAGTTGGACATGGGTGGGGGCCTGCTGGCAGGTGCCCCACAGTGCTGGGGGGTGGGGGTGGTGGGTGACATGAGTGGGGGCCTGGTGGAGGCTGCCCCTGCACTGCTGGGGTGTGGGGGTGGTGGGAGACATGAGTGGGGGCCTGGTGGAGGGTGACCCATGCACTGCTGGGGTGTGGGGGTGGTGGGAGACATGAGTTGGACATGGGTGGGGGCCTGCTGGCAGGTGCCCCACAGTGCTGGGGGGTGGGGGTGGTGGGTGACATGAGTGGGGGCCTGGTGGAGGCTGCCCCTGCACTGCTGGGGTGTGGGGGTGGTGGGAGACATGAGTGGGGGCCTGGTGGAGGGTGCCCCTGGTGGCTGGGGTGTGGGGGTGGTGGGAGACATGAGTGGGGGCCTGGTGGAGGGTGCCCCTGGTGGCTGGGGGGTGGGGGTTGTGGGAGACATGAGTGGGGGCCTGGTGGAGGGTGCCCCTGGTGGCTGGGGTGTGGGGGTGGTGGGAGACATGAGTTGGACATGGGTGGGGGCCTGCTGGCAGGTGCCCCACAGTGCTGGGGGGTGGGGGTGGTGGGTGACATGAGTGGGGGCCTGGTGGAGGCTGCCCCTGCACTGCTGGGGTGTGGGGGTGGTGGGAGACATGAGTTGGACATGTGTGGGGGCCTGCTGGCAGGTGCCCCACAGTGCTGGGGGGTGGGGGTGGTGGGTGACATGAGTGGGGGCCTGGTGGAGGCTGCCCCTGCACTGCTGGGGTGTGGGGGTGGTGGGAGACATGAGTTGGACATGGGTGGGGGCCTGCTGGCAGGTGCCCCACAGTGCTGGGGGGTGGGGGTGGTGGGTGACATGAGTGGGGGCCTGGTGGAGGCTGCCCCTGCACTGCTGGGGTGTGGGGGTGGTGGGAGACATGAGTGGGGGCCTGGTGGAGGGTGACCCTGCACTGCTGGGGTGTGGGGGTGGTGGGAGACATGAGTTGGACATGGGTGGGGGCCTGCTGGCAGGTGCCCCACAGTGCTGGGGGGTGGGGGTGGTGGGTGACATGAGTGGGGGCCTGGTGGAGGCTGCCCCTGCACTGCTGGGGTGTGGGGGTGGTGGGAGACATGAGTGGGGGCCTGGTGGAGGGTGCCCCTGGTGGCTGGGGTGTGGGGGTGGTGGGAGACATGAGTGGGGGCCTGGTGGAGGGTGCCCCTGGTGGCTGGGGTGTGGGGGTGGTGGGAGACATGAGTGGGGGCCTGGTGGAGGGTGCCCCTGGTGGCTGGGGTGTGGGGGTGGTGGGAGACATGAGTTGGACATGGGTGGGGGCCTGCTGGCAGGTGCCCCACAGTGCTGGGGGGTGGGGGTGGTGGGTGACATGAGTGGGGGCCTGGTGGAGGCTGCCCCTGCACTGCTGGGGTGTGGGGGTGGTGGGAGACATGAGTTGGACATGGGTGGGGGCCTGCTGGCAGGTGCCCCACAGTGCTGGGGGGTGGGGGTGGTGGGTGACATGAGTGGGGGCCTGGTGGAGGCTGCCCCTGCACTGCTGGGGTGTGGGGGTGGTGGGAGACATGAGTGGGGGCCTGGTGGAGGGTGACCCTGCACTGCTGGGGTGTGGGGGTGGTGGGAGACATGAGTGAGGGCGACCCTGCACTGCTGGGGTGTGGGGGTGGTGGGAGACATGAGTGGGGGCCTGGTGGACGGTGCCCCTGCACTGCTGGGGTGTGGGGGTGGTGGGAGACATGAGTGGGGGCCTGGTGGAGGGTGCCCCTGGTGGCTGGGGGGTGGGGGTGGTGGGAGACATGAGTGGGGGCCTGGTGGAGGGTGCCCCTGGTGGCTGGGGGGTGGGGGTGGTGGGTGACATGAGTGGGGGCCTGGTGGAGGCTGCCCCTGCACTGCTGGGGTGTGGGGGTGGTGGGAGACATGAGTGGGGGCCTGGTGGAGGGTGACCCTGCACTGCTGGGGTGTGGGGGTGGTGGGAGACATGAGTGGGGGCCTGGTGGAGGGTGCCTCTGGTGGCTGGGGGGTGGGGGTGGTGGGTGACATGAGTGGGGGCCTGGTGGAGGGTGCCCCTGCACTGCTGGGGTGTGGGGGTGGTGGGAGACATGAGTGGGGGCCTGGTGGAGGGTGCCCCTGGTGGCTGGGGTGTGGGGGTGGTGGGAGACATGAGTGGGGGCCTGGTGGAGGGTGCCCCTGGTGGCTGGGGGGTGGGGGTGGTGGGAGACATGAGTGGGGGCCTGGTGGAGGGTGCCCCTGGTGGCTGGGGTGTGGGGGTGGTGGGAGACATGAGTTGGACATGGGTGGGGGCCTGCTGGCAGGTGCCCCACAGTGCTGGGGGGTGGGGGTGGTGGGTGACATGAGTGGGGGCCTGGTGGAGGCTGCCCCTGCACTGCTGGGGTGTGGGGGTGGTGGGAGACATGAGTTGGACATGTGTGGGGGCCTGCTGGCAGGTGCCCCACAGTGCTGGGGGGTGGGGGTGGTGGGTGATATGAGTGGGGGCCTGGTGGAGGCTGCCCCTGCACTGCTGGGGTGTGGGGGTGGTGGGAGACATGAGTTGGACATGGGTGGGGGCCTGCTGGCAGGTGCCCCACAGTGCTGGGGGGGTGACATGAGTGGGGGCCTGGTGGAGGCTGCCCCTGCACTGCTGGGGTGTGGGGGTGGTGGGAGACATGAGTGGGGGCCTGGTGGACGGTGCCCCTGCACTGCAGGGGTGTGGGGGTGGTGGGAGAAATGAGTGGGGGCCTGGTGGAGGGTGCCCCTGGTGGCTGAGGTGTGGGGGTGGTGGGAGACATGAGTGGGGGCCTGGTGGAGGGTGCCCCTGGTGGCTGGGGTGTGGGGGTGGTGGGAGACATGAGTGGGGGCCTGGTGGAGGGTGCCCCTGGTGGCTGGGGGGTGGGGGTGGTGGGTGACATGAGTGGGGGCCTGGTGGAGGCTGCCCCTGCACTGCTGGGGTGTGGGGGTGGTGGGAGACATGAGTGGGGGCCTGGTGGAGGGTGACCCTGCACTGCTGGGGTGTGGGGGTGGTGGGAGACATGAGTGGGGGCCTGGTGGAGGGTGCCCCTGGTGGCTGGGGGGTGGGGGTGGTGGGTGACATGAGTGGGGGCCTGGTGGAGGGTGCCCCTGCACTGCTGGGGTGTGGGGGTGGTGGGAGACATGAGTGGGGGCCTGGTGGAGGGTGCCCCTGGTGGCTGGGGTGTGGGGGTGGTGGGAGACATGAGTTGGACATGGGTGGGGGCCTGCTGGCAGGTGCCCCACAGTGCTGGGGGGTGGGGGTGCAAGGGGACATGAGTTGGTGTTCATTAGTTCAAGGAGACATGTGCCTTTGCCCGGGGGCATGCCCATGTTGGGTGGGCTGCCTGCGGGACATGACCAGGGATGCAGGGTAGTCCCCTGTGGTGTGGGCTGCCTGCAGGGGCCGTGGAGGGTGTACAGGGTACACCTGGGAGGACCCACACTGTCAAATCACATGTGGAACTTCCCGCGCACCCCTGAAATACACGCGCCCAGGCTATTCGCGTGTGGAACTTCCCGCGCACCCCTGAAATACACGCACCCCGGCTATTCGCGTGTGGAACTCCCCGCGCACCCCTGAAATACACGCGCACCCAGGCTATTCGCGTGTGGAACTTCCCGCGCACCCCTGAAATACACGCGCCCAGGCTATTCGCGTGTGGAACTTCCCGCGCACCCCTGAAATACACGCACCCAGGCTATTCGCGTGTGGAACTCCCCGCGCACCCCTGAAATACACGCGCACCCAGGCTATTCGTGTGTGGAACTTCCCGCGCACCCCTGAAATACACGCGCCCAGGCTATTCGCGTGTGGAACTTTCCGCGCACCCCTGAAATACACGCGCCCAGGCTATTAGCGTGTGGAACTTCCCGCGCACCCCTGTAATACACGCGCCCAGGCTATTCGCGTGTGGAACTTCCCGCGCACCCCTGAAATACACGCACCCAGGCTATTCGCGTGTGGAACTCCCCGCGCACCCCTGAAATACACGCGCCCCCAGGCTATTCGCGTGTGGAACTTCCCGCGCCCCCCTGAAATACACGCGCCCAGGCTATTCGCGTGTGGAACTTCCCACGAACCCCTGAAATACACGCGCCCAGGCTATTCGCGTGTGGAACTTCCCGCGCACCCCTGAAATACACGCGCCCAGGCTATTCGCGTGTGGAACTTCCCGCGCACCCCTCAAATACACGCGCCCAGGCTATTCGCGTGTGGAACTTCCCGCGCACCCCTGGAATACACGTAGCCCGCTCCCCCAGGCCCGATCGCGTGAGGAACTTCACGCGAACCCCTGTAATACACGTAGCCCGCTACCCCAGGCCCGATCGCGTGAGGAACTTCACGCGAACCCCTGTAATACACGTAGCCCGCTCCCCCAGGCCCGATCGCGTGTGAAACTTCACGCGAACCCCTGAAATACACGTAGCACGCTCCCCCAGGCCCGATCGCGTGAGGGACTTCACGCGAACCCCTGTAATACACGTAGCCCGCTCCCCCAGACCCGATCGCGTGTGAAACTTCACGCGAACCCCTGAAATACACGTAGCACGCTCCCCCAGGCCCGATCGCGTGAGAAACTTCACGCGAACCCCTGAAATACACGTAGCCCGCTCCCCCAGGCCCGATCGCGTGAATAACTTCACGCGAACCCCTGTGATGCACGTACCCTGCTGAAATCGCGTGTTAGACTTCCCGCGTACCCCGGTATACACGCACACGTATTTTTTGTCAGCGGGTGTCCGTGTTTGTGAGTACCCCTTTGCACGTCATTTTTCCTGGAGGGCCACAGTATGGGACATTCATCATGGCAGTATATAGGTGCTATTTGTTGGCGCACCTTTTGGCGCACATTTCTTACAGCCGCAGAGACGCTACCGCCTGCTTTCTTGTGGCGGTCGTGTTTGTGCCTGTGCGCTGGTTTGAGCGTGCGCTTTTTTCCCCTATTCTATTCCATGAATACGTGTTGTAGGCGAGCGTGTGGGCGTTCCGCGCACTTGTGCCCTGTACTTCCCCCGTGACGCCCACGTTTTGGCAAGTTGTTCCCCATTCCGAGTCTTACGCCCGTGTTCCGCCTACTTTTGTTGCATGCGCCGCGCTATGTGCGAATTTCGCTGTGGCCTGTGCGATTTTCGCTGTGACCTGGCGCACGCTGTTAGATGGCCTGTGCGCCAACGTGCGCCGCGCACTTTTTTATCGCACATACGCTGGTTTTCTCGCGCACGGCCTTCCATGTATCGACGTGCGCTGCTTTTCGTGCGATTTTCGCAATTGCACTGCGATTTTCGCTATTCCACTGCGATTCGCACGTTTTTGCCCACTTGCGCCGCGCTAATTATTCCATGAATCGGCCTGAGTGTTTAAGATCTCTGCTGACTTGACGCCTCGTAATAATCGGTGACTATTAACCTTATCGTCACCATTGTAATGCAGAGACTGTTTTCGCTCTAACAAGGGGCTCCCAAACATCATGTTGAAATGGGCCTCCTCACATCTTCAGCCAGGCCTGGTACCCACACATGTGCGGAAGTACAGTGCAAATCTGCACCTTCTTCCATCCTTACCATAAGTGCCTGCATCCTTGTCCCGGTCCTTCAGTAACATTACAACAAATTTCATGGCATCACAACAGTGCATCCTGCTATAGGCCCTTTTCTTATTTTTTGGAACTCCAATTGAGAAGATGTTAAGATAGACAATTAAGATAATTATGCCAATATGGAGTGAGTCTCAAAGTTATCCAAATACATAGTCAATTGTATTCAGATAGTTATTAAAACACAACAAAAGTACATATAATATAAACAACACAATAAAAAACACAAAACTATTTGTGACCAGATATCCTTTGAAGATAGGAGAATGTGTATTCAATAGACTTAATTGAATTTAGGTCAACATTAGACGCTATTGTAATCTGGCTGTTGTCAACAACCTTAATTTGAGTTCAAGACGGGATTCTAGTTTAAATCATCACTAGAATTTCAGACTCAGCTAGACTGACCTTCATGGTGTGGATCCTTGGCCAATTTGGATCTTTCACCTGTCTCTCCACATCATCATCATCATCATCACTCTAATAATAATAATCATAATCGATTATGTGTTTTTGTATCATGGGATTTATAAATCTCAAGCAAAGCTGGATAGTGAAAGAGCCTGTACACAGGGAGTACACCCAGGGGTTACAGACAGGGTGCGGGGCACCAGGGGTAGTTGGAATGGGTAGTGGGAGCAGGGGACGGAGGGCACACCTGAGGAGGAGAAGTATGCTTGAGTGGAGTGATCAGTGATTGGTGAGATGTTCTTTGAACTGTATGGTCTTCAGGTCCTAATGAAAATAATAATGATAACGATGATTACAATGGACATAAACATATCGAGGCAATTAATATTTTTGGGATCTCCGTGTTTCTCTCTTTGGCACCTACTCTCAAGACCCCATTGTCTGTGATGGAGACTGAGGAAGGCTGCATTACTAGGGGGGCATTTTGGACTTTTGTCAAGTGCCCAGAGTTCGGAGGGGGTGGGGGCTCAAATCTAGAAAAGATGTCTGGGCTGCTTTCCTGTGCCTGACAGAGTTAGTGCTCTGACTGTTTACTTTTTCATTGGAGGCTGTCTGGCCAGCAGATGACAGAATACATCTTCAGGCCCATGGACAGTAGGGATGAGAGCGTTGCCTTTTATCGCTCCCAGTTCGCCTATTTCACAGTTGTCATGGCGGGTGAGAGGTGAGGTGTGTTTGCTTTCATAGGCGCTGTTACAGCTTAATTAAACATATCTTGTAAGCCATTTTGTTTTCCCATGCAATGATTTGCTTTACTTATATATTAGATTTGGGAAGTACAGTTGCATTCAAGGTTTCCTTAACAAATTAGATTTTTTTTAAAGGAATGTAAATCTTTACTTCGAGAAGGGCTGCACCAGATATGTGTTATTTGGGGAATTTAGAATTGCTGCTGCAGACTTTATCAGCAAAGGCAAGGGGAAAAAGAGCAGTTTCCAAGTAGATCTGCATTCATTCATTGTTAAATGTACATATAGGCTTCTGTCCATTTGTATAAAGTACTTGCATGTTTGCATAAACCCGAGGAACTAGTGCAATTTTTAAAAACGTTTATGCGAGTGTTACTGTCAAGCAGATTAAAGTTCAGATTAAAAAGGTGATTTCTAGAAAATGGATAAAGATGAATTTCTAAAGAACATTTGGTTGGTTAAATACCTCATATTTGCATGAAAACACCAGCATTAACACGAAATTGCTTTACAACTGGCATTACAATAGATTGAAAGACTAGAGATACAATAATAACATCATAAGTTATTAAGTATCCGTGAAAAACTCAAATGTTTCTTCTTAACTTTGCGTGTTATTTCTATACAACTCAGTAGCACTTGCTATAACATTTTAGGAAAGATGAAAGGCCGAGGCGACTCTGGCTGGAGTTCAAACCTCCAATCTGAACGATAAACATACAAGTATCCTGAACTATATATTTTAAAATTACTTTTACTTTTTAAAGTATATACAATCAATTTAGCATTTTCAAACAAATCACCTAAAGCTATAGAAGATGCTTGTCTTTGTACCGATGATTCTTTCTCTTCAGTGCCACGAGCTAATGTCCAAATTGCTACAAGATATTGGTAATCAGTGTCTCAGTATAAAACATAGGCCCTCATTTTGTTGGGGCGGCAAAATGTCCCGGGGGCTTTCTAATGTGCAGCAACAAAATCTGCGTGTTTCTGTGCCTCTGGGTTATTTTGATGTGTGTATTTCACATTGAGCAGGCCTTGGAGCAGAAAATCATATCCCAGTGATTACTCACTCAATTCAGGAAATCTAGTGCAAGCATCAGATTTTGATGCCGGTGTGCAGTCTGGATCCCTGATGATTCTGCCTGTTCTTTTGAATGTGCAAAGGGAAGGCACAATCTGTAGGGATCATAATGACGGCCATTGGTTATGGTTCTCAGTGGTGATCTGAGTGAATTTTCTGACACTGGTGGATAATGGCATGGGAACCAAGGGTGGCAAGTGAAGTCTTATTCCAATATCCGTCCCATGTGAGAATTGTACAAAGTCCTTTGTGTGCCCGCTCCTTCCAGCAGATTGTTTATCAGATAGAAAATGGGGGTGGGGGCTGTTGCACGTTACGTTTAGTTTATGTACGTGCCCTCACATAATCTTTCTCTGAAGACGTCTCCTGAGTACACGCCCTTCTACATCTCGTGATTTCTGTTTTAGCAGCGAGCCGGGTGAGAATCTCATTAATGTTATTTTTCACATCAGAGCGCTAAGCTCCACCTCCTTTCCCCCAGAACCCTTCTTTAACACCAGTGTGCGCGCACCAGCATGCGCGCACAAGTCAAAGTACGAGGAAGTACCGCTTGCTGCTTGGAAGCCCTTGGCTGTGCCTTGAATCATTCAAGTGAAAACCTCATCACTGTTATTTTTGACATCAGAGCGCTAAGTTCTGTCCTCTTTCCCCCAGAACCCTTCTTTAACAACAGTGCGCGTGCACCAGTCGAAGTACCAGGAAGTACCGATTGCCACCTGGAAGCCCTTGAATGTGCCTTGCATCATTCAAGTGAACTATGCTCGTCTTCCTAACTTCACCTGGAAAGAATCTTAATATCATCCATTGATTCAATTGGACTTTATACTTACCTTATGTTCTTTGAATTTTGCATTACAGAACCTCATTACTGTTATTTTTGACATTAGAGCGCTGAGCTCCACCCCCTTTCCCCTAGAACCCTTCTTTAACACCAGTGAATGCCCACCAGCGTGCACACACCAGTCGAAGTACCAGGAAGTATCGTTTGCCGCATGGCAGCGAGGTGTGCAAGCGTTGAGCAGGAAACTTCCTACTTCCTAAATACTATCACGTCAAACGTTTTATATTTGCAGTTTGTTTTTTCATTATCTGATTAGTCACCTTGGGATTGTCCCCAATAATATTGTCATGTGGAGAACTGCATATGTAAAATCAGGTATGCCTTCAGTGGCTGACAATGCTGAAATCTCTGCTCAAGCGAAGCGTCCTTTACACAGCAACATTGCTGCTGCTACAAGAGCAAGTAAGTCGCTGCTGCCTTGTTCTCCATTGTGGAAGAGAAGAACGCATGCACGGACTCCTGACATAAGGCAATTCTGTCGGTTGCTTGCTGCTAAAACTCCTGCAGCTCAATCTTTCACCCTGCAGTGCCCAACTGTTTGACCCCCGGTTCCTTGCAAGACTCAAGTGTGATTGAAATTCCGGATTCGCTATTAGCAGCCGGCTTTATGGGTACTCCGTCTGAGTCCACCATAATTGAGATACCGAATGCTCTGAGAATCTCTGTTATTCCAACCTCGAAAGTGGAAGTGCTGAATTCCACAGCTCCGACTTCAAATCTAATGTTACCTGACCATGTTCATTTCACTATTACTGCTCCTCATGACTCTGCTACACATGCTGAAACTCCTCCTTTTGTCGAAGCCATCACATTGTCTAATCCATTGACTTCACCGTTTCCCTGCGACCCGAACTTACAACCCCCAAGCACTTGTGTCACTCCTTTGGTCCTGAAACTGCCACCCGCACTGAAAGCTCTCAAGATTCACTCTGAGTCAGTTGAATTTCAGGCTCCTCCCCCAGACTCGAATCTTGATTTATCCCAATCCCTGCTGATGTTTAGCCATTCCCCACCGAACTTATCAGTTCTCTCTCTATCTTTCTCACATCCTACTCTGCGCAAGCCCTCTATTGCACCACACTCTAGTCTGCCTGCTCAAACGGAATCATCATCCACTGCCTTAGGTGACATTACTTCGAGCACTATCAACACCACTATATTGTCCCTAGTTAAACTATTTGAGACCCTGTACTCTAAAATAAATAATCAATCAGCTCTGATTTTCAAGCTCTTAGAGAGTGATTCTACCATTATTTCAGCAATAGCAGAAAGGATCTCGTCCCCGTGCCTTCATCATCTTCTATTCCTAAAAAATCACTACATCCTGTTGCCCATGTGTGATTTCCAGGGAAAGCCGCATTTAAAAAATCACAATTCAGCATCCCCAGGTTTACCAACATTTGATCTTGTGATTCGTCCTAGAGGAGACTCTGAAATCATTTTCGACCCAGTTGAAGTTCCTATGTTGCCCTCCCCTGCACAGAATTTGGTGACTCAGGCAAAATCATGGGAAGTGCCAAAGAAGTGCTCTTATATGATTTTTTTCTTCCTCAACGAAAAGTAAAAACAATAAAAGAGTAGATACGTCTCAATCTCAAGAAAGGAAAACAAAAAACATGAATATACCATTGCAGTGTCCAAACTCCAACACTAAGCAGTTTATTAAGAACATCACATTGCCCAAAAAATCATCTGCTAATGCCTCATCAGCGGTTATTAAGAAATATTTAAAAATCCCTCAGAATAAAAAAACAGTGACAGCCGCAGACAGCTTGGTCATAGAACCTTACGCACCATTGGTCGACTTAATAGCTGCTGCCGACCAGCAAAAAAGAGTGTCTGCTATTAAGCTTGCTTCACACATTTCAGGACCTAAACCAAATTTGGAAACATCACTTGCCCCAACTTTGGTTCCCTCAAATGTTGGGCTTCAGATTACTGAAGATCAGCGATCAGAAATTCACAATGAAGTCCATCACTTTATGTCCTCTCAGTACCACTCCATGTTTTGTTTCCAAAACTCAAACTCAGCCACAAAAGTTAATAGCAATTTCAAATCACAACCCATTGGGCCTCATTACGAGCTTCGCAGTAAAAAACGGTATTACCGGCATGCCGGTAATAATGTGTCCAAGTAGCCTTGACGCCGCAAATAGTGGGCGATTATGAGAGTGCATGCATGCGCATGCCGGCATGCCGGTAACATCCATACCACCATGCCACTAACTACCCTCAAACTCCCGATAGCGGCATCATGTAATGTGCTGATGCCGCGTCCGCCTCTGACCACCCCTAAACAACAGACCCGGTAATACCATAAATGGTATTACTGGGTTCATCAATACCGGACCCGGAAGTAACGTCATCGCGCCAAACGGGAAATGTACCGGCAGCCATCTTTAAAAACACAATCCATTGCAATCCTTCAAACACAGGACCTGTACTGACTACAGAGCACACACAATCTCTATAAAATCGCAAAAGCTACCAGGAAAGGCGTCCCCCGCCACCGCAAGAAGGAATTCTCAGATGATGAGCTCAACATGTTGCTGGACACATTGGTTAAGCACGCGGGTGAAGTGTTTGCTGCAGACTTGAGGCTTCCCACCCAAATCTGCAAGAAAGAAATATGTGAGGAAGTGGCCAGGAAGGTCAGTGCGGTCGGCACCACCGCCTGCACTGTCAAAGATGTAAAGAAGTGGCGGGACGATCTACGCCTCCGTGTCAAAAATATATTGTCGGCCAATCGCAGTCAGGGGCTGGCAACAGGCGGCGGCGACAACTCTCCCACCAAACTCAGCAGGTGGGAAGAGACATGCTGCACAACCATCAACATGGAGGGAATCGAATGGATTCAGAGATGTTGAGTTGGGAGTACCGTTATCGGCAGATGAAGGTGAGTGTCCCCACAAACCATAGATAACCAAAGCATGATGTAGGCCAACTAATGTGATAGTGAATTAAGCAAATGCATGACCTATCATACACACATGGACATATCCCTGTTCAGATGGCCCTACCACTGTCACATTAACATGCATGCTGCATGCCAATTCCATACACAATAGACACCCTGCACACAGCAAAACTGCATGTGTCACACAGCAGGCAAACCACAACACAACACAACGGTAGGCCCCACAGCAGACACCACCACAAAAATGTGAGAACCTGACGTATGCCAATATAACCCCCCCTATTGCAAGCACCCTGTCCGCCACAACTACAAGAATGCAATGCATAATATGGGAATAACTGCACTAATACCAATGTATGCATGATGCACATACTACCATCACTGATGTCCTGCCTCTCTTGGTCCCCCACAGGCACCGATGCTGACTGTGACGGACAGGTTGCAGAAACACAGGCCAGGACACCTGTAAAAAAAATCCAGGCCCAGGGATGATGGCACCAGGGCATCAACATCGCGGGCCATTCCGATGCCCAAACTGGCACACGAAGCAACACAGGGCAATCCACAGGACAGCCAAACAGCAGCTGAGACACCACATGAGGAAACTGCAACACAGGACGTGTCCACAGTAGTGGAAGCAGAGGCAGATGGGACACAGCCGGCCGCCACCAGCTCCATCGGGGAGGCAGCTGCCTTAGCGCCCCATAGTGATGCCTAGGGAGAGTGCCACGTTGACGAGCACTCACAGGGGGACAACAACCTGTATGGGGATGGTGCACATACACCAATCCCCCAGGCCACCCCCAGCACACCACAAAGGGAATCACAGATGGAACCCCAGACGATACCCCTCAGCACCAATCCGGAGGGGGGGAAAGGGGAGGCAGAGGTGAGACGGGGTGTGTGGGAGGTGGAGGGTCATTTGAAATTGATGTTTACAGTTAAATACACTTGTTGTGTGCAAAAAAATATCATGAGTGAACATTTGGTTTCTTTGGCGTGTGTTTATTCAATGCATGACAGTGCACAGTGCCCATCTACCCCCACACCCAGTATCCATATGCACAACATCCCAGTGCCCAGAGTACAGCATTCATTGCACCCTCTGCATCCCAGTGTCTCAGTAATAACCGTCTATCACTGATTGGCGCACAGCATGTCCATCTGGTGCATCCAGACTTGGCTGATGTGCTACATCTCCTCCCTCCTCATCCTCATCCTTACCCAGTGCTTGCTCGTCAAGGTCAGGTGGCAGAGGTACATTCCGCCAGATGCACATGTTGTGCAGCATGGCACAGACATGATGATCTTTGCCACCTTCTCAGGCCCTTAGATGAGTGCGCCACCAGACCTGCTGAGGCAGCAGAACCGTGCCTTCAATAGGCCAAATGTCTGCTCAATCACAACACGGGTACGGGTATGAGCTCGATTGTAGTCCTGTTCGCGCCTGTTCTGTGGATTCCTGACAGGGGTGAGGAGCCACAGCTTCAGGGGATAGCCGGCATCACCTGCATGGGAGCACAATAAGGTATGAGTGAGGGTATTTCTTCTATGACACCTGTACATAGCCTGTTCATTGTTTATGTTGGTACGCAGGATATCTCCGATGGCAGCCATTGGCTACACATCTGTGCAATGGACTGGCCTGTTGACGACTTGGCCAGGACATGGTGGAGGGCATGTGTCACATACAGGACTGAGGTCCTTCACATCGGACTCACCACTCAACCAGATGGTGTGAGAGGGACCATGATGTAGACACCAGTGAGGGATGTGTGCCAGGTGATGTGACAAATGTCATGCTGGCCAATGTTTGGTGCTTTAGGCTGATGTCGACCATGTCACATGTACTTTGCACTCTCATGCTTGCAGCTATTTGATGACGCCATGCACATGTCCCAGGACGTCTGCACACATGTGAATATGCCACAATGTTTTGGGTGGTATAGTACATAGGTGTAGGCTTGCGTTCCTATGATGATGCAGGGTGTCCCCTTGCATGGTGGTACTCATGTACTGTGGATGCCTTCCACTCAAATCACACTCATATAGGTGATGTTGACTACTTGGTAGGTAGGTTTACTAGCAGTCTTGTCACAAGTTTGTCCGTTGTCATTCATCTGTTCATTTGGCCATGGAGGCATGCTACTGTGGTGGAGGGCTAGTGACAATCCGTGGGTTCCCTGGGTGGGATTTATTCATGCACACTCATGGATGCATGACCTGTGTGGTGCTTTGATGCGGTCATGTATATTTTGCTTACTGACTGTATGTTGCTGAGGGTATGGTCTGATGATGTGCAGTGGACATGATGAGGGGTGTGGGCTGCTTGCTAGTCCGACATTTTGGCTTTGGTGTGCCGCCAGAGGGAGGTGGATGACATTGTCAGTGTCATGTTCAGGTTGGGATGTTTAGGGGCACAGTGTTTTGCAGTATGGACAGTGTACAGTCACCACCCCAGACACACCCAAGAGGTATATGCATCCCCCCCCCCCCAGGGCTGTCACAGGGTGAGGTGAGGCCCGGGGCAAAACATTTGGTGAGGCCCCTTCATTTTTTGCACTTGGCCAGTGGCACCGTAAATAAGTGAAGCGAGAAATCTCTACTTGAGTTTATTTATGGAAGAACTCGAATATGGTTTAGTCTTATGACTGCAAATCAACTAAAGGAAAGCCATGTTTCTAAGCTGAAGAAAGGTTTATTCCAGACTTGGTTTTGTATCATACACATTAAATATAGATTTGCATGCTTTTTATTTTTAAAAGGGACTTTCTGAGGTAACTTGTATTACAACTCTATATACATATGTCAGAAATTGAATATATGAACACATGCCATCCAGCTTTCACCGCAAGTTCCACTTTCGGACTTTCTTCTCGGCAAATGAAGAAATAATTCTTTTTAATTCTTTTGTAGTCAATTTTGGAAGCCAATGCATTTTCAATTGACAAAATAGACAGAATATTTAATCTCTCTTGGCCCGTTGTTGACCGTAGGTAGTTCTTGATTAAACTGGGATTGTTAGAAAAAAATCGAAGTCCTATGCACACCTGTGGAAATACATTTTCCACATTTTCCTTGTATATTGTGTTCATTAAATGTAGAGGAGCAGGTTCTGTACAATCTTTGAGGTTCAGAAGTGTTTTCCCCACACTGCACAGATGCTTAAGTTGATCTATGAGCTGTTCAGAAAAATCCTCTTTATAAAATTCTAGCAAATTGGTGGCTTTGCTGTGAATAGATTCTGGATCCATTTGGTCAAAGTTCCACAATACACAACATTTGTTATAAATCTGTTCTGCTGACTTTGAGCGCTTGCTCATTTCTTCAACCAAATTATCAAGCACTCTGTAGAATACATTTCAGCGGAAAGTGGTTTCTTCAAGTGTTTCAACTGTGTCTCCAGGCGGTAATGGCTCATCTGGTGTTTCATAAAACATTGTTTTCCGTTTCTTTATCCGTCGCACTGGAAATTCTGCTGGGATGTTTACATTTGTTGCAATTAATGTTGCTTCATGCAGTATTTTTGGCCATGAATCACAAAGATTTCTAAGATCAGACACAAGTTGCTTACCTAGCTGCACTGACTTGGAAAGGGGGAGCTGCTTTTGCTGTAACACTCTGCTCACATGATCTGTAGACAGAAGAATTTTAAACCATATGCAGGACATCAAGATTGAAGGAAATGAAGAAAAGTAAAGCTGCAGCGATTTTGCTTCAGCCTTTGCATCTTGTGTTAAATGGATTTCTGCCTGAACTCTCTCAAGTGCTTTAATAACAGATGGCAAGTGTTTGGCGACTGGTTTTACAGCATCAAGTCTTTCACTCCACCTCGTTTGAGACTGTGACTTGAAGGTAATCTTCATTTCTTCATTAACAATTTTCCATCTTGCTGGACTACAGCTGAAAAGTGTATATAACTTTTGTATGCTTCCAAAATATGTCACACATTCAGAACATATTTCGGCAGCATGGACTCCACAGAGGTTGAGACAATGTGCTGCACAAGGAGAGAAGAGTGCACATTTGTTTTTACAAAGAATTTCAGCCTGAACGCCTTTGTAAATTCCAGCCATGTTTGGCCCATTGTCATACCCCTGTGCTCTACAGTCTGCAAGAATAACTTTGTGTTTCTCTAAAACAGAGCACAAAAATGAGGCAATCTCAACACCAGTCTTCTTTTCATTCTCCAGAAACTCAATGAATCTTTCTTCAATTGTCCAACTTGTTGAGTGCATGTCAAATTCTGTGTATCTGAAAATTATGGTTGTTTGCTCCATATGGCTTATGTCTGGAGTAGCATCACAGATTAATGCATAATACTTTGCTTTTGCTACTCTTTTCATACTTTCTCTGCTGATTTGTTCACTGCATAGTGATAAAAGTTAATTTTGAGAAGTGCCTGTAAGATAATGTACTGTCCTTTCTCCAGCTTTCTGAGACTCCTGATTTTTTTTTAAATGGTCTCCTAATAAATTGTCATACTTTCCTAAAAGTTCCAGAAGACCAAGAAAGTTTCCATTTTGCGGACTACCAATTAAAGAACTACTGCCTCTAAATGACAGGTTCTTGCACGCCAAAAAGAGAGTCACGTCAAGGTAACGTTCCAGCAATCCTTTCCATTTCTGGACCTCATTCACCACTGCTGTTTGCATAGCAGCGTCAATGCCTTTTCCCTTTAAACTGCGCCGTCTATTTTGCCACTGTAGAAATGCAAACCAATGAGGTTTGCTTTGCTCACGTAGTACTATTTTTTCATGTAATTTTTTATAAGCACAAATCTGCGAACCATGTATCCATCTGGAAGACATAAGCGTGATCTTTGTGCAGGATGCTCGTTAGAAAACAAGCGACATGGAAAACAAAATAAAGATTTTTTCCTCTCACTCCAGCACAGATAGTTTTGAAAACATTGTTCGCCATTGGGGAGAACACTGGATAGTATAATTTTAGGAAACTTTCTATTATCACCATATCTTGGGAGAACACTAGCCTTAATTACTGATGCTCCTTCTTTAATGAGAAAGTCAATTTCACCTTGTGTAAGAATCTCTCCCCACCTTCCTGGATCAGAAGAAATGTTTGTGGCTGTTTGTCCTAATTGTACAGCAGCAACCGCTATGTAAGGACATTCTTCTGTACCACTGTCAAGTTGTAATTGAGGATGAGGTTGCAATTCTGATAATTGGGCCAATGCAAGCTGATTAGTTGAACATGTAGTTTCCCGATCTTCAACTGCAAGTCTTTTACGCTGTCCTGGTGGATCCTCTCTTCCTCGTGTGATTGAACAGCTTCTGGTACCTGCTCCTCTGCTTGGGAGATAGGTGCCTTCTTTGCAGTCTTTGTGATACCAAAATCAAGTAGAGTCCTTCTTCCTTCTGTTAGGGCCTTTTCACGTTGCAATTTTCTTTGTCTTTTCACAGACCCACTTTCATGCTTTCTTCCGATATCACGTGTACGACGTGATATCGGAAGAAGGCCCAGGCAAATAATTCTACATAAAAGGCAAATGGAAATAGATCTTTAAAGGAAAAATAGTCATCCATCCTTAGAGAAAGTACATCTTTTGTCCAAGGGACGTTGATGTATTGGGTATTGGCTAAGCAACATTTCTGAAACAATTTCCAAGCACTGAAAGAGTAAAAGTAGGCATTATTGAATTGTACATCACGTATCAACCTCAGAAAGATGAAAGGCTAATTAGCCCAGCCAACATTTGTACTTGGAAAGTACAGGTATGCCGAAAAAGTAGCATTACTTCTAGATATTGAGTATTAATAAAAACTCAGTGCGAAGAGAGAGCACTGCACTGCACCTCTCTGGGCTGGGCCAGTTTGATGAGTTACTTTACTATGCGGCTAGTAGTTCTGACCATTGTGGCTGGATAAATATTGTTTATATTGCACAATTTGCATCCTATTTCATCAGAAAACTCCCCCTTGGATACTAGTCAGTCTGTCATAAAAGGAATGAACAGCCATTTGCAACTATGGCCACTTTTTCATTGGTGCCCAAGACAATTATTTGCCCCAGTCCTACCCTTGTGACGGCCCTGTCTGGGAGATAGGTGTACCGTGTTCCCCTTCTTCAATTCTCCTCCTCCATTCGTCTAATGTTGCACAATGCTTTTAAAATCCTACATAGACAGCCACTGCACAGTCTCCACGTGTGCCATAGCAATGTGTATGGCAGGTCACTCAAACCCTATGCTTTCCCCCAGTGCCTCACTGCCTCCATTACAAACATTGCTTCAAAAGACAGAGAAAACCTTTTCAAGCCAGTGCAATTTAGTATGAATTTAGGTAATGCAGCCATGTTTATTCAGGCCTGCAATAAGTCTAGCAGGTGAGTTGTGAAAAGGTTGCATTTGGGAGATACTTGAAAAGGGGAGCCCTAAATACAGAGCATTGTCTTAGACAAGATGCACGAATCACAGCAAATCATTTGCACTGTTGAAAGTAGTGAATGCATTACCTTCAAGCACTTATTAGAAATAAATATGTATATCAACTAAACCTGTGAAGATGTGCTCAGTTGCTTAGATTGTCCCGATCCCGCCGGTTTCACCATTTAACCAAAGTGTGTGATCCTGGGCAGATCATTTAATCACACTGTGTCTTATCGGCAGCTCTGTGCTTCACTTCAGAACTTATGTTAAAATATCATGCTGTTATTTAAATAAAGTGGGTGTGGATGTCCACAAAATGCCTACGCTTCTTGCCCTTTCCCGCTCTCCACTCTGTTGCTTACTTTCTAACGTGTGTTGACAACAAACTTGTAATTATAAGGACGCTGTGATTTGTGTGTTGTTAAACTTGCTCTAATTGCGGTCCAAGTGATGTGAATGAGACCTGCGAGGGTCAATAAATAGGTCTGTGTTTTGCAACACTACTGTGAGCACAGGATGACTCATTGCTGTTGCCAAACAGTAACGTACACTCACACAGCATCCCCTTGCATACCATTGCCACTGGCTTAGATGGAGCTGCACAGTCTTCCTCAGTTGGCGGATTGGGCGGGTCACCCAAGGCTGAGGGTAAAGATGAGAGTAGGTGAAAGGGAAAATGAAAGGACTTCCAATTGCTTAGATGAAGATATGTATGACTACATCTCCCAAGATTCTACACTATGCATGTAACCCGTGCCATATTCTTTGCTTGGAGGCATGATCATCATAGTAACACGTGCATGTGTTAGTCCTTGTTTGTCTTTGTCCTATGTTTGCAAAAGGGCTGGTATGTAATTTCCCATGCAGTGCACCCAACAGAAAAACATTAACCGTTTGCAGACCACACAAGGTGGCTAATTCTAGCCAGGGCCTTGGAACCCCACGAAGCGGCAGGGTGGGCCCTTGTCACTTGAAGACCTATTTATGTTGACAGGTTAAAAATATTCTAGTGGAGCTGCATTTCAGCCTGTACAGACCCTGGGTCAGGGCATGACATGTGTGTGGTTAACTCTTGATTGTGAGGAAATGGTAAAAAGACCATGGACTTAACCAGAGCAGAAAGTTACCCCAGAGCTTGGGGCTATTATTTCAGCTGTGCCTACAAGGAGTGCCCAATGTTAATTGATGTCGAGACATTGGTACATAACGAGGGGCGCCGCTGCAGCTGCTCTTTGTTGGCATGGGCACTAATAGTGGAGGCTTTGGTGCAAATTGTACTTCAGCAAGGAAAAAGGCCATGTTGCTAAATGCAATGTAGAAGGGCAGAGAATATTTGCAGGAATTAACCATGAACCACTCCTGGCGGCGGATCATTTTAATGATATGTACCAGGTGGCCTTGCCAAGTGATTCACAAATAAGTAGCACTACTGTACTGTATAAATTGTGGTTTCACACCAGGAAACAAGATGGTTGGTTTTTGCAGGACTTGAAAATTAAAGGCAGTAAACCCCTGCTGCATTTTAGAATGGTCTGAGATTTTCAACAAAAACCTCTCCATATATTTGAACACGCGCCCAGTACAATCGTTTCACTGTGCCTGATCTACAAAACCTTTTCCACTGGGATTAAAACTTTCGAAAACGCTTTGTAAATCAATCAGGCCCACTGTTGGTGGCACATTGCAGTTGTTTGCAGTACAGCACCACGTGTCCAGCACAGCAGTAAGAACTTGGTACACAAGCACAACCACACGCATTAGACATGAATAGTATCACAGCGCAAGGATGCGCTGACATAAGGAAAGAGAACACAATTTCAGCGCCCCTGAGAGGAATCGCCCGCGAACAGCAGCACCCTCTGCAAATAGTACTGGATATAGAGAAATTATAAAGGCAACATAAAAAGCATGTTGGTACTGAGACTGTTCAAATGTGCTAATGGTAATGTCCAGCAAAAAATACACATGAAAGCCGTCGCCCTACACCCTTGCTGTGAGGTAAAATGTGAGAAGGAGTGGACCACATGCACGCATTCACACAGACGCACACCACATGCGTGAGTTGTACATGCAGGCAGGCAGACTGTCACATTTCAACTTCTCTTACCTTTCCAAGTGTGTCTGTGTGCACTGCTGTCGCGGCCGCCTGCCCTCGAGTCGCCTTGCCTGTGCCAGTCGCCGGCCTGGCTGGGTGTGGTGGTGTGGCTGCCTGAGTGCCGCTTTCTATGCCTGGGCTGGCTGGGGTTGGGGGGGTGGCGCACTGGCGGGGAGCCCTCTTGCTGCTTGCTGTGGTCCTCGATGGTCTCCTGGACTCCCTGGGGCCCGGCCTGGCCTGGCCTCCGGGCCTTGTGGCCTCCTCCTTGAGTCAACCTGGTCCTGACCTGTCCTCGTGGAGGCTGGACCAAATTGTCCTTGAGTCCTTGAATGACTCTCCCGGCGGCCACGGCCCTGCCCTGGTGTGGTCTGTCCTGGACAGGACTCCTGGGCTGGAAGTGGCAGGCACTGGTCCTCCTCCGATCTGTGCGTGGCTGAGAGGCTCTCTGACTGCAGCCCAGCCCCAGTCCTCTATGCACAGGCACGGTCAGCACCTGTTTTGCCAGCTACTAGTCTGTGTCAGGGCAGAGGGTCAGAGAAGGGCATAATATAGGGGGGCGGGCGCGGGAACGGAGGCATGAGTGCTGATGGCGGCACAGACTCGTCTCATGGCGCTGCATTTCAATTTGGCCATTAGTTGCTTTCAACTTTCAAAGCAACTTTCATGTGCATGCTGCTTCCCATGCAGGCAGCCTGACTCCAGCAGACTGCCCTGCCCAGCTGGCCAGGTGTGAATCAGTCTTTGCAATTGCAAAGAAACACTTGTTGTCTTGTCTCTTTGGAGCCGAGGCGACAGACCGGACGGAAGCCGGGCCTGAGCACCGGACCAATTCATCCGTCGCCCCCGGCCCTCTTGTTGTTTGCATAATTGGTTTGCACATACATGCTGCCTGATGCATGCATCATAATTTATGATGGATACATCATGCATGCCTGCATGCTGCAAATCAAGGTAACAATGAGTGTTACCTTGCTTTGTTGATTTATGCTGCCCGGCCCCAGCCAGCCCAACCCCTCTACCCCTCCATACATTACAGATACAGTTTCCTTCCGAACCACCCGCCAACGCCATCCTGGCTGCTGGCGGCGTGGCGTGGGCGGGCAAAAGCAACAACACCTTGCAACTTTGCAAGGCCCAGGGCTGAGATAGCCCTGATGGGCACTAGTCATGTTTTACGGCCGGGCCAGCCACCAGCCAGCCCAGAGAGGTTTTTGCTGGCGGTGGCACCACGCCTGACCCCTCGGACTCAGACCGAGCGTGATTGAAGGAGAAAAACAAACACTGACAGTGTTGTCAGTCAGATGTGATGTTGCAAAGTGGCTGCCAGTGCCGCGCGCGAGGCCCCCCCAGAGCACGAGGCCTGGGGCAGTTTGCCCCCCCTGCCCCCCTTGTGACGGCCCTGCCCCTCCGGACTTACCCAGGTGGTATATGCATCTCTTCCCCCCCGCACTCACCCAGGTGGTATATGCATCTCTCCCCCCCAGACTCACCCAGGTGGTATATGCATCTCTCCCACCCCCGGACTCACCCCGGTGGTGTATGGTATGCATCCCCCCATTTCACTACCATGGGCCTGTCAGCCGACTTACCCAGCAGCCAGACACGTTGTGCAGCATGTCTCTCCATGTAGCGGGGTAGCATGGAGTTCAGCAGCACCATTCCATCGTGAGTTGATCCTGGGTATCGGGTACAGCAATGTGTGATCATCTTGCTGGAGTCATATACCATCTGCACATTGATGGAGTGGTATAGCTTACAATTGCTGTACACCACCTCCATGGCATGAGGGACCACCAATTCCACATGGGTGCAGTTGAGGGGACCGATGCAATTAGGCATGTCTGCCAGTGCATGGAAATCAATTTGTGTGTCATTGACCACCTGGGCAGTCTGAGGTAGGGATATGTAGTCCCTTGCATGCTTCAGGAGGGCCTCCAGCAGTTGGTTCAGCATGCGTGAAAAACAAGGTTGTGATATGCCATGCAGCTGCACAACTGTGTGCTGGTAGGTGCCTGTAGCCGGGAAGTGGAGCACAGACACTACCTTGAGTTGAGGGGGGATGGTGGTGTTGATTTCATTCAGGCTGACTTTATCGATGTGTATCATGTCCATAGGGATTAGGTTGAATGGAATTGCCCTGATGCGAGGGATTGGTTGCTGCCTCCGTGGAACCACTGCCTGCACTGGTGGGACTTGCTGGGCCTGTCTCACCCTCCTTCTCCTCCTGCGTGTCCTCTGTAGTGCCTGTCGTAGTTGCTGCTCATGGAGTAGCAGTGCTGGCATGTCATCCAGCCCCAAAATCGCAACAGCAAGTGGGATCATTTTGGTGTGGGAAGGGGTGTGGTGTGTGGGTGTGCTCCTTTTGTGCTGGCCCAGACTCCATTGCCTCCACCTGTGCTGATTGTGTGCACCTGTGGCATTTGGGAACACAGCAGACTGCTGTTAATGGGCGATCCGCGATGCCGGTATTGCCGGCATCATGGTGACCCTTCTTACCGGCATCTTGATGCCTGTCATGACCACAGGTTAGTTTTTCCCATACTAGTCCTAAGAGATGCAGGTTCATAGGGAATTCATTTGCCGTAGCTGGTTATTGATTCTATTCCCCATGTTAATGGTTGGTTGGAGTTTCGTTAATGGCCGCTAGGTGGTGCCTCTGGGTCAGTTAGCTAGCGGGTCTAGTTGTTTTCATGTGCCGGCTATTTAAGCCCTGCCCATTAGGAGGCTCGCGCTTCGCGTAGTTTGTCTGAGTTCAGATGGAACGCTCGCCGCGCACCTCCGTTTCCTGTCACAGCTCAATATTCCTTGTTCACAGATAATTACCATTCATTCCATGAGTAACATTAATTAGATATCAGTTCCCTTCCTGTATTTTCCAGTTGCTGTCGTTCCCGGCTCAGTCACAGTCCATAGTCCGGAGTCCTGTCTTAGCGGTCTCCTCACCTCATTCCGTGGCAGTTTTTCTCTCACGCAAGTACTTCCAGTGATCTGCAAATGCAATTGCTCCGTTTTTGCTGCCTTATCAGATACATTGAATTGTGTATAAATGTTATTAGAATCCCTCACGCATTTCAGGGTTTTACGTTGTTATTAGCGGGTTCGTGCCCTTTCTGTGGAGTTTGCCTTGGAAGTCGTTTTCTAGTCAGATATTTTGGGTCACACTCATGTTCATATTACGCACAGTGATAAGGTGTTTCCATGTTTCCGACCGAGTAGTTCTTTGACTCTTCTATTTGTTACAGGGGTTTTCTATTCCGTCACGCAGTGTAGCGAGGAAGTTTTTCTGTAATTTTACACACACATCTCACCACAGCATATTGCCCCTTTAGGTTCAAATTAGCATAGGGTGTCTGTCATTTCCTCTCTTCCTAGTGATAATTGCTCTCCATAGTGCCCATTTAGCCCCTTATAAAAGAAACTATTCTCCTGTGTCCCATCTTCAGGACTTGCGCCCCATGTATAGAACAGGATGGAGAGCTCAACAAATTAAATACAAAGGTGAGATATTGCTGGTCCCATAGTTACCAGTTTTTACCTTCTATTTAACAAGAGAAAACTAAGGAAGGGAAAATTGTTATTTTCTTCACAGAAATTCTGTGTCTAGTTCCCAGGAAGGTAGAAGTCAGTTGGAGTTCCAGAAGGTTCCCGCAGAGTTCAGGTGAGCGTTACAATGCCGGTATTTGCTTGTCCGTGCTACTCGTAATGTCCTCTTCCTTGTGGCATGCAGGTGTTATGGGACGGCACCCGCACGCTCGCGCGCATGCCGGTATGGTGGTACACGGCCACAGCAGGTCCCTGTCGATGCTGGTCGTACCGGCATCTAGGGTCCTAATGCAACGGCCCAGTAATGGAAGCCGGTATTGCCTTACCGGTACCGTTATTACCGGAGCGCAATAATTGTAATGAGGCCCATTGAATCTACTCATACTCCTCATTCTGATTCACAATCTGGTAAAAGCATCAATCCTCAACATAATTTATATCATCGTCTGATCATGAGGTGTTGTCCGGCTCCATACCCGCTTTACAAACTCAACAGAGCTCAACAGAGCCTCCATTTTAGCGATATTTGCAGACATACCGAGCTTAGAGGATATTGAGTTCTTTGAGCTTGACCAAATTGAGCCGAGTGCCAACCTTTGAGGAGGCTGCGTCAAGTTTATTGATCCTTCCTGAAATCAACTGGTGAAGCCTGCTCAGGAGTAAAGGGCGCGACTGTTTCTGCTGTTCGGCTGGGACCCTGCTCATTTCTGCACTTCGTTTTTGAATCCCTTGAACTTACCATCTTATCCAGGAAGAAGCCGCTCCGGCTCGCTTGAGACTGACAGCAGGAGCTGACAGCAGTTTGAAGCGAGCGGCTTATCACTTCGACTTCGAATTCCCACGTGACATCCGTCACGTGACCACTTCAGCCACACCTCCAGGAAGTCCTTCTCCATAAATGCAGAACAGCGCGACCCTTGCAGCATGAAGCCTGCTCAGGAGTAAAGGGCGCGACTGTTTCTGCTGTTTCCAGCTGGTCCCGGCGGTTCGCGGGTATGTCATTGAAATACATAACCAATAACTTGTTCGCTGTTCATCTACACAAAATTAAATAAGGAGAGTGGTCTGGCAAACCACCCTTGTATCCATCTTTAAACTAAAGCCAGACAAACCAAAAACTAAAATCAACCACTAACTACCATGAAAAAACTAGTGACGGCTAATCAGAGAGTCAAGGATAGCGGGCCGCTCCCAGGAGTCCCCCCATCAAACACCTTCGAGGAATCGGGACATATATTACGAAGCGGCCTCCTAACAACAAAAAACTCATCTGAAATGATCATCACACATCCCATATCAACATTGTCACCCCAATCCCTCCTCTCCGATCCCCCCACAGATACAATTTACCTACTTGTGACGTTGCACGCCCATTGGAAGCGCCTGGTGCTGCTTGCCCTTCTGGGGAGCTAGACGGGAGCACATCCGACTGCAGCGGCGCCTCGCTGGCGGCTGCCGATGGGGGGGCAGGTGGAGAGAGCACAAAACTGGTATCGGGGGAGGCAACGGAGGGTGAGGGGGAGACAATGCAAGCGGAGGGGATCACGCAGACCCCCGGCTTGAGCTCGTCTGT